>NC_051318.1:83786450-84411450 GCF_015220235.1 Choloepus didactylus | reverse complement strand
TGTGATTGCATTGCACCCACCCAAATCAGCCAGGAGAATCTCCCCATCTCTAGACTCTTAATTTAAGCACATATGCCGAGTTCCTTTTGCCATGTCAGGTAACATACACACAGGTTTCGGGGGATTGGTACGTGAGCATCTGTGGTGGTTTGTAGCTATGCACAACATGTTGTTAAACTTAATCCATTCCTATGGGTGTGAACACTTGTAAATAAGACCTTTTGATGAGGTTGCCGCAGATAAGATCTGGACCAGGATGGGTCTGAATCCTGTTACTGAAGGCCTTATAGGGAAGTCACAGAGAAAGAAAAAAGCCATGGAGAGAGGAGCCAGAAACTGAATGTCAAGGGAACCCAGAAGAGAAGGGAGAGGCTGAGAGAGGCCACCATGTGCATTGCTATGTGATAGAAAAGCCAAGACTAAGGATTGCCAGACCCCAGCCCCAGAACACCAGTCTTTTGGAAGAAAGCATCACCTTGATGACACCTTGTTCTGGACTTCTACCCTGAAAAACCATGAAACCATAAGCCAGTAAATTTCCTTTGTTTAGACTAACCTAATGCATGGTATTTGTTTTAGCAACAAAGAAACTAATGCAACATCATTGTGGGGACTTTATTGTGCCTACCACGTATCAGTAGAATTTGGGGTTATATATATCTTTGAAATTCAGTGCCTGGAGATAAATTTAATATGATCTGAATTCATTTATATAATATTGTGAAATGTTTATCCTCATCAAAAGACTTAGAAACCATATTGATGGGTGCTTTGAACTGAATGGGCATGATATATTAGGCCCTTTAATGTACAGTTAGTGAGCTAGTTCACACTCCAGGATGTATTACTCATCATTTTGTGAAAGCCATGGAATAGTTCCAAAGGTGAAACTACTGTTGATTGGAAAAAAAAATCACACTCTGTATGGATAAACCCAGTGGAGCTGAAGGAAAACAAGTAATACTACTATTATGGTCAATGTAATCTTCATATGTTTAAATCAATCAACTTTAATATTTCATTAATGGGGTCTTTCTATGCTTTATACAACTTTTAAAGAGTAAAGCTTCTCAATATAGTTTCTATTTGAAACATTATATAAATGCCACCCAGATAATTCTTTCTTATATAGATTCAACTGACACTAAGGCACATCTCTGTATGCTTGCTTGGATGTATTCCACATGTGTAGGATAAATTTATTGATTAACATGAACTGATGACCAACCCATATAGTCATCAGCAAATATCAGTGTCTCTTACTGTTATATATCCTGATATCTGGATAATAGCACGCATGGCAACGATGACTGATGTTGCTTTCTGCACACTTTTAACTACAAATATTCCTCCCAAAATATCAAGATTTGGAATTTATTTTTGAAAAAGTAATAAAAAGTAAAAAGTTTATTTGTAGCCCATTGGTTTTCAGTCAGTTTCATAATTTTCCTTTTCTGCTCATTGAGGGTGGAGTGAGGGAGACGGGCTGTTTTAGTTTGCTAATGCTGCAGAATGCAAAACACCAGAGATGGATTGGCTTTTATAAAACGGGGGTTTATTTGGCTACACAGTTACAGTCTTAGGGCCATAAAGTGTCCAAAGTAACACATCAGTAATCGGGTACCTTCACTGGAAGATGGCCAGTGGTGTCCGGAAAACCTCTGTTAGCTGGGAAGACACGTGGCTGGCGTCTGCTCCAAAGTTCTGGTTTCAAAATGGCTTTCTCCCAGGACGTTCCTCTCTAGCAAGCTTGCTCCTCTTCAAAACGTCACTCACAGCTGCACTGAGTTCCATCTCCCTGAGTCAGCACGTTTATATGGCTCCGCTGATCAAGGCCCAACCTGAATGGGTGGGGCCACGCCTCCATGGAAATATCCCATCAGTTATCCTCTACAGTTAGATGGGGCGCATCTCCATGCAAACAACCTAATCCAAACTTTCCAACTTAATCCCCACTATTCTGTCTGCCCCACAAGATTGCATCAAAGAATATGGCTTTTTCTGGGGGACGTAATACATTCAAACCGGCACACAGGCCCTCCAGATCTTCTTCTCCTGTACTGATATTACCCCCAAATGGTCCACATCTGTATGCATATTGTACTTCCAGTCTTCAGAGAAACACTGGGAAGAGAATAGCAAGCAAAGGAAAAATAAACAATAGCCTGAAAGTCTTTCTCCAAGTGCTATTTTACTACCACCTGGATATAAATTTGTCCACCTAGAGTTTAGCTTCAAATTCAAATGTCCTCTATTCAAATTCAAAGTCAGCAGCAATGAATTTTTCTTTTTCATTCCAGTGGCTTGTTATGAAGGTGAAAGAACTCCCTTTAATAAGAAATAGAGCTGAATGTTTATTAATGCTGAACTTTGAAATAACCACTGATAGCACAGCACTCAGCAGGCCTCAACCGAGCTCCACTAGCTCACAGTTCTCATTTACACTCCCATATGGATCAAGGGGATATTAGAAAAAGTACTTTGGAAACTTCCAGCAAGTCAGCAGGTAGAAAATAAATATTTTAGAACCACTAACTGTACCAATGGTCTCTTTAGGCATGCATCATGAAAATAATTCCATCCAAAAGCACTTGTGGAAAATATGAAAATCTTCCAGCAAAAAACACAAGCCTAGACGAGTCCTGTGTCATTCTGCTCACTCCTCTGCAAGAACACAGAATGCTGGGTGGACCGGCCCTGGTTTGCCTTATCCTAGTCTGTCATTCATGACGTGACTAATGGTTCCTGGCAGATTGTCTCCCTGGTGGGAGACAAAGCACATGAGGCTATTTTTTTTACAGCTTTCAATTGGAACACATTTGACAAATAAGCAGCAAATGTAATGGAATTCTACTGATTACACTAATGGCAGATTTTATGATGAGTTCTAATTTCTTCTAAGAGGTCATTCCCTGGGAAAGCCTGTGAGATAGTTGAAATTATACATCAATCCAGACTTAATCGTGGATTTTTTTCATTCAACATATGCACAGAGCACTGATGTGTGGTTGATGAATGTGGATGACGGTAATGATAATGGCTACTTGATTTTTGTTCTGCCTGCCATTCACCTATCTTAAGTGCCAAGGATGCAATAAATGATCAGCATTGTTAAAGCTTCTTGTGAGAAAAATGAAGCCTTCTTAGCAAAAAAATACTTTTTATCTGCTGTTCAACCAGAATGTAAATCTGTTGCCTTATTCTTTATTACTTTTCCTTGTGGTCCACCTTTAGATATGTATGTATACTAGCCTCCATACTTCATTTTCCACCAGCATACAAGTAGTACCACCCATAGGCCATCATTAGATTCTAAATTTTTGAGTAGTTTTGCCAGAAAAATTTTGGATGAGTCACTTTTCTGTTTTCTGGAACTTTCTTATGGCTGTAACATTAGTGTCTTTTCTCTAGTCACCAGTAAATGCACAGATTTTTTAGAGAAATGAGTACAGAATATGTCTTTAAACAAGGAGGATGCATATTTTCATTTATGTCTCACCCTTACAATCCCAAACCTTTTGCAAAAGGTTGTCACCCCAGGTATGCAAAATGGGTTTTTGCTGCAGCAAGCCAAAAAATCATGATAATTTATGCTAATATTTTCCCCCAAAAAAATTTTCAATGAAGCCATTCTATACAGAGTGTAACAACTGCCTCACCCAGTAGAATGTGACATAAGTAATTCTGAATGACTTATGAGGCTTATAGGTAATAAAATATAATAAATGGTAATGCAGTTTCTGACCCACTCCCTCTCTCTATGCTCTAAGAGTGCTTGTTTTAGACCCAGTCACCATTTTGTGAGGAAGCACAAGTGACATTGAGAGTGCATATATGTATTAAGCCAACAGCCAACACCTGCCATCAGACACCAAATATATAAGTGAGCAAGCCTTCAGAAAATACCAGGCCCCAGCATAAAAGCCTCCCAAATGAAGTATCAGGTATGGTGGAACAGAAAAATTGCAAAATCCACTGTGCTCTGCCTAAATACCTGATCCAAAGAAACTGAGAGATTACTGCTAAGTTTAGTGTTTGTTATGCAGTGATAAATTAAAAAAACAGATTACTTATGGCAGCTAAACAGACATTTGGTGCTGCCCTCAGAATACTAAAATGTGAGTCAGTGGCTATGGGACAGAGGGGCAGATGTAGCTGAAATAACCTTGAAGTGAATGTTAACAGAAGTCTGAAGACCATTGAGTATGCTATGAGAAAAAGGTGAATGAGAGCTGGCAAAAAAAAATGTCTTTGCTTTTATGGTAATCATATGTAAACATTGGCCACTTCCTAGGCAAAGAAGAAGGTGAATCAGAAGGTAGACCAAGACCCAGAAGGTATATCAAAGAGCTATGGAAAGTCATTCCCAGAAAGTAAAACTGAACCCTCATCAAGGAATTGGCAAGTATCATGACCTCAGCTAAATTTCATAATTTCTATGAACCAGTGACTCTTGTGTGTCTTAAATGTCTCATTTGTTAAATAGGAGTATCTAAGGTAATTGTGCTGTATGTGTACAACCATCATACATTGGGTGTGGGGGGCATATTTACTTCTCTCTTTATTTCACAGGTCTTCAAAATACAAGGAACTGTACTTGAAGACTTTACTCCAGCAACTGCACCAGAAGAGGTTCATCTGCTTCAGAACCTTATTTACATGATGAGCTTCTGGGCTTTGAGCTGATATCAAAATGGGATAAAACATTGGGGTCTTGAGGGAGGGAATGAGTTAGAGTTATTCAAAAAGCAGATTTTATAATATTAAATACTCTATCTCACATAATCTTCTTACAGCATGATGTTGACAGTCCTCTGTCAAGAGGTGAGGATCTTTGTTCTCTCAGTTGAGCCTGGGCAAACCTGGGCAGCTGCCTAAGGAATAGAATGTGGCAAAGTGATGCTGCTTGACTTCAAAGGCTAGGACAGAAAAGCCAATATTGTTTTCACCTGGCTCGCTCTCTATATCTCCCTCTTGGGACACATGCCCTTGGGACCAAGTCAACATATTGTAAGGAAGATCAGCCACATGGAAAGCCTGTGTGCAATTGTTCCAGATCAAAGACCCAGCTTGGCCTCCATCCTATAGCTAACACCAACTGTCTGATTTGTGAGAGAATGAGTCATCAATGGCACATCACCAGATTTTGGGTCTTCTTGCTGCATCTCCATGTAATGTGCTTCTGCTGCACCCTGCTTGAAAGTTTGATGCATGAACAATATGTGACACAACAAATTACTCCTTCTGTTTCAAGCCAATGCGTTTTGGGGTGATTTGCCACTCAGCAATATGATTAATTTAATGCAGCACATTGGATAACAATACACGTTATCTAAATGTAGGGTACTATATTTCCAGGTATCAAATGATTTTCTTTCAGGCACTTTTAGATATTGTTACTTCAAAATGTCTCGACTATATTCCAAAATATATATTTGCCAATCTCCCAATTGGGGGTTTCACATCCCTCCTCAGTTTAATTTCCTTCATAAATTCTATAAGTCTTCATATATATTCTCATTCAAATCCAATATTTAATTGTATTAGTGGTGTCTTTCAAATAATGCTTTTGATTTTGAGGGAATTCAGAAAGGCAGCTAGTTTCCCCTACTAAAGGGCAATACATTTCTATCCCAGCCACAGAATTTCTTCTTTATTATAACACATACAAATCCACAAGTTTGCATTTTGTTCTAGACAGACAATGGGCTTTCAAGTCAGGAAACCCTGGTTTTCAAATTCTTGCTCTTTAATTATTGACAATAGAACTTCAAGATAATTATTTAATTTTTCTAAGCCTTGGTTTCCTCATCTGAATAACAAGGAAAATCATACCAAAATAATTGCAAATTTCTGAGCTCTTGAGAGTTAGATGAATTCATGCAAAATGCACAGCTCAGTGTAGGTTCATGATTATTTATGGTTATTATAATGATTGATAAGAGCCATCTGCTGCTTGGCTAGGGTGAGCCTGAGGGAAGGAGAGGCCGAGGTTTCTGTGGCCCACTGATTTGTCACTATCAGTCCTAAAATATCAAGTTACTAAAATCAAAGATAAATGATTGCAAACAGTTTTAATTACAAACCTTAGGAGTAGAACTAATTACGGATCAGATAGTCACCAATTGTTGTTAGGTGGAGATGAAACTCATGATTAAGGGATGTCTAAGAGGGAGTCTGCTTATTGAATGAAATAGTAAGAGAAGTTCTACCCATTTCTTTGATCAGGATGATGGTCAGACTTCCTTCATTGGACTATTTTCTAGGTTACTCCTTGTTTTCCACCTCTCCCTGCAGGTTTCTCTTCTTGGGTTTACTTATGTAGAACTGGAGAGCAAATGCCCATAGGCCTGCATCATATCTTCTTTTTAGCTATTTTATGCATGCAAATCATTGCTTAATTTATAGTCTAATGAGTGCACAGTCTATTACTAAAGATTAAAGGCACTCCTGCCATGGAGATGATCTGTATTTTCGAATTTACTCTCCTGTTCTCATGAGGCAGGTTGGCGTTTCAGACTCATTCAGGAGACAGGTAAAACTCAGCACAATTCCTCATCGGGGATTCCTAAACAGATAACTGGGTGGTTCTGACCTTGGAGCACGTAAAGTTACCATAAGTGACTGGGACATTTTACTGCTACTTATCATTCTGGGGTCACCAGATGCTATTGTAAGGGTGATGTGTTCTGGGAATTCAAGCCACACAATTTAGAGGGGCTTTTGGCAATTCAGGGATGAGCACCGGCTCCTGTCTCCGAGGACTCATTCTCCGGGGCCACTTTTGCCAGAGGCTGAGATCTGTAATAGGTGTTGAATAAGAGAGATAATTGGAATGGGAAAAAGGGAAAGAGAAATCGGGTAAAATAAATTACACAAAGTGTTTTATTCTGAAAGTCAAAGTTATATCCTCTGCGTACTCCCTTTCCTCCTATCTGGCCATGTTCACTTTTCCTAATCATAAACAAGGCCATACTCCCCAGGCTGTCCAGCAGATCTCATGCCCCAGACCTCAGAGGCATGCTACAGTTCATCGCTAAAAAGACGCAAAACCAGAGAGCAAGTTATAAAAACACTGTTAGTTCAACACAGTAGGAATTCATTAATATGAGCACATCTGGGTAGCATCTAAACTGTTGACTATGTTCAGGACATGGTTGTTGTTATTTCTTATCATTTATTGTATTTCACCTTAAAAGGAAACTATGGAGTTTTATGGGTTTTTTTTTGTTTTGATTTGCTTTTTTAACAATGGAAGGGTAAAGGATTAGTTTTAGAATGAAAAGTTATCAAATAGAGGTTAAAATATATATAGTATGTGACTGTAAGCTATTAGCAATAGCCTCAAAGTACTCACAATTTGACTTTGCAGTTCTTCTTTTGTTTTGTTGTGATGATAGATTTATATGTTTGGCTGATACATAAAAATTATCATTTTTATTTTAATATATCCAGATCTTAATATTCTACACACACATGGTAGTTGCTTAAAATGATTGTTGGATGAAGAGCATAAACTAGCAGTTATATGTTACCCAACTACTGAAAGAAAATTTGCGATTGTTTTAAAATGTAATAGAATGACAATATATTGATATATTAAAGTTTCCAAAATATAGAATCTTTCTCTTCTTCTATTTCTCTCTCTGTCTCTTTCCCCCTCACACAAACACACAACACACACAAAACATTTTTCATGCTAATTTCATCTTCATATATTGCAAAAATAAGAATTGTAATACAATCTTAATAAAAATGAAGCTATATTAGCCATTGAAATAAAAGTTAGTATCATTTTAGATTTCCTTATTCTCTATATTTTCATCTGAAATCCTAATAATTCTAAGTAGCTTATTATTTTCACTATGCAATTATACATAAATAGCAAATCTATTTATATCTATGATGCTGTGGAACCAGGATCAAAATTACTTACACTTTCTTAATATTTTAAATCTGTTTGCTATTCTATTTTATTTTCTTCTTTTTACTATTCCTTTACAAAATATTTTGAAGGTCACTATTTCATTCAAAATAGACATTTATAATATTTTAACCGTTAGCCACATAATAATAGAATAAGGAGATTAGAACCCAGTAATTTATACTGTCAGCATTTGTAGTTTTGGTCTACTTTGTTTTTTAGCTTCATTTCTTTTTTATTGGTGAAGAATCACAATTAAGCCTCAAAAAGGAAAACAAAGAAACAAAGGAATTTAAAATTAGTCCTCTCTTTTTATGAGAATTATCACTCTAGAGTTAAATACAGAATTATTGTAAGGAAAACCTTTTGATCTGAGTACTCAGAATTATAATGTTCAGTTTAGCAATGCTAATTTCATGAGATGCTTTACCTTACTTCCATTACCTATACAGCTGTTCTAAATACGATAATTTTAAGATATCTTAGTACAGTTAATAAACCAAAATGCTTAAAAAAACATGAAATTAAAACTATTTTTCTTTGCTTTACTTGTTTTTAATAAAGTTACTACTAATAATTATAGCCAATATAGATTGTTGACCATGTACCAATCCCTGGGCTAAATATTTTACTTTTCTTACTTCTTTAAATTCTCACAACGGGCATTATTATTTTACAGATGAAGACACTGAGATTAAATAATTTGTCGAAGTCCAATTAAGAGAAGAGTTCAGCATTCAAACATAGGTTTTTCATCTGATTTGCATGTGAAATTTTAATCTTTGTTCTTAAAAAAAAGAAAAAAAGCAGACAAGCCATTAGCCAATCTAATCAAGAAAAAAGCAAGAAAACACAAACCCAGAAATGACGTGGGAAAAATAATCATCTAAACAGAGAAAGTGAATAAATACTCAGACAGTTTCATATACTCTATGTAAAAACATTTGGAAACCTTAATTAAATGGTTAGTTTTTCAAGAAAATACCAAAAATGGTTCTAGTCTAGAAATTTAAAAATGATCAATTATAGGCGTAGTAAAACAGTAACTAAAGAGCTCACATAAAAAAACAACAGGCCAAGATATTTTCAAAGGAGCATTTTAATAATGACTTCAAAAATTAGGTATTTCTATGCTATTCTGATTTATCCAGAGCATATCAAATAAGCAAATTTTTAATTTTTCATATTATTTTAGTTAAATATGTATAGCATTAATTTCCATATGTAAAAATATTGTAGCAAAATATTGAAGGCTGATTTTATATAAGAACATTGATGAAAAAAATCCTAAATAACCATTAACAGAGAAGACAGTGACATATTAAAAATAGTACATAATGACCAAGTACTGTGTACTAAAATATTAATGATTTTGAATTGCAAAAATATGATAAACATGTTGAGCACAAAGAGAATGTGAACAAATTGAAATAAACATGTTTTTGTAACCAGTGATAACCAAAGCCGACATCTGTGTGAGGATGAGATATGGACTGGCTTGATGTTTGCCAAAGGGTCACTCCCTTGTTAAGGACATCCCCGACCAGGCTTCTGAGGCGCAAAAACCCGGTGCAGATGCCACTCCGGTGAGCCTCAGGTCAAGGCAGACTGACACCCGGTGGCCCACAATCCCGGCTCCAATGCCCGTGCGGTGCTGCAAGGCTCGCCGCTGCCCTCTCCGAGCTCCACAACTAGCGCCTCCCACCGCCAGCGCACTGGACCCGATTCCGGGGCGCTTGATTGAATGTACCCGCCTGCTTTGTGCTGACCCTCAGGCTGATGGATTTTAGCGGCTCTGGTATCTTCCACCTTTACGTATCTTGTGTGCCCTTGGCCCTGATGTATTGGTTGTATTGACAGCTTGCGATTAAACAAGAAAAAGAATTGCACTGAGATATGGTTATGCTGAATGCACTTTGTATTTACGATCATCACTCAGGTCACTTTACGACAATTTTACAACATTCAATGACACCAAGTGGGGTTTATTTCAGAATGTAAAAGTTGCTCAAAATTAGGAATCATGTTGATAAATTCTACATATTAATAGAGCGAAGGGAAAACTTCAGGTAATCACTTTCATAGAGGCAAAAAAGGCACTTCACAAAAGCTAATACTCAGTTTATCTTTAAACACTCAACCATAAAAATGTGTAGACATCACTTTATCATATATATACATATATATGTGTATATATATGTATGTGTATGTATATATATATACATACACGCACATTATATTTATATTGGTTTGAGAGCCAGTATCTTACTTAATTGGAAAACAACAGAGATTTTCATTAAAATCTGGAACAAAACAAAGATGCATACTAAGATTTCAACCACTTTTTAGCATTATGTCAGATGAATTAACTAATTATGTAACAGAATTAGATGACAGGAAACAGTATTTAGATAAGAGAAAGCAAAAAAGGCAAACAAATTGGAAATCAGGACGTAAAGCAAGAAAATATGATCTTATATCTGAAAACTCTAGAAGAATCAATGAAAAAAACTAATAAAAATAGTGAAAGAATCTAGCAAAATATCAGGTTATGAAATTAACATGTGAAAGTCAGTAGCATCATATATAAGATAACAAAGGCTAGTTAGAAAAAATAATAAAAGAGAAGAATCTATTTATGGTAACAATGTCAAAATTAAATAAACATGAAACCATTGCAAAGACTGTCCAAAATTGATTTGAGGAAAACTCTAAATCATATCTGCAAGACTTGAAATTACAATTAAACAAATGGAAAGACATTTGATGTTCTGGGATAGAAGTACCCACATCATAAAGATGTCCATCCTATTTAAATTGATTTATAAAATTAACATGGAATGAATAAAAATATCATCAGCCAAAAAAGTTGAGTATAAAGTTCTTCAAAATTTAACTATGCAATTCAAAATTCATTTGCCAAAGTGTTTTAATGACTACAAATAAAAAAAAAACAAAAACAAAAAACCACACACTAAAAAGCAAAAAGATTTGTATATGCCCCCCACTCCCAGACACACACAAACTAAAAACAAAAATACTCTGAAGAAAGTCAAAAGTCAAATGACTAATAGTGGAAAATGTTTATAACTTTCATTAAAACTAATGTTTTAATATACTCAAAAGAAAAAGAGGCACTAAAACTAAAAAATTAAAAGTACCAAAAACTGAATAGAAATAAGGATTTTAATTTATAGGGAAGAAATCCAAATGGCCAAAAGATAGCACAAATCTTCAACCTTCTCTTAGAGAAAGGCAAATTAACACTATATGTTTTAACATATCTTACCTATCAGATTGGAAAATAACCCCAAATTTCACAATATACACTCTTGTCTTCATTTTAGGGAATCAGGGATGTTCATACATTGCTGGTGGGAATCAAAATGGTACAGCATGTATGGGAGGAAAAATGACATACTTTGACATGACAATTTCAAAGTATATGACAGACTGAGGATGTACAGGGAGGATGAGAAGGCTATTCAGTTCAGCACTACTTCTAATATCTAAGACTGAAAACAACCCACATAGCCTTCAATATGGAATGGGCTGAGTGTGCCTATGGTATCTCCACACAATGGAATAAACCTTTATGGATTGATTTCTAGTTTAGCTTATTACATGACAAAGAACATGGAGAAACATATGAATAGGTTACTACCATTTATCTAACTAAGATAGGGGATGATAAAACACTAAAATGAATGATAGCAAATATCAGCAGGGTGTATCTGTCCCCATTGTTTACTTTTAACCTATTGATGTATTTATATTTAAAGTGTGTTTATGATAAATATCATTTAATGGGATCATGATTTTTTTCCCAAGTTGACAGTATCTGCTTGTTCATTGGAGTCTTTAGAGAATTCGTATTTCTTGGGATTGTGGATACATTTAGTTTTAAATTGTACATCTTGCTATTTATTTTCAAATTATCTCATCTGTTCTCTGTTGAATATTTTATGATTTCATGTTATCGCCTATATTTGCTTATTAACTATAACACTTTGATTTTTTTTTTATTTTAATGATTGCTTTAGGACTCACTATATAAATTGCACTTTCACAATCTAATTTCAAGTGATATTATACCACTTTATACATAATATAGGAAGCTTTTAGTAGCATACTTCCATTTTCCCCTACTGGCCTTTGTGTTGTGGTTTTCATATATTTTACTTTTACGTATGTTATAAAACTCACAATGCCTTGTTATGATTTTTGTTTGGTCAATTATCTTTAAGGACATTCAAATAATAAGAAAAATATTGTTCTAGTTTGCTAAAACTGCTGGAATCCAAAATACCACAAATGGATTGGCTTTTACAGTGGGGGTTTATTAGTTCACAAATTCAAAGTTCTCAGGCCATGAAAATGCCCCAACTAAGGCATCAAGAGGTAGATACTTCTCAGAGGAAAAGCCAAAGGCATCCAGGGTTCCTCTGTCACATGGGAAGGCACATGGCGACATCGGCTAGTCAATCTTCTCCTGGGTTCTGGTTTCCAAAATGTCTCTGGGCTTCTGTCTCTCTTAGCTTCTCTCTTAGCTTTTCCTGGGGACAAACACTGGATTACATATCTTAGCTTCTCTCCAAACTCTTGCTCAGCTTCTCCAAGCATCTGGGTCTTTCTAGGCTCTCTTAAGGACACCAGTAAACTAAATAAGAACCACCTTGAATGGATGGGATCAGGTCTCCATGGAAATAATCTAATCAAAAGGTCCCATCCACAGTTGGGTGGGTCACATCTCCATAGAAACAGCATAATCTAAAGATCCCACCCACAGTAGGTCTGTCCCCACAAGATTGGATTAAAAGAACATGGCTTTTATGTACATAATGGATTCAAACTAGCACAAATATCATATGATATATCCATGTATTTAGGATTTCTGCTACACTTCATTCCTTTGTTTAGATTCATATTTTCTTCTGCTTGTTTATTTTCCCTTCCTCCTAAAGTATTTATTTTAACAGTTTTTGTCATGGGCATTTGCCTGCTGGTGATAAGTTCATTTAAATTTTATATGTCTAAAAAGCTCTTTATTTTGCCATTGCTTGTAAACCATATTTATGCTGGGTATTGACTGCTAGGGAGACTATTTGTTTCAGAACTCTGAAGATGTTGCTCCACTGTTTTCTCCCCTGCATTTTTTTCCAACATGATATCTACTTTAAATTTTATCTTTGTTCATCTGTCCATAACATACCTTTCTTCCTCTCACTGTGTCCAAGTTTTCCCCTTCACCACTTGTTTTGAGCACTTTAAATATGATGTGCTTTGGATTAGTTTCTTCATATAATTCATGCTTGAAGTTTGCTGAGCTTCTTAAATCTGTGGATTCATGTTTGTTTTTTTTTTGTTTGTTTGTTTTTAAGTTGGAATATTTTCTGTCTCCCTCTGTGTCCTTTCATTTGAGGACTACATTTACTCAAATATTAGGATTTCTGAAATTGTCCCAAAGCTCACTGATTGAATCTTCATTTTATATTGTTTCTTTCTATGTTTCATTTTTGATGGTTTCTAATGCTATGCCTTAAAATTCACTAATCTTTTTTTCTTCTGCAAAACCTAATCTGCCATTAATACTGTCCAAATTATTACCCCTTTCAGATTATCAGAAATTTAATAATTAGAAGCCAGACTAGGGCTTTTTTAATATCTTCCATGTCACTGTTACAGTAACTGATTTTACATCCCTGTCTGCTAATTCTGCTAATCAGTAAAACGTCTAACTGTGTATAAAAGGCAATTCATTGAATGCACACCATAGCCTTTCATGGAGTAAGTGTCAGGTTTTTATGTACTTCCACTGTTATAGTTCTGACAAATACATGTAAGCTGAGTGTTCGCAACTCCATAATGTACTCCTTAACTTGCCTGTTCCCTGATTTGATTGAAGGAAATCATGAGGTGGTAGGCTTAGTCATCAACAGTTTATAAAATTATTGTCATAACTGTAACACTGCTCTTGGAATTTATAATGGCATAAAAGTATTAGGTAATGAAATTCAAAAATAGAGAGCCAGTCATCTTAAACACCTTTCAGTAAAAGTTGGAGTACATAGAAATTAATAATATGGTTCCACTGCTGTTCTGCTGATATCATAGAATGAGTCATGGGAATAATCATAAAATAAAATCTGGAGTTGAGCATAGAATTGCTGGATATAAATATCTGTGGACTAAAAGTTTTAAATTCCAACTCTGGCTGTAGAAAATTTCCTATTTGACCTTGGAAAGTCCTTTAACATATCTGAATCTTCATTTTCTTAGAAACCTTGGAGTAGGATAATAATGTTGGCATAAAAGGCTATTGTAAAGATTTAAATGATTTATAAGAAAGCATTAAATAAACACTTAAGTTTATATGAATTTAAGGTAGCATTCTTATTTCTATATTTAATTGACACATGTACTTCTCCAGTACTGAATGTTTGTGTGAAAATAATAAGTCCTAATCAGCTTGTTGTCTCAAGATGACCACCTGCTATTCGTAATGCATACTGTCTTGATTGAAATGGAAGAATAGCTCCCACTGTTCCTACTCCAGATTTTTGTACTCCCTTCTTTTCTTGTTGCTCTAGCCACTAGAAGAATCCGTATTTAGTTCACACTATATTTAGCATAATTAAAGTGGAAACTGGTTACATAGTAGCATGCTTATAAGCTTTTATAAAAGATCTCTCTATCTAGATACTTGCTTTTTCTGCAGCATAATTGAATAATATGTAACTTAGGGAATAAGATTTGCAATGTCCTAGGAGCTGGAAGAACTGGATTCTTCTTTAAACTTTTCAAAAGGTATATATACAATCTAAGCAAGTTATCTAGACTTTGAGACTATATTCTCATTTGTACTAAGAGGGATCGTATTATATAACTTCTAAGAAACTCATGATTAGAATAATTATATCCTTGGGATATTAATACATAAAGCAGAAAGTTTTTCAGATAAAAATTTATTCATATTGCACATATTTAACTGTTTATTATGGAATATCTCAAATGTCAAAAGATTGAAAGAATAAATCAGTGATCTCATTGTATGTATCATCCAGCCAAGCTATTGCCAACTTATGGGAAATTTTGTTTTATCTGTACAGTTACCTGTTTTCTCCTTTCCCTATTCTACCTAAACATAAACAATAATGACTTTAATTAAAAATCAAGGCAGTGCTCAAATTCCTTTACTTGGATCCATAAAGGAGTTAACTACATTTTATATAATTTAATTTAGAATTTAAATAAGGCACATGCTTGGATCAGTTGCTAGGCCTCTAACGCATGCTTTAATCTATTGATTTGCTCTCCTTATCTCTTAGTTTAAAAGATGGGATCGTTTGCCCCATGGAATAATGGTCATTAACATGTGCGTGCTTGTGTATGCTGTATTTCCTGTATTTTGGTCATTAAAACAATGGTTTAATCAGATTAAGGTTTGATTTTGGGGGGAAAATATGATTCATAGGTTGTTTTATGATTGTCTCCCTTTTGTGGATTTAGTAGTCATGGAGTTTCATTGCCTAGATCCATGATTTCATTAGAAGTGGCAGATGATGGTATTCCGTCTTCCTCCTTCATTTACTAGCCAAAAGTTCTATGAAGAGAATACTTCCCTCATCATGTAGGGAGTTCATATGGAAAGGGAGGATAGATAAATGCTCAAGTAATCCCTTTATTTGCCAGATTTCAAATTTAATAAGCTGTTTACCTGGAGTTTGCCAATGTTGTTCAATGAATTAATGAGTAAATAACGAGCATCACACTGGAAATCAATAAAAGTAGAAAATAACTGAAACCAAAGAGCCTATTTATTTTAGAAGACCAATAATGTTGATGAACATCTAGGAAGATTAATCATGAAAAAAAGAGAACAAAACTTACCAAGATCAAGAATGACATCTCTACAATTTATATGAATATTAAAAATATAGTAGGGAATATTAAAAACAAACTTATAACAACAAATTAAAAAATTTAGAACCAATGACCAAATTTTTAAATGACCAGAACTACCAAAACTCATTTCAGAAGAACTAGATAACCTGAATAGCCCTATAATCATAAAAGAACATGCCAAGCCCAGAAGAATTCGCTGGTGAATTCTACAAAATATTTAAGGAAAAAAAAAATATTAATTCACACAAAGTCTTTCAGAATATGGAAGAAGAAAGATTATTTCCCACATCATTTTATGAGGCCCAAATTACTCTGATATGTAAAGGAAGCAAAGATATTATAAGGGAAGGAACTACAGACCAACATTTCTCATGAGAATAGATGCCAAAATTTATGACAAATTTTGAGTTAATCTCATCTAACAATATAGTTATGTGTGTGTAAACCTATCCAAACACAAACAGCAAATATATAGATACACTCATAATATATGTTAGTATATAAAATACATACATATATGCATATATACATAAATAAAAACATATATATAGACAAATATATATTACTATGTAAAATAGTAATAAGAGTTACCAAGTATGGTTTATCCAAGGAATGCAAGGTTGGATAAATATTAAAAAATTAAATCAGTATAAATCACCTTATTAACAAACTAAAAACAAAGTTAAAATTTGACCATTTCAAAATATCTATAATAAATATTTGACAAAGTCCAAAATCCAGTTTTGATCTAAAAACATCCTTAGAAATCTGCAAATAGTTCTTCAACTGCTCACCTCATTTTTAATGGTGAAGAATGAATATATGTCCCATAATATGATGCAAAGGATAAGATATTTACTCTCACTCTTCTTTGAAACGTTGTTAGAAGTTCTAGTCATTACAAAATGCCAGGTAATGGAAATAAAGGGTATCCAGATCGGAAAGGAGAAGTAAAACTCTCTCTCTCTACATTTGACACAATTCTGCATGTAGAACGTTTGAAGGAATGCACAAAAAGCTACTAGAATTAATAGGTAACTTTGGTAGGTTTGAAGAACATGAGATCAGTATAAAATGTCAGTTATATATCTACATTCTAACCATCAAAAATCAGAAATTAAAAAAAGTATACATTTATAATATCAGCAAAAATATGAAACAATTTTTGACAATAATGATAAAAATATGCAAGAATTGTTCACTGAAAATTATAAAACACCAGTGACATAAATTAAAGAAGCCCTGAATATAAAACCCCAATATTAAGACATCAATTCTCCTTAAATTGTCCCATAGATCCAACACAATCCCAGTCAAATTCCCAACAGATTTTTTTTTGCAGAATTTGAAAAGATGATTCTAAAAATTCATATGAAAATGAAAAGCACCTAAAATAGTCTAAACAAGTCTGAATACAAGAAGTAATGATAGGGAAGTTATAATCCATGATATTAAGACTTATTATATAGCTACCATAATCGATGTAACACAATAAAATTCCAAAATTAGACCCATACATATAGGGAAATCTGATTATTGAAAAATGCACAAAGGCAATTCAGTGAATAAAGAATGGTATTTTCAACAATTGGTGATAGAAGAGTTGGACATCCATATACATACAAAAAAAAAAAAAAACCTTTATTCAATATCTCACACCATATAAAAAATTAACCCCAAAGAGATCATCGACTCAAAAGTAAAACCTAAAATTACAAAACTTCTCAACAAAATCATATCAAAACTCAAAACTCAAAAATAATCATTGTATAACCCACCCACCCCCAAAATGAGAAAAATATGGAAACCAATACTCCACAAAGAAAATATCAGCATGGCAAATAAGCATATGCTTGTATCAGTAGAAATCAAAACACAACTGTAATAAAATACAACTGTTCACTGTTAGAATGATGTTCCAGTTTGTTAATGCTGCAGGTATGCCAAATACCAGGAATGGATTGGCTTAAAAACCAGAACAAATGACTAAAATAAAATAGTCAACCAAATCATATAATGGTGAGATGCTAGAGGAAGTTGAACTGTAATATGCAAGTGGTGGAAATTTTAATGCTGCAACCACTCTGGAAAATGGCTTTGTATTTTCTTAAAATTAACTCTATACCTACCATGGGATCCAGCCTTTTCACTCCTAGGTTTTTTCCCATGAGAAACGAATTTTTATCTTCATACAAAGATTTGTGCATATTTATAGCAGCTTTATTTGGATTAGCATAGAATATAATACACCCCAGCATGTGTCTGCATGTGAATGGATAAGCAGATGATATATATATATATATATATATATATATATATATATATATATATATATATATATATATATATAATGGAATACTACTCAGCAATGAAAATGAGTGAACTATGGACAAGTACAAAAATTGGAATGAATCTTAAAATAATTAGGCTGAGTGAAAGAAACTAAACATCTTTAATGATACCAATTACATAAAACTTTAGAAAATAATTCATCTATAGTGGTAAAAATCAGAACAAATATAGCCTGGAAAATGGAGACTGTGATGGATCTCAGAGACAGGATATAACCTTTGGGAGTGATTATGTTTATTATCTTAATTGTGGTTATGTTTTAATTAGAGCATATACATGCACATATTAAAGCTAGATTATGTAGTTTATGGAACATCAGTTATACTTCAAACTCTGTGAAAAAATAAAATGAGGTAGAGAAAAATAAGGTAATTTTAACATTGCTGTCAACACAGAGTTTTCCAAAGTGATAATTATTTGGATATGCAGACTACCCACCCCTCCCCAACTTTGTATTTATTTCATGTGCTTTCTACTATGTAGAAAAAAATTTAATTTATGTGCTCCTAATCAACCAGACACTTTTAAGAGAATAACTCATGGTTGTTTCTTTAAGATTACTAAGGCCAGGCCATTTTGCTCACTTTGATTAATAGCAGGCACAATTTCAGCAAAACAATTAAATAAATTACTCTTATTTGCCCATGCCTGAGTAACAGGATGTATTTGTGGAAGACTATGTTTCGTTAAAATGGCTACACAGGTCCAATGCAGCTCAACCACTGATTGAATTGCAGTTATTAGCTCCTCACACTGTCATTTAAAAGAAGAAGGTTAAATACTTTCTAACAGAAGGTAGCAGCATCTGCAGCCTCTGTGTTTCTTTAATACACAATATTTTGCATTCTATAAGAAATTACCAGGCATATGAGAGGTGGGAAAATGTGATCAGTAATCAGAAAAAAAGAAGTTGGCAACAGAAACACATCCACAAATGACTTAGATTTTTTTTAGGTGACAAGGATTAAAAAAATAATAATAAACTACAATTAATAGGTAAAAATGAAGAAATGAAATAAAAATAAAAAGTAAAAATGTGTAATTTTAACAGTGAATTGGAAATAAAAATAGAATATAAAGGACATTCTGGAACCAACAAATAATAGAATCTGAAATTAAGAACTCAGGCAATGGTTTTAACAGCAAACTTGACTTCAGAAGACAAGACTAGCAAGCTCAATAATAATTTAATAAAAAAATCCCAGCTTAGCACAGAAAGAAAAATAGCATGGGAAAAGCAAGAGTATAGGAGACTTATAAGATGCAGTCATTTAGCCTAACATATATGTAATAAGAAAGCCAGAAGTAGAGGACAGATTGATTAAGAACAAGAGAATGGTGGAGGAAAGAAAATGAGAATATGGCAAACTAATGAAAGCTATCAATCCATAGTCTCGAGAAGCTCAGCAAACTATAAGCATAATTTAAAATTGTTTAAAAAGCAATTAAATAATATAATAAAAAATGGCACAATGAAAGCTAAAGAATATTAGAAAATTGTATCTGCATAGTTAGGAAAAATACATACTACCTTCAAAGAAGCAATAAGGACACTGATAGTTTTCTTTCTTTCTTTTTTTTTTTAATTCAATTTTATTGAGATATATTCACATACCATACAATCATCTATGGTGTACAATCAACTGCTCACAGTACCATCTTATAGTTATGGATAGTTTTCTTTTTAAGAGAAACTATCTATTTAATTATTTTCTACAGTTTGCTTCCATATGCACTAGGGCACATTTTATGTCACATACATTAAATTTTTCAAAGTTTTTAATATCAGACATACTTCTGTTAAGGAAACCTTACATTGTTTAGCATCTTATATTTGGTAAATGTTTTCACATATATTATTTCATTTCATCTTCATAGTAGCAAACAATTTCATTGAGAGCAAATAGTAGAATCTGGGTTAATTTATTCCAAATGAAAGGACTGGACCTATAAAATTTTAATAAAATATATATTAAGATTAAATAGGATGATTAAACTTTTTGAATACAATATTTTCCATATAATATATCAGTTTTATGTCTTCATTGAACATTTTAGAGAAGAAATGACTCTCATGTTGGAGCACTTGGTTGTAGATATGCCTTTATTATTATCAGAATTAACAACATTTTATCACCTGAAATGATCCAAAACATAATTTTAACCTGATCATTTAAAGAACACCCTTTGACTTTTTTCTTTCTTCCTTCTTCTTTAACTCCCTTTCTCCTTTTCTCTCTTCTTTCCACCATACTAGCTATCTTCTGTCTTATCAAAATTTTATATACTACTATATTTTTTCCACTTTTCCCAATACAGCACTTACACAAAACTTGCAACATCACATAACATATTTTCTTGCAAGCATATATCCAATTGTTCTTTTGATACACTTGGATATTTAATCTACATCTGGAACTTCTATATAGATCTCCACTTTAATCTAGCTCCAGCTTAATGCAATTTAACTTAAAAAGTGAATATATGTGCCCAACACTTATAAAAAACTAATTGAAAAAATGCATTCTAATTGATATTGTAATTTGAATTTGGACTCAGCACTTAGGATCAAGTAAATGTTACCTGTATTTCCATTTGAAGATGACAAAAAGGTTGTCTATAATTTAGTTAATTTAGAATTATTCAGAAATCATATAAAATCTGAAACAGCTTAGTACTAGCTATCCGAGAACAAATCTTGAGTCCTACTCATTAAAGAAAGACTATGACTATCTACTAAATCTCAAGGATCAAATAAAGGATTACAAAAATCTCTCTTTAAAGACATAAATTTGGAATAATTTATTTGAAGTCATAAGAAATGTTCCGCTTAGGTAATTTTTCCTGGAAGAGATAAATATTGGGTCTTTCTTTTTGTTTATTTTTTCTATTTTGTGAAAGGCTAACATTTTCAAAGATATGTGTATATAGAAACATTAATGGTTGGCATTGCCTTTTTGTGCAAAACTATTATGTATTCTGAGAAATGAGGGAGCAAACACTAATTCATATGTCATATTTTCCCTTTAAACCCTTTGCTATGTATAACCCGAGATCTGACCTTCAATAAGTCAGCAAAATTTAAAGAATTGTCATTAGTTGCAAACAACTAAGATACGAATGGGATCTGAATAGAAACCTTTACTCATTTTGATGCCTAATCTACTCACATCACTTTCATGTAGCATTCCAACAAAGATGAAAATAAAAGCAGCTACCTCATCTGCCTGGAGAGGTGTTTTCTGTATTGTCAATCTGTGCAATCCATCAGAAAAATGCAGACAAAAATCCTAATATTATTATGTTTGGGCATTTAGATCTTATTTCATTTTTCTTAGTTTTTAGGATTTTTTAAAATGTGATATTAACGGAACTGTTCAAAAGAGAAACTTCAAACCTAATGAAAATGAAATCTTTATCATGAGTTGTTAAATTATATAGTGCATATGTCATTTTTCTATAATTTTGGAATTTATTAAGATGGAATATTTTCAGATAGAAGATTTCCACAATTAAAGGTGCCACTGAGATCAATGACCAAAATATAACTTCAAAGCATATTGGTAAATTACCATAAAATCATTTTCAAATTTTACTGAAATGCTCATCAGGATTCATATGTTTCTTTTAAAAAACAAACAAACAAATTAATTGGTACGCTTTTAAATATACCAGACTCTTATTTTTGTATTTACTAGGAAATTTTTTGAAATTTTATCTTTTTATTCAAGACACCATTTTTTTTCCTCATAATCAAGGCAGTTTATATGACTTAGCCTTCTGAAAAAAATATTGGTTATTAGGAATTAACTTGATCAAGTTTTTTCATGTATCTATATCAAGACCTGTTAAGAGCTTTAACCAGGAATCATGTCCATTTTTAGAGAATTGCCTGGCAAATACCTAGACCATAGTAGAAAGCAAACAGTTTAAGTTAATAAATCTGGGTGTAGGTTCAAATTTACCACTTAATAATGGTGAGAATTAGTTAAGTTGACCTCTGTGAAGCTTATTTTTTATTTTCATATAATTATTGAGGATTAAATATGACAAATATTTCTTTTTCTTAAATGGATGCTTATCTACTTGTACTCAGTCTCACTTTAAGTAAGTGGCTTGCCAAGAATGTGTCTTACCTTAAATAATAATTACTCCACTGCAAAGACCTTGGCCATATCTAAGTGCAAGTTAAAAGCAAGCCTTTTTAGCTTGTTCACATTGCTTAAACAAAAACAAGAGCATTTATGATAAGACATTTGAATGAAGGCAGAGAATAAAAAATATAGGAAATCAGGATTGGAGGGAAAGAAGTGTTTTGTTCTTTTACCTTTTTATCTTACAAATCCTCTGAGCTGACAGCTGTAGGAATCAGAAATGAAAGGAAGGTAACTCCCTGAACTAAAACTGAGTCCATTTCAGATTTGATGACCACCCTCTATGTCGAAGTACAGCTTTGTACTTAAGTGAGTCAATGAGAGTCTTGTACAGCCATTGGATGCAAATAGATTCTCACTTGTTTCATGGTCTACCTTTGACTAGCCATGTGGCTTGACATGTAACTTTAAATATTCTAATCCTATTTTCATATATGTGAAATGGAAATAATAAACCCTAACCAGACGAGCTATTGAGAAAATTTGGGACAAAAATGTAAAATGCCAGGCTGATAGCAGCCAACTCAAACATAAATACTTTTACTTTTACAATAAATATTATCCTGACTCCTACTCTTTTACAGGACTCTTTGAGGTCATAAGTGGGGTTCAGGGTTACGTGGTCTGGGTGGGTGGTCTCTTGCAAGACCTTTCACAGTAATTCCCATCTGCTTCAGAAACTGCAGTAGAGGCATTTGGGACACAGCCCAGTAAGCCTCACAACTTCCCCTGACCTTTGATTGGAAACTTACCTGACATCACATTAAAATGCCTCAGCTTGTTCAGTCTCCAGCCTTTCCTTCTCTGAGGAGATGCTGAACACCAAGTTCTTTGAGAAATTGAGTGCTTTCATGTTCCCACTGGCTACTCTTTCCTAATAAGCAAAACCAGATATGTTCTTCTGCTGTTTCTTTGGCCAGGAGACCATCCCTATCTCCAGGAGAAGCCAGACTGGTTCCATGGCAAGGATACATATGGTTGTTGGATACAGATCTTTCTAGCCAGGACTCCATATCACAGGGCCGAGGGACTGAGGACAAGTCTCAGTGACCCTGGATCTTAAATGCCTGTAGTTTCTATCAGCTGCCCCTTGAGTTTGTGCCTTAATGATAGTATATTCTTAAGTAATAATAAATCTAGTTGATGCTTTCTTGCAATGAGGTTTCTGGCTTCTGAGATAGGCTATTCAAGGGTGAGAAGCTGGCTGTTCAATTTGTTGGGAAGGCATAATGGAGAAAGAAACTCATGTCAAGTGATCTGGGCTGAGTTTCCATGTTTGCCTTATTTGTTGTAAGCGCCAAATGTGGAACTCTGTGGAAAGCCGCCTCCCGAATCGGGCCTAGCGTATGCGCTGCAGCCTGCTCTAGAGTTACCCCCGCCCATCGAGTGAGCCAAGATGGCGCCTGCATCCTGTTTCCACATAGTGACGCATGTATCCGCCACCCGCTCCTACCAATCGAAATCCTGTATACGCGATACTAGCCTAGAAGCTTATTGGTTGTTAATTGTGTATAAAAGGTCTTACCCGGACGGGGTAGGGTGAGACAGCCCACAAGGAGCCGTGCCTGACGGCCACATCGAGGCTGCTCTCCCACGAGGCGCCGTGCCCCGTGTGGGAACCAGTAACACAGAATGTTCATCTAGCTGTAGTAAAGGGCTTGCTTTCACAACTGCCGTGTGGTTCGAGTCGTGATTCATGACCAGGTTAGTTCGCGCAGTCTGCATCTCTCTCTCTCCTTCCCTGTTTCCCCTCGCCGGCCGGGAACCGGGGACCGAGCGGGGCAGCGCCGGACAAGTGGTGGCCCGTACGGGGAAGCTCCTCCTCCTGCCTCGCTCTCGACGGTCCCTCTGTGAGGAGAGCAGCGCTGCGCGTCGAGCTTACGGCGGACTTCCCGCGCCTGATCAACGCGAGAAGGTGAGTGCGTCTTATTACATGATAGTTAGGGCCCGTGGGTTTTCAGGTGACCCCGGGGGACTCGGAAGAGCTCTCCGAGTGACTGAAGTATAGTGCCGACTGCAATCATGGGGCAGTCCGGAAGTTCACCTCTCTTAGCTCCCTTAAAGAACCTTTTGAAACAACGGGGTATCTCGGTCAGGAAAAGCTCCCTTCAGCGTTTTCTTGATGATGTTGATACTTTTGCCCCTTGGTTTGCCTGCACCGGCAGCCTTAGCCTACCCTCTTGGATGAAGCTCGGTCGCGACATAGACCGAGCGCGCCAGACGGGCGTGTGTATGGACCCGATTCTAGTACCCATATGGGAGACCGTCCGTGCGGTCCTTGAACTAGAATCGGCTACCGGCCTAAGCCCGTCCTCTGTCTTGCAAGAAGCACGGTGCGCGCTCCAAGAAACCCAGTCAGTTTCGTCAGCGGACGGCTCCTGTAAGGGCAAACCGCCGGAGTCCAGTGACTCTGACTCAGAGTCAGATAGCGATACTGACGAGAAGGCGGAAGCATCCCCGCTAATTGAGTGGGAGGAGCCTCCCGCCACACCCGTGCGGCCTTCCGCCTCGCCAATGTCTACCGCTGCACCCCCAGGGACACCCCAGCTCCCAACTGACGCCTTGGGCGGTCCCACCAAAGGACCTTGCCGAGAGCTCCCTCTAGTGGCCATGCCCAGTAAATGTAATTATCCTTGGCTGCCAGACCCGGAAACCCCGATGGGTCGGTCAGGGGAGGGGCAACCTTTGCCGTACCCCCCGCCCGAGTATACAGGCCCTCAGGACCCTTTGCCATTAGGTAGTGGTGGGAGACATTTCTGGAGATGGAACCCTTTCACAACATTTAGACCTTTTGGCATGCTGGGTGGCTACCAGCCACTTGAGCCGCAGCCAGTCTCAGAAATGTACCCGGTTATTATCAATCCCCAAGGTGGCAATCGGCACGAATCATATGATTACAAACTATTGAGGGAATTGAGGCAGGCCGTCCATCAGTATGGCCCCAATGCCCCTTATACCTTGAACATGATCGAGAACCTCTCTGCTCTAAATCATACACCCGCAGATATTTTTCAGCTAGCCCGTGCTTGCTTGCCGTCAGGCCGATTCATAGATTGGAAAGCATGGTTTGAGGAGTTAGCTGAAGAGCAGGCCGCAAGGAATGCGGCGGGGAGACGTGGCGGGTGGAATGCTGACATGCTGTTGGGGAGAGGCGCCCATGCCCAGAACCAAACGGGTTTCCCACAAGAGGTCTATGCCCAGATCTTCCGCTGTTTTGTGGGTGCCTGGAAAAAGCTAACAGGTGAGGGAGAGGCTCAGGCCTCACTCAGCAATATACACCAAGGCCCCACAGAACCATTTGCGGATTTTGTAGCCAGGATGCAAACCGCAGCTGAGAGAATCTTCTCAGATCCAGGAGTAGCAGAGACTGTGGTTAAGCAAATGATTTTTGAGCAGTGCAACAAGGAGTGCAAAGTTATCCTGGCACAAAACAGAGCAAAAAATTTGACAGAGTGGGTCAGGCTCTGTAGAGATGCTGGCAGCCCTTTAACTAATGCAGGTCTAGCTGCCATGCTAGCCAGCTCCCTACAGGTGGCTACAAAAAGCCCGAGAACCTTAGGGGCAAAGTCTAACGGGTGCTATGGCTGTGGCCAATCAGGGCACTTTAAGAGAGATTGTCCCAATAGACGTCAACCCCCTGCCACTCAACGGTTTGGCGAACCAGGTGCAGCAACCAGGCCGTGTGGCCGTTGCCACAAAGGCCCCCACCGCGCAGAAGACTGTAAATCGGTTTTCGATGCGCAGGGTAGACGCCTCTCTGGCCGCCCCGAGCAGATTCCAAAAAACGGGAAGAGGGGGTCCGCCCTTTCGACGGACCCCCTTGCATGCCATTCGACAACACAGGATCCGATCAAATTCGTGCGTCCCCCGGCTCAGCAGGACTGGACCTCTGTGCCACCTCCAGACTCGTACTAACCCCCTCCATGGGTGTCCAGTTAGTAGGGACCTCCTTCAAGGGGCCCTTACCGGCTGGTACTGTAGGGCTCATATTGGGAAGAGCATCCACGGCCCTGAAAGGATTAACAGTTATACCAGGACTTGTAGATTCAGATTTCACAGGCCGTGCCCAAGTTATGGTTCAATCTCAGCGGGGCACCTTAGTCATTGCAGAAGGTGATAAGCTGGCGCAGCTCCTGCTCTTACCCAGCTTACATGCAGTCTTTCCAAGCAGAATCAGACAGAGAGGGGAAAAAGGGTTCGGATCCAGTGGAGCGATTTTTGAGGGACTCCATATGTCCCTGGAGTCTCGACCTATGCTAACCATTAAGGTGCAAGGCAGATCTTTCTTGGGCCTGCTCGATACAGGGGCCGATCGGTCTATCATAAGACAACAAGAATGGCCCCCCACCTGGCCAACGAGCAGGGCGGAAGAGCCCATTAGAGGAATAGGCCAAATTTCAGCGCCCATGCTCAGTGCAGCTGCCCTTCATTGGGCCGATGAAGAAGGACACCAAGGCAGTTTCCAGCCTTATGTATTAGCCCTGCCTGTGTCTTTGTGGGGAAGAGACATTCTGACCCAAATGGACGTTACTTTAATTAGCGGCTACTCCCCAACCTCTAAGCGACTGCTAAAAGAAATGGGGTATACCCCCGGCAAGGGTTTAGGAGCTTCACTGCACGGACGTGCGGAGCCTATACAAGCTGCCCCCAAGTCTGACAGACGAGGCTTGGGTTTTTCATAGGGGCCACTGAGGAGAGATTCCCACCCACACCTATAAAACTAAAATGGAAAACCGAGGCTCCGGTGTGGGTGCCTCAGTGGCCCTTGCCACAGGAAAAACTTGCAGCGTTGCACGCCCTAGTATCAGAACAACTAGAAAAGGGCCATATCGCCCCTTCCACGTCACCGTGGAACACCCCTATATTCGTAATAAAAAAGAAATCTGGTAAATGGAGACTGCTACATGATCTAAGAGCTATTAACGATTGCATGGAGCCTTTAGGGCCCGTTCAGATGGGACTGCCCCTCCTCTCGGCATTACCGGAGCACTGGTCGATTTTCATCATAGATCTGAAAGATTGCTTCTTTTCTATTCCGCTCCACCCTGAAGACACCCCTAAGTTTGCCTTTACTGTGCCCTCTAGTAATCAAGAGGAGCCCTGTCAACGCTTTGAATGGACAGTCCTGCCCCAAGGCATGGCTAATAGTCCTACCATGTGCCAGCTGTATGTCGCTGCGAAGCTAGCTAGCACTCGGCAGCAGTTCCCTCAAGTGAAAATCATCCATTATATGGATGACATTCTCTTAGCCCATAGAGACACAGATCTTCTTAAAACAGTTTTGTCACATTTAGTCCTTAGTCTTAGAGAAGCTAACCTAGAGATTGCCCCTGAAAAAATCCAAATGACTGACATTACCACTTTCCTGGGGGCGAAAGTCGCACCCACTCATGTTTCCCCCCAAAAGGTGTCTCTCAGGCTAGACAATATACACACTCTCAATGATCTACAAAAACTCATGGGGGATATCAATTGGATCCGTCCATACCTAAAAATACCCAATGTCAAACTAACACCTTTGTTCGACCTGTTGAAGGGGGATTCTAATATAAACTCACCTCGAAGCTTCACTCCAGAGGCAAGGCGAGCACTATGCCAGGTGGAACAGGCGCTCAGTGGCGCTGCATTGAAGAGAATAGACCCTGATGAGCCTTTTGAAGCCTGCGTGCTGCCGACAGAATTACAGCCCACTGCGGTACTGTGGCAGCGGGGGCCGCTGCTCTGGGTCCACCCTGGAGTTTCCCCCAAAAAAGTCCTAGAGCACTATCCTACAGCGGTTGCAGACTTGGCCCTAGAATGCATTAAAAGGGCTGTGCAGCATTTCGGTCAGCAGCCCAAAAATCTCAGGGTGCCTTATTCTTCCCAGCAGCTTGAGATACTCACCGGATGCATAGATCAATGGGCCATTCTCCGGTGTACATTTCTTGGTCCCATTAACAATCAGTTCCCTAAGGCTCCTCTCTTGCAGTTTGTCACCCGGCACCCAGTGATTTTTCCCAAAGTAACCTCTCCTAGGCCACTAGCAGGCGCCCCCACCGTATACACGGACGGCTCCAGCTCTGGAACAGGGGCGTATTGTGTGGAGGGGGACACTCCTAAAACAGTGCTCTTCCAACCACAAAAGCCTCAATGGGTAGAACTGCAGGTTATCATTGCAGTCCTGGAAAGCCTTTCCGAGCCCTTAAATGTCGTCTCGGATTCTGCTTATGTTGTGAACTCTGTACAAATTTTAGAAACGGTGGGCATTGTTAAACATTCCTCTACAGTAAGGACGTTCTTTGCCAAACTACAGGAGGTTATATGGACCAGGCAACACCCTTTTTACATAACCCATATTAGAGCCCACACAGGTTTGCCTGGCCCTATGGCCCAGGGGAACCATAGCGCAGATGTAGCCACTCGACAGCTGCACATCTTTCCGACGCTGGTACCGTATCAACAAGCCCGAGAATTCCATGCCAAGTTTCACATCAATGCAGGTACCCTAACTAAGCGGTTCAGCATACCACGTGCAGCTGCTCGAGATATTGTCCGAGCCTGCAACAATTGTGCAGAGCAGAGAGCAGTCCCCTCGGTTGGGGTCAACCCTAGGGGTCTCACCCCAGGGGATACTTGGCAGATGGATGTCACTCATCATTCAGAGTATGGTAAGATCAAGTACTTACATGTGTCGGTGGACACATGCTCCCAAGTTTTATTTGCCTCTGCTGAACCAGGAGAAAGAGTCTCCCACGTCATTGCACACTGCCTTGCTGCATGGGCAGCTTGGGGTAAGCCAAAGACGTTAAAGACGGATAACGGGCCTGCCTACACTAGTAAATCCTTCCAAAAATTTTGTGACAACATGGATGTCCAATTAAAACATGGCATCCCCTATAACCCTCAGGGGCAAGGAATCATTGAAAGAGCGCACAGATCTCTCAAAGACTTGCTTAAAAAACAGAAAGAGGGTATAGGCCACGGCCTGTCCCCAAAAGCTCGACTGTCTGTAGCCTTGTTCACATATAATTTTTTAAACGAAAATTCACAAGGAATGACACCTGCCCTGCAACACACCACCCCGAGTCCTCCGCATAGAGGTCTAGTCCGTTGGAAGGATGTCCTGTCGGGGCAGTGGAAAGGCCCTGACCCAGTGCTCAGCTGGGCCAGAGGCTCTGTTTGTGTTTTTCCCCAGGAACCAGGACGTCAACCAGTGTGGGTTCCGGAAAGACTGGTGAGAACCGTGACATCACCTGAAGAAGCCAAGGAACAGCTGTCAGAAACGCCAACGAATATACAACCTGAACCATTAGACCAAGCCTCCGACCCTGCTGATGATGGCGACGACCGACAAGACGATAATAGTAGGACTGACCACCCCGCGGTTGCCCAAAAAGAGGATCGGTAACTCTGTTCTTTGCTCTCCTATAGCAATCCTTCTAATCTGCCTTTTTCTTTTTAGTGGAACTATATTTCCTCCACAAGCTTCAACGAGTCCTTCCCCCTCACCAATGACACACTGATCCTCTCTTTTGCTAACCTCTCTGTCAAGGTTGTCAACACCACAGTTGCGGCGAAAACGGTAAATGGCTTGGTCAACCTTACCCGAGACGTGCTACGCCGCCACAATCAGATGCTGAACTTAAATTTCCAGGCCATTCAGAAACTCCAAGCGGAGATAGATGAACTTGGACTGGAAATAGATGGACTCTGGAGAGTGCTTCAGCAAACATGTGACACCCGGTGGCTTACGGTTAAACTCTGTGTCACTCCTGTCAGGGCCAACGTGACCGGAAGCATTTCCAGAGTCTCTGATTGGCTGAAAAGGTCATATTTTCCTGAATTTGTTAATCTCTCCCAACAGGTGGAATCTAGTTTAGACACAATTGGGGGGATCAAGTTAAAACCCGTTAAAGTCGATCTCTCCGGGTTAGGCGAGGTTCTACAGAAACTATTGCACAGTGTTTCTTCCTGGTTCTCTTGGCCCAATTTAACTAATTGGATCCTCATTGCAGTGGGATTATTGGTGGGATTAGTCGTTGTTAAATGTTTGCTAGAACGCCTGTTTCAAGCGCAGCAGCAATTGCGTGTTACCACTATGATGGCTATGACTCCCACCTCTGTTACCCCCGATAGTGACCGATTTATTAACCATACCCCTTCCTGGTCGCCTCAGGTGGGGCGCTTTGGAGCAAAATTTGTAGCGAATCGCATGGCTGTTTCTCGGGTGTAAAAGGCGACACCAGTAGTCATAATTTTGTCTCAGGTGGGTCTCTAGGGCAGAGTCCTAGTTGTGGCCAGACTGGACCCTAGCCATTGCACAGAGACACCTAGTGACACCCCCGACTCTGGTTACTGCTGTTCCTGCCCCCGTCGTTGTTCCCCAGTTGCCAGGCAAAGCACTGCAGGGAGAGTCACGTTGCTTCCAGCTTACGGACTCTCCGGTCTCCATATGACGTGAGCATTCTGGTTGGTGCTAGAGGCTCCGCCGCTGGATGGCTGAGGCCTAGTCCAGACTCCCCAAAGCACCAAAGAGGTTGTGAACCATTTGGGTTCACGGGAGCACGCTCATCACTGGAGACACTGGGTCAAAAATAAATAAGAAAGGGGGAGATGTGGAAAGCCGCCTCCCGAATCGGGCCTAGCGTATGCGCTGCAGCCTGCTCTAGAGTTACCCCCGCCCATCGAGTGAGCCAAGATGGCGCCTGCATCCTGTTTCCGCATAGTGACGCATGTATCCGCCACCCGCTCCTACCAATCGAAATCCTGTATACGCGATACTAGCCTAGAAGCTTATTGGTTGTTAATTGTGTATAAAAGGTCTTACCCGGACGGGGTAGGGTGAGACAGCCCACAAGGAGCCGTGCCTGACGGCCACATCGAGGCTGCTCTCCCACGAGGCGCCGTGCCCCGTGTGGGAACCAGTAACACAGAATGTTCATCTAGCTGTAGTAAAGGGCTTGCTTTCACAACTGCCGTGTGGTTCGAGTCGTGATTCATGACCAGGTTAGTTCGCGCAGTCTGCATCTCTCTCTCTCCTTCCCTGTTTCCCCTCGCCGGCCGGGAACCGGGGACCGAGCGGGGCAGCGCCGGACAGAACTCTTCATATCAAAAGGAAGAGGAGAGGCAGAACAGCCTGGCTTTAGGCTTGAGATAGAAGATAGAGTCTGAATAGAGATGCACATTGTAAAATTGAGATTTGTTTGATATTTTTGAATTAAATGTTTCCTTCTTCATTTAAACCTTGTCTTCTGTAACAATAAATATGGTCTTCATCTGTTCCATTGGATTAATCACCAGAATGCATACCAAATGCAGAGAAAAGTTGCCTTTTAGAAATAATAAATTTAATTTAAAACAATGTTTTATTAAACCGTACATATAAAAACAGTATATTTAACAAAAACAGTATAAGCCAAGAAGGTAATTAATAAACAAATATATTTTATTATTGGAATCTTCAAGCTACTCATGAAAAGAATCTTGTGTTAAATTGGTGTCTGGCATGTATAAGTTTCAATTTGAAAATATTTAGGTAAATCACATTTCCTGTAATGGGTATATTGCATACAATCTTAAGAAAGACTGGAAACAAAGTACACTCTTTTCCATGTATTGCTCTCATGGACATTAAGCACAATGTTTATGTTCTTACCAAACTGAAACCTGCTATCTGGGGTTGTGAAGGATATTAGACCAAGCTTTGCAGATATTATGATGTTGTGTAAAAGATGACTGCTCCAGGGCACTAAATAGCTGAAAGACTATCCATGCAAATCATTTTCTTCTTTTACAATTTTAATTAATCTTGATATTAAAGCCTTAAAAACTATTCCAGCAGAAATCACCATACCTATTTTATGTTGCAAAAAACTATGTATCTGTGCTTGAAGTTCCTGTAAGTGAAATTCCTATAAGTGAAATTCACATAAGGGAAACACACTATATTCTTCAAATGTTGCATTTTTGTTCTCTTTTATCTTCAATTTGCTAATGACTATTATCCCTACTTCCATTGGACAAGTAGTTCATGATCTATAAAACGATTAAATGTAATAGGGCATGCCTCTATATAGTTATGCTCAGTGGTAAACCATTTTGTAATGTATGAAGATAATATCTTTTTTTCTCTATAGAAGTAATCATTTAAACTAGTTTGCAATTTCAGACTTTCATGTCTATTGAGCTATATTTACAGAGCTATAAATGTAGATACACATCTTTTAGAGGGACACATCTGTATGTTAAGCAAAGGCATCATGATCACAGGAAGGTTTCTGCGTGTATTTGTGTATGTGTGTGTGTTGTCTCATAATCAGTAAGTCAAATTCTGCCATATGGTGATCAACTCCATTTACTGAAATTATGTGGATGTAACTAAACACTAGCCATCATGATTATAATCAGACAAAATAATCTCCATAACTGTATTTATGTGGCCCTGCACCTGTTTTCCATTGCAAGACTTTCCCCATTCAGGAATATACTCTTATGAGAATTCCCATACCCTGCAAAACATTTATTGAGTGTCTGCTAGTTTCAGTATTCTTTTTCAGGTGTGATGATGGATAAGAAGAAATCTAAATGTAATCAGCAGAGTACTCTTGATGTAGCCTCTTGCAATTTAATCAATAAAATTCTTGTGAAGACTGTAAAGTAGTGAAAACTATCACCATGAAAAATTATTAAGAATCAGAAAACAAAAAACAATCTTGCTCCATTCTATGCAATCAATATCCATTCCTGATAAAAGTAGTTTCAATTGGACTGAAAGAATCCTGCCCAAGCTTTCAATTCATGGTCTTCTATGCTTAGCTTCATAACATTATAGTCCCCTCTCTGTGTATACATATATAAAATTAATGTAGTATTATTGATATCAATTATACAAACATATATATGTGTAAGTATGTATATGTGTGTATGTAGGGAGGTAGGTATACATACCAATAGGAATTGAGGAATATGACCCGAAAAATATCAAACACACCACTTATGAAAAATATTTGGACTCTAGTGGATATTTGTGTTAATTATTCTCAAGTTGCAACTTTTAAATTCATTAAGAAAATTCTTTACCCGGGTTTAAATAAAATAATATAGAAAGAAAGGAAGCAAAATTCAGCTACTCATAATTCTGATCCTTTACCCATCTTTCTAGCTTTGTACTTCAGAATTGATTGCTATGTAAGGAATTTCCCACTGTTACAAGAACAAACTCCAGAAACATGTTAGCATGGGGCAAAAGATCCTTGGAAATAATACAACACCTCCCAGCAGGACAAAGCTGCCTGAAATTCCTTGCATCTGTATGGATTCCTGTCTTAGCAAGTGTTGGTTTACTTTGGCTTTCATCTCTTATTGGCACATATGACAAAAGATTACTCATTTCTCTTGACCTTGCTTAAATATCAATTCTCTCTTGAAAATATCACTGGGACCCACTAGTTTAGGCACAGGCTCTTTATCACTCTTCTTTCATGTTACTATTGTACTTTGCACATAGTTCTCCTATTACACAGTATTTCATGGTGCATTTACAGAGCTTCCTTGTTATCTTTCTTATTTATTTTGCAATTCACAGCAGCCAATAGAGGCCCCCCCCAAAAACAGGATTTAATAAATACTTGTGGAATAGATGAATGAATAAATCATTTACAGTTAATGTGATGATCAAATATAATAAAATTTATGAAAATATTTGAAAAATAAATATAATTTATGCAGTAATGTGGTAATATATTTATTGAAAACATGAGTAGCATTACCATTTCTGGCACTATTGATATCTGATGATTCTTGCATGTCCTGGCCACTGGGTTTTGGCACCTAGATTTCCGACCTTATTCATTCTAATGGCCTTAGTACTCCTCAGTCATTGATTTCTACAATCATAATTGACATTATTCTTCAAAAATAATGCCACCAAACGAAGTCAATAATTTAAACAAAGCACCATGCAACCATACCTCCTTTCCCTCTTTCCTGTTGGCTTACTCAAGTTCTCCAAATACAATTTTTATTTCCTTATTAGACATACAATCTGTTGACTGTTTGTTGTTGATAGCTTTCTTTAGTGTTTACTTCCATCTCCCTTTAGCAAATATTGCATGATTCTTCTTTTCAATCACTTCTGTGGGATATTTAATTTTATTATAACTCTGATGTTACATCACATGCACCTGCCAAAATTCTGATCCTGGAAGAACCAGTAAAGGGGCTAACAACTTTGGTTTAGAAGAAGCCAGACGACCTGGGTTCTTATCTCAGATTAATCCTTATTTGAGCAATTCCTCAAAGCAAAGCCTTGGTTTTCTCATCTATTACATGAGGGTAATAATGGTAATTACTTCATAAAATTACTATGCAAAGGATGAAATAATCCAAAAAAGCAATTCTAATAGTGCCTACAGAGTGAATATTTAATAGTGTCAGCCATCATCACCATCATCATCATTGTTATTATTGTCTGTGCTTGCAGACAACTTAATAGAGGCAGTGTATTTTAAATTTATGGTCACCACCTATCTGGTTTGCTAGATCCACTATGACAAATACCACACAGTGGATTGGGTTAAACAATAAGCATCTATTGTCTCACAGTTTTGAAGGCTAGAAGTCCAAAATCATGTTGTCCACAACTTCCTTTCACCTGGGGTGGGTAGTGATCTGGGGATAGCCATCTCTCATCTCAGGGCTCTGTCTCTCTCCTTTATTTGCTTCTGGATTCTGGTTGTACTAACTTCTGGCTTCTTCTAACCGGCTTCCTCTGAATTTCCTCTCCTTGTAAGCCCTCCCATACTATGGATTAAGACCCCCTGATTCAATTTGGTCACAATTTAACTAATAATTACATCTTCAAAGGGTCAAGTTTACAAATGGGTTCACATCCATAGAAATGCAGATTAATATTTGAACATTCAGTCCCCAATACCAGCTTTAAGTGGGCCTTCAAACTTGGTTGACAGTGTTACTACATTCTTTTTTTTTTCTTCCTTGCTCTCTTAAGGAAACTATCTTTACACTTTTATCTACTCTCCTTCTAGTTCTGACCTACAGCCAAACATTGTCAACTCATCCTCATAATCTTATTTTGTACTTCACAACATAAGTATAAGTGAACATCAATAACTTCCTTTCCTTTCACACTGAAATCTACAATCCTACAGGAATATAGAGACCCATTTTGTGTGATATCACTACACTTGTTTCAAAATATTTCCTTCTAGGCTTTTAGTTGGAAGAGAGAATTGAATATTTCTATCTTGGTCCCTAATTTAACCTAACAGATTATTACAGTGTGTACTAACCAATAGGACCATCATATTTGTAACAAGTAAATGGAGCGATTATTTATTTTACTGTTATTTTATAGATTAATACAATTTTAAAAGACAGCAAAAATTATACATTTTTTTTTAAAGACTATTGTGGTAATTTCCTTTGGAAATTTAAAGTTTATTTGAATTTTTAAAGTTTTCCAATTTATTTGAGATTTGATGGGAACTAAATAAAATTATTTAAGGCCTATGGGTAATTTGGACCATATTATTTTTGCAACAAATTATTTTGCTGATAAGGAAGTCAGGTGAAAAAATATGCTTTCTATACTGTCCAAATGAAATTCAGTTTTATGAAATTATTTTTAAGCATTAACTCCTCTTTCCTTGATGTTGCATCAGAAAATCTGCAGGATGTTGAGGGGGAAAAAAAAAGGTGGAATGAATTGTGTACCCCAGTTTGGAGGTGTTCTTGGTCATGATCTGCATTCCAGTGGGAGTGGACTCATTGTAAATAGGATCTCCTGACGATGTTACTTCAGTTAAGGTGTGACCAAATGAAGCAGTTTGGGTTTTAATCTGGAATACTGGAGTCCTTTATAAGCAGAGTGAAATTCAGACATAGAGAGAGAAAGCCACAAAAAGAATTTAGAAGTCAACAGAACCCAGAGGATAAAGAAGATATTGCCATGTGCGTTGTTGTGTGATAGAAAAGCCACAAACCAAGAATCACTGGCAGCCAGCACAAGAACACCATAGTCTTCAAGGAGAAAGCATTGCCTTGCTCATACCTTAATTTTGGGCTTCTTCTAGCCTCACAATCATGAGTCAGTAAGTTCCCATTGTTTAAGTCAACCAACTGTATGGTATTTGTTTTAGCAGCCAGAACCTAGGACACAAAATATTTCTTCCAATTAATTATTCCAGTATTTATGTGACTAAAAAATGCTGGTGACTAAAAATACTTGAAGAGAACTGGAACTCTCCAGGAACAATAGTGCATTTGCCAACAGGCAGCTAAAGTACTATTGCAGGTATTAAAATAAGTGGAAGATTATCAGCTGAATCTCAGCCTAGTGACAAATTCTCATTAGTAATTTTCTGTCCTATTTATATTTGTGGAACCTTTGACCTTTGTTGATAAATTTTATCCTGCATTCTATTCCCTTCTGAGCAAGGCTCGTTTCCATTCACTTTTCCTTTTATGTTATCTATTGAAGTGTATTACAAAAACACTGCTCACAAATTTTTAAAATGTTGACCTAAGCTGTTTTCAACTCTTTTGTTCCTTGCTCACTTTCCATTCTCTCAATACTAACCTCACACAAAGATAAATTAATCATGCTAGCAAACTGTATGGTAAAGATATATCTTTTTTTCATTATGTTAACTTAGGGTTTCTCATCCTTGGCATTATTGACATTTTGGGTGGGAGTATTCTTTGTTGTGGGGGGTTGACTTGTGCATTGCAGCCGAATCCCTGGGCTCTACCCCCTAGTTGCTGGTTGACCCCTCCAACCATTTATGAAAATTAACAATGTCTCAAAGCATGGGCAAATACCCCTGGGGGGTAAACCTGCTCTCGACTGAGAATTACTGTGTTAAAACCTTATTTGTTTATTTGTTTTTGTTTTTATTTTTATTAGAGAAGTTGTGGGTTTGGAGAACTAAATGCATAAAATACCGGATTCACATATACCACCCTATTATTAACACTTTGCATTGGTGTGGAACATTTGTTATAATTGATGAAAGCACATTTTTATAATTGTATTCTTAACCATAGCCCATGGTTTAACAAAGGGTTCGCTGTGTTGTGCAATTCTATAGACTTTTAAGAAAAATCTTTATTTTAGTAACATATATACAATCTAAAAATTCCCCCCTTTGAGCACTTCCAAATACATAATTCAGTGCAGTTATGTTCACAATGTTGCATTATCATCACCACCATTCATTACCAAAACATTTCCATTATCCTAAATAGAAACTCTATGAATAATAAGCTTTATCTCCTTATTCCCTATCCTCACCCTGTCCCTCGCTAATCTATATTCTAGATTTTGACACCATGGGTTTGCTTATTTTAATAATTTCATGTCAGTAACATCATACAATGTTTGTCCTTTTATATGTGGCTTACTTCCTTCAGCAGGATGTCTGCAATATTCACCCATGTTGCTGCATATATCAGAACTTCATTCCCTTTTATGGCCAAATAATATTCTATTGTGTGCGTATACCATATTTTTTTTTTTAATTTTATTTTGAAATGAATTCGAAGTTATAGGAACAGTTGCAAAAACAATACTAACCCCATACACAGAACTCCAGCATAGCCTGACCCCCCAGCCCGGTACCCTGATCTACCAACTTTAACATGTTGTCACACCACCATTTCTCTTTCCTTCCCTCCCTCCCTCCCTCCCTTCCTACCATCCATCATCTATTGCCCTGTCTTCTGAACATATGAGAGCAAGCTGCACTCATCCTTGAACAAACACTGTAATTCACATATACAATTCCCATGAACAAGAACATTCTTTTATGCAATCCCATTAAGCACAGCTAAGAAGTACAAGAGATTCAACATTGATACAAAGCTTACATTCTATATTTCCTTTTTTTTTCTTATGTCTCAACTGTGTCCCTTTAAGCCTCCTGTCGCCCATCCTCAGATCCCATCCTGGATCATCCTTGGCATTCAATTGTCATCTATTGGGACTGCCTTTTTTTTTTTTTTTTCAACTGTGGAAACATATATACAGCCTAAATCTTCCCATTCCACCCCCTCCCTAGCATTCCATTAGTGGGATTAATCACATTTAGAATGTTGTAATGCTATCATCTCCCCACCATCCATTACTAGAAAGTTCCTTTCACCTCAAACAGCAACCCTACACTCATTTCTTAACTCTGCATTGCTCCTTCCCCCAGTTCTCAGAACCCATACTCTACTTTTCATCTCTATGGTCATATTCTCTGATAATTTCCTCGTGTTTACTATGGGGCTTGAAATTAGCCTCTTAAATCCATAACAGTCTTGTTTTTCTTTGATACCAACTTAACTTCAATAGGACATGTAAACTCTGTTCCTATACTCCTCCATTCCCCCACCTTTATATAGTTCTTGTCAAAAATTACATATTTTACATTGAGTCCCAAACCACTAATTTGTCATTAGAGTTTGTGTATTTTATATCATGTAGGAAGTAAATAGTGGAGTTACAAATAAAAAATTATTGACTTCTATTTGTATTCCATTGTGGTCAGAGAATGTGCTTTGAATATATTCAATTGGCTTTTTGGTTTTTTTTTTTTTTAATTTATTGAGGCTTGTTTTATGTCCCAGCATATGGTTTATTCTGGAGAAATATCCGTGATCAAAAGAGAAAAATGTGTGTCCTGGTGATTGGGGATGTAAGGTTCTATATATGTCTATTAAAATTCTATATATATCTCTCTCCTTTCTTTGTTTCTCTGTCAGTAGGGATCCCTTTAGTTCTGAAGTAGGGCAGGCCTTTTATTGGCAAAATCTCTCAGCATTTGTTTGTCTGCGAAAAATTTAAGCTCTCCCTCAAATTTGAAGGAGAGTTTTGCTGGATAAAGTATTCTTGGTTGGAAATTTTTCTCTCTCAGAATTTTAAATATGTCATGCCACTGCCTTCTCACCTCCATGGTGGCCGCTGAGTAGTCACTACTTAGTCTTATGTTGTTACCTTTGTATGTGGTGAATTGCTTTTCTCTTGCTGCTTTCAGAACTTGCACCTTCTCTTCAGTATTTGATAGTCTGATCAGAATGTCTTGGAGTGGGTTTATTTGGATTTATTCTATTTGGAGTTTGCTGAGCATTTATGCTTTGTGTATTTATATTGTGTAGAAGGTTTGGGAAGTTTTCCCCAACAATTTCTTTGAATACCCTTTCTAGACCTTTACCCTTCTCTTCCCCTTCTGGGATACTAATGAGTCTTAAATTTGGATGTTTTATTTTATCTGTCATATCCCTGAGATCCATTTTGATTTTTTTTAATTTTTTTCTCCATTCTTTCTTTTGTTCTTTCGTTTTTTGTTCTGTGGACTCTAGGACACTGAGTCATTGTTCAACTTCCTCTAATCTTGTATTATGAGTATCCAGAGTCTTTTTAATTTGGCCAACAGTTTCTTTTATTTTCATAAGATCTTCTGTTTTTTTATTTACTCTTGCAATTTTTTCTTTATGCTCTTCTAGGGTCTTCATGTCCTTTATATCCTGTGCCATGTTCTTCATGTCCTTTATGTCCTGTGCCATGTTCTTCTTCATGTCCTTTATGTCCTGTGCCATACTCTTGTTCTTTGTAGTCCTTTGATTAATTGCGCCAAGTACTGTGTCTCTTCTGATATTTTGATTTGGGTGTTTGGGATTGGGTTCTCCATATCGTCTGGTTTATCAAATGCTTTAAGATTTTCTGTTGTTTTTGGCCTCTTGGCATTTGCTTTGCTTGATAGCTGTGATCTTCCAGAACCTCTGCTGAGGGAAGGCTGTGCTACATCACAAGTGCGTGCCATCCCTCAAGGGAAGCCCCTGGCCGCCGGGCTGTGCAGGGATATTCCCAGCCTGATGCAAAGATGGCTGAATGGGGCATCTCCAACCCCCCTTTTTGCACAGCTCCACCTTCCCAGTTCCAGTACAAATACCTGTGTGTGCACCCAAGGCCACTGTCCATGGCCGTTATTGCGGCGTGTGCACGGTGCCGTGGGATACACTCCCCGTCACACTGGGTTTCCTGGAGCGGCTCTGGGCTGTGGGCACGGCCCTGGGCAGGAGTGTCTCCAGCCCGCCAGGGAGCTGGCTGCAAGCAGCACAGTTTCTTTCTCCTTTTGGCTCTCCCCTCTGGCCCTCTGGCCTGAGGGAATCAGCAGTGGTCTATCCATGCCAGACACTGAATGGTTGGCACAGCCCGCTCCTGCCATGCTTCACTGCGCAGTTCTCACCGTCGTAAATGCAGCTGCTCCTGGGTTGTTTTTTTTTTTTTTAAAAAGAACTAGTCCATCCCCAAATGACAACCCCCGGTTTCCCCACACCACAGCCCAGCTGCAGGACTTTCAGTCAGCTTACTCACTCGTTTCAGAATGCAGACTCCCAGTTTCACCAAGTTCACTGTCCCTGTGGTTTTAGCAGACCTTGTCCAGCTGGTGCATCACTGAAACTGGTGTTCTGGGTCACTTTCTGGTTTTTATCTAGTATTTTTCATGGATGCGTTTTTTTGCCCTGTCTCACCTAGCTGCCATCTTAGGTTCTCCTCGTATACCACATTTTGTTTATTAGTTCATCACTTGAAGGGCACTTGGGTGTTTTTATTATAGATAATTAGTCATCATCAAAATTCCCCACTCACAGAGTGTTCATTAAAATTAAGACCCTATTACTTTTATTAGCAGAATATAAATAAATAAAAATAGTCATTTCTTTTCTTTATTAACCATGTAGCAAAATAATACATATTCGTGATAGACTGGTGAGACCTAATTATACAGACCTAAATTGTCTTCAAAGTTCAGGTTCTATTCTCATCAAATATGGTTTTTATTTTAAGCATTGTGTTTTATGATACTAGCTTATATCAGAAGTCATATAAATCTGTAAGGCTATGTATAAATGTCAAGATAAGATTTTCTAATTCATGGAATATTTAGGTATTTCTGACCATTGCAATACACAACACACACACACACACACACACACACACACACACACACACACACACACACACCATTGGTTTATCGCCACACCAATTTGATGAGTTGAAGAGCGGAAATCACTGCACCAAGTGCTGGGCTATGCACAGGAACCAGAAGCTGGGAACTCGCCGCCTCAGCTCTTATCAGGGTAGGAAATCTGAATGGCAGGACCCCCTTCCCCAGGGTTGTATGAAGACCCCAAGATTTGTCTTTCCCCTTCAATGCAGTGGGGTGTGCAGAGCTGCCAATCACTGGCCCTGAAAGGAGCAGTTTGGCCTCCCTGGGACACCTGCTTGATGGCATCTCTTCCCCTGCTCTTTTGGACCATTTATGTTGTATAAGTAGTAATACAGTCATTTGCTAAAAGTTTCTGTGATGCCTGAGCCTGTGTTCCCACTCTGCACTGTGTAGCAACTCATTCCACACCATGACATGATTGATATATTATCTTTCAGTTGTTTCTGACCAACCTTGCAGGAACCTACTTGATTGAGTGGTAGTCATTATTATTGCTAAGAAAGCTGAATGGACCAGAAAGCAATATACTCAGTCACAGAATAAAGGAAACCTAGAATTTAAGGAGATCACAGTTAACTATTTAGTTCAAATATGTCCATTATTAGATTCTGCCTTACATATTTATTCATCATTGACTTGAGTAAACCCTGATATTATAAAAAACTCCATATTTTAGTGAAACTAATATCACCTAATTATAAAAATTATCTATATATCTCATAGGTTGAAAATTCAGGGATCATCTTACAAATTTTTAACACTAAGCATTCTTGATACTCATTAAATACATTGTTTTTCACAATTGAGTGATTTTCCTATTTAAAATCATTTTGCTGATAAAGAAGCAGGCAAAAAAAATCAAAGATGTGTCTTTATGTTTTCTTATCTTTAAAACACACCAGGATGCTTTTCATGAAAACATATCAAGAAGTTTTTCATGAAATATATTAATTGAAGAGACCCCATCATGTAAAAGCATGGATTTGTTTTAACCCCACCTTTCCCTACAAACCAAACAAAAACAAGACAAACCAATATCTCTTGATACATTTTAAGCCTGCCTGTAGTTTTGTGAAATACCAAAGTTCATATACATATTCTGAGAATGTTCAAGTGTCTTTATGCCCAGTAGCAAAGTTCAAATTTGAAGCTCGATCTCTATCATTAAAGCATCTACTCGTCAACTACTAACAATTTTTACAGTTTTTGGTTCAAGAACAATCACTAACAACAACAAAAAAACTTATCTCAAAGTGGTTCACTTAAGATTTATCTTACATGTGGATATGTTTAGCAAACTAAATGAGGTAAATATTTTTATTAATATCTTAAAATATCAATTTTATTGCAAAACAATGAATGATTGTGGAGATGTTTGCAGGTGAACATCTATGAGAAATCTCAGCTGCTAAGGAAGTATTTCTAGAAGACTGATGACACCACTAAATTATTTATATTTACTAATCTGTATGCTTTTTATTTCTTCTTCCTCTTCTGTACTTTATATGAACTCTGTTACAGTACTGAATAGAAGTGTTGACAGGGATGGCCTTGTGCTATATTTTATCTCAAGGAGGAAGCTCTCAATAAGTCAATGTTACACAGGTTTTCCAAGCACTTTATCAGACAACAGAAGTTCCCTACTATTGCTAAGTTGTTAGTTTACTCCAACAATATTAGGGCCTGACTTTTACCTAAATTTTTCTGTCTTATTAATCATATAACTTTTGTTCTCTATTAATGTTGTAAACAATATAATGGATTCAATAATAATAAACTACCATTTTACTTCTGGAATAAGCCAAATTTTGACATAATATGCTATTGTGTTTATACATTTTTGAATTTGGTTACCTAATATTTTGGTTATGAATTTTGAATTTATGGCCATGAGAAATACTGATTGGATATTTAGTTTTTCTGTTTTGTAAGGTACTTGCCAACTTTTGATATGAAGATTTCATTAAAACTAGTGTATTAGTCAGAGCCTTGCCTTACATAAGTGTATGAATAGCAGAATTAAATGGTGATATTTTGCATATCTATTGCCCACTCACGCCATGGACTGTCAATGCCACCCTGATTATTGGAAATAGAGTCATTAGTACCTTTGAATCTAATCAGAGTAGAAAACCATTTGCAAAAGCCCATTTTTAAGATTCTGTTTCTCAAGAACCACTCCTGGCACGAAAGCTGTATTAGTCAGGGTTCTCTAGGGAAATAGAACCAACAGGAGATGTCTGTAAATATGAGATTTTATACATGTCTCATGCAGTTTTGGAGATGCATGACACCAAGTTTCATAGGACAGGTGGTGAGCTGGCAATTCTGATGAAGGTTTTTGATGAATTCTGCAGGACAGGGTGGCTGGCTAAAGAAGAGGTGAAAATTCTCTCTTTTGACTGCTGAAGTCATCATTTCTTCTTTTAAACATTTCAACTGATTGGATTAAATGTGTCTCATTCTGAAGACACTTCCCTTAGATCATTGTAGATGTAATCAGCTATATATGCAATCAATTTACTGATGATTTAAGTCCATGAAATGTCCTCACAGTAGCAGTTAGGCCAGTGCTTGCTTGACCAGACAACTGGGCACAATTACCTGGCCAAGTTGACACATGAACATAACCATCGCAACTAGTTTCACAAAATTGTTTCTTTCTTTGCCATAATGTGGAAGCATTTTTACAAGATTGATGCCATTTCTTTCCTAAAGATATAGAAGAAATCTGTGGGGAAACCATCTGAACCAGGAATTTTCTTGTAAATTTATTAATAATAGAGTCATTTTTAAAAGATATGAAACTGTTTGAATTTTCCATTCCCTATTTTGTGGGTTTGGGATTTTTTGAGGAATTTTTCTACATAGTCAAATTTATTTGGAAAAATAATACTTCTTTTTGTTATTACTTTAAAGTCTGGGCTCTTTGTGTTATTTTTCTATTACCAATCTATTTTATAGATTTCATTTATGTTTTCTGTTCCACTGACTTCTTTTAACTCCATTATGTTTTCCTGGTTAAGCTGATGTTCTCTTTATAATTTTTGAGAAAGAAACTTAAAAAGTATACATTTATTCAAAATTATACTAATTAAAATAATCAATCACTGTGTTGATTCATAAAAATTTCCACTTCATTATGGAAGTGTAATTCATAAAATAATATATATGGTCATTTCGTAAAACTCCCACAAATTGCACTTAGCATAGCTATTACACAAAGTACTTTAGCAAATTATGAAAGATGTTCATATCTCATTAAAGCAAATGTACAAAATTAAAGTATTTTCTCACTCCAAATGGAAAACATTAAAAGTTCATTGCAGATATGACTTGTAAGGGTCCATGGATTATTCACTGCTGAACCAAAGTGTGAAGCAGATGCAATGCTAGAGAATGTACAAGAAAAACATCAAACATCTGGGTTTGAGTATGAAAAATCAAAGCTTACATCACAAAAATATGAGTCATGGCTCAATTTAGGAAAAAAAAAGAATTATAGCCCTGCATATAAGTCTTTATTGAATAGCTGATGAGATAGTGTGAAAATGGCAGAAAAGTTCTGGGTGAAAATAACTTTCTTTAAATAGAAGGAAACCATCATGCAAGTAGAGACTTCCTTTTTCTTGAGTTTTAACACTGTTTCCTTTTTGAAGGAAAACTAAGGGTAAAAAAAAGATGTTGAATGATATAGCTCCATTGAATAAAATGTGTCTGCATCAACTCTACCTGCATCTTCTAATTCTTACCTTTATTTCTTTTTCTAAAGTGATACATATGTGTTTGTATGTGTGTGTATGTGTGTGTCTGTGCAAAATTTGAAGTAATTTCTCAGAATATTACTTTAGGAAAAAGTTGTAATTCTTCTTATAAGGTGATAATTAATAACATCATGTATGGCAGTGAACTTAATTAAAATTACATGAGAGATATCAATAACACTTGTGGCCTTCTGTTTCCTAATGTATTTCATATGATGCTAAGCATTGAGAGGCATATTTATTTAGAGTTAACCATAGAGTGAAAGTGACATTTGAGGAAGTGTTTGATTAGGAGCAAAAGTATGCCTTTGAAAGACATGAGCAGATCTTATAAAAGCAAGATAAAGCAACCAGATTCTAGTACTAGTGTGAATTACCCAGTGATATTTTCTTCACTGCTCCACTGCTTCTGACAGAATAAAGTTCTCCCATTATCTTAGTGCTTCAAATTACATCAATGAGAACAATCATTAACATATAGATAATAGTGTATAGCCTATTAATTCATTAACATTAATTTCAAATAGTATATTTATTGCTTATATCACGCACAGGCACTTAATTTTATGTTTCCTTATAACAATCTCCATATTGTAGCCTCACATTTTTATTAACTAAAAACACAATACTATTGTACAATGTCAACTCTTTTGGTTATAGGTCATAATAACAACTGATAAGAACTTATGTTCTGGAGTCTGAGACCAGGATTCAATGCCAAGTTTTTCTTTTAGTAGCTTTTTCATCTTGGGAAAGCTCCTAACACTTGGAGCAAGTTCTTTATGATCTTTATCTTTTATTTTCCTCAACTGTAAAATGGAACTAATTATAGAATCTCATATAGAATCATTTCAAGGACCAGATAACAGTGTTTGACAATTTTTTAAGAATTTAACGATTGCTCAATTTTGTTTATAGGCTGCATTAAAAATGATTTTACATTCTCAAATGGAACTGTTTTGTGTAGCATATAATAACTGCATATATTTGATATTGTTTAATGGTTTAAAACAGGAGCTATTGAAGGAGACTGCTTGGGCAAGTCATATCTTCCAGGGTTACTGTGATAAGTGACTTAATTATTTACAAACCTCTTAAAACAATACATTGAATATATATACACAATAAATATCCACCCTTAATATTCCTATATTACAATATCATCATCATCACGATTACAAAAACTTCACTTGGACTTGAATTCACTGCTTGAAGTAGGAAAGACATATCTATATATTTAAGTCTCCATGCTTATGTCAAATGAGCGAGATGGAAAAAACAATCTCTCACACTTCAGTGTTCCAAAATGCTCTGGTTTACTGTATCAGCCCTCTTGCACAGTACTGCATATTAAGGCAACGTGATTGTGGGGCTTTTCCCACTGACATGTCTCAATCAGTAATGCAGATGCCAACATAGCTGAGTCTGTGAAAAAATTATCTTATTAAACTAAATTAGGGAAAGGATTTTCCCTATCAAAAAGGCAGTTTCACTTATTTGACTTCAATATGTGTTGTTGGGTGGGAGAGAGAAAAATATAGTTTAAGAAATTATATCAAAGCAGGATTTACCCTCTGTTCTGGTTTGCTAACGCTGCCATTATGCAAAATACCAGAAATGGAGTGGCTTTTATAAAGGGGGTTTATTTGGTTACAAGTTATAGTTCTAAGGCCATAAAGGTGTCCAAACAAAGGCATCAACAGTAGGGTACCTTCACTGAAGAACACGGATGGCGTCACAGGTACGGATTATGTTCTAGCTCCCCTCTCAGCTCCTGTACGTTCTTCAAAATGTTGCTTTTGGGGCATTTTGTCCTCTCTTAGCTTCTCTGGAACAAACGCTGGGCTAGCATCTCCAAAGTGTCAGCAAAAGTCTGCTTTCAGCAGCCGTCTCCAAAATGTCTCTCTTGACCACTCTCCAAAATGTCACTCTCAGCTGCTCTGAGCTCCTTCTGTCCGTGAACTCTTTTATAGGTCTCCAGTGATTTAATTAAGACCCACCCAGGACAGGGTCCATATCTCCATGGAAATAATCTAGTGAAAGGTCTTACCCACAGTTGGGTGGGTAACATCTCCATGGAAATATCCAATCAAGAGGTCACATCATAATCAAAAAGATTAATCAATCTGCCCCCATAAAATTTTATCTAAGCATATGGCTTTTTCTGGGGGACATAATATATACAAACTGGCACACACTCATTACTGATACAAACCCATAAAAGTGCAAATGAGAATTCCAATATGCCTCACTGATTGCAAGAGATGAATATATATCTATCTATCTATATACATATATATATATTTTTAGCATACTCAAAGACATTTTTATCTTATCCATGAAATAAATCAAGATAGGGAAGAAGTATTGAGAATCTTTCTTTTAAGCAGAATAAATTTATTAGATCTTACTGTTTAGTCAGCTGTTTTCTACTGTATTACTATAATTTCTGTGGTTGAATAGAAATTTATTAAGCATGTTCAGGTATTCTGAACAGTGGCTTAAAAAATTAACAAGCATTGTTCACTTATACTTTCTCCCACACACATTCATAATTTTAGCACTACTGATAATAATGGCATTTCTATAACTGAAGTTTTAATGCAATTATATATTATTGGTTGAGATTTTACCTCTTAATTCACTTAAGGAATTTATTCTATAAATAATAATTCACTCTGTAAATTCATTTCCGCATATTCAATTTTCTGCTTTTAGCAAAGCAATATATTTCTACCACTCAATGATTTAGAACTTAGCTTATGTTATAGAATTTGGTATTGTATGGATTTATAGTGCTTCAAATTGATACATTTTTATGTGTTTGTTCAATTTAAGATGCTCTTAGAATAGAGCTCATTATGTGTGTCTACAGTTTGACTTCAGAATTTAAAAGGGAAAAGTTCTTTTCTTACATGGTATTTTTTCAGAAAATTAGGTACATGTAACAAACATGTACCACATTTTGAACTATGGAGTACAACTATTCACAAACAGAAAAACTACATAGTTTTCCTCTCCAGTAACATGCTAAAACATGTTTTTGATCAAATATTTTCAATTTGATGTCCATACGTGTTTACATAAATCTGATGTTCCAAGAGCATTTGTATTCTGGAATTCTGATCCCTTTCTTTAAATCAAGCATTTGATTGTAGTAATTAGTTGATTTCTCCATGATTCTGACATGTTTGTTTTACTACTGAAATTTGTTTCTTCCTTTTAGGAAATTAAATTTTATATGGTACTTTGATATTGTATGCCTAATTCATTAAAATTTGCCATGATTTTTGTTTTCATAGGAAATACTTTTGTCATACACTTTAAATACAATTTAGCTTTCAGTCCTTACTTCCAAAATGTATTTAGTCCAGATTAGTCTCAGTTATTTATTTGCAATGGTAAACAGTTATAGCATGGAACACTGAAATTGGAAGATAAGTAAAAGCCTCAATTTGACTATGAATTTTAAACTTATTTACTGTATTTATTAATTTTAATGATGGGAATTAGGTAAATGAGGTAGTGATTATCTATCTATCTATGTAACTATCACCTCTCTATTTATTTATCCAGATATAGATAAATATAAATAAAATGAGGGTAAGAGAAAATTAACTTGACGCATCTTAATTCTACTATAGTTCCTAATGGCCTTCTACAATCTGAAAGTCTGCTTTACGCAAACACTCATTTATTTTGATTTACATCGAGACTTACATTATATATATATAATATTATTAATGCAAAATGTTCTATTATATATATGTATTTTAACATCCTTAACTCTTGTAGAATATTCAATTTGATTACTTTTTGTACTACTATATAAATGTGATCACCGTATATGCATAAATGTGTATTTTATTATTCTTCTGGGAATTATTCAAGATCAATCTTAAAGTAAGAGCTTTTAAAAGATAACAAGTAAAGAATATATAACTAAACAGGCATGTCTTCTTCTGTTTCATTCCCAATTGAAGTTTAGATGAATGAATATTTTTAAAAGCACAATTTAAATCATAGTGAAAAGAACATAATGTGCATTTAAGTTGAAAAAAATAAAATTGAAAACCTAAACATTAAATGATAATTATAAACATTTATTGAAGTTTTATTGTATAATAGATCTATGTTACATGTGTTTATTAACTCATTAAATATGTTTTATTTCTGTGCTTATAAATTTAGAGAATAGATTTTCTTTCTCACATTGGGTGCTTGGGGAAATAACAAAGTAATAAGATGGTGTTTAAAGGAAAGGTAATTTAAGAAATTAAATTATACAGTACAATGAAGTTCATACTAAGTGACATTTAAGCAATTCAAGATAGTACTTAATGTAGTCTTTAGTTACTATGAATTAATTCCCGCCCTGGTTATTTTGCTAATTGATCTTGTTTTGCAAAATACCAGCAATATGCCAGAGACTTACTGTAACCTTTGTTTGTCATGGATTGACTGATTGATGGTTTGCTATTTTAGCTACATTGCGGTTCTGTCAGACTTTGTATGCACATGAGTGCTTTATAATAATTTGGCAAATAATCAGCAACTTTAAAATACAGAAGAGATCTGTTTATTCTATTACCCAGCCTATATTCAATTATCTTATCTGTTTTTTCTATGTAGTCCAGACAAGTGGCTGGGCAAGAAACTCATGGTTTTAAGAGGTTACTCCTTCCAAAAAGCAGACTCCATGTACCAGCATTCAATAGTATTTTAAATTTGTCCACTTCCTAAAACAGTGTTAACACCTAGGAAACTGAGAAAGACAACATTAAATTAAAAAAAAAAAAAAGATAGATTTGGCAAGTATTGAAAATCACATTTTCCCTGCTTTGAAACAAATTTTTCAACTTGATACTCTATGTTCAGGTTTGATTTTCACCATCATTGAAAATCATACTTTAAATGAATAAACTCTCAGAGACCTGTGTGAGGAATTGTGATATTTCACATATAAGTAGGAGTACAAATAAGGCAGCAGCATATTTTTGAATCTTCCCACTTTTTACCAATAAATCATACTGAGCAGCAGTAAAAAAAAAATCCTCAAAATCTATCTTCAGCAAAAAACTAAGAGACCTGGAAAACTGAAGGCTTCAAATGGTTTGAAATTACAGACAAAGTCACTGGCAGCAGCAGAACTGATGGACAGGAGGCCACAAATGTGCCAAGGGAAATAGAGGGGGCACAGAGAGTGTCTAACTAGGACAGAACTAAGAAATCAATACCAAGCAAATGCTCATACTAAGGAGAGAACACCAGCCTTGTCTCAAAGAGCTCCAAGAAGACTGAGGTTTAATGGGACACTGTGGCAGGTGGAGATGGAGAAGGAAGATCTGGGGAGGCATGGGGGGCATTGAGGTGGGAAATCCCAGAAACAGAGCAGTCCCTTTGTAAGTCAGAAATTATATCCTTAGGTAGCAAAAGCAGTGAGTGAATGCAGACTTCAGCATGGCGTCTAGGATACTCCTGAACCAAGTGTGTTCTGAGAACAGAAGAGGTGCGGCTACCCAGAGGAGAAATATATTGAAATCATCCATATATGCAGCAAGACAGGGAGAAGACCTTCAGCTGATAAAGCCGGAAAACAACATTGGCCTTCCCGTCCTTTCATGAGAATCCCCTACTAATAACTAACTAGTAAAACCCAACTTATTTTAATTACAGTAACAAAAATATCTGCAGCATCCATGTAAAGTTATCACATACACAAAATAAGCAACGTGAAAGAGAATTCCTGATCATAAAATGTTAATTTGGAAAAAATAATATTGTCATAAAGTAGAGGAATTTTATATCTCTCTATATAAACAGTATATATACTGGTTGAACAGTGTGTGCCAAAATGTAATGTCCACCAGGAATCTCAGAATGTAACCTTATTTAGAAATAGGGTCTTGGCAGATTTACTAAGGTCAGACACAAAATGAGGTCACACTGGCTTTGGCTGGACCCTAAATCCAATGAGAGTGTCTTTATAAGGGACAGAAAAGGACACACAGAGACACAGAGAAGAGAAGACAATGTGAAGACTGAGGCAAAAACTGGAGTGACTTTGCCACAAGCCAAGTATCACCAAGAGCCACCAAAAGCCGAACGAGGCAAGGAAGGATTTTCCCCTAAAGCTTTACTTCAGAGGGAGCAAGGCCCTGCAAAATTGTGATTCTGGAATTCTGGTCTCCAGAACGTGAAAGAATAAATTTTTTTTAAGCCATCAAATTTGTGGCAATTTGTTACAGCAGTCCTAGTAAACAAATACAAAACCTTATTTAAAATTTAATTTAAAAAATTGAACAATTGCAACCATGAAGACAATGACAAAAATATAAACAATAATTACCACATAATATGAGGTATTAATCAGACATCAGAAGGAAAAGACATAGAAGAAAAAGTCATCTCTAACAGGAGGGTAAATCATACACCAAGAAAAATATGGCAAATAGACACAACATAAATCCTAGTAAGAATTATTTGTCATTGGACAATTGAAACAAGACACAAATATTGAAGATATAGTGAAAGCTATAGAAGACAGGCAAAGGGAAAGTGGTAGATTGATAACTAAAATTCTTTAAAACAATGAAGTATCACTAGGAAACATTGCTGAAATAAAATAAGATCTGTGATTCCACACATTGAAAGACATATTCAAGGAATAATTACTTAGAAAGTCGATAATTTGATATATCCTTCTAAAGTTACTGGCATTTTAGAAAATGAAATAATTATTTGGACAACTGAACTAAAAGACAGACTCTTTTACAAAAGAAACAAAATCAGGTTGGCATTAGAATTCTCCAGGTAATATGCATTTGAATAATTTACAACTTTTCTCTAAGAGCGAAAAAGTAAGACAGCTATTCTCTATCCAGTCAAGCTCTCCTTCAGGTATAAAAATTACAAATAATTTTGAACATGGATGAATTGAGGAAATACTGATCAATTGTAATTTTCCTAATGAAAATTACAAGAGTACAAACTAGTCAATCAAGTGGTAACAGGAAAACTTAAGCAAAAACCTGACAGTGAGCATTAAACATAGTTAACCACAGGCTTATGAAGAAAAACATGAGGGTAAATATCACACAATGGAATGTAATTACTCTATGCTCTGGCCATGTACAAATTACTCAGTTGACAAAGAAGGAGTGAGGTGGTTTGAGGAGGGAGAATAATACAGAAAGTTGAAATAAGATTTCCCTAAACTATATTGACTGAGGGGAAAGGTACGGTGTGCTAGTTTGAATGTATTATGTTCCCCAAAACACCATTATCTTTGATGCAATCTTGTGTGGGCAGACATATTAGTGTTGATTAGATTGTAATTCTTTGAGTGTTTCCATGGAGATGCCACCCACCTAACTGTAGGTGATAACTCTGATTAGATAATTTCCCTGGAGGTGTGGCCCTGCCCATTCAGCTTGGGCCTTGATTAGTTTACTAGACCACTATATAAGCTCAGACAGAAGGAGCCAGCTAGCTACAGCCAAGAGGGACACTTTGAAGAATGCACAGGAGCTGAGAGAGGAGCTGCAGCTTACAGAGCAGCATTTTGGAGAAGGCCTTTGAAAGCGGACTTTGGCTATGGAGAAGCTAAGAGAGGACAAACACCCCAAGAGCAACTAAGAGTGACAGTTTTGAGGAGCTAAAGCCTAGAGAGGAACATCCTGGGATAAAGGCATTTTGAAACCAGAACTCTGGAGCAGATGCCAGCTACTTGCCTCCCCAGCTAACAGAGGTTTTCTGGATTCCATTGGCCCATCCTCCAGTGAAGATACCTGTTGTTCATGCATTACCTTGGACACTTTATGGACTTAAGACTGTAACTGTGTAATCAAATAAACCCCCTTTATAAAAGCCAATCCATTTCTGGTATTTTGCATAATGGCAGCATTGGCAAACTGGAGAAAATGGTATCGCAGTAGTGGGAGAGAGAATTTTCATTCTCTCTGCTGCACACACATGCACACATGTGCATCCTGGGGCACTAGTATGTCAAATTAGGAGAAATATTTAATGAAGAATTAATTTTGCAGACAGTTTAGAGTCAAAAAAGAAGGTAGGGAGGAAAGAAGGGAGGTCCTCATTCTATAAAAATAATATTTATAACAAAAGAATGTCCAAAACTGAGGAGTCTAAGAATAGAGAAATAAGTTATGTTTGCCTGCTTGGAAGGGATTTAATTCAAATACTATATTAAATTAAAGGAGAATCTGATAAACCTTGCTGTGTTTTCATGAACTAGAGAATTTATCTGTGAGTTTGACATATAATCTGAGAGACCTTAAGTATTTAATTCAGTTCAACATTTATTTGTTGAATAACGATTATATGCCCAACAATGTTTTAATATTGGAGATAAAATGACCAATGATTAATGATCTTTATTTTCCCACTGTTTGTGAGCTAACATCTAATAAAAAACGTGCATATATGGAGATCATTTTAATATGCTAACACATAGATTTGCAGAGTAAGGCAGAGACCCTTAGATGTTGAATAGTGGGAATAGTACAAATGAAAATAAAGAATTTGGAAATGATTGCAGAGGGTGGCAAACATTGTCATAGTTAAAGTAAGCAGATAAAGGAAGAAGAGGTAGATGGGATAGTAGAAGGTATTTTTTAGGGAATGGGGAACTTCTTTAAAGTGGGTGGTATTAACTTATATAAACTATGCAAGAGAAAGAATAACTTAGGAGAGAAATGAGAGTTCTACTTTAGAAATGTTATTTAATTAATATTTCTGTGGAATCACCAAGGATTGGTGCTCAGATGGAATTTTGCTATTGGCATCTGATGCTTATGAAATTAGTCCGACCTGAAGAAATAGATATGGGGTCATCCACTTAATAGAGCAATTTCATACTTTTTTCCACTTAATTCTTGAAATATGTCTATAAATTAGACACAAGCACCTTCATTAACCAGATGAGAACCAGTATTTTAATTATTAAATGATGTAAATGAAGTCACACAGTGTAAGTGTAGCACTGGGATTTTTCCTCTGGATTTCTAATTCTAGTCTCATATTCTTCTATCACCATGACTTCCTCTGTAGATAGGAATTATTTCATAAAGCTACTGTTGAAATTGAAATATTTATCCACTTTCCAAAAACACTGTACAATTTTATTTTATTTAAATAAATTTACATTTAGCAAGAGCCCCAATTCCATGACATTTTTGCTTTGTGGTGGAAAGGATTCCTTGGTTTAACCAGATGTTTGACAGATAATGGGTCTTGGCATTATCTTCGATACAAAATTGACTAACATATTTTTCTTACTTTTATGCAAAAAAATTATTGTTATTTATCTCAATACATTTGGGAGTAAAAACAGGACAACTGTTTTCAGTTTAAGTCTTAGATATTATCAAGCACTTTGAAACCAAAGTAAAATCAAACCTCTTAGAAATACCACGAGCTGTTTTTTCTCCAGGGTCTATGCACACAATTCCAGTGCCTTTTATATTTTCTTACATTTGAGTTTCCTATCTATGGTGAGTTGAGAAGATACAGGGTACATATAACATGATAGATTTAATAAAGTTTATTGGGAATACGGGGGTTACAAGAATTAGGTGGTTACCATTTAATAACAGTGATCTGAGAGAATTACCATTATAGTTACAGATGCATTTTCTCATATAAATTTTATATGGAAAACATTGTTCATTTTATCAAACACTGTGCCCTTTATTAGCACTTAGATTTGCCTCTCTAATTACACAAATTACTTGACAGCGAGGAGCTTTACATTGTGTAAAATATTACTGTGTGTTTTGCTCTTTTAATGAAATCTCTTGTGATCTTGATTTTTTATTTAAAATAATTATTAAAAAGAGATTTAAACAACTGCAAAGAAGAACGATTTGAAGAAGGCAAAGTTAACATATTTCTCTATTCTTAGACTGCTTAGGTATGGATATTCTTCTGGTACATAAATTGTGGATTTTGTGTAAAGAAGAGATTTCTTTCTCTCTTCCTTCCTCATTCCCTCTCTCCTTCCTCTCCTCCTTCATTCACTTTTTTTTCTTGGTTTTTCAATTTTAAAGTCTTTTAAAAGTTAATTCTTTATCAGCTACTTCTGCTTACTTGGCATGTTATTGTGCCAAGATGCTGAATATATTATTTCTCAACACACAAAATTTGTGTCTGAGGAATCTAAATATACCTTCTCTTCCATAATTAAGTAGAATTTGCTATTGACTCCGATTATCCTATCAGTGCATAATTACTAAATCAATTCAGATGTGGTATATCAGTACATATTATAAATATGACAAGAGTATCTTGAAATAATGGAGGAAGCCATATCTGAGTAGTTTTACTTTATCGTTGACATAAGATAGAATAGGGACTTTATTTTGTGAACCTAAGGACTAATACCTTTCGCCAGTCAGTTAGAAGTAAAAAGTCAAACAAACTCCACCATAAAAATTTAGTTTGGAAATTAAAGAGTACAATGGATGACTTTGAAAATGACCTATATTGCATTTAAAATTCTTTACTTTCTACAATATTGAATCTTGTGACAAAAAAGCAGACCAAAAGAACAGAATGATTTTAATCTTTCAAATTATAATATTTGAACTAATATTATCATTGATTTGACATGCTCTTGGTGACCATGCCTAATTTATTTTGCAACTCAGATGACATTAATGGAAAGCATAGGAGTTTGATGTTTACCAAAATTGATCATAGGTTAAAATAAAGTTGAGAAATGCTGTGTTTGAATGTGCATCAGAACTTTAATCATGGAATGATTATCAAAATTTGAGTGTATGAATCCCTTTCTCACTTAGCTGGCCTACTCAGGAAGATGCATATGTGCTATGAAATTGATTAGCTGTTGACCTTGAATATATAGCAGCAAAAAAAGTATGGGCTTTAGAGACCTTTGAACCATTATCTTAAAATCTCAATATACAATTCTGTTTTCTCGTATTCTGCGTCTTTTTCCAAAGCAAGAAGTTGATTTTTTTTGCATTCAAAAATGAAGGAATGAAAATAATGAATAACTTTTTCAAAATTCTATAATCTTACTTGATTTCCAGAATTTTAAGAATGGTGCTTGATTGTTACAGTATGGTTTTAGTCACAGTAGTGGAATGATAAATTATAATTTAAGATGGATATATTAACTTTAATTTTCAAATGTAGGATTTTTTTAACTTGTATTTTTATCTTGGAAAATTTTCAATTGCTTAATCACCTCTGTTAGTGATTAAGATGCTCAGCATCCAATCCACAAATAAGGCAGAATACAAAATACTTTTACTTTTTACTTCAAAGTCACAATGAAGACATCCATATGGTAATAATAAAGCATACTCTACATTTTCAAGTTCTCAATCCAAACAAATAGATTAGGAAAGCTCACTTTACTGCTGGCAACATTCATAAAATGGCCAGGTTCCTCATAAAAAGACCATAAGTCTGATTAGGAACTGGACAGTGACCTGCTCATATAGTAACAGAAAAATTATGGAAGTCAAGAGGACTCAAATGTAGGATAGTTTACATTCATGAGTGTTTTACTAGGAGGGACTTCATCTCAAGGTTAAAACAAGGCAGTAAATTCCAGCTGTTGAGGAACAGATGATACCAAGAAATTCTGCACACAAACATGACTCAGTCGTAATGGCCTTTATGTATTTATTCCTTAAAACCAAACTGAGCAGCCAATGTAAGAAATCAAGAAGGGAAAGAGGATGGAAGCCTCTTTTTCACCATCTGGGTGACCCTTCACTTTCAGCAGATGCAGATGCTGGTTTTCCTGATAACTGCACCCATTTGCTAAAGTCTCCCTGTACCCACTGGTGTGGAAGCTGCCTGATGGCCAGTGAGTGACAGTTGCCAATCCAGTAAAGCGCACTAGGAGGGATTCAAGGAGTCAACTCTTATATACTAGTTGGGAGCCTGAGAGCTTTGAGTAAACCTCACTTTTTTGGTTTGCAGTTATATCAGCCTCATTCTGATTCATTATACCCAAAGTTACCTAAGACAGTACATTATTAAGTTTTTTTAAAATTTAATTTTGTTGAGATTGTTCACATACATACAACCATCCAAACATCCAAAGTGTGCAATCAGTTCCACATCGTACCATCATACAGTTGTGCATCCATCACTGCAATTAATTTTTTTTCAATTTTTAGAACATTTTCATTACTCCAGAAAAGAAATGAAGACAAAAAATGAAAACTCAACTCCTCCCATACCCCAGCCACCCCCCTCCATTATTGACTCATAGTATTGATATAGTACATTTGTTACTGTTGATGAAAGAATGTTAAAATACTACTAACTCTGGTCCACAGTTTGCAAAAGGTATATTTTTTTCCTTACCTGCCACTCTATTATTAACTTCTGATTATAGTGTCATAGACTTGTTCTAGTTCATGAAAGAGGTTTCTAATATTTGTACAGTTAATCATGGACATTGCCCAACACAAGATTCACTGTTTTATACATTCCCATCTTTTAACCTCCAACTTTCCTTCTGGTGACATACATAACTCCAAGCTTCCCCTTTCCACCCCAGATACACACTATTCAGCACTGTTAGTTATTCTCACAATAACATGCTACTGTCTCCTCTGTCCATTTTGAAACACTTAAGTTCAACCTAGTTGAACATTTTGCTCATAATAAGCAACTGCTCCCCATTCTTTAGTCTCATTCTATATCCTGGTAACTTAAATTTCATGTCTATGAGTTTACATATTATAATTAGTTCATATCAGTGAGACCCTGCAATATTTTTCAGTGAGACCCTGCAATATTTTTCCTTACGTGTCTGACTTATTTCACTCAATATAGAGCCCTCAAGGGTTTCTTCATCAACCTATTCTTTTAAAGATGGTTTTGTTCACCCCCCATACCTTCTGTCCTAAGTAAACTATTGACGGTTCCCTGTATAGTCACGTATATATGTATTTGCCACCATCACCACTATCTATATAATAACATCTCCATTTTCCACAAAGAAGGAGGAAAAAATCAAAGAAGGTAGAGAGACAAAAAAATAAAAGAAAAAAAAAGAAAAAGAAAAAAAGAAAAAAAAAGACAGCTGAAAAGCAACAAAACGAAAGAATTAAACTAAAGTAGAATAAAAGAGTCAGACATCACCAATGCCGAGAGTCCCATATTCCTCCCTTATGTCTCCCTCTTATAGGCATCAGCTTTGGTATATTGCCTTTGTTACATTAAAGAAAGCATAATACAATGTTTCTGTTAACTATAGTCTCTAGTTTGCATTGCTTGTACTTCTTCCCAAATACCACCCTATTTCTAACACCTTGTAAGGTTAACATTCATTTGTTCTCCCTCATGTAACAACATATTTGTACATTTTATCACAATTGTTGAGCACTCTAGGTTTCACTGAGTTATACACTCTCAGTCTTTATCTTTCCTCTTTCCTTCTGGTGTCCCAGTTCCTCTTTCAAACATAGTCACAGTCATCTTTGTTCGGTGTACTTACATTGCTGTGCTACCATCACCCAAAACTGTGTTCCAAACCTCTCACTCCTGTCTTTTCCTATCTGTTGGCAGTGCTCCCTTTAGCATTTCCTGTAGAGCAGGTATCTTGTTCACAAATTTCTAATTGTCTGTTTGTCAGAGTATATTTTAAACTCTCCCTTATATTTGAAGGACATTTTTGCCAGATATAGGATTCTTGGTTGGTGGTTTTTCTCTTTCAGTATCTTAAATATATCACACTACTTCCTTCTTGCCTCCATGGTTTCAACTGAGAAATCTGCACATGGTCACATCAAGCTTCCTTTATATGTGATGGATCACTTTTCTCTTGCTGCTTTCAGGATTCTCTCTTTGTCTTTGATGTTTGATAATCTGATTATTAAGTGTCTTGGCATAAGTCTATTCAGATCTATTCTGTTTGGGGTATGCTGCACTTCTTGGATTTGTAACATTATGTCTTTCATAAGAGATGGGAAATTTTCATTGATTATTTCCTCTATTATTGCTTCTGCCCCTTTTCCCTTCTCTGTCTCCTTGAATGACATGAGTTGCCATTCAATTCCCTGAGACATTGCTCATATTTTTCCATTCTTTTCCCTATCTGTTCTTTTCTGTGTAGGATCTCAGGTGTCTTGTTCTCTAGTTTCTGAGTGTTTTCTTCTGCCTCTTGAGATCTGCTGTTGCATGTCTCCATTGTGTCTTTCATCTCTTGTGTTGTGCCTTTCATTTCATAGATTCTGCCAGTCGTTTTTTCAAACTTTTGATTTCTGCCTTATATTCACCCAGTGTTTTCTTTATAGCCTTCATTTCTTTTTCCATATCTTCCCTTAACTTGTTGATTTGATTTGTAATGTGATTTAGCATATTTCTTTGAAAGTCTTTAATAGATTGTTTGATTAAAGTGAAACAATATCTCACCTGTATCTTGATTGAGGTTTAAGTTTGTTCCTTTGACTGGGCCATATCTTTGTTTTTCCTAGTGTAGATTGTAGTTTTCCATTGTCTAGGCATGTGGTTTCCTTGGTTACCCCAGTCAGATTTTCCCAGACCAGAATGGGTTCAGGTCTCAGAATGGGGTTATATTCAGAGTGTATCTTAGAGGAATGACAGACTTTCCCATGAGGTCTCTAGCCACTGTGCTTTTCCTAACCTGCCCAGCAGGTGGCACCTGTCAGCCTGTCACTCCTGACTGGTGTAAGGAGATATAGCCCCTTCAGTTTCTGTTTTGGCTGTTTTCTCCCAGGCTCTGGGGTCTGGTTCTGGAGGGAAATCTGGGCCCTACCTCCTTACTCTTAGGGAAGATACGCCCCCTAGGGAGTTTTCATCTGCATTTGAATAGTCTATCTGACTCTGTTATCTCCACCCCTTTATGGGTCAGAGCACTACTAACTGAAAATGGCTGCAGCTCTCTCTTCTGAGCTCCCCAGGTTGAGAGAGAGGAAAAGGGACAGAAAGCCCCCTTTTAGAGCCAGTACATGGCCCCCCAGTTTCACTTGTCGACCTGGTCTTCTGGGCTCCCCCTTCTGGAACAGATGACTTTTTTGGTTCTTAAAGGTCAGTCATCACTAAAAGCTTCTGTTTATTGGAGGTTTGTAGCTTGTATTCAGCAGTCCACATTTGTTAATTAAAACCCCAGTTGGAACTTGGTTGAGCTATATTTGTTTGCTGGGACAATGCTGCTCTCTACCAAAATGAGGTTTTGCAGCAAAGACTGCCACAGGGGGCTCCTGGCACAGTTCCACAATTTTTACTTACAGATTTTATGCTGCAATCTCAGGCATTCCTCCCAATCCAGATTGGTGTACAATGTGTGGACAGTCATGGTTGTCCCCCAGCAGTTATTCCAAATTATTTACTAGTTGTTGCTGGTTGTTCATTAGTTGTTCCAGGGGACTAACTAAACTCCACTCCTCTCTATGCTGCCATCTTCCCCCCTCCCCTCCATCATTAAGTTTTTAACTTGGTAACTCTTACTATTTCTTTTCAATGCATTTCAGGTCTTTCAGATAGTTTCCAAAACATGTTTACAACTTCACATTACAGAAAATGCTTGTGTTTTGGGCAAGGTAGCCATATGCTTATATTTGAGAGCATAAAAAATTCTCACAACAACTGGCTTACTGATAATGGAGCAAATAGCATATGCCTGTTAGTCATGGGGTAGAATGTTAATCACTTCTAACTATTTCAATAACCTTTTACTTGACAACTTTAAGAAAAATCCTTACTTAAGAAAAGGAGGCTTATAGACAAACAAAAACGTATCTAGTAGGAAAGCTTGTTTATCACTACCAAAAAGAGCACTTTCCTATATTTACCCCCAATTATAATAATACATCCTTTACAGAGATTTATTACATGCAACATGATAAATAGACACATAATAGATCTTTTCAGCACAGTCCTTTTCTGACCTCTCACTAATGCTTATAAAAATGGACATTATTTTAAAATTAGAGATGCTTAGAAAATGGTCTTTGAAAGAATGTTAGCAATGGGAGAAAGTACAGGGAATCATGGGAATGCAAAAATGACACAAATGCAAATAAATATTGTGTATTAGGGCAGTAAAACTATGTACCCAAAGCCTGCAAAATAGTTTGATTGAATATGAAAAGGAAATGGTTTCTCATGATATATTTACTTTAGAAATATTCCTGCTTCTCCTCAGGATTGGAAAGCATTTTATTGGGCTTTACGCAACTATAGTGTTTTACTCACTCATGTTACAGGAACTTTGGGATAGTCCAATTCATTTGGAGAGGTGCTTGTCCTCCACACAGCAACTCATCTATGCAGGCTGCCTCTGATCTTTAGGCTATACCATCTCCATCCCAAAGCTTCCTCTAGTACCACAGTTCCAAAGGCAGGAACTGTGGTCCAGAACTGACACACATCACTTCTGCTTATGGCCTGGACAGAAATAAGCTCAAGTCCCTGTCTGAGTGCAGTGGGGCTACAAAAAGCAGTGTTTCCTGAGATGCAAAGGGAAGGAAATGTGAATTTTGGTGCACACTGGTAATGTGTTTTATATCAGAATGATGATGGTAACCTTGGCTTCCTGATTCAGATTTCAAGATTTATACAACACAAGATCATTCACATGCAAAAAATGATATGATTATGAGAGAAAGCCCTTTAAATGATACTTGGGCATGGTAAGCAAAACCAAAATGCAATGCTAGCATTTGCATACTGATACAATCTATATTGTATATTTTAAGCATATCACATCATTCTTTTTTCTCTTTTTTCCCCCAAAGTGCATAGAATTTAGTTATTTTTTACATTTCTTATTGTGGAATTTAACATATATACAGAACAGTGATAACTTTCAAAGTACAATTCAACAAGTAGCTAGAAAATTTCAAAGAATGTTATGGGCTAAAATTCCATAGTTTCAGTTATTACCTTATTTTGAAATATAAGATACACACAGAAAGGTGATAACATTCAAAGTACAATTTAGCAAGTAGTTATATATGTAATTTCAAAGAATGTTATGGGTTATAGTTCTACAGTTTCAGTTATTTTCTTATTGTGAAATTTAAGATATATACAGAAAGGTGATAACTTTCAAAGTGCAATTTAATGAGTAGCTATAGAGCAAATTTCAAAGAATGTTATGGGTCATGGTTCCACCATTTCAGTTCTTTCTTTCTAGCTAATACCCTTGCAACTAAGAAAATAAAATTATATTGAGATTCAATATTCATAATCCTTTGTTAAATCCTATCTTGTCTGGTGCTACCCTTTCCTTTCATTTAATCATTTTCTCAATATTCAGGGGTGTCTAGGCAGTGACCACCCCAACTTGTTCATGTTAAAAAGGGGTGTCAACATTATGGGGAAAGGGGCTACATATGGCTGATGTTCTTAAAGAGGCTGTTGCCTGTGGGTTTTAAGACTTGTCTGGAATTGGAACACTTCAGTGGATTTAGTTTTCTGAAAAATAAACTTAGTGAGTGAAACTTCTGTGGAGTCTCAGATAGGGACCTAGGTATTTCAGGACTACTGCTGATTAGAGCTTGGCATACTGTGGCTATGTGGGACATCTAGCTGGAGCTTGCATAAGAGTAACCTCCAGGACAGCCTCTCAACTCTATTTGAAATCTCTTAGCCACTGTAACCTTATTTTGCTACCTTTCTTTTCCCCCTTTTGCTTAAGAAGGCATTTTCAATCCCTTGAATATGAAAAAAAGCACTTTCATTCTTTTAATATATTTAATTTTATTATATTTAATAATGTTCTAAAGTGCATGACAAGATCCATGAATTTGAATTCAGGTTTAAAGAAAAGTCACAATAATGTAGGATTCTTAGTTAACTGGAAGTAATGTAATACCTGTATCTGTTATTAACAGTGAAGACTGAAATCCTGGTTTTTGTTGGTTTTCATGAAGATGAAGAAATACTACAAATTTATTAAAAAAACATTATATTTTACATTACAATAATGCTGTGAAGTGTAACTATGTTGAGGCTATTTCCATAAAGTTTTAATATCTGGTTTACTTATTCCAGATTATTCATGATGCAGGAATTTTTCCTCTACAAACTCAGAGATTAAATTCCTTTCTCTCTGTTTGTTGGTTACACTGATGGAGCTTAAATTCTTAGAAAATAAGCTAGTAAGTAGATCCTTTGATATTAGTTTATTTCACTCTCTTTGTATATTGGGGGGATGTTTGTGCATTTGTGTGTGTGTGTTTATGTACAACCACACAAGTTATCAATAAAATAAATATATTTTAGGTATGTATTTAAGTAATTATGAAAATTGATTCTAACCTGTGCTCCACAAATTGTATAATGATGATTGACAAACTGCAGACTAAAAATGATTCCTACAACTGTTTTGAGCTATTAAAAACTCATGACCAAAATGTACTGCTTTGTCATTGTTCATTTCTCAAATGACCTTTGTGAAAGATTAAAGTTATATTGCTTGTTTTTTTCTAAAAGCAGCTAATTATTTGACTCTTCATCCGTAGGAAGAATATGTTATATGTAGTGAAGAGGATAATTTTTCTCTATTTTTCTGCTGCCACTACTAGTTGCTCTAAGATGATTCGAATTAGTCTTTTTCAATTATGTAACCTTTAATGTAAACTAAAATTGACCATAAGTAGAGGTTACAAAATATGAATAAATATGAGTTCGAATATGGATATTAATTTTGTCAACAAAAATATTCTGGAAGAAAATATGATTCAAAGGAATATAAAAATGGTTTCTGTTGTTTAATGAGGTACCAATGAAACTAATATATACTTTTCATTCACTAAGCAAGCCACATGTAGCAAACATGTGAGAGTGAAAGTTTAAAGTGATATTGCAGACATTTGGTGTGAGGAAAAAAAATCTTAGGAGAAGAAAGTTTCTGCCAATGACAGAACATAATCAAACAAAACCAACACATAAAGAAACAAGTCAGATAGCAGAAAATGACCTCCAAAGTTTTAGATTTGTGAAGTAACAGAGATTATATATTTTTGAAAGTATTTGGGAAAATAAAACACACTCTTGATAAAATCTTGTTGAAAACTAATTCACACATAAAATTCACATATAAAGTGACATAGAAGAAAATACTTTATGGTGAACCACTGAAAGCTATCTCTCTGACACCAGGAAAAAGGCAAGGAAATCAACTATCACCGATTCTTTTCAACATTTTACTGGACACCATAGCCTGTGATGATAGGCCATATAAAGTTACAAATTATAAAGAGTAAAAAGAAAGAAGCAAAATTCACAAATCACAGATGAAATGTTCTTTCATCTAACAAAAATTCCAAAATTTAGCTAGAAATATTTATTCAGTTAAGAAAATAATTTTACACTAGCTGAATACAAAAAAAGTGCAAAAATATTGCATTTTTATCTCCCAGCAACAAAAATTTAGAAAGCTAGATTTATTTTTTAAATGCTATTGATGAATACAACCAAAAATTTGAAGTACCAAGGAATAACCCTAAACAACAAAATAAAACAAAACAAAAATGTAGTATATTAAGGACATTTTGAAAGAAAACCCCAGAACATGTTTATGTTCTAGAGTATAGAAATATTATTTCTACCACCAATTGATTTCTTAGGTTCAAAAAAATCCCAAAATGGTCATGACATTTTAGAAAAGGAAACATGACAAGCTAATTGGAAACTATATTTGGAAATGAGAATTGTCAAAAATATAAAGACAATCTTGAGGAAAGGAATTCATTTGAAGGATATTCTCCACCAGATTTCAAAGCTTCTATAAGGTGATAGTATTTAAGACTGTGAGGCACTGGAACAAAACTAAGTAAAGTAACTGATGGAACCACATAGAGGAATCACAACAGATTATGTGTATCTAAACACTTAACATGGGAATGAGGTGGTCTGCAGATTACAGGAGAAAGGGTAGACTACAATAAGCAGTGCCAGGATATTTGCATGGTAAAAAAATAAAAAATAAAGTTGGAACCCTACTTCATACTGTATATAAAAGTCAAATCCATATGGAATAAATACCTAAATAAAAAATATATATAAAACTTAGCAAGCTTTTGCTTTTGTGAAATTTAGGGTTGTAAATAGCCCTCCTATAATTATGCCTAAGTGGCACGTCTAGGAAACCTCTTATGTTGCTCAGATGTGGCCTTTCTCTCTCTAGGCCCAGCTCAGCAAATCAATTCATTAACTTCCACCCCACCCCACCCCCACCCCCCACAAGGGACATGACTCCCAGGGGAATGAATCTCCTTGGCAACATGGGACACAATAAGACTTCCAGGAATGAGCCTGTACCTGGCAGTGAGGGATTGAAAATGTCTACTTGACCAAAAGGGAGAAAAAAGAAAGGTAATGAGATGAGGATACAGTGGCTGAGAGATCCCAAATAGAGTCGAGAATCTATCCTGGAAGTTTCTCTTAGGCAAGCTCCAGCTAGACATCCCGAATGGTCACAGTATGCCATGTCCTTACCAAAAGTAGCCCCCAAATACCTGGGTCCCTACTGAGATACTATAAAGGATTCACTCACCAAGTTACATACTTTGAAAACTTAAAGCCAATAGAGTGTTCCTATACCAGACAACTCCTAAAACCCAGAGGAAACAGCCTCTTTAAGATCAACAATCAGATGCAGCCCCCTTCCCCATACCATCAACAACCCCTTTCAATATGAACAAGTTAAGGTGCTCACTGCCTAGACATCCCTGGAGATGGAGAAAGAGATTAAGTGAGAGGAAGGGGTAGCAACAAACAAGATAAGATTTAACAAGGTCTATGAATACTGAAACTTTATATATATATTTGGATGCCGGGGTGTTGGAATGGCTGGAAGGAGGTAAATGACATGGTGTAACTGTAGCCCATAGCATCCCTTGGGATTTTCTCTATAGCTGCTCATTGAATTGTTCCTTGAAAGTCTTCACCTTTCTGTACGTACCTTCTATTGCATAATAGGGAAGGGACTGAGACGGTGGAACTCTATAACAATTTTTGAAGTTGCCTATATAACTGCTTGTTGAGCTGTACATTGAGAGTTGACACCTTTCTGTATGTATGTTATATTTTACAATAATGGAAATGGCTGAAATTGTGGAACTGTGACCCATGAAATTTCTTGAAATTTGCTCTCTAACTACTTGTGAAATCATACTTTGAAAGTTATCACTGTTATGTACACATGTTAAAGTTCACATTAAAAAACACTTAGCAAGCTTTTAAAAGTAGGGTGGATTACCATCTCTACTTTGTTTCTACAATTAAGATTATTTTGCATCCTTGAAGATTTCAACCCTCTTGTAGTTTGAAGTCATATTTCTATAATATATTTTGTCTCATTTTAAAATACACCTCTGCTTTATTCTTATTAATGCTTATATGATTTACTCTGCTGTTAAGGCTTGTGATTTTTTAAATTATTTCTGTTGCATTATCCATCTTTAGAAATTCTATTTCTTCTCTTTTTAACCTCCATGTCTCTGCTCATTATATTTTTATTTTCCTTAAGTCTTTGAGATGTTTTAATAGCTGTCTTAAAAATATTTTTTTCCTAATTCCACCATCCGTCACTTAAGAATCAAGTTTTACTGATTGATTTTTCTCCCTTTCATGGGTAACATTTTCCTACTTCTTTGTATATCTAGTACTTTTTTTTATTGAATTTCAGATTTCTGAAATTGATTGTGTTCTCTTAACATGTGTTAAAGTTTAATTTGCCTTGGATAAATTTAGTCATTATGAGATGTGATTAAATGTTGTTTGAACAGAACTGGAGTAGCCTCCCCTCTAGGACTCCTTTTGCTCCTACTGAGTGACTCTTCTGCGGCCTTTGCTCAACTCTTTGAGTACCATGTGCCACAGATTTATATCATCTTAGACACCCAGACCCAACACCAATATTTCTCTCATCAGTTACAAGACTCTAATAGGGTCCATCATTCCAATACCAGAATCTTAATTGTACTTTCCAGCAGAAAGTCAAGTTGTTCATAGGTCTCACATCATTTGATTTATTTCCTTTATTGATTTCATGCCTGGGCTGCTTGTTATCCATTTCCAAAAAGCTGGTGTTTTATATATTCATCCAATTTTCTGTTTTCTCATGGTCATAGGACAACTCTGACACCAGTTACTCCTTAATGCCCAGAAGCAGAAGTTTAGAAAATTAATTTTTAATCAATTCAGAAACTTTAAGAGACTATGAAATCATTTAACACTCTTAAATTCAAAAAGTTTAGAACAGTAAAAGTTTCTACCAAAACAAGGCAAGGCTATCATGAGAAAGAAAACTCACACGCCAATGTCAGAATGACATAGACTCAAAATTTCTAAACAAACTATCAAATACCCAAATCCATTAATGGTTTAGACTCTCCATGCCAAGTTAAATTTATTACAGTAATTTAGTAACAATTTACAATTAGGAAAAAAATACAGAACAAAAGAAGAAAAAAATTAATCATTATAATTGATACAAAACAGCATTTCTGTCAATTATCTAACCACTTAAAATGATTTAAAAATCTAGTACAAAATATGAATTGAAAAAAATATTCCCAATAAACAAATTCTAAGAAGCATATAGAAAAAATCTCCACAAGATTAATAAGGAAATTTTGGGTTACTCTCATTACATTTAGAAATGAGAAAAAAATCCCTACTAATAACACATATCCATTCAATATTGTACTGGAGGTCTTAGTTTGCTTTTTAAAGAATGAAATGTATAGTACAGGCATATCTTAGAGATATTATGTGCGGTCGCAGTTGATTCGTCTGGGGGAGGGTGGCGGCCGGTTGCTAAATCCTAGGCTCCCAGGATTGCTCCGAGGGTACCGGCGGCGGGGGCTCTTTCCCGGAGGCGAGGGCGAGGCGGGGGACTTGGCCAGGTCTCCGGCGGGAGGCGTGCAAGTATGGAGGGCGGCGAGAAAGGAACAGGCGGGACACGTTTCTTTTAGGATGATGAAAACCAAGAGAGAGAGAGTTTATTAGGGGAGAGTACAAGCTTATATTGGGCCGTTTAGAGGGCGGGGTAGCTGTAGGGGTTAAAGGCTTGGATTGGTTCTGAGAGGGCGCGGAGGTTGATTGAAAAGGGGCGAGAGTTGCTCCCGTAACGGTGTCCGGCAACAATGTATGCGCACCGGTGGTGATGGGAGTTGCGCTGGCAACGGGGAGTGTCCGGGCAAGATAAGGGGGTGGGGAAAAGGCGGTTCCCTCCGGCAAGCCTCTCCTAACATTTGGTATATTTTGGGTGAGGAAATGGGGCCTGCCTCCGGCCTCACTTTCCCAGGCCCGGGGGGCTGTAGAGGGCGCACTCACCCGTACCCACTACCCTCCCCAGGGGTGGATCCGGTCCCCCAGCCCAGGCCCGCCAAGTTAAAGCACGTAATCAGTGTCCCGCATTTCCCCCTTCTTTTCTAATTAAAGGAAGAAGCTTACCGGAGAGGTCCGCTAAGGGATGAGGGAAGGGGGGAGGTCGGGGAGGGGAAAAGGGGTTGACGGTGGCTCAGCGAGGCTGGAGCTCGGCGTTGGTGTGGCGCCCGGGCGCTCGATAGAGGCCTTGCTGCTTGCGGGATGGACGAGGGTGGGGGGTTTAAAGTTGGAGGTTCAGAGAAGCTGGAGCTCGAGGTTGGTGCGATGTTCAGGCGATCGAGAAGGGCCTCGCGGTCGGCGGGTTGACCGGTGGCGGTGAGGTCGCGGAGGGTTGGTTGTCATCTCGGAGTAGGGAGCGTCAGAGGTGGCGAGTCGCTGGTACTGGACTTGCACGAACGAGGAAAAAATAGCATCCGTTTGTTTCCTTACAAGCTGGACAATTCTGCGGATAATGCAGGGTCCTAAGGTGAGAGCTAGAATGATCATTAGTAGGGGGCCGAGGAGAGGGAGGAGGTATGGGAGGAGGGGGGTAAAGATGTGGGACCAATAGCTGGTGGCTTCACGGTCTCTTTTGCGTTGTTCCAGTCCCTCTCGGACCTTTTTTAGGCTGTCCTCGGCGAGACCTGTGGAATTGGCATATACACAGCACTCTTCTCCTAGGGCGGCGCAGAGGCCTCCTTCTTTGAGGAGGAGAAGGTCGAGACCTCGGCGGTATTGGAGCACTACCTCAGAGAGGGAATTGACAGAATTTTTAAGATGGGAAATAGCGTCTTGTAGGTGACGAATGTCCTCGTCAACAGCCGCCCGGAGGTGAGTTAGGGCGGAGCCTTGACTGGCTAATGCAGCGATTCCGGTGCCAGCGCCTGCAAGACCTAGGAGGGAGGCAATCGTGAGGACGGTGATGGGCTCTCGCTTTTGCTGAGTGGCAGGAACTGCAGTTCTTTCCAGGCGGAGGAAGAAGTCTTCCTCGCTGTGGTATAGGACCCTAGGGATAAGGACAATTAGGAGGCAAGTTTCATTAGTTGTATTGAGGGTTTGCACGTTAAGGCAGGGGGTAAGTCCTGTAGAGGAGCAGAGCCATTGAGAGGAGTTATGAGAAATGAGAAATTTGGCAGAGCTGCTGGGAGATGAGTAGCTGGCACAGGCAGTGAGGCTGGGAGAGTTACTGGAGCGAGGGCGGATGCACTTTCCTGTAAAGGAGACTGAATGAAAGGTTAGGGGGACGGCAGAGGTATTCCAAATACATTTCGAGGGGCTGTCCTCTGTGTTTTCTGAAAAGGAGAGGTTGGAGGCGACTGGCTCATACAGGGAGGAGGAGGTGGAGAGGCAAAGCCAACAGGAGGAGGTAAGATTGGGGTTGGAGGAATTCACTGAGGTGAAGGCCGCTTGGATAAGGCCGAGGAGGGGAGAAGAGTAACGGGCAGGGGGCGGACGAGGTTGGGGTGGTGGTGTTGGCAACGCGCCGTTTGCAGCTGAGGTGCGGCTGGTTGGAGCTGAGGTGCGGCTGGAGAGCTGTGGAAAAAGGGGGTTAATGACTTGGTTGGGACCTATGCCAGAGGGTGTTTTTAATGCAGTATTTTGGCATGGTTGGCTTACAGCCTTCTTTTTTATGAGAATAAGTGATCCTCGGTCGGCTCCTTTCTCATAGATTCTGAAGCCCCAAGTTTGACCGAGTAACCAGGAGGGATCAGTGGGGAGCTGCACTGTAAGATTAAGATGTGTGCAGGATCCCTCACTTTCTTGGCCGAGCCAGTTAACTGTAGGGAGTTTGCACCCTGTAGGGGCCCACTTTAAGGTAAGGTAATGATTAGGAACAGGAGGCTTCCAATTAGTGGCTAATGTTTCACACCCCCAGTATGTACAGTAGTGCTCATAGGGGGAATTGCAGTATGATTGATGGTATCAGTCATTTTTTAAAATCTACAGATCATCTAATTATTTTGTTAATTTTGGTAATTATGAAAATATTTTTCTGAGATTTGAGAGTAGGCACATTAATAGAAGATTAATGAGAGAGATAAGTAGACAGTCTTTCTAATGTTTGTTTTTTTTTTTTTTTTTTTTTTTTTTGCTTTGCTTTGGAATTTAGAACAGGTTACTTGGATATATGCATGTTATCATTATTTGAATAGTTCTTATGCTACTGCAGAGATCTATTGCTGGCCAATGTTGGCCAATGTGTGAGTGAAGAAGGAAAATTATAAAACCTGTCCATTAAAATTCTGTTTATACATGTCAGAAATAAGCATTTCTTTGTGTAATTAAAGATTGCCAGCTTTTGGTTAAGGCAATACCTATCAGTAAGTGAATATATGCTAAAGAATGATTTTTTTTTTTTTTTTTTTTTCACAGTAGAGTTAGAAACAAAACCCTGACTTGTAAATTTGCTATTTATTCTTTCCTGATGTGGACATAACTATTATTGGATCTTAACAGATATACTGAGGTTTGAGTTTTATTTTCCGTTAAGTCCGAATATTGATAGAATGATATTAGCTGTGAGAAACAAAAGATAGCTTTACATTTGAATTCCATTCACTTATTTATAATGACTTCTTTTTTGTAAATAGCTGTTTCCTTTGATTATGTCAACATGTTTCTGATGTAGCAGTTTTTGTTTTTAATCCAAATCAGTTAGGAAAAGCTAGTTAGTCAAGTACCAAGGGTACTTTTTCCATAACTATAAATGGGTTACTAATTTAATTTGAAGGGATAAAATTAGTGTAAGAAAAAATTAATATACCATTGATAAACTGTATTTCTTCTTAGCCATTAAACTAAGATATTGAACTGTATCATTTTCATATTCACTTCCCCACCAATGAAACATATCTTATTTCACAATATTTTAGCTGGTTTTTAATCCAAAACTAATTTATAAGATAGTATGTATAGTAATAGTAGCTTGAATGAATAAGCAAAAGTTTAATTTTTATATATGTCACACTATATATTTTAAATAGTTAAAAAAAGAAAGACAAAAGAAGGGGGTTGATTATTGAGTAAAGAAAATGAGGTAAACCGTGGCCGTGAGGCCGAGGGAGACGGTGAGAGTAGAAGGCAGGAGCCTCTAGTAGTGAGAGCAGTTTGGGGGGGGGGGCGGTCGCAAAGAGGCACACCGCGCGAAACAAAGAAACAAAGACACAAAGGACCACAGCAAAGTAATGGAGGGGAAGAGGGAAAGCTACTGGAGGAAGAGTGTTAGGAGGAATGGGGGGACATAGGAAGAGAAGATGAAAGGTAGTCGGGGGCAAGAGTTAGGTTAAAGCGGGAAAGGAAGAGCGGCCCGGGCGCGGAGCGGCGTGGGAGAGGCGGCCCCAGACGTGGAGCGGTGAGGGAGAGGCAGCTCCGCAGGGCGGCGAGGGAGAGGCGGCCCTTACTTTGCAGGCGAGGAGAAGGGGAGCTGGAGAGGCGTCCGGGCGAGCGGGCGGTTTACTGGACCGCTGCGTGGAGAGGACCTTTAATTCCAGGGGCCCCACGTTGGGCGCCAGTTGCGGTCGCAGTTGATTCGTCTGGGGGAGGGTGGCGGCCGGTTGCTAAATCCTAGGCTCCCAGGATTGCTCCGAGGGTACCGGCGGCGGGGGCTCTTTCCCGGAGGCGAGGGCGAGGCGGGGGACTTGGCCAGGTCCCCGGCGGGAGGCGTGCAAGTATGGAGGGCGGCGAGAAAGGAACAGGCGGGACACGTTTCTTTTAGGATGATGAAAACCAAGAGAGAGAGAGTTTATTAGGGGAGAGTACAAGCTTATATTGGGCCGTTTAGAGGGCGGGGTAGCTGTAGGGGTTAAAGGCTTGGATTGGTTCTGAGAGGGCGCGGAGGTTGATTGAAAAGGGGCGAGAGTTGCTCCCGTAACGGTGTCCGGCAACAATGTATGCGCACCGGTGGTGATGGGAGTTGCGCTGGCAACAGGGAGTGTCCGGGCAAGATAAGGGGGTGGGGAAAAGGTGGTTCCCTCCGGCAAGCCTCTCCTAACATTTGGTATATTTTGGGTGAGGAAATGGGGCCTGCCTCCGGCCTCACTTTCCCAGGCCCGGGGGGCTGTAGAGGGCGCACTCACCCGTACCCACTACCCTCCCCAGGGGTGGATCCGGTCCCCCAGCCCAGGCCCGCCAAGTTAAAGCACGTAATCAGTGTCCCGCATTATGCATTCCATTTCACCAGTTTCACACCACCACAATAAGTAAATATCACAATGGTGTGTCACATGAATTTTTTCCTAGTGTATATAAAAGTTGTGTATACACTATACTGTTGTCTATTGAGTGTGCAATTGCATTATGTATAAAGAATAATGTACATACCTTACTTAAAAATACTTTATTACTAAAAAATGCTAACCATCATCTGAGCCTTTGGGAAGTTATAATCTTTTTGCTGCTGGAGAGTCTCACCTAGATATTTGATGGCTGCTGAATGATCAGGGTGGTGGTTGCTGAAAGTTGGGTTGGCTGTGGCAATTTCTTAAAATAAGACAACAATGAAGTTTGCTGCATCCATTGACTCTTCCTTTCATGGAAGATTTCTCACCTGCACTGTGCCCTGGAATCTCTTTCAAAGTAGTAAACTGTGGCAAGAGTAGGGCTCATCTCATTTGTTTCCCATCTTTCAGGGATCTCTGTCCTTCATTCCCTCAAACCATTGTCTCATATACTTTCTCTGTTTTATGGATGTTTCAAATGGGTAGGTATACTGGTTTGGATATATTATGTCCCCCCAAAAACCATGTTCTTTAATACAATCTTGTGAGAGCAAATTTATTAGTCTTTTGATTAGGGTAGAAACTTGTGATTGCGTGTTTCTGTGGAAATGTGACCCACACAACTGTGGGTGATATTTTTGATTAGATTATTTCCATGCAGGTGTGGCCCTGCCCATTCAGTGTAGGTCTTGATTAGTTCACTGGAGTATTTAAGAGAGAAGCTAAGAGCCAACATGGACCCAGATGCTTGCTGATGCTTACAGATGATTGGAGATGCAGACAGAAGGATGTTTGGAGATGCTAAGTTAAGAAATGAAACCCAGAGTTTGCCCTGGAGAAGCTAAGAGAGACCCAGAGACATTTTGGAGAAAGTCATTTTGAAACACAACCTGGGAGCAAAGGACCAGCAGATGCCAGCCATGTGCCTTCCTGGCTGACAGAGGTGATCCAGATGCCGTTAACTGTTCTTCAGTGAAGGTGTCCTGTTGTTGATGCCTTAGTTTGGCATCAGAACTGTAAATTTGCAGCCTAATAAATCCCCTTTATAAAAGTCAATGAATTTCTTGTATTTTGCATAATGGCAGCCTTAGCAAACCAAACAGAAGGTAAACCTGGTCTCTGTTACTCCATCTTCACCAGAAGTGGAAGTGAAGGGTACATGGGTTTTTAGGCCCAGAATCTTGCTGCCTCTGAAAACCATATTTGTATAATGCTAATACATTATTTAATAGTGGAGGATAGAGCACTGTATCAAATGATAGACTGTAATCCCTACTGAGATAAAACAAACAGGCAAACAAATGACTCATTCCCTGATTCTATCTTAAAAGCTATAGAATCTCAGAAACCTCTTGGCTAATAAAGGTTACTATTAGTGGAGAGGAACATTACCAGCTCCCTCCAGAAAATGGAAAATGGCTCAATCTTTTGCAAACAGTGCAGTATAGTTTAAAAACAATAGCTCCAAAATTCATGAAAATTTTTTTTGATTTTTTTTATGAGAGAAGTTGTGAGTTTACAAACAATCAAGCATAAAATACAGGATTCCTGTACACCACCCCACCACCAACACTTGCATTGTTGTGGAACATTTGTTACTAATGATGATAGTACTTTTTTAATAATAGTAATATTTTTAAACAATAGTTACCTTTGTTACTAGTGATGAAATATTAAAACAGTTCTATTATCCATTATTTACATTAGGTGTGCTTTTCCCCATATACCACCCTATTACTATGATCTTGGGTTAGTATCATATATTTTTTTTTATAATTCATGAAAGAACATTCTTATATTTGTACTATTAACTATAGTCCATCAAGAGTAGGGCTTAATGCATTGTAGAATCCTGTATTTTATTTTTTAAATTTTTATTGTAGTAATATATACATCCAAAAATTTCTTTTAACTATGTTCACCTATATAATTCAGTGCTGACAATAATCTGCTACCATCACCAACATCCATTTCCAAACCTTTACTATCAGCCTATATAGAAAATCTGTACAAGTTAAGCATCAACTCCCCATTCGCTAACCCCAATCTATCTACTGATAGCCTATATTCCAGATTCTGACTCTATGGATTTCCTTATTATAATTAGTTCATAACAGTAAACTAATAAAATATTTTTCCTTTAGTGTCAGGCTTATTTCACTCAACATAATGTCCTCAATATTCTTCAATGTTGTTGCATGCATCAGGACTCCATTCCTTTTGATAGCAGAGTAGTATTCCATCATATGTACATGCCACATTTTGTTTATCTGTTCATCGGTTGATGGGCACTTTGGTCCCTTCCATCTTTTGGCAATTGTGAATAATATCACTATGAACATCAGGGTGCAAATGCCTATTCAAATCCCTGATTTCAGTTCTTCTGTGTATATACCTAGCAGCAGAATAGCTAGATCATATGGCAATTCTTTATTTTGCTCCCTGAGGAACCATAAAATTGTGTTTCACAACAACTGCACCATTTTACCTTCCCACCAGCAATGAACGAGTGTTTCTATTTCTATACATCCTCTCCAATGCCTGTACTTTTCTGTTTTTTGATAGTGGCCATCTGGTAGGTGTGAAATGATATCTCATTGTGGTCTTGATTTGCATTTCCCTAATAGCTAGTGACTCTGATCATTTTTTTCAGGTACTTTTTAGCCATTTGTATGTCCTGCTTGGAGAAGTGTCTATCCAAGTTTGTGCCCATTTTTTAATTGGTTTGTTTGTCTTTCTATCATTGAGTTGTAGGATTTCTTTTTATATTCTTGATATTAAACCCTTATCAGATACATGGTTTCCAAATATTTTCTCCCATTGAGTAGGCAACCTTTTCAATTTCTTGACAAAGTTCTTTGATGCACAAAAGTTTATAAACTTGAGGAGGTCACATTTATCTATTTTTTCTTTTGTTGCTTGTACTTCAAGTATAAAATCTAAGAAACCATTAAAAACTACCACACAACCTTGAAGATGCTTCCTTATATTTTCTTTTAGGAGTTTTATGGTCCTGGCACTTACATTTAAATCTTTGATCCATTTTGAGCTATTTTTTTTGTATATGGTGTGAGAAAGGGGTCCTCTTTCATTGTTTTGCCTATGAATATCTAGCTCTCCCAGCACCATTTGTTGAAGAGATGATTCTTTCCCAGTTGAGTGGACTTGATAGCCTTGTCAAAAATAAATTGGCTATGTATGTGTGGGTCTATTTATGGGCTCTCAATTCAACTCCATTGGTCAATATATCTATCCTTATGCCAGTATCATGGTGTTTTGACCTCTGTAGTTTTGCAATATGCTTTAAAGTCAAGAAGTGTGAGTTCTCCAACTTGGCTCTTATTTTTCAAATGTTTTTGGCTATTCAGGGACTCTTATCCTTCCAAATAAGTATAATAATTGAATTTTGCATTTTTTGCAAAGTATGCTGTTGGAAAATTGATTGGGGTTGGGTTGAATCTGTAAATCAATTTGTGTAGAATTGACATCTTAACAGTATTAGGCTTCCAATCCATGCACATGGTCTGTCCTTCCATTTATTTATGCCGTCTTTGATTTCTTTTAGCAAAGTCCTGCAGTTTTCTGGGTTTAAGTCTTTTATATTCTTGTTAAAACTTATTCCTAAATGTTTGATTCTTTTGGGTGCTATTCTAAACGGATTTTTTTCTTGATTTCCTCCTCAGATTGTTCATTACTAATGTATAGAAACACTACTGATTTTTACATGTTGATCTTGTATCTTGCCACTTTGTTGAACTTGCTTATTAGATCTAGTAGATTTGGTGTAGATTTTTCCAGATTTTCTATATACAGGATAATGACATCTGCAAATAGTGAAAGTTTTACTTTTTCTTTCCCAATTTGGATGTCATTTATTTCTTTTTCTTGCCTTGTTGTTCCAGCTAGAACTTCTAGCACAATGTTGAATAAAAGTGGAGAGTTGGTCATATGTGTCTTATTGCAAATCTTAGAAGAAAAGCTTCCAGTTTTATATCATCATCCCTCAGTTTTCCCCTTTGACTTGTTAATGTGGTGTATTACATTAATTGATTTTCTTGGGTTGAACCACTTTGCGTACCTGAGACAAAACCCATGTGATCATGGTTTATAATTCTTTTAAAGTGCTTTTGGATTTAATTTGCAAGCATTTTTTTTTTTTTTGAAGATTTCTACATCTATTTGCATAAGAGAAATTGGTCTGCAATTTCTTTGCTTGTAGTATCTTTAGCTGGCTTTAGTATCAGGGTGATGTTGCCCTCATAAAATGAGTTAGGTATGTTCTCTACTCTTAAATTCTTTGGAAGAAAATGAATAGGATTGGCATTCATTCCCCTTGGAATGACTGGTAGAATTCACTTGTGAAGCAATCTGGCCCTGGGTTTCTCTCTTTTTTGGAAGGTTTTTGATGACAGTTTCAATCTTTTTACTTGTAATTGGCCTGCTGCAGTGTTGTTTTTCTTCTAGTGTCAGTCTAGGTTCTTTGTGTGTGTCCCGGAATTTACCTATCCCACCTTTTTTCTGATTTGTTGGCATAGAATTGTTCATAGTATCCTTTTATGATTCTTTTTATTTCTGTGGTGTCAGTAATAATGTCCCTCCTCTAATTTTATATATTTGCATCATCTCTCTTCTTTCCTTTGTCAGTTTACCTAAGGGATTGTAAATTTTACTGATCTTCAAGAACCAAGTTTTGGTTTGTTAATCTCTATATTTTTAATTCTCAATTTCATTTATTTCTGCTCTAATCTATGTTATTACTTTCATTATGCTTTCTTTGGAATTAGTTTGCTGTTCTTTCTTTTTCTGGTTCTTCCAAGTGTGCAGTTAGTTTTGGATTTCAACTATTTCTTCTTTTATACCATAAGCATTTAGGGCTATAAATTTCCCTCTCAGTGCTGCCTTTGCTGCATCTCTTAAGTTTTGATATGCTGTGTTCTCATTTTAATTCATTTCAAGACAGTAGTGATTTCTTTTGCAATTTCTTCTTTTACCCACTATTTGTTAAAAGTATGTTGTTTAACTTCCATACATTTGTGAATTATCCAGTTCTCTCCCTTCTATTGATTTCCATTATGGTCAGAGAAAGTTCTTTGTGTAATTTAAATCTTTTTAAATTTGTTGAGACTTGTTTTGGGACCCCAGCTCTTTTTTTTTACTGTTTTCATGGAACATTTTTTTCCAAACTTTCACTTTAAACTTATTTGTGTTTTGGGGACTAAGGTGAGTTTCTTGTAAACACTATATACTTGGATCATACTTTTTAATCCAAACTGCAAATCAGCATTTTTGATTGGGGAGTTTAATCCGTTAACATTTACTTTATTACCATAAAGGCAGTGCTTATTTCAGCCATTTTATCCCTTTTTTTTTTTTCCTATGTCATCTCATCTTATGTCTTTCTTTTCATCCTTTTAGTTACCCTTACTGATAACCTTCATATGTTCACTCTAATCCAAGCTTCTCTCTCTTGTCTTTTCCTTTCTGCCTGCAGAATTCACTTTAGTTTTTCTTATTGATATACTCTCTCAGTTTCTGTTTTTCTGTGATTATTTTAAACTTTCCTTCACTTTTGAAGGACAGTTTTTCCAGATAAAGTATCTTTTGAGCTGGCAGATTGTCTCTTTCAGTACTATGTGTGTATATATATATATCATATCCCTGCCTTCTCACCTCCATGGTTTCTGATGAGAAATTGGCACTGTCTTATTGTTAATCCCTAGTATGTGACAAATAGCTTGATACAAAAAATAGCTGTCTACCTATTTGAAAATTATGTCTATCACTACTCAAGTGGATACAAGGTATAAAACTGTGAGAAGTAGTTAACTTGTCTCCATGTAAACTGGAGGCCGAGAGTGAAAATCTGCCATTAGCTGTCTTCAAGTCACCCTCCTACTCTTAGTCTCTCTCTCTCTCCCTATCCCTCTCTCTATCTCTATCTCTTTCTCTATCTCTATCTCTATCTCTATCTTTTTCTCTATCTCTATCTCTATATCTAACTTTATCTCAATCTATCCTCTTTGTTCACTGATCTTACTGTAGGGGAATTAATGTGCAACACCAAAGAACATGACCACATTATGATCCAAGCACATATCCTTTCAGTTTAGTGATGGAAGAAGAAAAAGTTGCTTTATCCAAGAGCATGTACACAAAATCTTCAAAAAGGCCTCTTTTGGCCTGACATGGGTTTCATGCCGTCTGTAATCTAGAAGGACCTATGCAGCCAGAATATATTTTTCTCAGTGGCGATGATCAGGGCCAGATGATCATGGACTATGGTATTTCCCGCTCTAACAGGTATGGAGAATCACATCATAGAAATAATCAATAGCTGCCTCACAATGGATTGGCCAAAATAAATATTATCTACCAATTAAACCCTTTATTAAAGTCTGAAAAATAACATTTCCCCCTTTGTACCACAAAATGTTACATCCACACTTCATTGTATTCAATCATGTTATATTTTTGTTCATATTTTTGTTTACTTCAATGGATTGTGGGAATGTCTATGGCTTTGTTTCTGCTATGTGTATCTTTATAAGGGCCAGTGGAATATTCAAAATGTTTCTTTTATTGCATTGCATTGAATATGATATGTATTTGAACTGCAGCTTGCAGGAATATTTTTGGAATGTTAAAAGACAAAACATGTGCAGTATAAGAAAGCTATCTTTGAAGTTTCCTTATGTTGGACTGAAATCCTTGAACTATTCTCAGAGTATCCAATATTAATGTTTTTCTGTTGGAAATTCAAAAATAACTTGTATTTTGCTGATTTTAATACAGTCTAATATGAAAGAACATACATTAAAATGTTAAGAAAAAAAACAAAATAACCAGAATCCTTAAATAACAAAAGGAGAAATTTATATAAATGTAATGTGTGTGTGTCTGTTTATGTGTTTGAGTATTTGCATGAGTGTATGAAATAAATCTTAACAAAATAAGTAGTAGTTTCATTAGAAATTATATGCAGCTTCACAGTTGTACTATAAGTCCATGTAAATGACATATATATTACAGGCATACACACAAATACATACATACATATATTACATATTGCATATTTATTATATATAATGTACCTTACAAAGATAATTTTGTGTATGTGTGAAGAATGAAAGCTTTGACATTTTACCATGCCCATAATATCTAGGAATTTTGAAGTTATCTTCAATATATATTAATAGATAAGAACAAATTGAGTATACTTATACTTTTAATAATGTTTAATATGCATGCAAAGTGTCTTTTAATTAGCTTTAATTTCCTCATTTTTAAAAGGGGATTCGTTTAAATTGAGCCAACATTTATTGAGATATGGACACAAATTGGATGTGAAACTTGATTCTACCTGAAATGATAAGAATTTGAAAACTATTCAGAAAGATAAGTTTATCTAGAATGGAATTCCTGAAGTAGGTCCTTTATTTGTTCATGAATATGGGGTGAGCAAGTTAGCATTCTATAATTTTTTTCTATTATTTTCTCTCTTCCTTTCTTATTATTACATATTTTTTTAAACTTGGTGAGATTGTATTTAACATAGCTAGCATGGAACTTTATCTTTGAGAGGTAATTAAAAAATTCTCATTTAAAATTCCTTTATTGATTCTGGACAGTTATTAGTTTATAACTAAAGTTTATGTTGTTTAGTTTAAAGTAAGGACAGAGGTTATTTCCAAACTATAAGGGTGAATAAATGGTTTCTCTAATGAAACTTTTGGTTATAATTTAGGCATTTAAAAAATTGTTGTGATGAGCAGCTTTCAAAGAGTGAATGATTTTATGTTGCCTCATCATTTCCAGCTATTTTCAGTAATGAGTTCATTTTTAAAATGTTATTTTAGCTTGATCAGTATGTTGAAATGATTACCTACTTCAAATATTTTTTTTTTTTTTTTTACCACTTATAGGTGCAACTTTTTCTTAAAAGCTTCTTCCAAGGAGTTTTTCTCTTTTTTTTAATGTTCTGCTTAGGTAAATAATACTTTGCAATCAGCTTAGCATAAAATGCATTTGCTGCTAAAATAATTGATGTATATCAACATTATGCATAAAACATTGTGATTCCCAAAAGCAATAAATAGCTGCATTTTAGAGATTTAAAAAACAAAATTATATACTTTTTTCAAACAACACTCTTAAATTCTAGAAATATCTCCTTATATATTATATAAATAATATATTTCAGTATGTGTTCTATTGATTTAACAGGGTTACATTAACAAGCGTAAATGTGTTCTGCCAAGTAAATACTCAAGAAATCTTAAATATTTATATTATTAATAGTAGTAACAGTATCATCATCATTATTTATTACTTAGTCAATATTCTTCATGTTTTGTCTTATTCTAGTAAATAAAATATTTCAAAGACTTTGTTATTTAAATATTGCTTCAAAATCACTTTATTTTAATAAAGGAGATATAGATAACATAATACCTATAATCTGTTTTTATCAGAACACAGTATTCCTACTGCTTAAGGTCCTCCCTAATATTATTTACTGTTAGAATAAGACATGTACTTTATTCCTGATGAATCATATAATTGAAATATTTTAACAGTGGAGTTCTTTCAAAAATATTTTTTAACAAATGTGCCAGTGAAATACTTAATCTAAATGTCTTAAATATGTGGTTACTTTTACCTAAGACCTTGACAGTAAGTTTAAAATACACATTAATTTAGATTCAAGTTTTGTGGCTGATTATTTTAACATATAACTGCTTATTTCTAAAGATTGCAAATGCATATGAGTGTGTATAGGTGAGCTAATATGATTGAATTAAATGTATTGATACATCTCATATTTTTGAGAACTTACTAAATACCAGGCAGTAGGAAAAGGGACTTGCATGTGGTAAATCATGTACAGTGGTACCTCAGTTCTCACTGTTAATTGGTTCTGGGAGATGCAATGAGTACTAAAAATGACAAGTACCAAACAAATTTTTCCCATAAGGAATAATGTAAATAAATTTAATGCATTCCCAAACCAAAGATGATGCACATTTTTAAGGTAATATGTAAGAAGATATGGTTGCACTTCAGGTGCTCTTTCCCTTTCCTGCCTTTTTCAACTTGTACCACAGGCTCTGACACACTCTTTGTCACCTTCACTAAAAGCATATCCAATGAGGACTGCTTCTGTCTTCTTTTGAGAATTCCTTTAAAATATGAAATTGATCATTCAACAAATTCACATTTCTGATTGTCAGAGCTTTGCCCTGATGGTACTTCTCAACAAAGTTTTGAACTTCTGCCCATTTTACACATGTTTCTTTTATCAAGGAACTGGGAATATCCTCTCTTACCTCCTCCCCACCTGAAGAAAGCTCTTGAGCCACCTCTTGTTGCTGCTCCTCCTGCAGTTCCTGCAGAATGCTGCTTTGTTACTCTTTAACTCCTTTTGCAACATCAGCCTTTTTTAAATTGCTTCTTGATTCTTAATAATGGTGGAGACCATTGCTCTAGGCATACCGTGTTCCCTAGTAAGATCAGTAATGCAAGTAGAATACCATTCTCATATTTGCCTATTATTCCTTTTTTTTGCTCAGTGGTGGTGCGAAGTAATTTTCTTTTCTGGTCAGCACTATCACTGCTCATTTTCTTAGGACCCATCAGGAGATAAAAAGCAAAAAGGTTCACAAAATGACCACAAAAGCTAAGACCACAAGGGGATGTGCACAGGGCAAGAGCTTCTGCATGAATAACACATGACCCTTTGTTTCGGTTGGAAAGGGTAGCAGTCATGAGGCAACCAACTAGTTCTAGCTTGTGTGTCAAGTACCAACAGACGTAGAGTTACTGGGATAAAATTTTCATGTCAAAATGTGTCAAGTACCAAATTCGACAAGTATCAAAGCAGTTGAGTAGCAAGTTACCCCTGTAATTCTTATGGCAACCTCATGAGTTAGCATTGTTTTTATCTTTGTTTTAAAATGAGATGATTAAGGCATGGTGATTTTACCCAAGAACATAGTGTTTTCAAATGTTGGGCCACTGTAGAGACCACTTTCTTAGATACAAGGTTATTCTTCATCATGTACTCAAGAAAAAGAAGGTCTCACCAACCAACAAGTAGAGAGTCAATCAGTCATCAAAACCCTCTCAAGAGAGAAAAGTTCAGGTCCAGATGGTTTCATTGGGAAATTTTATCAAACATTCCAAGAAGAATTAACACTAAACCTGCTCAAACTTCCATTTCTAAAGCAGGGACTTCCTAAGTCACTCTATGAGAACAACAGTACTCTAATACCAAAGCCAGATAAAGATACTACAGACCAATATCCCTTGTAAATGTACTGCTCAATAAAATACAAGCAAACTGAATCCAACATAACATTACAAGAATTATACACCATGATCAAGAGGGATTTACCCCAGGTGTGCAAGGGTGGTTCCACATAAATAAACCATTTAATGCAATATACCACATTAAGAGAAGGCAAAAATTGAGATGATCACCTCAACTGGTTCAGGAAAAGGCATTTGATAAAATCCAGCATCCCTTCTTCTGCCGGTTTGAAACTATTGTGGACCCAAAAAACGCTATGATCTTTTAATCCAATCTTGTTGGGTGGACCTTCTGATGAGTGTTTCCATGGAGTTGTGACTCACCCAACTGTGGGTGAGACCTTTTGATTAGATTATTTCCATGGAGGTGTTACTCCACCCATTCAGGATGGGTCTTGATTAGATCACTGGAGTCCATTAAGAGAGGCTGAGACATTTTGGAATGAAGCTAAGATATGCAATCCAGAATTTGCCCCCAGGAAAAGCTAAGAGCCAACACAGACCCAGATTCTTGAAGATGCAGACAGAGAGATGTTTGGAGATGCTAAGCTAAGAGATGAAGCCCAGATTTTGCCGAGGAGAAGCTAAGAGAGGACCCCCCTAAATGTTTAGAGAGAAAGGCCTCAGGAGAAGTAAGCAGACAGCTGAGAGAAGGTAAGAGAGACAGAATCCCACAGACATTTTGGAGAAAGCCATTTTAAAATGCAAAGGACCAGAAGATGCCAGCCACATGCCTTCCAAGCCAACAGTGGTGTTGCGGATGCATCTGCCTTTCTTCAGTGAAGGTATCCTCTTGTTGATGCCTCAATTTGGACACGTTTACATCCTTAGAACTGTAAATGTGTAACCTAACAAATCCCCTTTATAAATGCCAATCCACCTTTGGTATTTTGTATAACAGAAGCTTTCACAAACCAGAATACTTCTTGTTAAAAACACTTAGGAAACTACAAATAGATGGTAACTTCCTCAACATGAAAAGGAGCATATGTGAAAAACCCACAATTAACATCATACAGAATAGTGAAAGACTGAAACTTTCCTTCTATGATCAGACACAAAGTGAGGATGTCCCACTGTCACCACTGCTATTCAAAATTGTACTGGAAGTTCTATCCAGAGAAATTAGGCAAGTAAAAGATTAAAGCATCCAAATTGGAAAGAAAAAGTAAATCATTCCTTATTTGCTGATGACATTATCTGATATTAGAAAATCCTGAAAAATCCAAAGTTACTCAAGATGATAAAGGAATTCAGAAATGTGAGGGGATACAAGATAAACACACAAATACAGTTGTGTTTTTATACACTAGTAATAAGCACTCTAAGAGAAAACCATGAAAAAAAATCCATTATTGGTAGCTAAGTAAAGAAATATCTAGGAATAAACTTAGCCAATGAAGGAAAGGATTTATATGCAGAAAACCACGAAATACTGCCAAAAGAATGAAAGAAGACTTAAATAAATGGAGGAATATTCCATATTAATGGATTGGAAGAGTAAATATTTTTAGGATGTCAATTCTACCCCCAACAATTTTACAGATTCAATGCAAATTCAATCAAAATTCTAAAAGTCTTCTTTGCAGAAATGGAAAAACCAATCATCAAATTTATATGGAATGGTAAAAGACTCTGGATAGCCAATACCATCTTGAAAAAGAAGAACTAAATTGGAGGGTTCACACTTTCCACTTTCTAAACTTATTACAAAGTCATAGTAGTCAAACAGCATATTCCTTGCACAAGGACAGACATATACATAAATTGAATAAAATTGAGAGTTCAGAAATAAACTCTGGCATCTATGGCCAATTAATTTTTGATAAGGTTATCAAGTACACTCTATGGTAAAGAATAGCCTCTCCAACAAATGGTACCAAGAAAACTGGTACTATTCTTTTGCATACAGTTATGCAAAAGAATGAAGACCCCCACCACACAACTTATACAAATATCAACTCAAAATGGATTAAAAACTTAAATATAAGAACCAAAACTATAAAACTCCAAGAAAAAAAACATAGACAAGCATCTTCAGTACATTGTATTGGGGAATGTTTTCTTAGACTCTACACCAAAAGCATGAGCAACAAAAGAAAAAATACATAAATAGGACTTCATAAAAATTTTAAACTTTTGTGCATCAAAGGACTTCATCATGAAAGTAAAAAGACACACAATGGGATAAAATATTTGGAAACCCTGTATCCAATAAGGGTTTAATATCCAGAATAGATAATGAGTTCTCAAAACTCCACAACAAAAATATAAACAACCTAATCAACAAATGAAGAAACAACTTTTTAATAGACATTACTCCACAGAATATATACAAATATCCAACAGGCACATAAAATGATGAAAAACATCATTAGCCTTTAGGGAAATTCAAATCAAAACCACAATGAGATAACATTTCACACTCATTAGAATGGAAAATAATAAAAACAGAAAAAAACAAGTGTTGGCAAGGATGTAGAAAAATAGAAATATTAGCTCGTTGTTGATTGGGAGGTGAAATGATGCAGCCACTGTGAAAAACAGTTTGGTCATTCCCTAGAAATTTAAGTATAGAATTGCCATATGACCTAGCAATTCCACTTTTAGATATACACTCAACAGAATTGAAAGCAAGTTCTTGAATAGATACTTGCACACCAATGTTAATAGTGGCATTATTCAAAATTACCAAAAGTTGGAAGCCAACCCAGTGTCTATCAACAGATAAATGGATAAACCAAATGTGGTACATACATATATTTCAGTTTCCTTGGCTGCTCAAGCAAATACCAATGCAATGGTTCACCTTAAACAATGGTAATTTATTTGCTTATAGTTTTGTGGCTAAAAGAAATCAAGGCATCACCAAGGTGATGCTTTCTTCCAATACTTTGGCTTTCTGTGGCTGGTTGCTGGTGACCCTGGTGTCCTCAGCTTTCACATGGCAAGTCACATGGCAATGTCTCCTGGTCTCTCCCTTCTCTTCCAGGTTCAGCTTCTTGCCTCCTGTGGCTTTCTCTCTGTGTATGAATTTTACTTGCTTATAAAGGACCACAGTAAAAGGATTAAGACACATTCTTATTTAGGTGGGCCACATCTTCTTAACTGAAGTAACCTCACCAAAAGTTCCTGCTTACAATGGGTTCATACCCACAGGAATGAATTAGGTTTAAGAACATATATTTTTCTGACAGCTTCAAACCACTACAACATACAAGGGAATATTATACATCAGTAAAAATAAGAGGAATTCTGATACATGTCATAGCATGGATGAACCATGAAGACAGTATGTTGAATGAATTAAATCAGGCACAAAAGGATAAATATTGTATATACTGTTGATATGAAATACATTGAATAAGAATATTCATTGACTCAGAAACTAGTGGTCAGGATTGGGGTAGAGAATGGGATATTAATGTTTAGTTGGTACAGATAACTATCAGAATGTTTTCTGTCTGCTTCAGCATCAATCTTACCTTGGCTAAGCCACTTGCAAGGTCAACACTGACATTTGGCCCAGTTAATAAGCAGCTTTTCCGCCCCGAGGCACAAATTCCCTAAGAACCCAAACCCCCATTTGCAGTCATCACCCACACCACCCACATTCCTTACCCAAACCCACAGCTGGTCCCAAATATTAAGTTCACCATTCCTCCCACCATCAGAACTCCAGTCCCTTTCCTTTTTCACGTGTTCACTGTAAACTGACCACTCCTTGACTCTTGTGGGAAATACACTCATCTCCACTATTGGCCCACAATAAAGGCACAAGCTTATGGTCTCTCTCACTCTGCACCTGTGCTCTCCACCTGCTGGTTGAGCCACCTGAGCAAATCACACTTCCCACCAACCCCTCACAGCCCCATTCCCTCTTTGGGACCCGTAACATAATATCTTTTCTGATGCATTGTGGCTGTGTTTTTCTATCGTGTTGCACCTGACCTCCAACTGGACCTAAATTTAAAATCAACTTAACTAATTCAAGCAACTGGAAAATATGAGGAACACCAAAAATGACATGAGACTAAATATAAAGGACTTGTTAGTTTCTAAATTTTAAATCTCTATAAAAGACTATTGACATTACAGAGTAAAAATAATAGCAATGCATTGTGGGGTTCATAGCATATAGGAAAGCAAAATGGTTGAGAACAAGAGTACAAAATGTAGTAGACTTAATTGGAAGCATATGTTACTATTTACATATACTATATGTGAATAGTAAAACAGTTTGAAGATAGCTAAGTTAAGTTTAAGATGCATATTGTAATATTGAGAAAGCACTAAAAACAATACAATTAGGCATAACTGAACAGTCAATAGAGGGAAAATGGAAATTAGATAAATGCTTGACACATTAAAAAGAAGGAAGGGGATGAGAAACAGAGAAACAGAAAGCATTGGGACATACATTAAACAATTATCAAGAAGGCAGATGTAAACCCAAATGTTTCAATACATATATATTAAACATACTTGGATTAAACACCTCTATTAAAAAGCAGAGATTGTCAGAACTAACTATATGACATTCAAAAGAAACATTCTTTAAAACTAGTGACACCAACAGGTTGAAAGTATAGAGATGGAAAGAATGTTTACCATGCAAATCTGAGTGACTAGAAACCTGATGCGGCTATATTAATATGAGAGAAACTCAACTTCAAGGTTCTAACAGTATTATTAGAGGTAAAGAAATAAATTTCAAGATAGTAAAAATGGTCAATTCATACAGAAGTCATTACAATTTAAAATATGCATACACCTGCCAAATACATGAAGCAAATATTGACATAACAAAATGGGACATCATATTTGCAGTATTTATCAACTCTCTTTCAGTAATTCACAGAATGTGTAGACAAAGCAAAGAAGTATAAGGAATATTTGAACAATATTATCAACTAACTTTCCCTAAATTTTACATATTTATAAAATATATAATACTACATGCAATAGGAGAACACATTTATTTTAATGCACCTGGAACACCAAGGTAGCCCATATAAGGGGCTATAAAACAAGTCTCAATAAATTGCAAAGGACCACAATAAGAGAGAGAATGTTCTCTGATCACAATAGTATTAAATTATATATCCATAAAATTAAGACAACTAATCAATCTTCAAATACTTGGAAATTGAAAACCCAATTTGTAGTAGCCCATGGATCAGAGAATAAATCACAATGATAGGGCTTTTTAAAATTTGAATTAAATGAAAAAGCACATTAGAAGGAGGTTGAGAAAGTAGTCCAGAAAGGGATATTTATATCTTTAAATGTCTGAATAAGAGAAGAAGAAAGTTTTAAAAATGAATGACCTATGCTCCCACTTTAAAAGTGAGAAGAAAAAGCATAAACTATCGAAATTAAGTATTTCAAAATAAATAAATATTAAGAAGTGTGGAAATCAAAGAAATAGAAAATAAACACACTAGATAAAACCAAAAGTCAAAATTGGTTCTTCAAAAAGTTTCATAAAATTGATAAACCTCTCCCTAGACTTAATAAACATTAAAATCAGAGAGAGAATACAAGACATGATACCACTGCAGATCTTATAGACCTGAAGGAAAAAAGATAGTATGAAAAACTTTATATCAATAAACTCAACACCTTAGATTAATTGAAAAATCTCTTTGAGAAACAGAACTTATTGAAAGTGACACAATGTTAGTTGGAAATATTCACTGGTAAATCTATCAAATATTTAAGGTAGAAAAAACCATTTTCTATAACATCTTAAGGAGACAGAGGATGCAGGCCATTTCCCAAACCATTTTGTGAGACCAGAAAAATCCTAATATGGAAAGGATATTACCAAAAAATAGCAAAATGAAGGTAACAATATGTAAAGAGAAGAACTCCAATGAAAAATGTGCAAAACCTTTACATAGCAAACTACAAAACACTGCCTAGAGAAAAGAAAGATCTAAACAAATTGAAAGATATGCCATGCTCATGGATTGGAAGACTCAATATTGTTAAGATGTCAATTCTCTCCTACTTTACCTATTTGCTTAATGCAATCCCAATCAGGATTTCATGGATTCTATCTGTGCTCCTTGGTTGTTGGTATTTATCCAAACAGTTAGTCCTTAAAAGCTCTAAATGTGTGCAAAGGTAGCTTTATTTTAGGATGATCTGGTTGGACAGAAAACTTCGTTTCCTCCAATGTCATTTTCTTCAGATATTTTTCCTTGGCTTGATTATAATTCCCAGAGAAGATACTTCCTGCTTCCAGACTAGCATTTGAAGGCCTGACTGCCAGCATTGTGGAATACAAACGAGAGAAAATGCCTGGGAACACTAGCTTTGCCAAAATATCTGCAGTGCAGCTAGCCTCTGTTTGACATACTCTGTATAAGAAATAGGTCTCATTCATCACAATACCAACAAACAGATTTTTGTCGCCTTACTCTATTAAATTTGTGAATTCATCTTTCTCTTGTCTCTCTAGTTTTCTGGATGCAGTAAAACTTGATGCATGTGGTAAAACCTCCATTTTTAACCAAAAGTACATATTTATTTGTAAATGTTCTAAATTAGAGTAACTTCAAGAACCCAGCAATATCATTTCCCCGTTCAGAATTTCCTGTTGAGTCCCTAAAGTAATGCTTTGTGATAGTCATAAATTGCTATATTCTTGCTGAGCATCTGCTATATACCCACAGTGGTTGAAGACTGACCAGTATCTGCGGTTCTCCCAGTCACTGTGAACTTTGGATTGCACCACTGTTGATGCACCAATAATAACCCCTAGTTCTGGTACTGAACAGACATTTTGCATTTCCTCTAAAAGATGATAATCCACAGGGCTTGAAACATCTGCTGGATGTTCTGCAAAGTACAAAAAACTGCCCTCTCCTCAAAGGAGTGCCAAATTTGTCATATGGACCATAACAAAATAGTACATATTCCCATATTCTTATGAAAAACAAAGTCCTGAAGCATGCAACAGCATGATGAACCTTGAGGACATTAAGTTGAGTGAAATATGCCAGTCACAAAAGGACAAATATTGTATGATCTTACTAATGGGAGCTAATTATAATAAGCATACTCATAGAGTTAAAACCTAGAATATAGGTTACCAGGAGATGGAATGAGGGTAGAGAATGGGGAGCTGGTGCTTAATTTGTGCAAATTTCTAATTAGGTTGGTTGTAAACATTTAGAAATGGATGGTGGTGATGGTAGCACACTATTGTGAGTATAATAAACAGAACTGAATTATGTGCGTAATGTGGTTGAATATGTTCCTAGAAGGAAAGCTAGAGGAAAAGACATGGGATCATATAACACAATGAATCCTGGTGTGGATGATGACTGTGGTTATTAGTAAAAATTTAACAATAATAAATTTTTAACCATAATAAATGTTCTTCCCTATTACAAAGTGTTAATAATAACACGGTATATGGGAAAAATATACATAATGCAAACTATGGACCATAGTTAACAGTAATATTTTAATATTCTTTTATCAATTGTAACAAAGGTGCCAATGCAAAGTGTTAACAATGGGGGGGTAATTTTATATTTTTCACATGAGTTTTATGTAAATGTATAAGTCCTCTAGTCAACAAAATTAAAAAATTAAAAAATATTCTAAGTGCAAGAAATCAGACAAAAGGATTATATATGGTATGATTCTATTTGCATAAAATGTAAATATAAATAAATCTATAGAGACAGAATTAAATTAGTAGTTATGTAGTTATGTAGGGCTGGGGAAGGATAGGGTGAGGGATTAAGAGATGATTGCTAATAGTTATGGGGTTTTTCTTTTTGGAGTAATGAAAATTTCTAAAACCATTTGTGGTGAGGAATGCATAACTGTGATTATACTAAAAGCCACTGTATGTACACTTTAATGGATTGTATGGTATGTGAATATAGCTCAATAAAACTGCTTTAAATTTTTTTAGAAAGTTCAGTAAAACAGCCTTTTACATTTCTTTCTGTATTTCTCATATCCTTAAAATCAACCGTAACAGTTAGTGAAAAACTTAATTGATAAGGAAAGGAGAGAGAGGGGGGAAACAGGAAAGAAGAAAGGAAGGAAGGAAGGAAGGAAGGAAGGAAGGAAGGAAGGAAGGAAGGATGGATGGAAGGGAAGGCCATCTTATGCTAAATAAAAGCAACAATTCAGACTCAGTCCTATTTGAATTATTTAATTTCCCAGTGTCCTAGTTTGCTAATGCTGCAGAATGCAAAACACCAGAGATGGATTGGCTTTTATAAAACGGAGGTTTATTTCACTACATAGTTACAGTCTTAAGGCCACAAAGCGTCCAAGGCAACACATCAGCAATCGGGTACCTTCACTGGAGGATGGCCAATGGTGTCCGGAAAACCTTTGTTAGCTGGGAAGGCAGCCGGCATCTGCTCCAAAGCTCCAGCCTCAAAACAGCTTTCTCCCAGGACGCTCCTCTCTAGTAAGCTTGCTCCTCTTCAAAACATCACTCCCAGCTGCACTCAGTTCCCCCCCCAGTCAGCTCATTTATATAGCTCCACAGATCAAGACCCACCCCCGAATGGGCGGGGCCACGCCTCCATGGGAACATCTCATTAGAATCATCTCCTACAGCTCTATGGGGCACATTCCAAGCAAATCTAACCAGCACCAAAAACGTCTGTCCAACAAGACCACAAAGATAATGGCATTTGGGGGATACAATACATTCAAACCAGCACACCGAGGAAGAAAAAAAAATCACAAAACTGGAAACAACCATTTCTTCCAGTCACTAAAAATCAAATATTTTCAGAGAAACATCTACTAAACTTATGAAAATATAACATTCCCAATGGAATTAACTTCATTGAAGTTAATTATGTATTCAAAATTTTGCAAAAAAGCTTAATTTCTGAGTTATATTTATATGTCTATTAAGTCAATTTTGGACATTTTCCTAAAACAAATAAACAAACAAAAATAAAAACAAAACAAACAAACACCTATTATCAAAGGTGAAAGAAGTCTCCATCTTAAAATGCAGAAACTGCAGGCCATGTATACAAAACTCACCTCTCCTTCTTACATCTATTTCATTTACTTTCATAAATTTTAAATTCTAACACATGGAAGATAACCTGTTATGGTGTATTATATTTAAATACCTATTGCTCTCTTAATATGTAATCTCAGTGCTCCTCACACTTTCTTGTGCATAAGAATAATTTGAGAATTTTTCTAATAATTAATATTCTCAGCACCTACAATTCAGAGTCATCAGGTTTTTGGTGCAATTCCAAAATGATATTTTTTAACATTTCCCCTTTAAAAGTAATTTTGATCCTAGTTAGCCAAGAACACTATTTTGATAAACACTGATCTATTCTTTTCTGTTATGATGCTTTCAAGTCTTAATTTCCTCCAGAATTAAGGCTCTTTCTTCACCCTTTACTATCATCCACTAGACAGTAGCTCTAAATCTCTATGAAATAATTGTTAACCATTTTCCTTGGTAAGAGAGGACTTCTTCATACCCTGTATTTGAACTATCTGATAGTCATCAGAAGGGAACTCTATAAAACTCTAGTAAGGAAAGATGTGATGTGGTAACCACATATTAGATATTGATCTTATAAAGATATAAGCATTGCAGTCGGCATGCTTGAAAATATTTGAATATTCTACTAGAAGAAGTGTGGTATTATGTGTAAGAAAATATATATGTCAGATGTATTCAAGAAAGAGGGAGAGGATGAGGAGTCAAAAGTTTTACCTTTTTTGATGAGCCTCCTAGATGAAACACTAGACTAGGAGAAAACAGTCTGTTCTTTTGGTGGGCTTTGTGAATTGGTTTACTTTGCTAAAAACAAAGGTGGATTTCTACTCTGATTGCTTGCCTGACCCTTGTGGATATTAAGGTCAAACCTGTCTAATTGAATGAAATAGCTGGAACAGGGATTCATTGGACTTACCCATGAGGTTTATGAGGCGTATAGGCATTGCCTCTTAACCACCCTATTCTAGTATGACTTCAGAGGGCCTACACCTTACAAATGAATACCTTCCCTGAAACAAAACAGTGGACATTCATCTTACCTAGATACTTGGGACAAAATTAAGCTGATTTCTATCCCTTCCAACATAATCACCTTAAGGATATGCCAGCAGTTTTGATAATCACCCCACTCTTCTCTTTCTACACTTACAGGCAAAGAGACTGTGTAAGCAATGGTTGCCCAGTCTTTGGAAGCGTGGCAGTGTTAGTCACAGTGCACACAGCACTGAACATGAATTGGTGCCATGCTCTTGCCTTGCCTTGATGTATTTGGAAGCAGTTTTGTTATTGGCAGATGTACGAGGTGGACTCGTGGAAATAATCGGGCTTTAGGCAGAGACAGTCCTTCCAGTCTAAGGATGGTGGGCTCTATGCCTAACCTATGTTCTAATCAAACTGCATTTCTTTTTTTAATGCAATTTTATTGAAATATATTCACATGCCATAGACTCCTCCAAAGTGTACAACTGTTCATAGTAGCATCATATAGTTGTGTATTCATCACCACAGTCAATTTTTGAACATTTTCATTACTTCAAAAAGTAAAAAGTAAAAATAAGAATAAAAGTAAAAGTAAAAAAGAACACCCAAAACATCCCATACCCCCAGCCCCCCTATTATTTACTTTTTGTCCCCATTTTTCTACTCATTTGTCCATACACTGGATAAAGAGAGTACGAGTCACAAGGTTTTCAAAATCACACAGTCACACTGTGTAAGCTATACAGGTATGCAATCACCTTTAAGAGTCAAGGACACTGGGTTGCTGTTCTGCAGTTTCAGATATATCCTTCTAGCTATTCTAATAAACTAAAAACCAAAAAGGGATATCTATACAAAGCATAAGAATAACCTCCAGAATGACCTCTTGACTTCATCTAAAATCTCAGTCACTGAAACTTCATTTTGTTTCATTTCTCTTCCCCCTTTTGGTCAGGAAGACTTTCTCAATCCCATGAAGCCAGGGCCAGGCTCATCCCCAGGAGTCATATCCTGTTTTGCCAGGGAGATTTACACTGCCCCTGGGAGTCAGGTCCCACGCTGTGGGGAGGGCAGTGAGTTTACTGGCTGAGTGGGCTTAGAGAGAGGAGCCACATCTGAAACTGCATTTCTTTTGATCATCAAATCTCTAATTCCACTGACCCTCACACTTCTTTACCTTTAAAGTATGTAGCCCTTTCACTGCTCCCATTTCCACTCTCCTTTTGGAAGATACCCTGGCACTTACTCCTCATACCCTTCTGAAGTGGATCAATGAAGTCATATCACTTAAGATGACAAGAAATGATAATTTTAATTGACGAAGAAAAATGTATTCAAATGCTTTTCCTCAAACATGGAATTCTTAATGGCTTCTTAGAGTGTATCAAGAAACACATGAGCAGTTGGTGAAGAGAAAATAAACGTCATCATTAAGTAGTAATAGAGTCTATCACTCAGCTGGTGCATTTAATATTCTTTAAATGCACCATTGGTTAGCAGAGAAAGCAAAAGGAACACTGATATTAAAATGCAAATTAACAACTAGCATAAAGAATAGTGATAATTCTCTAAATTTACCTCAAGGTGATTTTCACCCATTCTGGGATTTAATATTATTTGATGAAACTTACAAAATTACTTATTATAAGTTATTTTAATACCTAAAAAGTAATTTCTCAGGAAAACAAGAATTAAAAAGACAAACTATAAAGAAGAGTGATGTTTTTTTCCAGTTTAACATGTTATTATTTGAGAAGGAAGACTATATTCACTGCTTGTGTACCATTTACAGGGAAATGCCAATAAATGGAAGCCCAAATCATTTTCACCTACCTCATCTTTTGATTATGACACACAAAATTATAAAATGATGCAATGAACTTAATAAAAATAGAGCATTCAGGTATTATAAATAGTAGGCTCTGAAAGCAGTTTATTATTTTTTTATATTTCTGATGCTGCAACTTTATAATATAAATGGTAGCCCCTCAATTAGAATGTCATTTATGTGCACTTATCTACAAATTATATTTTCTTATATAACTAAAGTTAATCAGTGTGCATTGGTTGTTAAAAGGGTTAAACAAAAACAGGCCTTCATGTGTAATACATATAATTAGCTTTAAACATATATGTTGCTAAAATTTTTAATATTTATAATGTTTTTGTCATACCCCATACAAAATGATTAATTATTCCCAAGTGATTCATGAGAATAAACATTTCTATAAAATGTGTTCCTAAGTCAAAAATGGTTGGGAAAAGCAGATCTAGATATGGTAATTACATCATGGCAGTAAAATAGTACCTGGGCATTATCTATGTAAAGCATTATACTTTTCATTTCTATTGTTAAAGATAACTATTAATTCATACAATTTTTTCCAGCTCTTGGTAAGGCAGAGCTTGCAAGAAATGGAGCAATTGCTGCCTGCTGATCTCTTGCTACAGTGTTTATTGATGAGATGTAAAAGCTCTTTCTCTGGAAAAAGGATGGCAAAATTGTTATATGAAGATTATAATAAAAATTGGACAATGTCTACCAGTTCTATTTTAATTACTCTATCTGGCACATAAGAATATATTCTCTTCCAATATCTGCCTATGTAATGTCCTCACATTACAAGAATTTGAAGTTGATCAATTGTCTTGTTTTTCATATTTTATACCAAAACAGAGTAGCATTGCTTTGCTGTTTTGACCCTTTCAAGACTTCTCACAGGTAACTGAGAAGATTGAGAACTAGCTAAATTCTCAGTAAAAAGGGTTTAATGAATGTTTCGTGAATAATTTGCATGGAAATGACATTTTTTTTTCAAGCCTGGAAAATGTAACAAAAAGAGAAAAGGAAACAACCTGTCTTCATCTTGATGAAAATGTTTATAATGAGTCTGAAAAAAAATAGGAAAAATTTAACCCAATCCTGGAGTATTAAAATCCATTTTTTATATTTTATGGGAGCTTTTAAAGTAGAAATGAGAGCAACAAAATAAATTCTATTTGAAACTCTTCAATTAAACTAAGGAGTGACAGAAAGTAGATAATATTTCATGTTGGTTAACTGTGTATATAACCATCACTAATGACATGAGTCTATTAAGACATCCATAATTCATTCTCAAATGGAGTCAAAATGTAATCTTACATAGTTCAGATGGTTCTTTCTCTTCTCTCCATCTCTCTCTCTCTTCTAACTCTATCATCTCTTTCTCTATCTCAATCTATAAGTAAATAAACATAAACATCACTTCGAGGAGGGAAAGCAGTGTTGGAAGGCTGGGAAAGGCTAATTCATGCATGCCTAGGTAAAGCATATGGAATATTTCAGGCATTTCCAAATGTCAAAATTTTCTATTGACATATATTCTGGAATGTTGTTCATAACATAAATATTAGCTTTGATTTAGAAACCTGTGATGTCACTTCCAGAGAAGATGGTGAAGTAGGAAGCTTCAGGGCTCACTCATCCTCCAGGAACAGGATGGGTTTCTTTTCCTTGAGTGGAGGATACCACTATGTTAGCCCACTCCATCAAGTGCCACCTTGTCATTGTTTTGACCCTGACTCTGACAAGAGTGGAGCTAGCAGACATTTACAAACACACTGTCCTCTAAGGGTATGGGAAACATATTGCCAAAGAGTGCCATCTGCTGGACAGGCCAGAAATGTGCAGCTTCTGGGAGCCAGCAGAAAAGCTGTCTCAGGGCTTTTGGGAACTGCTCTGTGCCCAGTTTTTTTCTGGGAAATACTGATGAACCAAGTGTCAAAGAAGAGCCTTAACACAAAGTCCATCAACAACAAAACTTTAGAAAAGAGAGAGAAACTGGCCTTCAGAATGCTCATCAGGATAAATCAGCCACCTAGACATCAGCAAAAAACTAAAAGTTATACTAAGTAACAGGAAGATATAGCTCAGTCAAAGGAATAAATTTCAAAGTTGAGGAGATACACAACAAAGATGTTCAAACAAATTTCCTAAACCAATTCAAGGAGATGAAGGAACATATGTCTAAAGAGATAAAGGATATTAAGAAGATACTGGGTGAGTATGAAGATGATTTTGAATATACAAAAAGAAGCATAACAGAACTTATGGGAATGAACATCACAATAGAAGGGATTAAAAGTACGCTAGAGACACACAAAAGCAGAATTAAAGAGGCAGAAGAAAGAAACTGGAAGATAAGGCATTTGAAATCTCACACACAGAAGTACAGATAGAGAATAGAATGGAAAAAATGAACAGGGTTTCAAGGAAATGAAAGACAGCATGAAGTACACAAACATGTGTCATGGGAATCCAGAAGGAGAAGAGAAATGAAAGGGGCAGAAAGAATATTTGAATAAATAATGGCCCAAAATTTCTGACCTCTTATGATAGACATAAATATACATATCCGAAAAGCATAGCATACTTCAAACAGAATAAATCACCACAGACTGACTCAAAGACACATAATAATCGGAATGTCAAATGCTAAAGATAAATAGAGGAATCCTAAAAGTAGCATGAGAAAAGCAATTTGTCATATACAAGGGAACAGCAATAATTTTAAGTGCTGATTTCTGAGCAGAAACAATGGAGGCAAGAAGGCAGGGGTATGATATATTTACAGAACTGAAAAACAAAAACGTCCAGCCAAGAATCAGCTTCCTGGCAAAACTTCCCTTTACAAATGATGGAAAGTTTTAAATATTCACAGATAAACAGAAACTGAGAGAGTTCATCAACAAAAGACCTGCCCTATAAGAAACACTAAAGGGAGTTCTGCAGGCTGAAAGGAAAGACAGGAAAAAGATGCTTGGAGTAGAGTGAAGAAATGAAGCTTATCAGTAAGGGTAAATAAAGGGGAAAAAGAGAGAAAAATAAGATATGACATAAAAAATACAACTGATAATTTAGTGGATCCATCTACATGTTGTATATAAAAGACTCCCTTTAGATCCAAGGACACAAATAGATTGTAAGTAAAAGGTTGTAAAAAGATATTTCACAAAAGCAGTAACCTAAAAAGAGCTGGAGTAGCTATATTAAAATCAGACAAAATAGATTTTAAATGAAAACTGTTACAAGAGACAGAGGGACACTATATATTACTAAAAAGGGCAATCCACCAAGAAGAAATAACAAATGTCCTAAATATTTATGCACCTAACCAGGGTGCCCTAAAATACACAAGGCAAGCATTGGCAAAACTGAAGGGAGAAATTGATATCTCTGAAATAATATTTGGAGTCTTCAGTACACCACTCATCAATAGATAGAACATCTAGACAGAGGATCAATAAGGAAATAGAGAACTTGAATAATATGATAAATGAACTAGACCTAACACAGCATTACAGAACATTGCACCCCAAAAGAGCAGAATTTACATTCATCTCAAGTGTTCACGGGCCATTATACATGATAGAGCACATGTTGGGTCACAAAATAAGGCTCAATAAAGTGAAAAATATTGATCTTATGCAAGGCACTCTTTTTGATCATAATGGAATGAAGCTGGACATCAACAACAGTTGGAGAACTGGAAAATTCACATATATCCAACTGAAATAATACATTCTTAAACAATAAGTGGGTAAAAGAAGAAATTGCAAGAGAAATAGTAAATAAATTGAGACAAATGAAAAAGAGAACACAACATGTCAAAACCAATGGGATCCAGCAATGGCAGTGCTGAGAGGGAAATTTATAGCCTTAAAAGCCTATATTTAAAAAAAAAAAAAAAAAGAAGACAAAGCTAAAATCAATGACCTAGCTGCACACTTGGAGGGACTATACAAAGAAAACAAGCTAATCCCAAAGCAAGCAGAAAGAAAGAAATAACAAAGATTGGAGCAGAAATAAATAAAACTGAGAATTAAAAAATAGAGAATTAAGAGCATTAAAAGTTGGTTAATTGAGAAGATCAATAAAATTGACAAACCCTTAGTGAGACAAAGAAAAAAAGAGAGAAGATGCAAATACATAAAATAAGAAGTTAGAGGAGGAGAATTAGAAGAGGATACTATGAACAGATGTATGCTAATAAGTCAGACAATTTAGATTAAGTAGACAAATTCCTAGAAACACACAAACAACCTATGCTGACTTTAGAAGAAATAGAAGACCTTATCAGACCAATTACAAGTAAAGAGATTGAATCAGTCATCAAAAACCTCCAAACAAAGAAAAGCCCAGGACCAGATGGCTTCACAGATGAATTCTACCAATCATTTTCAGAAGAATTAATACCCATCCTTCTCAAACTCTTCCAAAACATTGAAGAAGAGAGGGAACACTACCCAACTCATTCTATGAGGCCAACATCATCCTAATATCAAAACCAGATAAAGACAATACAAGAAAAGAAAATTACAGACCAATTTCTCTCACAAAAGTAACTATAAATGTTTTCAAAAAATATACACTTACAACTTGAATCCAACAGCACCTTAGAAGAATTATATAGCATGATCAAGTGGGTTTAATCCCAGGTATGCAAAGGTGGTTCAACACAAGAAAATCAATTAATACAATATACCACATCAACAAATTGAAGGGGAGAAACCATGTGATCATCATGATTAATGCAGAAAAGTCATTTGACATTCCAGCATCCTTTCTTGATAAAAGCACTTTGAAATATAGGACTAGCAAGAAACATCCTTAACATGGTAAAGAGAATGTATGAAAAACCCACAGCTATCATATTCAATGGTGAAGACTGAAAGATTTCCCTCTAAGATATGGAAAAAGACAAGGATTCCCACTGCCGCCACTGTTATTCAACTTTGTCCTGAAAGTTCTAGCCAGAACAATTAGACAATACACAGAAATTAAAGGCATCCAAATTGAAATGGATGAAGTAAAACTTTCACTATTGGCAGATGACATTATCCTATAAATAGAAAGCCCAAAAAAAAAAAAAAAAAAAGCCTACAGTAAAGCTACTGGAGCTCAAAAATCAGATTCAGCAAAGAAACTACAAAACAAAATGAATCAAAGAAGACCTAAAAAATATAAGGACATTCCATGTTTAGACTGGAAGAACAAATATCATTGAGATGTCAAATATATCCAAATTGATATACAGAATCAACACAATTCCAATCAAAATCCCAACAACTTACTTTGCATAAGTGGAAAAGCCAATTACCAAATACATTTGGAAAGGTAAAGGGACCTGAATAACCAAAAAAAGCTTGAAAAAGAATAACAAAGTTTGAGCACTTGTACTTCCTGACTTTAAAGCATGTTACAAAACTACAGTGGTCAAAAACAGCATGGTACTGACATAAACATAGGTCTACTGACCAATGGAATTGAATATAGTTTTGAACTAGACCCTCACATCTATGGTCAATTGATTTTTAACAAGTCTGCCAAGTCCACTCAACTGGGAAAGAATCATCTCTTCAACAAATGGTGCAGGGAGAACTGGATATCCATATGCAAAACAATGAAAGAGGACCCCTGTCTCACACCATATACAAACATTAACTCAAAAAGGACCAGAGATCTAAATATAAGTACCATAAAACTCCTAGAAGAAAATATAGGGAAGTATCTTCAAGATCTTGTGGAAGGCAGTGGATTCCTTAATTTTATACCCAAAGCACAAGCAATGAAGGAAAAAATAGATAAATGGGACCTCTTCAAAAGTGCAAACTTTTGTGAGTCAAAGGACTATGTCAAAAGAGTGAAAAGACAGCCTACTTAATGGGAAAAAACATATTTGGAAACCATATATCTGATAAGGGTTTAATATCCAGAATATATAAAGAAATCCTACAACTCAACAATAGAAAGACAAACAGCCCAATTAAAAAATGGACAAAATCTCAAACAGACGTTCTCCAAAGAGGAAATACAAATTGCTAAAATGTACATTAAAAACAATAAACATCACTAGCTATCACTAGGAAATACAAATCGTAACACAATGAGATATCATTTCACACTTACTAGAATGGCCACTATTAAAAAAAGAAAACTGTAAGTGTTGGAGAGGATATATTGAAATGGAAACACTCATGCACTGCTGGTGGAAATGTAGAATGGTGCAGTCACTGCGGAAGGCAGTTTGGAAGTTCTAAATATAGAATTGTCAAATGATCTGGCAATCCTGCTACTAAGTATACACCCAGAAGAACTGAAAGTGGGGACGTGAATAGACAGTTGCACACCAATGTTCATAATGACATTATCCACAATTGTGAAAAGATTGAAGCAACCCAAGTATCCAACAACCGATGAATGGATAAACAAAAGGTGGTATGTATATATAAATATATATACATATATATATACACACACACACACACAATGGACTATTATTCAGCTGTAAGAAGGAATGAAGTCCTGATGCATGCAAAAACACTGAAGAATACTGAGGACCTTATGTTAAGTGAAATAAGCCAGACACTAAAGGACAAATATTGTATGATTTCACTAATACGAACTAATCATATTAAGCAAACTCATAGGGTTAGAATCTAGAGTACAGATTATCAGTAGATAGACAAAGGGTAGAGAATGGAACTGATGCTTAATTTGTACAGAATTTATAATTAGGTTGATTATAAATATTTGGAAATTGATAGAGGTAATGGTAGCACATATTATGAGTATAATTAACAGTTCATAATTGATTGTGATTGTGGTTGAAAGGGAAAAGAAGTTTTGGGAAATGTATGTCACTAGATGGAAAGCTAGAAGATAAAACATGGGACCATATAACACCTTGAACCCTGTTGTGGATGATGATTGTAGTTGATAGTAATAATATAAGTTCATGAACCAGAACAAATGCACATCACTATTACAAGGGGTTAACAAGAGGGTGGTGAATGGGAAAAAAATACACCTAATGCAAAATATGGGTTATTGCCAACAGTAACGTTTTAATACTGTTTCATCAGTTGTAACAAGGGTACCACACCAAAGCAAAGTCTCAACCATGGGGAGATATAAGAGGTGTGGGGTTTTTCTTTTTGGAGTAATGAAAATGTTCTAATATTGATCATGGTGATGAATGCACAACTGTGATTATACTGAGAACCACTAACTGTACACTCTGGATGGAATGTATGGAGGGTGCATATATCTCAATAAAACTGCTTACAAAAAACTTGTGTTGAAGTTTCAAGTAAGTGTCCTTTTTTATCAGAGCAATTTTCTTGAAGTTCCCAAAATTCAACTTTATGTTTTGGTTTATTTGTTGATTTTTCAGCCATGTAATAGAATGGATAAACTGAAATATATTTATTTTGCTACAAATGTTAAGATTTCAGTTGATATAATTGTGTTCTCTGAATCACATTATCACATTATATGTATATATAATATATTTAATGTGATAAAATATTTATATGTATGTATGTATCAGTAAAACTATTTGTTTTAATTTGTATCCAAAGAAGGAAAAAATCCTTCATTTAAATCAAAGCAAAAACATCAAAAGATAAATTTTTGTCCTAACAGATTACATCTCAGTGTTGACACTCATCTGTTGTGCTAAATAGCTGCTCCAAACCTTTATTTATTGAAAGCCTTCATAAGGTTTTAAAGGCTAAAAAAGGCAGATCAATTTGACATCTCCTCTTCCAGTAAGCAGAGGAACAATTAGCAGTGTTGGTCCATCATTATGTCCAGATCTCCTTTGATCTGACTCACACGGTGTTTTGCCATTTCTTTGTGGTGCCTTGCTGTTAGGGACATGGATTAAAACAAACTGACCAAATTGCAGTGCAAACAAGAAAGGACCCTGATAGGCAGGCGGAACCATGTGAAGCATGTATAAAGAGCGGCCTTTCTCTGTTACTTTTCAGTCTTTGCTACTGATGCCCACAGTCTAAGAATTCTTTTATCCACAACACTTATCGGTTAACATCGATTGTTAAGATCCAGTTGCATTTGATTTGTGGTTTTCATGTATATTTCAAAGAAAAACCAGAAGAGGAATTCTCTGTATGGCCTGCTTTGCCAATAGGAAAATAACCCTAAAAAGAAAATTAGTAGGCTAAGAATGTGATATCAGTGGGAAACGTGGGGTATCCTGCTGTTTTTCTATGAGAATAATTAAAAAACAATAAAAATGATGAGCCCTTGACTCAATGTAGAGTTTGATGATAAAGAGTGGATTATATTATGAACATTGTCCAGGAATGCTCTTAAATATCATGTTTGCTGGAATGTAGTTCTTTCTTTTTTCCCCACTCCTATTTGAGTCACATGGTACAAATCATTATTATCTCCAATTTTGCCCTCACTCTGCGATGGGAATTTCATATGTCAGCTTGTCTAGGTTATGCTGTCCAGTTATACACACACAAAATGACTGATACTGTGAGGGTATTTTCTAGATGGATTAGCATCCATAGTCAGTTGATTTCATCTATGGCTGATTGCATCTACATTTAATGAAGAAGATTGCCCTCAGCAAAGAGGGGAGTCTCCCCATCTCATCCAATCAGTTGGAGTTCTTAAAGCAGAACTGAGGATTTCAGAAGTTAGAAGAAATTCAATTTCTACTTCACCCAGTCATCTCTCTTAAGGAATTCAATATCACCTTCATCAGTTTCCAATTTGCACCCTGCCCTATGGAATTCGTACTTGCCAATCCCTACAGTCACATGAGCCAATTCCTATAATAAATCTCTTAATATTTACATATCTGTATATACTCTGTTGGTTCTGTTTCCTAGAGATCCCTGACTAATGCACACTTCTAAGACAAAATACAATGATCAGCAAACTGCAAATACAAACTAATCTCAGTTGGAAACTTAGCACTCTCAGTGAACTACAGGAGATTTAGATTCAGATTCCAAATCAGCTATTACTGTACTTGTGACTTTGAGTAAATAATTTAAGCTTAAAATTTACTTTTAACATCTGAATAATGAAAATGGACAAGATGATGCCCAATGTTTCTTCACCTAACATTTTAGGATAACATTTTATTTATCACAGGTTGATTCTATATGAAGTTACTTTAGGTGTTTTTTTTGTTTTCAGTTTTTTTTTTTGTTGTTATCAGAACACTTCTATGATTTTGAAATTGGAATGAAATTTTTCTCACATTCTCCACATCTCACATTATTGGGAAAATTCAGACTATTACAAATTGGAAGTTTCCTCAACTCTCCACCTTAAATTGCCCTTCGTCTTTGAGAGATCATTTTTGCCTGGTCTCAGGAAACATCAAAAGTCCTTATTATTAAGTCAGTTATTGCCTCAAGTTTCTGTATTCAATTTTCTAGCCACCCTTTTTGTACATTCTTTACTCATCTTCCACACTTGTACTTAGGATTCACTCTGATACTGCAGTTATCTCCAGCTTTATTAGGTAATATTCCTTAATGCTTACAGTTTTGTTCAAATGATGGCTACACCATGAAATCTGATCCCACTTATTCTTTATTCAGAAGTGGTGTGATCTTCCCATTGTCCGAATTCTTATTGTGCATTTTCTACTACTTTTCTCATAACTTATTAGATGTTATACTAGTATTATCTAAAGGTCTCTTTTGTAAAAGGATGTATTTGCAGATGTCTTATTTCTTTTATTAGAACCTAAGTGAGCATAACTTTTCTTTAAGCTCATGGTTCTCAAAGTGTCACTCCAAGAACTTCTTAGGAATACAAATTTTAGACCTCATTCCAGTCATAGAGAATCAGAAACTCTAGAGGCATGGTCCACAATGTATATGTTAACAAGCAATTCAAGAGATTCTGATATGTTAAAAGTTGAGAAGCTCTGTTTAAGATATTCCTCTTAGTGTCTTGTTTTTAAAAAGTCATAAATAAATGATTCTAAATGCAGAACATACATTTTTGCACATCCAGATAGCATGTATATATGTTTAACTTACGATTAAACTTCATCTTAATTAATATTGAGCTTGTTTCTAAAGCATATACTTATTCTCTAGAACTATATAAATTAGAGTTGAAAGTGACATTAATACATCCTTATTTGTCTTGGCAAGGAAATGGAAATACAGAAAGGGATTAAGTGATTCACAGGGTACTCTACTAGGTAAGCAAAATTGGGAATGAAATTCATATTTTCAAAAACCAAACCAGTATCATTTTTAAAATGACAGATTGACTCTTTTAGATATAAAATAGCAGTATAACTTACTAAAGTTGATCCAACATTCATGAATTTAATTTTCAGGTTTATCTAATTGCAAAAGGCATTCTTGATTCCCAAAGTTTTGCATTCTTCCTAGATGTTTTGCAGATTAAGACAATTATCACAAGATGAAGGGTGATAGGGACTTGTGCTGGTTTAAACTTACTTCATCAGCCAATTCAACTTCATACTACTATCAGCTAAAAGAGTCATCTGTGGAGAAGAGGGGACACAAGAGGGAGAAGACATCTTCATGCTATGCTACTTTAAGTAATAACTAGATTTATTCCTACAATTAGCTAAAGTATTCACTTAAAGGAAATCAAATGGGAATAAAATGAAAGTTGATGGTTTAGTGAGATAAACACACACATACACACACACACACATATCCATCTAATAATATCAGAAAATAAAGGAAACAAATTTGGATTTTCTCTGATGCCAATTGATCATTAGAAAGTGAACAGGACCTAATTGGGAGGATAACCAATATGAATCTATTTTTTTTTCAGCCCAAACTTACATCAAACTGTAAAGGTTAGTTGTATAGTTTTTCCTCTACCTTGCTTTTTGAAGACATTTTTAATCTAGTGGACCATTAATTTGGGCTTTTCCTGTGTTTCTGAATTAAGGCTAAGTACAGACACATGGATTGAGTCAGGAGAGGTATTTGCAGAGCTGAGAGATACATGTTAGAGCAGCCGTACTACATGAGGAAAAGAGAATGGGAAAAAAAAAGTGAATTTAGAGAAATTGCGGTAACGCAATGCACGTTATTTTAAAAATGCAAGCTAAAAATCTTTGCCATTGTAAACCTTTACTGTTACAAGAATGCATATAAATTTATAAGATAGTTCAAGGATCTGTAATAAGACAAATAATATTGATTTCATTGAGATATTTGATTCAATGAAATATCTTAAATCATTTAGAAAAATATGAGTGAGACAGGTGGTTTGAAGACTTCTAATTTAGCAGACAATTCTTTATCTTTCCATAGAAAGTGTTAACCCTGCCAGTTTGGATATATTATGTCCCCCACAAAAAGCCATGTTCTTTAATGCAATCTTGTGGGGCAGGCTTATTAATCTTTTTGATTAGGGTGTGACCTCTTGATTGAATGTTTCCATGGAGATTTGACCCTGCCCATCCATGATAGGTCTTAATTAAATCACTGAAGTCCTATAAAAGAGCTCATAGACAGAAGGAGCTCAGAGCAGCTGAGAGAGACTTTTGGAGGGACGCTTCGGAGCTGACAGAGATGCTTGGAGTTGTGGACAGAAGAATGTTTGGAGATGCTAAGCTAAGACATGGACCCCAGAGTTTACCCTGGAGAAGCTGAGAGAGGAGCTGAAACACAACCTGGGACCAGCAGACAGCAGCCACGTGCCTTCCCAGCTGGCAGAGGTGTTCTGGGCACCATTGGCCATTCTTCAATGAATGTATCCTCTTGTTGATGCCTTAGTTTGGATACTTTCATGGCCTTATGACTGTGTGTAACCAAATACACCCCCTTTATAAAAGCCAATGAATTTCTGGTATTTTGCATAATGGCAGCATTAGCAAACTAGAACATTAAATAACGTAAAACTATTTTAAAGAGGTGAAATTATAGAGTGACTCCAGTTAAAAAAGATGAAGATGAAGGTCTACTAATTTAACATTCCTTAATCTCACCCCCTCCCTCCCACTCCCAGGAGTCTTGAAACCTCAGCTATAATTGAGAAAATCACATGGCATTAATTTTCCACAGTATTTATTTGAATTCTGGTTTGAGAGAATGATATATATATATATTTAATTGTCATCAAATTTAAAGGAGTACCCTGCACCACACCTATTTGACATATTGTCTTAATCTTGACTGAAAATATCTTTAAATGCTTTTCAGATTACCTGAAGCTGCAGAGAATATTTAATCCATTAGTGACAAAATTATCAAATGAAACTAACTTTCTAGTTAAGTACGAGTTGAAACCACAATTCTTTATACATGCAGTTTTACTGGATCGTGGCTACACTCATTCATTTAGGTACTCTCTGTGTCTGCTCTCAGACTATAATGACAGATTTGAGTATCTGCAACAGAAACCAGAAACCTTAAGGGCCACAGGGCACAAAATATTTAGCATTTGGGTCTTTATACAAAAAATATAAATGCTTGCCAACCCCAAGTCTTACCCAGGAAAGACAACTTATAAATGAAATACAGATTTTTAGCTACCTCCATTTTGAAAGTGTATATAGGTTTAGGATACAGCAGTTATTGTGAAAAAGATCGTTAGAATTTAGTCATTCCAGAACTCAAAATGATTCAAGGTTTGTGATGCTTCACTCAAACTGAGAATGCAATTTAAGATTATATTGATTTGATCAACTTTCCTAATCAAGAAAACATCCTTTGGTGGATTAGAGCAGGGGTGGTAAACTATGACCTGTGGCCCCAACCCAGCCTGCAGCTTATTATTATATAGCCTTTGAGCTACACAAAATATTTTTAAAGGGTTATAATAATATAAAACAAAAGAAAACAAAAATAAAGAGATCCTATGGAGCCGGAGAAAACTATAGTATTTATTATGTACCTTTACAGAAAAAGTGCATTTATCTCTGGATGAAACGATCTTTAGAACTGCATTTAAATTTACTGACTAAACTCATGGAATTGTGAAAAAACAAATAAACAAATAAAACATAGGTTAAAAGTCCTCTTAAACACGAAAATATTTAAGGAATCTAAAAATGTTTATTTTGGAAAAGAAGGCATTGGATAATATGGTCTAAGACTTCATGCATTTGAAGAGGTGTTTTGCAGACAAGTGTCCCTTCTAGTTTGATGCCCTGCAGAGCTGAATTGGAGGGCAGGGGCAAACAGAAATCACAAAGACAGACTTTGCCACAAAGAAACAATTTTTGAGCACTTAATTGTCACTTGCACATCACAGAGTTTTTCATTAGTCCACATGGCAAAAAAGTATAAAATCATGTCAGATAGTCTGCTTAGAGTGAAAGGGGATTAACAGATTTTTAAAGACCCTAATATATTTCTATAATATTTTTTATTTTCAAGAAAACTGCATTTTCTGAATATTCTTTTATTATTACAGCCTACTATTCCTTTATGGATGCAGTATCTTCATTAACTCTGTGCAAATATTAACATATTTTTATGAACTTCTCAATTTTTTTATGCTTTTATTCTTACCTGAATAATTGGCCTGTTTTTCACATTAGAGGCTTTATTTCAAATGTCTGCCCGTTTTTGGCTGTCTTCTCATACTTCAGAACTGATCAATAAAAAGCTGATTGGGAGATGCATACATGTAGATGAAGCTTATCTTTCCTGGAGATTGATCTGGTTGTGATGCTTTCTGTGAAATCCACAATTTTGGTATTTCTAAGTATTTACCCTTATGTTCTTCAGATACATCAAGAAGGCTCTTCCAAACTCCATCAAAGTAAAGATCTGTCTTCCATAAACTGATTACATGAGTATAAGATAAAGGCTAGACATTTCAATATTTATAATATCTCTTCCTCTAGCCTTAGGGATGCCCGAGGATTTGGCTCTTGGTTAAATATTCCTGCAACACTAACTCAAGGTCTGAACAAGTGTACTAAATCCAAGATGAGTGAAGGGTATCTTGAATTTAGTATAAATCCAAGTCATTATGTATCATCCAAGCACCTGTGCCTTATTGAGTAACACCCAATTAATAAATAATCTATAATTGATGAATGATATATAATTGTTGACATGCAGCTCCACTTGAGAATGGGAGCTTGCCTGTGAGGGAGCACATGACCATCAGGGTTTAAAAACTGAAGTGACCCCAGAGCTGCTGACTCACTCCAAAGGCACGTGCTCTGCCTTGTCTCTCATGTGGGTCACCGTGTAGTATGATTGAGACATTCAGAAGCCATATCTGGGAGGCAGGGGAATTTGACACTGCAGTTTCAATGCATGCTGTGTTGCTGCTTTTCCTTTATCCTCTCCCATAGCTGTCACCTGTGTTTTGGTGATGCCTAGCGAGTCTTATGGGGTTGACCGTCCATTCAGACTCATTCGCATTGCTGTTGGGTCAGTGCGAATATTGGAAGATGTAAACTTTCATGTATTCCTCTCATTCACAGTATGATAATGTCTCTCTCCTGCCTTAAATTTAGTCCTTTATTACACCAATCCAGTGTTCTTTTCTTTTGCCTTCTTCGGGAAATAAATCCTTAGGCTTCTGCAAAGTTTGGCTGTGAATGTCAGCAGTCCCACAGAATGGCAGACCAGATGAGGAAGTACAACTTCATAAATAGATTGCTTAGCCAATTCTTCTATTTTAACCCCACATTCACTACATTTTCAGGAGCAGCCAACATTGCCAATTCCTAAATCTCTGGGGAATTCTATTGCATGGATTTCTTTGTTTCTTGGTTTTCCATTCTGCACGCTCAGCATTCAGCTCCCTTGCCTGTTCAAAGTTGCCATTTGTCCATCAGTTTTCTGACTTCTAATATCGTGTTGGTGATTGTTTATTTTTCTCCCATTCTTGTTGATTTTGAATTTAAGCTAAAAATACTTTACCATCATTTCTAATAGATGTTCTTTTTATGCTTGTGTCATAAATATATTTCACAGTCTGGAGAAGCCTATGGACTTCTCAAAATATTATTTAAAGTCGTGAAATAAAATGCATAGGAATACAACAGAAAATAATTGCATTGAAATGCAGTTATAAAAATATCTTTTAAAAACATTTTTGATTAAAGAATAATTGTGTGTCTATATTCATACATTAAATAAAAATATTGAGTGTCATATCTAATATCTATCATAATTTCAAGGTAGTGAGCATTTAGTTTAATCTAAATTTCTAGACATCTGCCATTACTAAAATGTGATATAAAACTACCTGTGGTTTTTTTAATGGTAATAGAGCCATAAATATTGCTAATACTTTTGGGGTTTGTTGCCTGCACATGTAATCAAAAGAAAAGAAAATTTTAGTTTGAGATTCTTGAAAATCAATATATAAATTGAAGTTCAAATTGATTTACATTCAAGGGCCCTGATTATGAACACCTAATTTAGGGTGTCTTTGGGGATGTAGGAATCTAAATGTGTCTTTCACTGTTCCACCTTAAACTGGAAGAATCCTAACTCTGCTTAAATCTATGAAAATAAAAACAAATTTGCAGGCTAATATTTATTGAAAACACATTTAAAATCCTTACGATAATTCAGAACCACAATATGTGACATTTCACACTCATGGAAAGAGAAAATATATAATATAAATGTATTTAATGGATAATATGCATCATTTTGAATGTGTGCATGCAGGCAAAAGGCTACCAGAATAAAGATGCAGTGCTGATATTTAAAATGAATTGAAATATATTCTTGTTATTAAAAAAAGTCATGCTCCAGTTGTTGAGGTAAGTGGGATGAGAAAAGATAGCATGTTTTGAGGTTGTCATTACTCACAATGTGGCACTTCTAATCTAATTCATCCAAAGGCGTTGAGTGTGTTTTGCTGGTGCATGGGCATTTCTAAATATGTGGGAGAAAGAGTCTCTCTGAACACTTTACCATACTTGTCACAGTTTTTGGAACGCAGTCTTTTGAACTCACCTAATATAATACTGTTATCTTTGTTGACCCCACTATTAATTTTGTTAAAAATGTGTCCGAAATGTTTTATCAGAACCTCCAATTTTAAGGGAGGTAAAAAATATATGGGATGCATAGGGACTTCTGGTTTGGACAAAATGTAATATACCAGTTTTTCTCTGTTCCTCCAGGCTAAATAAAACCAAAAAACTCTGGAAATAATGCAAGGGTCAACCAAAGAAGGACTTTGATGGGGAAAGAAAAAGACAAACTGGTCTGAAAACCCAGGACTAGAGGAACAATACAACAGGGTGTCTTGTGACCCTCTGTGCAACAGAAGCATTTCTTCTAGGCACAAAAGGCAGCCCAGGTACACCTGTTCATCCACTGGATCATATGGGACCCCCTCCCCACCCCCACCCCAACAACAGATGAGGCCGAGACAACTGGCCCCCCTAACAGTAAGAAGCCAACTATAGAGCTCTGATTGTCTTCTGGGCTTCAAACTCCCTCACCTCGCAGAAGGATAATGGGGTAACCGAGTAGCACATCTGAGAGGAGGGATCCCACCAAAACAAGCAGCCCTCCCAAAAAGCGTTTGCCCCATGAGACTCTACTACCCCACACAGAGACATGAGGTAGCCAGGTGATGAGACAAGAAGAATTCCAATAAGTGCCTGGCCAAGGAAACACTTTTTGAACCTCACATGTAGAAGGTGAGCAGACTTTTCCACAACAAATGTCTAATAGGGGAGTCGACTTGTTTTCAAAGGCATGAGTTTCCTATCCCCCATTCTATTTGATTCCCAGTGCTGCTATAACAAATTACCACAGATTTGGCAGCTTAAAACAACACAAATTTATTATATTATATTTTTGGAAGTCAGAAATTCTAAACTTAAGCTTTTGGCAAGGCTACATTCGTACTGGAGGCTCTAGCGAAGAATCTTTTCCTTGTATTTTTCAGCATCTAGAGGATGTCTGAATTTCTTGGTTGATTGTTGCTTACTCCGTCTTCAAAGTGAATTGCTCCAACCTCTTCTTCTGTCAACACACATCCTTCTCTGAGTCTTCTGTCTCCCTCTTTCATCTTGCAAGTACCATGGTGATTACATTAGATCTACCTGGATAATCCAGGTAATCTGCTCATTTTGAAACTCTTACTTTATGACATCTGCTAAGTTCCTTTTACCATTTAAATAGGATATTCACAAGTTCCAGGGATTAGGACACAAATCTTTGCAAGGCCATTATTGTGCCTTCCACAGTCTGTCCTCTGGACACCAAATTCATGTCCACTCCACATTTAAAACACATTAACCCCATCCTGACATCTACAAACATCTCAACTCTTCAAAGCATCATTTCAAAATCTAAAATCTCATGTATATCTCATCAACTAAAAGTCCCAAATATTATCATCTAAATCAGGCATGAGTGAGGGCCCGAGTATAATCCATCCCAGGGTGTAATTCTTCTCTATGGAACTTAAAAAAGAAGTTAACTGTTCCAAAAATACCATGGTGAGACAGGCCTAAGGTAAGAGTTAAACATATTCCCACTCAGAAGGGGAGAAATGCAAGAAAAAAAAGAGATAGCAATCCTTAGCAATTCGGAAATCCATCCTGGCCAACTATGTGAGGTTCAAGGCCTGGCAATAATCTTCTGTGGCTGAACAGTTCCACTTCTGCAGAGCCATCCTCTTTTTCATAAAAGGTAGCCTGTGTTTTCAGCTGAGTGGTTTTATCAGTCTGTTTCTTGCCTGTAGAGTGTTGAGAGTCCAACAGTTTTCTTTCATTTCTTGCTTTCACTCCAAGCTGGCGGTGTTTCTGCTGTTGTGATGTTCACAAGAACCTGGTGGGTCTCCAGAGCATGTCTCATGAACTCATTCCATTAGATAGGAGGCTGCTCCACAGCTGTTTCCTGGATAACCCTATGTCTATTTGCTGGCTGGCAGGATCTGTGAATCACACGCCTAATCTCTTTGAAGAACCTTCAATGCAACAGCACACTATGAGCATTCTTTCCTTCCAAAGCACCGACAAAAGGGTGTAAAATTCAAGTACCTATGTCTATTACTGGTACAATTTATTGAGTAACATGTTATTGATGATGAATGGCCTGTAACTGATGAGATCTAGCTCACCCTGGGAGGGGAGTTTGTTACATATCTCTGAGAAGCACAAGATTAACAGGGTAGTTTCTCCATAATATGCTTTCTGACAGTGAATCTCCTAATTTTAGTGTCTTTTGCAATCTAAATAGGCTGAGAATTTTCCAAGTCATCAAGCCCTGGTTCATTTTTACTTAACACTTCTTGCTTCAATTTATCTCTTTCCTCTCACATATGATTAAAAGGAGTAGGAAGCAAGAAGAAACCAATCATACCTTCAATGCTTTGCTTGGAATTTCCTTAGTGAAATATCCATGTTCAGTTTCATATTCTGCTTTCCACATAAGTGTAGGACACAATTCAACTAAACTTTCTGCTGCTATGTAAAACAAAGATACCATTTCCTCCAGTATCCCATAACATGCTCTTTGTATACTTCTGATCCCTCTCAACATGACCTCTAAAATACACATTTCTACTAACTGTGTGTTTATAATGACTTAACTATTTTCAAGGAAAATGTACTTTTTTTTTTCATGCTCCTCACTTCCTTCTGAGTCCTCACTAGCATAGTGGCTAACATCCATATTTCTGTCTATTCAAGGAAAAATAGGCTTCCTCTATCATGCTCTTCAAAATTCTTACAGCCTCTTGCCATTCCCCAATTCCAAAGACACTTCAAATTTTGGGGTATTTGTAAAGCCGGCATCCCATTTCCAGATACCAAAACCTGTACTGATTTTCCATTGTGGTAACTGAGAAATTACCACAGAATTAGTGATTTATACATAGATTTAGTGATTCATATTACCTTACAGTTCTGGAAGTCAAAAGCCCTAAAATCAATGTATTGGTTTTTATACCAATAAAAGAAGAATCATTTTCTTGCCTTTTCCAGCTTCTAGAGACCACCTGAGTTTCTTGGCTTATGACCCCTTCTCCTCTCTTCAAAGCACTTCACTCCAACCTCTACTTCCAGCAACACATCTCTTTCTCTTCCTCTTCTGTCTCCCTCTTGTACCTTGTAGGTATATTGAATCATATCTTCAAAGTCCCTTTTGCCATTAGGGTTCTATGGATTAGGGGGTAGTCATCTTCAGTGGGTCATTATTCTGTCTACTACATTCACCTAGAGACACTGGACAGCCCAGTCCATGGAGAGCCTTTTGTACACTCACACAACAGTGATGGTCATCATTTGGTAACCCTGAGACAGAAGAAAAATGTAGAAGAGCAAAATAACATGGCAAAGACTCTGGGAATTAAACTGTCCTTGGAACCTAAGAAAGCAAGTATAAGGCAAGATGTTGCATCCTAAACATGAAATAGTGACTGCCTACTAAAATAAAATATTTAAATAGGACTCAATCTAAATATAATAGACAAAATGTTTAGGCTACAATAAAAAATCACTCATCATATTAAGAAACTAGAAAGTCACAACAGATGCCAGCACCAAGATGGATCTATTCCTGTTGGTGTGAGCCCTTGCAAATAGGACTTTTGATGAAGTTACTTTAGATAATGTGTGGCCGAGGATGTTTTCTAATCCTATTGCTGAAAGCCTCATAGGGAAGGTCACAGAGACAGAAGGCCACAGAGGAAGCAGCCAGAAGCTAAACGCCAGAAGAGAAGAGAGAAGCCAGGAGAGGCTGTCGTGTGCATTGCCATGTGACAGAAAAGCCAAGGACCAAGGACAGTAAGCAGCCAGCCCCAGAATGCCATGTCTTTGGGAAGAAAAGATCACCTTGCTGATGCCTTGATTTGGACTTCTCATAGCCTCGAAACCACAAGCCAATAAGTTCCCATTGTTTAAGCCAACCCATTGCATGGTATTTGCTTTAGCAATGAGTACACTAAAACAGACACTATAACCAAAGATCCACCATTTGTGTCACTGGAGTCACAGAGGAGAGGAGAGATAGAAGCTGAAAGAGTTTTTGAAGTATTAATGGCTGTAAATGCCTCAAATTTTGACAAAAAAATAAACCACTGATTCAAAAAGCTTATCAAATCCCAAGTAGGAGAAACACAGTGAAATTCGTAATTCAAATTAAAATTTGAGTTAAAAACAAAGAAACAAATCTAGAAAACAGCCATAAAGAAACAAAGCACTACCTATAGGGGAACTGCAAAATGAATGACAGCAGATTTCCATTCTGAATCCATGGAAGCAGAAGGAGTGGCAGAAGCTTCTTCAGATCCTGAAAGAAAAAGTCTGTCACCATGAATTCTATATCCTGTGAAGCTATCATCCAGGAATGCCAATCAAATAAAGACATTCTCAGATTAAGATAAACTAAAAGAATTTGTTCCTCACTAAACTACTCTTAGAGACTGGATAAAGCAAGTTCTTCAAACAGACAGGGAATTAAAAAAAAAAAAAAGAATTTGGGCACTCAAGAAGGAACAAAGGAAAATAGAAACAGCATACACAACTGACTATCATTTTCCTCATGAGCTTTATAATCGTGTTTGATGAATGAAACAAGAAATGTATACCATCTGTTACTCAAAGAAATAATGTTTAAAAATGGTGAGGGTAAAGAGACCTAAACAAAAGTAAGGTTTCCACTTTTCACTTAAAGTGGTAAGATGTTGATAGCTATAGATTGTGAGCTACAAATATATTGTAATACCTAAAGCAATTACTATAAAAGCTATGCAAAGACATGCCCTCCAAAACATTATAAATAAATCAAGATATAATACTAGAAACAATGCCCAGAAAGGAAGACAAGAAGAGAGAAACTTGGGCATGGGAACTAGAAGAAACAAACAGAAAGCAAATAATAACATGGCAGAATTAAGCTCTAACATATCAATAATCACCTAAAATGGAAATAGTATAAAATACACTATTCAAAAAGCAAAGAATGGCAAACTGGATTAAAAACAACAGTAACACAAAAACATGGATCAGTTATATTGTGTTTACAAAACACTCACTTCAATTCAACAATATGAGTGTGGGTTAAAAATAAAAGGATTTAAAAACATATACATACAAACATTGATCAAAAAGGAATACTAGTGAGTATTAATTCCAGACAAGGTAGAGCAAACACAATTTCTGAGGTTTATTTTATGGGCAAGTATGTCTCATGGCCATAGAATAATACACATTTTTCTTAAGTGACCAAGGAAAGTCACCAGGATAGACCTTATCCTGGACCAAAAAATAAACCTCAACAATTTTTAAAGAATTGAAATCAAACAGAATGTGTTCTCTGACAATAATAGATTCAAACTATAAATAAATAATAGAAAGACAACAGGAAAATCTCAAAACCTATGGAAATCATCATACATAATCAATGGGTGAATTGTGATGTCTCAAAGGAAATTAAAAATGCATATAACTGAATGAAAATGAAAATACAAAATATCAAAACTTAAAGGGAATGATAAAGCAGTGCTGATAGGAAATTTATGGCACTAAATGTTTTCATTATAAATAAGGAAAGGTCTCAAATAAATCATCCAAATTCCTACCTCAAAAAACTAAAAAAAAAAGAGAGGTAAAATGTATCAAAAGGAGATGTTAAGAAGTAATAAGGGATAGATTCCTGTTTCTGTGATACCTTAGATCAAGGTCTGAAGGTCTTGACACACCAGTGTCAGGAGGGGCTCCTCCTGCTTTTCTTGCTGACTCGTGTTTTCAGTGATGTGCTCTAACCTGCACTGATTTACGGCTCCGGGTCAGAGTTAGACGATCGCTATTGTGGATAACTTGCAACCCCAGCATTATGAACTATTTCTGGGAAACAGAGGTGGTATAACCAGACTGATTCCATTTTTTGAGTTCATTTATCCTCTATCCAATTGCAGCACCAGGAAATATGATAGCATGTTGGGCACTGTCATGGAAAGTTCATTCTGTACCAGTGTTTTTAAATACGGAGTCTCACTGTTTTGTTCCAAGAAAGTTTCCATTTGCCCGGACAAAAACTGAGATGGAGAGTGATAACAGGACATTCGGGGAAATATCAACAGGGTCATAGGAAAGGAAAACCCAACATCATCTCAAGTGGAAAATGTGGGGATCAATTCAGGAGAGTCATTTATGACTAATGAATTGTAAGAGAAGATCCTTTTCAAACGTGAAGGAGAGCATAATTATTCAGATGGCCCACAGCCTTTGGAGTTTACCATTCCTAAAGCGAAAGATCTTGTAAAAAAATTTTTTTCAGGGATCTTTTTTGACCTCCTTAAATCAAAATTTGGGATAATGCAAGTAACATTTAATTAATAACAACCACATATAGGTAACATATCAATGATACTTATATCAGTATAATATTGTATTAGGTTCTGTAGTTTAAAAATGAAACTGCTCCACCCACCTAATACCTGTGCTCCCTACTGGCTGAGCCACAGTGAATTATCTGAGCATTTTTTGTGTAATAGTTTCCCATTAGTACTACTACAAGACTGTTTTCTTCTTTCTTACAGGAGCAGGTTTTTGCCTGTTGGATTATAACATTTTCTTACCCCTTGCTCTAAAGAAGGAATTAAGTTATAATTCCAAAATGTGAGGCAACTTCACTAACTCCTGTATTCTGGCTATATTAAGGATTGTACTGACTCAGAATTTGTGCTAATGCCTATGCATATAATCTTTTATCTTTTAAATAATATTTTAAAAGGCTTTTCTTGGTAGCTCATGTTGATAAATTCTTTTATGGTAATAGAGAATCCCCAGATTTTAAATTTGAAATGAAGGTATTTTTTAAAAAGTAAAGTTTTACATATCTTAAAAAAAAAAGAGGTAATAAAGGCCAGAGCAGAAATCAATTACATTGCAGATAGCAAAACAATAAAAAAAACCAAGGAAACAAGAAGCTGTTTTTTTTTTAAGAAATTCAATAAAATTGATAAAGCTTTATAAAGACAAATAAAAATTAAAAAGTGGGAAGACACAAATTCCCAGTATCAGGAATGAAATAGAGGTTAACACTATAGGTGTTGCAGATATTAAAATGACAGTAAGAGAATATCACAACCAACCTTACGTTACTAAATTCTAACTCTTACAAGAAACAGACCAATTCCTCATAAATTATTATGAGTTGTGTGAATCATCCTAGATAATTATCCATTATCAAACTTAAGGAGATGGTGGGAGCACCCCATTTGTATCCAGTTGGTCAGAAGTGCAAGGGGGCCTAAGAACTCCCAAGTTTGTTGCTGGTGTCTTAAGTGAGGACACCCTTATGGAACTGTCCCATAAACTGTGGAGTCTGACCTAATTCCAGCTGGTTGGTGTCAGAATTTACTGCAGAAACTTCTTGACATTATCTTGTAAACTTCGAGTTACACCTGCCTAATAACCTAGAGAAATACTTCTACATGTGCATGAGGATACATATACAAAATTTTCTTAGAACTATTATTTATAATTGCCCAAACTAGCAAAAACTGCAGTGTCCATCTATCATATAATGTATAAATAATTTCATATATTGAATTCTATTCAGCAATAAAAATTGAAAATAAATAGAAATATTTCCCACACAACACTCACAAAGATAAAGATTAGCAAATGCAAAAAGATGTGAAAAAATACATTATGATTCCATATATATATATATATATATATATATATATATATATATACACATACACACACATTTCAAAATGGAAAATTTAAATTGTTTTTTTAGAGATTTGTGTATGGTTGGTAAAATAAGAACAAGGAAATTATTCCACTAAGTCAGAATTGTGATGTGGGGAAAGTGAAGGGGTGGGGTTGGCACTACATTATTCTTGTTTTAGTTGTTTTTACATGGGAGCTTATTTCACTATATTCATCTTTCTGCTCATTTGGGTATTTTTTAACATATCTTGAGGTGTATATTATTTTACAATAAAACATAAAATAAAAATCTAATTCACAAAATAAGTCACATAACATGATGATTTACAAAGTATGAAATTTCCAGGATGGCAAGTTTTAAAGAAGCTGAATAATCATCAGGAATATGACACAATCATATCATTTTTAAATTAGAAGAAATTAAACACAATGTCAAGATTATAAATATTGCAGAATAAGTATTTGTTTTTTCATGTAAAATAATATTTTATATTAAATTAAGTGGAGACTTACATGACAGTGCACAATTTTAGTGCAAGGAATATTGTGCCATCCATTTTTTCATAATTATTTTATATTTTTCCAGTTGATAGCATTGGGAAAATAAAGGGAAATCTGATTTAATAAATAAATATTATATAGTACTATGTTGCGCTGGTAAATATTTGACAATCAGCCTTTGGGGGAGATGGCAGCCCTGACTTAGAGTGTTTGCCAAATTCCATGATGTAAATATACCCATTGTAACCAAATTCAAGCTGCTTTTTGAAGTCACTGAATATGGAGCTGGAAAGAAATGCTAACAATGGCTCTTTTTAGATGGTAAGAACTGGCTCAAGTACACCACTGATTGTAGTTCCCAGACCCAGAAACAACCACTGATTTGGTCCTTTGAAAACAGCTTTCTTGATTTAAAAAAAAAAACTCGCATCTTGAGGCAAATTATGGAAGTATCACTTTTTATGCTCTTCATTAACTAGTTGTATTTTGGTACCAGGGATTTTTAATCATCTTGTAAGTCTTTAGTAAAACATTTTGCTATTAGAATACATCAAACATTTATTGCATGGGCAAGTGTATTTGGTATTCATTAAGCAAAGTACCCTGCAAGATGTGAGTTTGCTTTATCTCAACACATTGATTTTAGAAATCGATTAGTCAGAAATGTGTAAATGATTAAGGAGGGAATTATATGCAATGGAAAAAAAATCTAAGCCTTGAAACCAGAGCCCCCAGATTTGAAGCCTATGAATTGTCTGCAAGAAATTTGACAGACACTTTAAAAGTATAATGGGATAACTAACTATTTTCCTTCCTTAGTTATAATAAAATTGAGATTTCATTTGTGTATAGCCCCTGACACATTGTGGGATTTCATAAATGTTAACCCATTTTAAGAACACCAGGGAATTTCTTAAAGAAAGTCATTATAGATATATACATATACTATATACATATACATATACACACACACACACACACACACACACACACATATGTATAGTTCGGAATTTATAAAGTTTAAGAAAATTGGACATAGTACTGATGTAATGAGAAAATTAAGATATGTGTAGTTATCAATTTATAATCAACTTACATTTTTTACATTTGATTTTTATGCAATGTTATAAATTGTATAGGGCATGTAGACAGAATTTCCTGTATAAATAAATATTGCCGCTCCTCTAATTGAAATCGGGTGATCATCTAAATGTTTGAGACTGACAGCAAATATGCCCTCTTCATTGGAATCGATGGATTAAATTCATAGTTCTAAGAACAGAGGCATATATTTCATGTTCAGTTGGAAGATGCATGTACAAATTTCTAATCATTTTAAATAGATGAGCAACAGTATTTCATATTTGAAAATGTAAGTCAACATTAAAGGGAATGAAAAAAAATGAAGGGGTGAATTTGTTATTAAATGCAAAGATAGAGATTAGAGAAAAGTAGCTGAAAAGGACAGCTGCAAGATAGAGGTAATATAACTGTAACAATACAGTAAATATCCTTCTTTCAGAAGGAAAAAGAACACTCTGGAAAGTGCTGCAGACATTGAAGATTCTGTGGCCATTTGGTGGTATGTAGCAGAGTGTGGGCAGCTCTCCAGGTTCCTGTGCTATAAAGTTGTAAAGGTGGGAAATTTTTAGAAGCTGTGAGAAAATTCCCTTCTTGGCTGTACTGTTCCTACTGTTAGTCTTCTAAAGAAACCCAACTGTTATTTCTCTTACTGCCAACCTACTTAATTATTGTTCTACAGAACAGACTAAGGACAAGATCTGAACAAAACAGATGGCTCAGCATTGCCAGAAAATTTATGTTCATAACATGAATTTTAATAAGAAGGGAAAGTGCAATTTTGTTGAAAATGTCCAAGGCATCAGTATATTTTTACAAAACTCACACGTATTGTAGTGATTAAAAGTACTCTAACAACATTGCTTATTTAATGATGCTTTTCTAAGTATTTTATAAAAGAGTAAAGCATGTAGAAGTCACTTCTAAAGGAAGACATAATTAAGTTGCTTGTTCATGGTATAGCCAACTTAATTGGATAATATCCCTTTGTATAGCTGTCTGCCTCTCTTAAGAATCAGCTTGTACACTGTGTCATTAATGTATCATTAATGGAACTAGGATGGACTTTATGATAGCAGGATTTATGATAGCAGGATTTATGGAATGTTTTTGCTATGTTAATTTCTAATAGATTAATTGGTCAAATTAATAATGATGTTCATGCTCACTTCTAGAAAATACGTTACCACTAGCAATACACTGATCAATGAGGTAAAGTCCTGTTATTTAGATGATTAAAAATTTGTTTTCTGCTTTGCTATTTTCCTCTTCAAATTACAAAGATAAATCTTAAAATTTGCCTTTTAAGGAAAAAGAGTTATTTGAAAATATGCAGTAATAATTTTGGTCTTTTTGTGTATGTAGAGTGGGATCTTAAATCTTTCCATCTGCTCAAACAGATCATTAGATTGATAACAATTTTACATTTAATAAAATAAATCATGTATGTAATACCTTGTAATGATTTATTAAAGCACATAGCTTGTATTCTAAAATTAATGTTGATAGTTTACAATTGAATCCCCTTTTTAAGCAAATATATTTTTAAATATTTTTCTATACTTATTTTAAAATTTTACAAAGCATTATGTATATTAATTGAAACATGGTGGGTTAGCTTGCTCCTAAAAAAAAAAAAAAAAAAAAAAGATGACTAGTGAATGGAATTTAATTATTTTATTAAATTTTTGTTAACTTTATTTAGTTCTATGTGCAAACAACAAATAATGCTGTGGGGACAATGAATTATTAATTATTTTAAAACTTAATATGACGCTTTCATGCACATTTTTAATGAAAAGTATAGGTGCTAATATTATTTTAAGTGCATCGTCCTACACCTCACTTCAAAACATTTTTATCTGTCTTTTAAGACAATGCATTAATTTTCATTTTATGTCTTTAATTTTTGCTTCTTCTCCTATCATTTCTTACATTGGAGTTTTCTCCCTTAGAATCTCACTATAATTTGTTTATATGGCATTGAAAATTACCCTTGAAAATTTAAGTAGTGTGGGTTGTGTAAGCTGTTTTGATTTGCATGAATGTCATTTTTATAGAAACTTCTTCAATTTGTTATGCTTTTTATTCCACCCAGTTTTCAAGATCTAGCCATATTGCCAATAGTCTATTTCAGGGCTTGCATCTAGTTCATGCTCTACCATCATGGGCAGTCACTTTAGTTTACCTAACCATTTCCCTAATGATGGATACCTGAATTGCCACCATCTCACTGCTACTGCAAGTATTTATCTGTTTGGAAGCCTGTGTGAGAACTTTGGTGTGGCACATACCCAAGAGAAATGCTACCTCATATGGAATGTGCATTTTTAAGTTCACTAAATACTGCCAGATTGCTCTCCAGACTGCTGAATGAGTTCATACCCAGAGAGCAAGGCTTGAGGAATTCTACATCCCCAGAGACCTTGATATACATTTAAATGTTGGCCATCTAATGCATATTAACTAGATCTTATAGTGTTTAAGATTGTATTTCTCTGAATGCTAGTGTAGTTGGGCAGGCTAAACTTACACACACACACACACACACACACACACACATGTATTTTATTTTACATGCATAAACACATATATAAATTTGTGTGTATGCATATAGTTATTTTGGAGCAGCAGTAATAAAACATATTCTAAAAAATTATCAAAACCAAAGCTCTTTATTTATTTATTTATTTTTGGTATTGGATTTTCTGTACTTCTGTTGTTAATATATAGAAAAACTTATATTGCTTTGTTAGTTTCATATTTTTATATAACTTCTCCAGAATATGATCGGCCTGTTAACTGTGTTAATGGCATTCCACATTAAGCAGATATAATTGTTTTTAATACATTCAGATCCATAAAATGTCACCTTATGTCATGTGCTTTGGGGTCTCCTTTTTGAACTATCCCCATTAAAGTGGCAAAGATATTTTTGAATGTTTTCTTCTATCAGTTTTTAAATTTGTCTTTCCCTTTAGGTCTTTCATCCATCTTGCATATGGTATAAAAGACATTTCTTTTAGTCAATGTAGTGGGACAGTTTTAAAATAATAATGTTCTCACTGATTTGTTAGGCTTCTTTGATCACATATTATGTTCTCTTATAGTTAGGTCTCTTGATAAATACTTGATGTGCTCTATTATCTAATTTTCTTTTCCTTCCCCAGTTTCACTCTGTTTACCAGTGTATTTTGTTTGCTTGCTTATTTTATTATTACCATGAATTTGTAACATGTTTTAACATCTGTAGAGTGAATCCTCCTGCTTAATCTTTTTTTTTTAATTACATATATGTTTGTGAACTTGTTTCAAAAGTTTATTTTAAAAATTCATTAGACATTCCTGTGTATTGAAATGATATTAAAAATCTTGACTCCCCCAAATACTGTAAACATGTTGACCACAATTAGAATGCAAACAAATTAAGAAAAACATGTTTTTGCCACAAGTGATAACCAGGCATTCATGTGAGAAAATGGTATGGACTGGCCTGGTATCAGCTAAGACCAGCCCTCTGAGGCATAAAAATCCAGGGCATCTGCCACTTTGCTGAGCATCAGGTAGAAGCAAGCTGACATTGGGTTGCTCTGACTCACAGCTTCAATGCCCTGTCTGGGCTGCTGGTTCCCTGTTGCCCTGGCTCCTGTACCAGGTCCAGCACCTCCTGCCCACAGCTGCAGATCCACTGTGGATGTCACAGCAGATCCGGTTCCTAAGACTTGTCTCTTTGGTACCTGCCTGTCTTCTTCCAGCCCTGGAGCAGATGGGCTGTAGAAACTCTTGTGTCCTCCATCTTTAAATATGTTGTATGCCCTTGACCTGGTTTCTGTGTGTTGATTGTGTTGACAGCTTGCAATTAAGCAAGCAAATAAATTGCACTGAGCATTCAAACTATTGTCATTTTGAATCTGCTTTCAAGTGCTGAATTTACTTTTGATTTGACCTGCTTTTAGTTTGCTATGATAATTATATGAAAAATGGTGCAGGGAGCTGGGTTCCAATATCGGTGAGTATACCTTGTTATGGCATTACAACTGCAATCTTTTTATCTAAATTCTGAATTTTATACACCTATAGATATAGATATAGATATAGATGTACAGATATGGAGTAAGAATTAGTTGGACCAATGGAAAATACTGTCACAGGCCACGCACAGATGCCACAAAAGTACACACCAGTCTAAAGAAAAAACCTGTGTAAGAGACAACGGGTCACCAGTCAGACACAGGCATCATTAGTGTTCACCAGTATAAAGAAGAAAAATCTCATGAAAGGCACATGTAAAAGCATAATAAAACAATCAACAGGAGATTAAGTTCTTATGTAGACATAGTCTCACTACCTTTTTTGAATTGTGGATGTTTTTATTTCAATTGGCAATGATGTTTGGGAGAAAAACCTAAGGAGGAGGTTGGAAAATACTCAAGATGTTGGAAAATCTTTTTAAGCAACTGAAAAGGGGTAACTATGGATTAAAAAATGAGGATCTTGGAAGGCAATAGATGTCAATTGCTCATAAGACAAAAAATTAAGATTAAGGAAATTGCTGGCCAGATGGATTTTGTCTAAAAGACTAATCCCAAATCTTGACCCATTTCCTCCAGGTAATGATCCATTTGCCTGGTATTGATGACTATTTGGATGATCCATTTCCAACTGGACTGGTAGTGAGACCCTCAACTCATTAAAAACTACTAAGAACGGTAATGATGATGGCCCTATTACAAGAACAGAGCAAAGGACATTTACCAGGCAAGAAATCATAAATGAAGGCAAGAAGAATCAAAAAGTGGAGAAAAGATGGAAACACAGTGGTTATTAGATCTATGGGCTAAAGGAAGGTGTAATTTGCTGCTAACGGCCAATGAATTAATACAATTAGGAAACATTTAAGAATGCCAGATTGAATCAAATACTTAGAAGTTCTGGAGAAAAACATCTAGAAATAGAAAGATCACTGTTAGATTGGTTATCTAAGGCCTGGAAATTAAGATGGCCCTTACCAAATTTAATAGCAGTAAAAACAGAGACTTGGTCTTCTGCTGAGGATGCCACTGCTATGTTGATGAACCTGGGGCTACTGACTATGGTTTATGGTGGCCATACCAAATGTCTATTAGTTGCAGAAGCAACAGGCCAAATTAAATTAAGTCATGAGAGAACAGCTCTTTTCACAATTTTCATAGGTGCTAATACAATTGACACATTAACTGACGCAATTAGAACTGCTGAAGAATTGTGTCAGGATAAAACAATGTGCATTCAGAGCACTGTTTAGGCTTGAAAAATGAATAAAACATTTCCATTTAATCCCAAATGTAAAAAACTTATATCAATATGGAAAATGCAGAAAAAAATAGAATTCAAAATTTTAGGAATTCCTTCAATAGTAGAATGGGGATTTAGGCAGAGAACACCATTTAGAAACAATGGTGATGGCAGATCAAGACAGAACTTTAGACCACCTGGGATCCGTTACATACTAGGGTAGTGTGGTGGTTTGGAATGATGTACCTCAGAAAAACATATTCTTAATCTTAATCCGTTTCTGTGATTGTGAACTCATAAATAGGACTTTTTGATGAGGTTACTTCAGCTAAGATATGGTCCAAATGAATCAGAATGGGTCTTAATCCTATTGCTGGAATCCTTTATAAGCAGAATGAATTTCAGACACATGGAAAGAAAGACACGGGAAGGAACCGGAAGTCAATGGAACCCAAAGAAGCCAAGAGAGGCCACCATGTGCACTGCCATGTGACAGAAAAGCTACAGGCCAAGGATCATCAGCAGCCAGCCCCAGAAAGCTGCAGTCTTCTGGAAGAAAGCACTGCCTTCGTTTGGGACTTCTCCTAGCCTCAAAACCATGAGACAATAAATTACGATTGTTTACACCATTCTATTGCATGGTAATTTTAGCAGCCAGAAAAGTAAAACAGGAAGTAAGGGGTGAAATACAAGTTAAACCAAGAGAAAGGATAAAGACACGTAGAGATCTTATCTTGCTATTGGGACTGACCAGTCCCTGTCTCCTGGCTAAAGCCAGAGTCAATCACCCATACATATGGATGGCCACTTGTAAGGATAATTGTAAACATAACCAACATTAAATGTTAGTAGATACTGAATCCCAATTACAATGATTAAAAGCAGATTAATGAAAATGAAGAAAATAGTTTAAAAGTTATGTTGAGGATCTGAGAGGCAAAATTAGTATAGGAATTTGGGTCAATAGATATATTCTAATGGAAGAAGTGGAACTCATGAAAGCCAAATGCCTAATAAGGTCTAATACATGTTGGGAACGGACATTATGATACCACATATGGATAGAATTAATGGATATATGACAATTACATTAGCAAATGCTAAATGAATTCCTGTAGAATTCCAGGTGTAAATAGAGTAATTAGTACCCCACAATATAATCTAAAAGGAGGTTTCCAAGTATTACTGAAAACATACAAGAGATACTGGAGGAAGGCATGATAATCCTTACATCCTACCTTATTATAAACCCATTTAGCCAGTTAAAAAAAAACTGTTAGATGTTATAGACCGTCATGATTGTTAAATGCATGCGTCAGCTTGGCTAGGTTATGGTGTCCAGTTCTTTGGTCAAGCAAACACTGGCCTGATTGTTACTGCGAAGGTATTTCCTGGATTTAAATCATTATTCATTTGATTGTATCTATGGCTGATTACATCTACAATCAAAAAAGGAGATCGTCTTCATTGATGAGAGAAGTCTCATCCAAGTAGTTGAAAGCCTTTAAGAGAGATGATTTTAACCATCAGAAAGAAGAATTTCTGTCTTTACTTCAGCCAGCCGGCTTCTACTGGGGAATTCATTGAAACTTCATCAGAGTTCCCAACCTACTACCTGTACCAAGGGATTCAGATTTGCTAATCCCCACGGTTGTATGAGCCAATTCCTACAATAAGTCTCATAATATTTAAATATATATCCTGTTGTTTGGTTGTTCCTGTTTCTCTGGAGAACCCTGAGCAATACATAGATTCACTATAGATTTAGAAATCCGAATAAGGCTTCTTCTAAACTGGAAGAAGTGCTACCACATATTGATGCATTAATTAATTAGTTAATTAAATTACCACAGGAAAAGGCACTTAGTATACAACCATAGAATTTAGTGATTTGTTCTTCGCCTGCTAGTCAAAGCTAACTCATGACAGCATTCTCATGAGAAAGCAAGATACATTCACTAGATCACCACAAGGATATTTTAGTAATCCAGTAATAGCACACAACCAGTTAACAAAATATTTACATGTATTCCAACACATATCTATACCAGAATGCTTTCTTGTCTTGCACTAACAACATCATTATAATTGGAACAGACAAAAGAGAACAGGAGAACACTGAAATACAAATAATTTCCTTTCTAATAGAAAGAGGCTGGACTATAAATCCTAGTAAGTTGCAAGGACCAGTTAGTATTGTAAAAATTTTACAAATGTACTGGTTCTCAGAAGGACAAACTATACCACACCCAGTCATAAACAAATTACAACAGTTACAACCAACCAGCACAAAGGAAGAGGCACAAAAATTAATAGGTTTACTTGGCTACTGAAAACAGCACATATCCCAAATAGATATATTGTTGAAACCAATATATGAAACAAGGAAAAGCAAAGCATATACATAGGGATAAAAACAGGAATTAGTGCTACAACAACTAAAAGATGCGAACACAATTTATCAGACATAAACACTCTAATCCTAGGCTCTAAATTTAGACTATTACGTCTATTTACACAAGGCTTTTCCACATGGTCATTATGGACCAATTCACTAAAAGCCTCCAAATCGCATCAAGTAGGTTTATGGTCTGAAATATTTCCATGACTGAGACTAGACACTAGATAAATTGCTTGGGCACCATATGAAGAATATGAAGCACTATGACATACTGAGCCGTTAATGGGAAAACAAAGCATATTGCTATGAATCCCATAACCCATGTTGGCATGGGCTTAGCAAACACCAAATGAGCACAAAGGAAGTGTGCCAGCTCTCCCCACTCTTGCTAGGAAATGGTACATTTCCGAGTGGGGCATTCAGATGGATGGTTGACTCTCTGCATTAACTGAGGAAATATCAGCATTGCCAGTTGCTGGCTTGCTGTAATTTCTGAGTATTGTGTGGATCCAAGTGCAAACAGTTGGCCAATGGAGACTACCAATGGAGACTACCTGGGTACAAGGCACTTGAAATGCCTGATTTAGAGAAGGTGGAGCCACCACAACCTCCTCTAAATACTCCAGAATGCTGCAGCAGACCCAGAGATGCAAAAACCCTAACTTGTGAGGATACCAGGGCATTCAGCGCCATATGCAGAATCAGGAGCAATCTGGCTGGCTTTTGAACAAATGCCAAGAGAGAAAAAGAAGAAAGTATATACAACAAAGTTTAATTGAAATTGAATTGGATGTATAGTTAGCTTTGAGGAGACCTGACACCTTTACAAAGCTAATTCATGAGAACTGTGCATGTCTTCATTTTTACTTTCCTTTGAGGTTTTTAACTATATTTAAAATTTTCTTCATGTAGTTATCCTTCATCTTCAAGCAGCTATGTACCTGGAATCATTTCATTTAATTGCAAAAGAAAACACATTGAAGTTCTCTCTCTATCCATCAATCATAAATAATTTCAATTTTTTAATTATGATATTCAAATATTCCATAAAATGTCATATTTTGTGTTTGACCTATCACTTACTAATAGAGAAGATACTAACATTTGCTTTCCTTGTTTCACATTCACCTGTACATAATTTTTACATTCCATTATTTTAAACTTTAAAAAAAAGCCTTGCATTTAAACGTATCTCTTCTGGGTAACTGGCATTTATTGATTGGTTGGTTGGTTGGTTGGTTGGTTGGTTGATCTGAACTCACTTTCAACAGGGGCTTATTTTTATTTTTCCCATACTTCCTTGTGTCAGATCTTAATTTATTATTTTAAATATTCTAATAAGTTTTTTAAAAACCTCTGAGAGTCTTTGTTCTTGACCAATAACTTACTCAAGTACTTTTATGTAAATAATTATGGTAGAATTCATTTTCACCATATTATATCACATTCTTTATTCAACAATCATTTAAAAGCTCCCATCTTCTACTTTTTAGATCCAAATTCATTATGCTTATTTACATTTTTATGCATTGTATTTTATTCTTCTGGTAGCTACCCCATCATATTATTATGCATCATTGGGTTAATTCCCCTCCTTTTTCTAAAATATCTCTATCTCATCTTTATATTACCCCCAGGAAAGACAAATTAAAATGTTCTTATTTTCCTCTGTTGTTCCCTTTCCTTTCTCTGACATTTTGGTATTTGTATACAGTATTCATTCTCAGGATTTAAAGATTTAAATGGTTTTGCCATTGCTTATTTAACCAATAAGAAATGATTATTCCTCTGCTTTCCATACTTTCTGATGAAGCACTGTTCTAGTCAGTGTCTAATAAGAAAAACAGAAAAATATTATAGTGTTTTAAACAGATGAAGTTAATACTAAACATTAGTTACAAATTGAATTGCTGGAGGGCAATAATGGGGCAGATAGCTGAAGTAGTTGCAGGAAGCAATGACGACTGTAGGAAAAATATATTACTGATATCCCTCAGTCTGTGTGCTGTGGAGGCTGCTGAAACATTCAAAAGTGCCATGTGTTTGTAACCACGAGCAACAGGCTAGAAGACTAGAAAATGTAGTTTGCTTACTTATAACTCTAACGATAGAGCGACACTGTAAAAGGGCAAGTGTGGCACTAAGAGAAAATAATCACTATTTGGCTCAGGTACGTTCTCCAAAGATGTTTTCAAAAAGGACCTTGGTCCAGTAAATATTCTGAAGACTTGTGTGCTTAAGACTATTTTTTATTTTTCCAGTGCATTTTAATGCCACTTGTGCTGGATATGAAATTCTTGGTCTAAGCATCTTACCCTTTGTTATTATAGAAACATTTTCAAAACCTTTAAATGTTACTATTAAGAAATTTTCTGCCAGTATACTTCTTGTTGATCCGTAGATATGGTTTCTCTATGGAAACTTTTAGCCGCATTTTTTATTGTGATGCATGCAGTTTCTCTATAGCATGTTAAATTTACTTTTTTTCTTTTGTATCCTTCTGGTTGCCCTATGTTTTCTTTCAATCTGAGAACTCACATTTTTCTTTACTTTTAGAGAATTCTAAGGCATTACCTTCAAATTATTCTGCAGTTCTACTTTGCTTTCCCCTCTGATTCTGGTATTTTATGTTTGGGCATTTTTACATGTATCTTCAAATCTGCTAACTTTGTTTCTTAATTACCTCATTTTCCTTTTCCTTTCTAAAAATGTCTGGTTGAATTCTTTCTGGCTCAGTAATTTGTTCTTTAAAAGAATGCATTTTAGTGCTGAACAAATATCAGTGATTTTTGTTGTGGTTGCTTTTTGTATTATACTTATTACAGCCAGTATTTTGTGTTGCTTCATCTTCGCAACTGAACATTTTAGCCTTATACTCACAGTGTACTCTCTTATCCCTTTCATATTATTTATTATGCTGATTTAAATTATTTTCCTGTCTAAGCCATTTAATTCTGTTTCTTCCTGTGTGTGTGTGTTTTTAATCATTTTTGTGTTTTATCCTTTCTTTTCTTTTATAACTCTTCTATTCTGCCTGTATTTTATGGTTTCTTCTCATTATATTCCATTGGGAGCATCAGCTACTTTGATTCACAATGTTATTTGGCTAAAAGATAAAATTCCAGTCCCTAGCCTGTACATCTCCTGCTGAGTTTATGGAGAGAAATAGAGAGAGAGAAAGACTAGGGAACAGATATAAATCAGAGTAAAGAACCATTGATGTTAAAATCAAGCCTCATCTAGCCCCTGTTTCCTAGTCCCAGATCTGTTAATCCAGCCTTTGGGAATCATCTCCCTCCCACTATTTTAACTACTCCTCTTTTCCACGTTATGCTTCTTGGAAAGGTTGGGAGGGGGGCATTACTACTGAGTGGAAATATTATATACTGTCCACTCCCACCATGCTTCAGTGATATCACTCACAATTTTTTAGAGTTTCTGTATTATGCCTCACAGTGGAAACACAATACCCTGTATTATTCATTTATTTTCTGGATTAAGTAATCCCCATTACCACTTGAATTATTTTCATTACTTTCTCTTCTACTTGTTTCTATAACTTTGCAGTATACTAGGATAAAATGAGAAAATGAGAAAGCAAGCAAACAAACAAAGGTTAATAAAAGAATACTTCATGTGCACTGCTATGAGACAATTATTGAAATTTTTACTATCAGTTTTGTGGCTCTAGGCCCCAAAGGTTCCTAAACACTGGATTAATTCAGATTAAGAAGTAAAAAGAGCTAACTTATTACTGAGTTAGGAGACCTCTGCCAGAGAAATCTGTTAAAACAAATCAAAGGTATTCTCTCTTAAAATGAGATCAGGCTGCATTTAACTGGCTGGAAATTTTATTATTGCTAATTTTTAAATTGCTAAAGATGATCTTTGCATGTTTTTCTTTACCTGGCCCTCCCAGAACTTCTTATTAAAAACAAACAAACTGGTTTTGCATGTAGGAAACAAGCACAAACATTAAAGTTAGTCTGTGAAAGGTATGTATTGGTAAATAAGGGAGTAGCTGCTGTGATACAAATTCTCAAACAAGAACTCAAAAACAAAAAGGATAAGAAAAGGAGGAAAGGAAAAGCTGACTCCTTTCTTCCATCTCTAGGGGAAGATCACACATTAAAGAAACTTCCATTTGAATTCCAACTGGTGGGGTTCCTGAGTGTGATGGATGTCTCCAATTCCAAGCAATATTACAGCAAGGAGTTCAGCACTACTCTGCTCAACCATAAAGGCAAGGCAATGTATTTTCAACTGCCACTACAGGGGAGCTGAGATTCTTCCTTTTATATATCATTTATAAATCGGTACTGTACTTCCACCAAGCAGCAGTCTTTTAAAACTTAATGAGAATGAAAAATCATGTGTATGTGTATATACGTGCATGTGTGTGAGTAAGTATATGTTTAATATTTGATATCCCTAAGGAGTTGTCAGGTGTAACAATTCAAGCTCTTGAATATATTATATTTTGATGTTTAGTTCCTGTTTTCTTTTAAATATAATTTTATCCTTAAGTTATATATTGATACAGAAAATGCAGAGCAAATATTTTTTTTTCTTTGCTTGAGATTTTAAGATACCATTGTGCTTGCACTAGGATATTTCAAGTACTGTGGCAGATTTAGCAAGTTGAAGTACAGACTGATGTGCAGTTATGTTTGACTTTCAGATAAACAATGAATAATTTGGGGTATAATTATGTCCCAAATATTGTATAGGAAAACTGGCACTAAAACATTATTTGATGTTTATGTGGAATTTAAATTTAACTAGGCATCCTATATTTTATCTGGAAACCAAAATGTTGTCCACCATGATTTCATTCCCATAAAAATCATTTTTAGGAAAATGTGAATTATTTCAAATTTTATGGATGATCCCCGAACAAACACTTAGGTGCTTTTAACAGATCTTCGAGAATTACAAGGCTTTTTTCTTTCCTTCCTCTTCATTTTTTCCCACGGTGAGATGCATTTATAGAAACCACATTGGGAGAATGTGATATTATTGTCTGCAGTTATGGAGGCAAGGGAGAGAAAAGATCATGATTGGATACCTTCCCACAAGAATTTAGAAAAAAGGAACAAAGTTATCAGATTAAATTTAAATATTCTTTAATGTACATGATATTGATAAGTAAATTTGTATGAGAGTGCTGATAAGGGCTCAATTATAAACTGCTTTCATTTGATATGAAAATGTCACCTACTTGTAATCCTTTTATGAAAATTTATAGATGGCAAACTATGTTACTGACATTTTATATTGTTACATGTTTTTAATTCTCAAATCTTATCTGCATCCAAATGAGTAAATCATGTTTTTTTAGTGTTTGCTTCACTTCCTAATAAATTTATCTGCCACCATTTGACAGAAGTGTTGAAACTACCACAAACCATGTTAATATAGTTGGAGTACCTCCTAATTTTCTGAAAAATAATATTTTCACCCATTATGATATGCAAGATACTAATATACTTTAAGTCTGTTTTGAGAAACATCTTACCTATGATAACAAAATCCCTAGTGACACAATATGTTAAAAAGGAAGGGTTGTTTGCTTTTACAATTAGCCAAAATTAGAGCATAATCTTTCTCCAGATTTTGGGTTCCGACACAGATATACTGGTTTTCAAATATAAAGTTACAGACTGGGACTGCTTAAGAGGTAAAATGAGACTTATGAATAGGACTGTAACTCACTTCCAAAACTTTTTTATCAACATTTTCTGACAAGAAAGCTTGAGACTAAATTAAATCATAAAAATACAATGACATTTTCCCCATCCATTTTTGAGAAAGGCACCAAATCTACCTTAAGAGAATACTGCGATATATAAGGAAAATAAAAGCTAGAGAAAAGTCATAGAGCCTTGAAGGAAACAGTTATAAAAGATAAAAATCACAGCAATACTAAAAGAATACATGTTCTCTCACTTGTGGATAATTGAATTCTGAATTGTGATTGTGAGCTCACTGTGATGTGCTACATAGGTAAATGTATGTTTGGTGTTTCATAAATTTTATTCTTAGACAGAAAATACAACGAGATGAACTCGTGGACACTCTCAACTCATCAGGGCAGTTAACTTGTGCCAAAATAACTGAACACACCATAGTGCCCATAACCCCTTCTGCCAATTGCCAACTGCAAATCCAGTCGGCAATGGCTAGACTTTCACAAATCTGAATCAACAAATATATAGATAGAGGCCCAGCAGTATCAAAGATTCAGTTCTTTTAGATGAATAACAAGGGTTGGAATGCCATATGTAATTGTTTCATTCTGCCTAGAAAACCCAGAACCACATGTACTCTCCTCTCCCTACTCATATAGTCCCAGCCTCAACAAAAAAGTATAGATAGGGATAGGGTTGGGATTCTACATGACTGGTTGAATGCACTTGTCCTAGCTACCACACAAAGCAAAGTAATATTGGGCTGTGAAGGCCAACTCTTCCTAAGAGATTCTTCTTTGCAAGAAGCCTGTGTTCATTTAACCACAAATAAAATTTCCTGAATCTTATCCCAGCAACATTTGACCAAGATCCAGGGCCACTCAGATGAGCCCTAATGTCTGGTCTATTCTAACAGAAGAGTTTTCAAAAGTATTCCAAATTCCTTTTGTGTCTCTTGGTATCAACATATGTTTTGCGCCTTCAGTTATGTTGTTATGCTATTACATACTATATTACATAATCATATAATTATGCTATGTTACTGAGATATTGGTAATTTTCAATCTCTCTGTCATAAATATGGGAGTCTTGAATTTTTTTAAGCTGTCCTTTGGAATAAGTGTTTGCACATACTCAACCACATTTGCAAACAATGCCCATAGAAAAGCAAAGAAACAAACAAAAATCATAAACGCACAATACTCAGCCCAAAGGATTGCAAATTCCAAATCACTCTTCGGTCAGGCTACAGTTCAGGTCTCCAAATAAGATTTATGACTTCACTTGGGACTTACAATACCGGGCAGTCAGGGAACTTTCCTTAGGAAGGGAAGCATGTATCTCAGTCAAAACAGAGTTCTGACAGGTTTTCTTCCAGAGACGATGGGAAGATTGAGAGTTACCTTAAATCCCTTTAAGACTCTTTTGATGGGAACTGCTGAAGCAAGTTGAAGGTAATGTCATTTTCTGCTGCTTTATCAGTACTATCTAAGATAAATTTCATCCTCAAAGTTACAATATATCAGCATTTTTAGTGACAATGCAACAAATCGTTCCAAATAGAAAGTTGTTCAAATTGCTTCATCATAACCATCTAATTGTTTTCTGGTACTGTGGGAGCCAGATAACTGTAATTCTCTCAATATGATTTTAAATAATTATAAAAAGAAATAACATTAAGGGAACGCAGGGTGTTCTGATTTTTAAACACATTCTGTAGCTTGTAAGCCTAAGCTCTTTTAAGTATAATTGCACAAAAACCTTTATAATGGATTCAGAAAAACTGAACTTCCTATGCTACTATTGAGTTCTCCCTGAATATGCTTCATGTAAATTACTTGCTTTAATAAGGGTTAGGAGGGGATATCTGGAAAATAAAACCCAATATAAGAAACAGTCCTTTTATCCTTTCCTGCACTTACTTCCTTTTATCATTTATCCTTATAGTCTGTTCTTTTGTGCTCTGTAGCTGCCTATGACAATGGTGCAGAATGCTAAAAAGGCATATCTTGGTTCAATGTCACGTAATAATGTTTTCTGGTAATGATCAACATAGAGCTGAATATTCACCATTCTCAGGTTTTCCTTTTTGACTTTGCTGGAGGTAATCTAATAAGTTATCCATGTAAAATTCTCTTTTAATTTTCATGCATGCAATTATATGAATAAGCCAAACTCCTATGCTCCTAGTGCAGAATAACAAATACTATGAAAGGAGTTTTTTCATTGGACTTCACCCTTATCTTTTTGAAGTGTATGCATATTTCAAAGTAAAATATTCTCCTGTGTATTAGTATCTAACTCAAGTCTGAAATCTTTGACAATGGCTAAATGCAGTAGAATAACTAATATCTAGTATATTAACCCTTGCACAGTAAATGTTCCTGTTTTATGAGTTAGTCATAATAGGCTTTTTCAAACACTGATTTTTTTTTGTGTGGTGTGCAACAATTATTTTCCTTCAGACTCTTTAAATATATGCTCTTGGTAACTTTAAAAAAAATTAAAACAAAAAAATGGTCCACATGTGATATTTTCTATCCTTTCATTGCATGGGTGCTTAGCACCGTTTTTCAGCCAGTAATGTTACAGTTTTAAAATGCTTCCCAGAAGAATCATGTTTCACAATTTTTATTACTAATTGTTTTTTCAAGGTGGAAGATTTTTCCCCACCCCCAAAGCAATTTTTTTTTATTAAATTCAGTTTTATTGAGATATATTCACATTACCATACAATCATCCATGGTGTACAATCAGCTGTTTACAGTACATTCATAAAGTTATGCATTCTTCACCCCAATCTATTTTTGACCCCTTTCCTTACACCAGAAAGAATCAGAATCAGAATAAGAAATAAAAGTAAAACAGAACACTCAAATCATCCCCCTCATCCCACCTATTTTTTCATTCAGCTTTGTCTCCATTTTTCTACTCATCCATCCATACACTGGATAAAGGGAGTGTAATCCACAGGGTTTTCACAATCACACTGTCACCCCGTGTAATATACATTGTATACAATCGTCTTCAAGAGTCAAGACTACTGGGGTTGGAGTTTGATTAGTTTCAGGTATTTACTTCTAGCTATTCCAAATGTTAAAACCTAAGATGGTGTTAACTATATAGTGCCATAAGACTGTCCATCAGAGTGACCTCTCGACTCCATTTTGAAATCTCTCAGCCACTGAAGCTTTATTTTTTTTCATTTTCGCATCCCCCTTTTGGTCAAGAAGATGTTTTTCAATTCCACTATGCAGGTCCAGATTCTCATCCCTGGGAGTCATATCCTGCATTGCCAGGGAGATTACACCTCGGGATTCAGGTCCCCAAGCAAATCTGAACCCTCCATGGAATGTTTTTTATTAAAACTTTTTTTGGGAAGACAAAGGATAGGATTATATCACATGCAATTATGCAAATTTTTATTTAAAATATTATATTAAATCATTCTTTTCTTCCCTATGCATACCCTAACATACTCATTTGCTAAGTTGCCCCATCTCCCTCACTTCTTTTTCTGTAGTCTTTTCCAAAACTAGTTGCTATCAGCCTCCTGTCTGTGTGCTTCTTTTTTCTCACAAATTTCAATAAAATCTATAAGGCTTGCTTTATTAGTAGGATTCTGTTGGTTATCTGTGACAGAAATTCAACTCCATGAGAGTAAAGTAAAAGGAAATGTAATCAGCTAGATAATTTGAAGATCCCCAGAAGTAGAGGCTGTTTCAGGAAACAGATAATCCTTTCTATGCAAAACGTCATCTTGAATTTCTGTCTTAGGTTGTGGCTTTTGGTTTTATGTTGCATCGATTCTGTTAATGGAGAGGATTCTTCCTCTGTGTCAGGAAATATGTACCACTGGCAAAGCCAACAGGAGGAGAGACTTCTTCCAACTACTGTCAGTCTGGTTTCTGTTATCAATTACTTTTGCCAAGGAACAATTGAATCACCTGTTCAATCATGTGACCTAAGTGCTTTTGCAGGTGAGGGTGGGAATGGGTGTTATACCCAATGACGTGATTGACGGCTTTACTAAATTAACAAATATGCAGAATGGGCATGGCACCTCAGAAGATAAGGGAAATATGATTTTTTTCAGTAAGAAAGAGGAATGTTACTGGGAAAACAGCAAACTTTAGTCTTTAGGTCCTTTTTTTTTTTATTGCTTTCCATAGTTAAGTAAATCTCTCCCACTTTCCCTCATTCTTTCTCTCCTTCCTCACTTGCTCCTTCCTTCCTTTCTTTTGCTATGGTGACCTTTGCAGTTCTCGTTGATCAATAGATGCAGATCCAGAAAGGAGAGAAATGATGGATTGAGCAGACAGGGTGTTAAGACAGAGCTTGTAATTACTCTTGTGTCAGGCTCTTGCTCACCTCCTGGCTGATCTGCACTATATAGACGAAGTAAACATTTTTTAAAGCAGAATGGCCAAAAGACAGATAATAGCTTTCTGCTATGTTAGGGAAGAAATTCTGAAAGTAATATAGCCCGATTCATCAACTCTGGTACAGATATATTATTTATTTATTGGTTGTTTATTTGTCTGTTGTTTTTTAAATGTATTTATTTATTTACTTATAAAGGATGGGGTTCTGTATGCGGATGAGTTAGAGAGCTTAGAAGTACACACTTTGAAGCAGCCTCGAAGTTTTCAAGGATTCCAGACTTCTCTCAGACTGTGATAGAAAAGTCTCTGACTATTAATAAAATCAGAGTCCATTGTTTTTCAGTTTGTACCTATAGTATAGTTTCTCAATTCATTCATGTGCCGTCTTCCAGAATCATATTAATTAATAACCCCAATAGGTTTTACAGGACCATATTATGTATCATATGAACCAAATAATCTTTCTTCTACCTAAAATAATGTTTTTGTTCTTCATGGGAAACTCATATTTTATGCTTCATGTTGCCTAATATTTGCTCTTCAATAAAGACACTCTGGAATCCAGTCCCTTACTCTCCTTCTGTTCTATACCTTTGCTAATACCTTTGGTATTATATATTTTAGATATATATTGCTTTTGTTTGTCCATTCTGAGGGATACTCAAGGGTACACTTCAACCTTTTCAGCATATTTAACTTGGTAAATAGCATATAACACATAATGAATGCTCAGTAAGCAACTGCTGAAATTAAGATTTGAATTATAGAAATGGATAGAAAATCATACATACTCAATATGGAACTAGTTGATAACTGATTTAAACTTCTTTGAAGATATGTAGTAGTATAAAGAGAGCCTAGTGTTCTGCTTCTGGCTGTAATTTTAAAATATATTGTATAGTAGATTCCAATTGTGAGTCCACTATGGAATCAATTACAAAAGTAAATTTCCATTTCAAACAAAGTTGTTTTTCTTAATAAACCATGAAAATCATCAGTTCATGATTTTCTTCAACCTATTTATATTTTTATTATGATTAACATCTTAGATTCAATTTCTCCAAGGTTTTGTGGGTTCAGAAATTATGGGTCTTTCTACTCTTCATGAGAAAGGAAATAATAGAAGGAATGAGGAAGGAAAGGAAGAAGGGAAGACAAAATAAAACAAAAGGAAATCAATAGCTTTACACACCATCACTGAAGGTTTGAGGAAAGCATGGTGCTTCTAAGCCACAAAGAGAGAGAATGTAATTATGTTACTCTTCTGTTTTCTGCTAGTATTATGTGGGCCATTTATACAGTCTCATGAATATGTGGGAGAATTAAATGACCATAATCATGATATGTTGTCATCAAATATTTAACAATTGAATGACCATTGAAAATGTGGAGGAAAAAAAAACAAAGGAAATAATAGAATAATTTCATTACGACTAAGGAAACTTCCTTTTTAAATCTGCTAACCTGATTTTTCTACAAACTGTGAAAACAAAGCTAAAATTTACTGTTTTCTAATAAAATCTAGTTCAATGTTGAATATAGCATTGTTATGTTGTCCTTAAGGTAACTAATTTAGTATCTATAAATATAGATATGCGTTGGCTTACAATTACAATGCATTGACTATGTGAAGACTCCAGGATTTACTAGCTGTTAATCATACAATATCTTCACAAAACCTTTAGTAATAAAAATACTAACATAAAATAAAACTACCCAGTGTAGCAATTAATACCATATCACTTTTGCAAACCATTTTGCGATGAGGTTCACAATGAGGTTCACAATGATGAAGTTCACAATGAGATTTCATTAAATCATGAAATTTAATGATTTTTTTCATCCCCCAATGGCATTTTCTGGGGACAACCTGTTTTTCATCCTACAGATAAAGAGACTTGGCATGGACATAAAACTATGCTTTGTGTATGTATGTTTAACACTAAAATGTATTATTTTTAGTTCCATGACAGTAACATAGTTTTACCATGACAACTATTACAAATATATGCAAGATAGGGGCTTTCTTTTGAGATGCATATGGACCTTCACTTTATCTATGTAATTTAAATAATAATGCTGAGGTAAAAATCCATGTCCCTTTTTGTGATAGAGCTTTTCAGTCATTAGAGTACAGGATCAATCATCTTTTCTTCTGGCCAATGAGCCAACAGTATTATGCTTTCCTTAAGGTTATTATCATTTGTCAATCTTTCTTTCTTTGTCATGGCCTTACTGCCATTAACAGCTTACTTTTTTATTTATTTATTTTTATTGAGATTGTTCAGATACCATACAACTATCCAAAGATCCAAAGTGTACAATCAGTTTCCCACGGCACCACCATACAGCTATGCATCCATCAACACAATTTTTTTTTTCAATTTTTAGAACATTTTCACTACTCCAGAAAAGAAACAAAGACAAAAAAAAGAGGAAACTCACATCCTCCCATACCCCTAACCACACCTGCCCCTCCATTATTGATTCATAGTTTTGGTATAGTACATTTGTTACTATTGATGAAAGAATGTTAAAATACTAACTGTAGTATATAGTTTACAATAGGTATATATTTTTTCCCTATATGCCTATTATTAACCTCTAGTTATAGTGACATATATTTGTTCTAGTTCGTGAGAGAGATTTCTAATAATTGTATAGTTAATCACGGACACTGTCCACCACAAGATTCACTGTTTTATACATTCCCATCTTTTAACCTCCAACTTTCCTTCTGGTGACATACGTGACTCTGAACTTCCCCTTTCCACCACCTTCACACACCATTCAGCACTGTTAGTTATTCTCACAACGTGCTACTATCACCTCTGTCCATTTCTAAATGTTTAAGTTCACCCTAGTTGAACATTCTGCTCATAATAAGCAACTGCTCCCCATTCTTTAGCCTCATTCTATATCCTGGTAACTTATATTTCATGTCTATGAGTTTACATATTATAATTAGTTCATATCGTGAGACCCTGCAATATTTGCCTTTATGTGTCTGTCTTATTTCACTCAATATAGTGCCCTTCTTCAACCCATTTCTTTTAAGATGGTTTTGTTCAAACACTACACATTCCATCCTAAGTAAATAATCATTGGTTCCCGTATAGTCACGTATTTGTGTATTGAGCACCATTGCCACTCTCTATATAAGGACATTTCTTCCACAAAGACAGAGGAAGAGTCAAAGAAGGCAGAGAGGCAAAAGAAAAAGGGAAGAGAAAGAGAGAGAAACAAACAAACAAACAAACTTGATACTAGAAGGTGACAAAAGGAAAGATAGCATTAACCTAAAGTAGAATAAAGAGTCAGACAAATATCCCCAATGCCTGGAGTCCCATACCCTTCTGCTATTCCCTACCCCCATATGCATTTAGCTTTGGTATATTGCTTTAGTTACATTAAAGGAAGCATAATACAATGCTTCTGCTAATTATAGCCTCTAGCTTGAATTGATTGTATTTTCCCCCCAATCCCACCCTATTTTTAATACCTTTCAATGTTGACATTCATTTGTTCTACCTCATGTAAAAGCATATTTGTACCTTTTGTTACAATCGTTGAGCACCCCAGGTTTCCCTGAGTTACCCAGTCCCAGTCTTTATCCTTCTCTTTTGTTCTGGTGTCCCACATGATCCCAGCCTTCCTCTTTCAACCATATTCACAGTCATCTTTGTTCAGTGTACTTACATTGCTGTGCTACTATCTCCCAAAATTGTTTTCCAAACCTCTCACTCCTGTCTTTTCCTTTCTGTCTGCAGTGCTTCCTTTAGTGTTTCCTGTAGAACAGGTTTCTTGTTCACAAACTCTGTCATTTTCTGTTTCTCAGAGAATATTTTAAGCTTTCCCTCATATCTGAAGTATAGTTTTGCCTGATATAGGATTCTTGGTTGGTGGTTTTTCTCTTTTGGTATCTTAAATATATCACCCCACTTCCTTCTTGCCTCCATGGTTTCTATTGAGAAATCCACACATAGTCTTATCAAGCTTCCTTTGTATGTGATAGATCGTTTCTCTCTTGCTGCTTTTAGGATTCTCTCTTTATCTTTGATGTTTGATAATCTGATTATTAAGTGTCTTGGTGTAGGCCTATTCAGATCTGTTCTGTTGGGGTACACTGCGCTTCTTGGATCCGTAATTTTATGCCTTTCATAAGAGATGGGAAATTTTCATTGATTATTTCCTCTATTATTGCTTCTGCCCCTTTTCCCTTCTCTTCTCCTTCTAGGACACCAATGACATGTAAATTCTTGCTTTTTGTTTTGTCTTTAAGTTTCTGGAGATGATGCTTGTATTTTTCCATTCTTTTCTCTATCTGTTCTTTTGTGTGTAGGCTTTCAGGTGTCTTGTTCTCCAGTTCCTGAGTGTTTTCTTCTGCCTCTTGACATCTGCTGTTGTGTTTCCATTGTGTCTTTCATCTCTTGTGTTGTGCCTTTCATTTCCATAGATTCTGCCAGTTGGTTTCTTGAACTTTCAATTTCTACCTTATGTATGCCCTGTGTTTTCATTATACGGTTCATCTCTTTTGCCATATCTTCCCTAAACTTTTTGAATTCACTTATTATTAGTTGTTTCAATTCCTGTATCACAGTTGAAGTGCAAGTTTGTTCCCCTGACAGGGCCATAATCTCATTTTTCTTGGTGTAGGTTGTAGTTTTCTGTTGTCTAGGCATCATTTCCTTGGTTACCCCAATCAGGCCTCCCCAGACCTGAATGGGCTAAGGTCCCAGAAGGAATAAATATTCAGTATCCAGTTTCCCTGAGGGTGTGTCTTAGAAAATTGGTACACCCTGTGATGCCTCAGGTCACTGTGCTTTTCTGCCCAGCAGGTGGCGCCTGTTAGCCTATAATTCTAGACTGGTGTAAGTTCTGAATGAAAGGCAGGTAGTAGAGCTGGGACCCACCCCTTTCCTCTTAGAGAAGATAGACGCCTTAGGGGAAGGTCATTAGCATTTCAATGGTCTCTCTCTGCCTGTCTTATACCCTTGTCTGGGTCACAGAACTGGGAACTGAAAATGGCTGAGGCTTTCTCCACTGAGTTGAAAAAGGAACAGAGCTAGTCTGAGGTGACCCTCCAGCTCTCCAAGGTCAGTCGTCACCCAAAGCCTCTGTCTACTTGTTGAGGATTTGTACCTCGTAGTGAGCAGTTCACACTTGCTAATTAAAACCCCAGTTGGAGCTCAGCTGAGCTGTATTCACTTGCTGGGAGAGAGCTTCTCTCTGGCACCATGAGGCTTTGTAGTTTGGGCTGTGGGGGAGGGGTCTCCCAATTTGGATCCACAGTTTTTACTTACAGATTTTATGCTGTGATCTCGGGCATTCCTCCTAATTCAGGTTGGTGCATGATGAGTGGACGGTCATGTTGGTCCCCCTGCAGTTATTCTGGATTATTTACTAGTGGTTTCTGGTTTTTTTTAGTTGTTTCAGGGGGACTACTTAGCTTCCACTCCTCTCTATGCCACCATCTTAGATCCTCCTCATTAACACTTTATTTTTTAATAAATATTTCAAAATAATTTTTAAAAACAATTTATTTTAAAGGTCATAGTAGATGGTTGGTATAAAAATGCAAATATGCCATTACTCTTGGCAGCAGGCAAAGGAAACTTAGAATCTGAATCATTTGCTTAAGTTCATGATTTCTACCATTAGAAAAATGTGAAAGTATGGAAAAACTAAAAATATGAGTAAATAACTTCTAATGGAATTTGGATCAAAACTATTAAAAATTATGTAATAAAGGTCCATTCTAAAACAGATGCAAACATATCTTCTAAAACTTTTAGAAAATATGTGAAGAGAAATTACATGGAAAATATGTCAAAAGGAAATAAAAGTTTATCACTGGCTAAATCTAAATGTGTTGCTTTATTTTTAATTTTTAAAACTCTGTATTTCTGTGTATTCCATAACCTTTACAATTCATTTATACCGTTTTTATAATAAGGAGGGTTTATTAAAGGAATGAGTGTGACAAATAACATGTTGTCATCAAAATTGAGATACGAAGGTACTGAATTACTAAACTAACAATTACACTCCCTCTCCTAATTTCTCTGAGGCTATTGTAATATTGCCATAGGAGAAAAATAAAAGAGTTTACCATAGATTGATCCAGTATGATTAAAACAGAAAATTAAAATGCTAATATAGTCATTTGTCTCTTTTTCTATCTAATGATGTTTTTAGTCTTATCTTAAGTATATTTTTCAAATATCAATGTTAAACAGATTTTTCTTATAACTATAGTTTGATTTCTTTTAAACTGTATAGCCCTAACAATACAATTACATAAATAATGTTTACTTCTGCTTTTCAAATCAGTTAAGAGAAGAAAAAATAATAAATATGCAATTTTACTGGCTTTTACAATCAAATATATAATTATTTGATATATACTGGAGCCCTTTTGGTTTTCTATAATCAAAGAAAAGGGAAGTTAAAAGTATACATGCATTTGTGGCATATTATTTGTTATTAGAGTAATAGAACTTGAAAATTTATCAAATATTTTTTCTTAATATTTGAGTGAAAATTTTGAAGTATTAGCTAAAATGCTATTTTTTTTTGTCTTTGATATCTAAAAATACATGATCCAGAAAGTTACCTAGAAGAAGGAATGTAAAAGATGGATAAATGCTACATTCTACACTGGGCCTAGAAACAACTCTCCTTTGGAGTAGCTAATGAATATAATATATGAGTAAGAAATTTATGTACTGTAAGAGAATGGAAAACAGGGTAGCATTTCCACACCTGGCCACATAGACTTTAGAAATATATAAGAAAGATGCTTTCACTACATATGTTATGAATAACATTTTATATAAACACAGAAAGATATGAAGTCTAACCCAAAACTTACTAGTTAACCTGCATGAATTATTTATCAGGCTCTATGATAGTCCCACAATCTATGAAAAGTACTCACAAATAATTTTTCATATTTGTTGTTCATCTCCAAAAACTTAGATTTATTTTAACTCTTAACAACCTTCCAGATAATTTAACCCTTTAGACTAACATCTGACTTAAAAACGAGTAAATAATCCTGGTACTCTATGATTCAAGAGAAGTAACTTTTCCAGGTTTCATATATTCGGGACATTCCATTCATGTAGCAATGTCTCTCAACAAAAGCAAATCTTCATTTAAAAGACCCAAACTTTCATAAACTGTGTGTTATGAAAAAAATAGCCAATATCTTTATAATATTTACAAGAGAAAGTAAAACAAAATATATAGCTCAATCTTAGGCTTTTCCTTATCAAATTGTAGCCCTGTTCAAAGTCTTTGAAGATACATTAATGCTTTACCAACAGACATTTAGTCGACTCAGTCTATCCACCTTTTTCATCCCAATCTTCTCCACCACAATTTCTCTCAATTATGCTTTATTTTTTAGATTATTACATAATCACTGTTACTTCTCCCAACGAGCTTCCAATTAATTTCCTTTTCTTAACAGCTTTGTAGAGAATTAATTTACATAATCTGCAATTAACCCACTTGACATTTTCAAGCCAATATTATTTAATATATTCACAGAGTTCTGCAACCATTGTCACTCTCTAATTTTAGAGCATTTCAGTCACCAAAAGAAATTCTGTACCCATTAGCAGTCACCTGCATTCTATCACAATGCCAGCTTTAGGTATTCACTAATCTACTTTCTATTTCCATAGATTTGCTTTTTATGGATTCACGTAAATGGAATCATATAATATGTGATCTTTTTTGACTGATTCCTTTCAATTAGCAGAATGTTTTCAAGGGTCACCGTGTCATGGTACATTCAAAGCCATGATCTCCAGTCTCATAAATGTGACCATATTTGGAAATTGGATCATTTAAAATATTATTAGTTAAAATGAGATCAAACTGGTTTAGAGTGGGCCTTAATCCCTATGACTGATGACCTTACAGGAAGAGGAAAATTGGACACAGGCCAGGAGAGAACAGCGAGAAGACAGCTATATGACAGAGGCATAAACTGAATTATGCCACAAGCCAAACACCACCATGGATGGCTGGCAAGCTACCACCAGAGCCCTACAGACTTTCAAGGAATCATGGCCCTGTTGACACCTTGATTCCAAACTTTAGAAACAAACTGTGAGACAATACATTTCTGTTGTTTTAAGGCACCCAGTTCACGGTACTTTCTTAGGGCAGCCCCAACAAAGGAAGACATAGCCCTAACAATACAATTACATAAATGTGTACTTTTGCTTTTCAAATCAGCTAAGAGAAGAAAAAATAATAAATATGCAATTTTACTGGCTTTTACAATCAAATATATAATTAATTATGCTGGAGCCCTTTGGTTTTCTGTGTGGATTCAAGTTACTGTCTGGGATCACTTACTTTCCGCCTAAAGAATTTCTTTTAGTATGTCAGCTCTGCCAGCAAAGAATTGTCTCAGTTTTGGTTCACATGGGAATGTCTTTGTTTCCTTTTCAGTTTTGAAAGATATTTATAGTAAATATAATATTCATGGTTGACTTCTTTTTTTTTAATCTGCTCAGCTCTTAGAATGTTTTCCCACTGTTTTCTGGTCCCTATTGTTTTCATTGTTGTTTTTAGAAACATGAATTTTATTTCAAGGGAGAAAAGAAATTACAACAAATTACAAACATTTTTAAAGCTGACAAATACAGCCAACACAAAATCAAGATAATAACAATGTTTTTATTAATTAACTTCCTTATATATGCTGTAATTTTTACATACAACTTATTTTGACTGCATAAATTTGAGTACTTCTTTTATATGTGTTTCTTATATGTAATTACATATATATGTATTATAATTTTTAAGGAAGTTGTAGATCTACAGAAAAATCATGCAGAAAACACAAAGTTCCCATAAGCCCCCTCTCCCATTATTCACACTTTTCATTGGTGTGGTAACTTTGTTACTATTGATGAAAGAATATTCTTATAATTATACTAATTATAGTCCTTAGTTTACATTAGGATTCACTGTGTTTTACAGTCATATGATTTTTTTTCATTATTCTAATAGTGTATATACACATTTGCCCGTTAAACATATTCAAATATGTAATTTAGTGCTGTTAATTAAATTCAATGTTGTGTAACCATAACCATCCATTAACAAAACTTTTCTATCACCCCAAAAAAGAAACTATGTCCTCTTAAGCATTACATCCTCATCCCTTCCCCCGACCCCAACCCTATCTAACTGTATTCTAGTTTCTGACTCTACAACATTGCTTATTCTAATTATTTCATATCAGTGAGCTCACACAATTTTTGTCCTTTTGTGTCTGGCTTATTTCAGTCAACATGATATCTTCAAGTTTCATCCATGCTGTCCCATGTATCAGAATTTCATTCTTTTTACCACCGAATAATAGAAAAATGTTCCACTGTGTAAGAGATTCTCATATGGTTTATTCATTTTTTTTTGATATCCTTTAGTTCTTTCTCTGTTTCCCTTTTTATTCCTTGAGCATATTGAGAATCATTTTAGTAAGTCTTTGTCTTCTGTATCTTAAGTCTGATCCTCTTTGTTGATGGTTCTATATTTATATCTTATTCCTTTGGATGAGCTATCATTTACTGTTTCTTTTTCTGTCTTATAATCTTCTGTTGCACTGTTAATGATTTAAATTTTTAAAGTGTTACTGCTGTGATTTAGTCTCTCAGCTGTCTGTTCTTTAACTTTGTATACAGCTAGTGACATGAGAGATTTCCTTGAGTGCCAGGTGCTAAACAACACAATAAACCAATGGAAAAAACATCTTTCAGTCTTTGTATATTGGCTTTACTTTGGCTGATGGTTTCCTTTGGAGTTTAGCCCTCTTTTCAAGAAAATAATCTGGGGATGTATGTGAAGTGCAGGGTCCTCTTTGCATAATCTGAGCCTAAATTTTGTCCTAGATTTGTTCTTGCTCATGGCCTGAGGAGTTCACCCATTTACAGGAATTTAAATGCCCCCACTACACCCTATGAAATAGACTTTCTCCCCTCCTAGATGCTCTATTATATGACTTAATGCAGGTACTCCTTTGCCCCAGAATGTTTTGACTGAATTGTTAAAATATACTCCTTTGGCTGTCTACAAGCTGCTTCTGCAATCAGGGAAAGTTCTGGGAGGGCTAGCCGGAGACAAGTTTCCAGTTTCAGTCTTTCAGACTGCCACCTGATAGGTTGGCACCAACATGCAGACACCCCAGTATGTCTTTAGTGGTAAATCTGCTCCCTTTGCAACAGGACAAGGGACCCACAATGGAAGCACAGGTTGGCTGTGCTGGGAAAGGAGTGAGGGAGGGACTAGGAAGGGCACCACAAGCTCTTCCTACCATTTTTAAAGCTGTGTTTTCTTGATTCAGGACCCCTCCCATTACTGCAACATTTTAACTCTATTCCTGAGGTTTGAGGAAGATAGTCCTGCCAGTTTTTGTAGTTATTAAAAAATTCTGTGGGGGAACAGCACAATGGAGCATCTTACAGTCATCTTGGTCAATCACCTCCATGAATTTTGATGAGAACTCTTCTGCTATTCTTAATTAAGTTCCCTTTAATTGGAACTTTATTTTGCTGCTTCCAAAATTTTTCTCTTTGTCTTTCAACATTTTGACTATGATGTGTCTGGTTGTGGCTCTCTTTGTGTTTATCCTACTTGGAAATGATTGAACTTTTCAGATGCATAATGTTTTTCATCAAATTTAGAAGTTTCAACCTTTAGGTCTTTGAACATATTTGAAGTCTTTGTCTGACAAGCCCAACATTTGCACTTTCTCAATGGAAGTTACTGCTGCCTGCTTTTTTTTCTGTATGTTAGTCACATTTTCCTGTTTCTCTGTATGTGTTATGCTTTTTTATTGGGAAATGGAAATTTTAGATAATATACTGTAACAAATATGTATATTGGTAGTCCAGCACTTGTGGCTGTTATTGCTTACTTATGTATTTGCTTATTTGCTTAGAGTCTTGGTTAGAATATTTGAGTAAAGTCTATTTACCCCACAGTATCCAGCCTCTGATGTCATGCCTTACAAGGTACACAGCCTTCCTGACACTCTTTCTCACCATGGGTAACTTCCTACCTGCTCTGTGTCTATTGGAGCTGCACCTAGATATTAGCAATCAGTTACTGTTTGCACTATATTGTTTTCAACAATGCCCTGGTGCATAAATGCTACACAGTCTCTTTTAAATAAGCTGGGCCCTTTTTCAAGAGTACTCTTTGAGGATAGGCTTTTAGACTTACTTTACCCCAACTCCAGGATGGCTCTTCTAAACTGTCTCTTTCCTCCATCTTTCTGATAAAAATCTAGCTTGTCTATCATTTCATTGTTGCTTTCTTGGAGCTACTGTCCTCGTCTTAATTGCTTACCACCATGACCTCCACAGTGCCTTTAGCTTTGAATATCCCCATACTCTGTTCCAAATAAAGTCAGTCCATTAAGGAGAGCTACAAACCCTACTGTTTTATGCCCTGCTCTTTAATCAGGCAGGACCTCTGTGACACTATTACACTATTTCAGAGCCTGTGTTGTAGAAATAATCTCACTTCTCTCAGAGTGACACTACTGCTTATGATCATCTGCCCTATGAATGAGCTGAGGTGGGGCAACTGAGGCCCCCAGAATTTTTTACTTGCAAAATGGAATTAGAGCTTCCTCCCTCTGAGTAGGAGCAGGGTAGAGGAAAGGAATCCCCGATCTCTCACACTGCTTACCTGGAATAGAGCTTCTGCAACATGTAGCTGGGGTTGGTGATGTTGAGGAATGCTTGGCACCTGTCTCTCCCAGAAAGAAACCATTGCTCTACATTGGGGGCTGCCAACAACAGGGAGCTCTTTCTTTGTGGGCACATCCACCAGGAGTATACTTTCCATCACACTAACCTGAGGCCTGAGGTATTGGGTCATGCCTCAACTCTAACAGACTCTCATTAATCATGCCAAAATTAGTAAGTTTTCTAGATTGAATGTTTCTCCATTTGGTGTATGCACTTAGGACAATTCCAGATGCTTTATCTGATTACATTTATGTGTGTGGTTTTAGTTTAGTTTAGTTTTTTTTTTTTTTTTTTTTTAAATTTCAGTAGTTGTAGTTGACAGATGGGAGAAGATCTAGGGAAATCCTAATACTGCCATTCTGGAAGTGCTTCTCTCCCAAGTACTTTTAAATATGTTATTTTCTGAGACAATGTGATAGTTGAATTATCTTCTATTTTATTGCCATATATATGTGACATCAAATGCTAACATTGTTTTATATTAGCTATTGCAACCTGGGTAAATAATGCACCATACTCTAATCCTTTTTTTTTTTTTTTTTAAGTTTATTTCTTTTAATAAAAATGATGATAAGGATATATGTATCATGTGATTCACTATGTAATCAAACATGTGAAATATCTGATCCAATGTCTAGGAAATAGTAGGTTCTCAAGAATTCTTATGTGTGCCTAATCATTTATGAGAAAATGACAGGTCCAGACAAATAACCTATTTCAGGTTGTCTTTTATCTTTGAATAGGCAGAAAATATATTGCTTTCAAGAAGCCTCTCCAACATCTGTTTACAAACAGACTCTTGTCCCCCACTGCCAAGGAAGTTGTGCAGGTTACAAGGCAGATTCATTAAATTGTCAGATTTTTGTCAAGTATCACTCAGTTTGAATGTAATTTCTGCCTCTAACAAGCTTTGTGTTATTTTATAATTTGCTTACCTTCTTTGACTCATTTTCCTCATCTGTAGAAACAGGCATATAATGGTTACCACAAAGTTGTTGTAAATATTAGATAAAATACTTAATACAAACATCGACCTTAGAAAATGAAAATTAGACCTCCACTATGTAATTACTTTCTTTATCCAACATCCTGTTGAGTACCTTGATGGGAGAAACATGGAGTGAAATTTAGATTCTGATCAACAAATAAGCAAACTCTTAAAGCCACTTTCTACTACTCAGATTGACTGAATTCAGAGTTTTGTAATTTGTCATCAAATCTACAACACTGTGCTTCTTTATTTCTGGTCAAATATCTGCCAGGTTTTGCTAATATGAATTGATAATTCTGAAATATGAAAAAATTTACTTATAGATAATATATATTATATATATAACCATGTTTCTTTTCTCATAATCCATAGGTCCATGCACATCCTATTATGCACTGTTTTAGGCCATATCTTAGCCTTCACTGAGATTGTTTCCAAGTCTGATATGTATAAGTCATTGAGCAGGGTTTTTGTGTGTGTGTGTATGTGATAATAAAATACTACATCTTTTGAATTAAAATTAATATATTTCCCCCTAATTTATTGATGCCCCATAGCATCTTAATCTCCAGCGGCATTTAATTTCACAACTTAAACCACAATTGGGAATGAGATCTTTCTTTATTAGATTCATTGTGGGTTTTTGTTTGTTTGTTTGTTTTACAATGACAGCATGTCACTAAGGAAGATATTTTTGTGTATTTGAAAATTCTCATGATTTTAAACTGTATGAAAAATAAGCGAGGTACAATGAATGATGAAAGAATTCTTTTATAATGGCTAGCATTATAAGCTGACATCTGACTTGTAAAAACTGTTCTTCACAATCATACCATACTTACTTGGTTAAAATTACATTCAGGCTGTACTAGGGATTAAATAAAGAATCCCCACCTCCAACTTGCAAAAGGTATGTTCAGGTCCCAATCCCTGGTCCTATGGGTGTGAACCCATTTGTAAATAGGACTTTGAAGATGTTATTAGTGAACGAATGTGCGCCCAAATGGAATAAGGGCAAGCCTTAACCCAATAAGGTTGAAGTCCCAAAAGGCAAAGGAAGTTGGACACAAAAGACATTACAGAGAGCAGCTAGAACTTGGAAGTCAAAGGAACCCTGAAGAAAAATAAGAAGACGCTACCATGTGCATTGCCATGAGACAGAAATGCCAAGGAACCCCAGAGATGTCTCGCCAGCCAGAAGATACCAACCCTGGGAAGAAGCAAGCCCTGTAGCTTCTGAAACTGCGAGCCAATAAATTTCCGTTGTTAAGCCAACACCATTGTATACATGTGTTTTACAGCTGGCAAACCAAAACAAACTCTATGTCTGTTCCTGTTGTTGTTTCAAAGCAATTTTTTCTTGCACTGACATAAAATGTTCGTGGATTTTAAAATATTCTAGTAAGAAAATGTTAGATTTTTTCAAGTTGATGGAAATGAGAAGTATTGGTATTTAAAAGAATAACAACAACAATAATGGCTAACCTTTATATAGAACTTATTCTGTGTCAGGCACTGTTTCTAAGCTCTTTATGCATGTTTCCTTTTATTGTTTCTGAAGCCTTCACACATTAAACAAAACAAACTACAAAACTGCTAATTAATACCTTGGAAAGGAAGTGGTTAGCAGCAGGCTTGCAGTTAATTCTCTAATTTTTAAATGGGGGTAAAATTTGGGGAATGCCCAGTGGGAAGGAAGGAGAGAAGGAAGGAAGGAAGGGAAGGAGGGAAGGAAGAGAGGGAGAGAGGAATGGAAGGATGGAAGGAGGAAGGGAGGGAAGGAAAGGAAGGAAGATCCAGTCAAATGATCTTGTAAGCATACTAACAACAGAACTCTTGGAGATCAAACTAACGATTTTTGATAGCTAGAGAATCCTTATGTATGCAAAGATTTCACCAGGATATATTTGATCTGTGAATAAATCTGTGAATAAATTCTTACTGTAAACAAACCTAGGACCAATGGATTTTTGATGCATGCTTCCTTGGAAAATATCACATAATCTGTGCAATAAGTATAAAATGGAGATATTTCAAGATTGGACTTTTCCCTTTATTAAGTAATGAAGATTCTTATTAAATTACATTATAAATATGTTAATCTTGGCCTGAGTGCATTCTGATAAGGCCAGGAAAGTCCTGGGGAACTGTAAAGTCATTACCACATCTCTTGCTACTCCTCTCATGCCTTGTATTACCTTAGATATTTACAATTAGTAGTAAAGCTTAATAGGAGTAAGACATCTGGGTTGTGTTAGTGTGATTTGACAACCAGAGATTTTGTATTATCTTCTCCACAAATCCTGTATTTATGTAAACAAATCCATGTAAACCATATCTTTCCATCTCACTTTCTCTTGTAAACAGTGCTTTATCATTTTATTCTTATTCAGTTGAAATTTAAGCTGTGTGTATATATATATAGCTCTTCAAAAGATTTACATTATATAAAAATGAAGTGATAGTTTAAAGAATGTGAGATATTTTATAGTTCACTTGTTGTTTTCAAGAGAGATAAGCAGATTGTTTCTAATTCTGTTCTAGAATTAATTCAGAAAATATTAAATAAAATCTTGAGTAGGAACTATCTCATGTTTATGTTTTGATTACCTTAACAATAATTCCATGCTTCATTAATTATCAAAGAAAAATTGCAAACTTTCTTTCCTGGTTACCCCACTATTTTACTGACCAGAAGGTATTTTGTCTATCTTACCCTACTGAAGCTCAGAGTACTGACAAATGAATATTTAAAATTAAAATATAGCTTGTCACAGAGAATAAGCAATGGATGCCATTTACAAGGGACAGGTGGATGTTTATTCAGGTATATTTGATGTACCAATAGGAATTATTTCAGTTAAATATCAAACTCATTGACATTTCAGTAGACTGAAACTAGAGGAAAAGACACACACGCAAACACACCCGTGACATAGGAATTTAAGGTATCTGAACTGAAACAGATTTGCAGGAGAATTGGTTCCATTTGTCTGGATTATCTAAAGTAGAAGGTAATAGCCTCAGAAATAGATCAAGAGAGTTTAACCTTTGTTGTTGCACTAAAATGTGCAATTCTTCAAGTGCCGTTATTATTCTTTGCCATTTTCCCTGGGTGAATGGAAGGTAACATCTTTTTGAGAGGCTGAAAATGAAAATGGCTGGGGAAAATATATGTCTTTGCATTTAGTATATGGCACTATGAACTAACAAGTTAGAGCAGTTATTTTAGTAGAGAAAAAAATATACAAAATAAATACTTGGTTAAAGAGGCAAACATTCTTAATTTTATTTTTGTGGGTCCGGTTTATGTAAGACTCAATTATGAATGATTAAAGTAAATCTTGATCCTGTAAACACTTTTTAATTTATAGTTTAATGTGCTTCCTAAAATTTATTTGTTTGAGGTCTTCACACCAATTCAAAAAAAGGATGTATTGAGACAGAGAGAATGTGAATGACCCACTAGAATATATTTTATTTTAAAAATACTCCAGGATATTACAATCTGTAAATATGTATGTGTGTTTTCACAACAATTATGAAAACTTAATGTAGGCAAAATTAAGCCATGTTTTAGTTCTAAAATACTACTTGACAACACAATACATCAGCAGCCATTCACACTGAATGATGAAGATAATTAATCTAATTTTCCCTCTGCTTCATTTTGTGTTCTATTAGTTTTCTTATTCAAACTTCCAAGTCACAAATCTAATTTAAAACCTCTTAACTGGTGTAATGTGTAATGTGTTCTCTCTGCGTTCATTGTCTAGCAGTGAGCAGCAAAGCCGGAATACTAATTTGCTTCAGAGTGTGCAAAACACTCAAGAATCAAATAAGAAAATCCTGGATGCAGCATTTCTTAATGACATGATCAAATGAGTCTAATGCCCTGAAAGGCGGATATAAGTTAAAGGCATGGAACAAAAAAGAGTAAAATATTGTAAATGAGGAGGGAGGCAGAATCAAGTTAACCACAATATATTCAATATACTAAAATGGGTCCCTATTCAAGATAACAAGAGTTTAAAACTAGCAAATTTTGATTAGCAACTATTTATTGGTGCTGCATTTTAGTGTTGCCACTCTCCCTGCCTCTTTCTCTTTCTCTTCTATCACCACAAAAAGACACATACACACACATTAACCTTATTTTAGACTTACTATTTCAGAGTTATTTTCCATAATCTTTGTAAACTTTGTATTGATTTTTGAAGAGTTCTCTCTCTCTTTTTCTTTCCTTTCTTGCTATATCCACAGCCCCTTTGGAAAATAAAGTATTTCCATACACACTGGAATTCAAAGTAAATTTTAAAAACACATTTCTTAAAATGAAGAAATAGAGTATGTCAGAAAAATTAACCATGTACTGAGTGATTAAACTATTTTATGTAGGAATGTCATTTCTATCTTGTCTAAATGTAATGCAATTTACCAGACCATAAAGAACTCCTTAAATGAAATGGCTGTTTTCCAGGCAATGCTAGTCTGCTGCTGATTGCGATATATTCTGACATCTATGACAGTTTTATAATTCTCCTTTTCGGTGCTCCAAAGTATCCCTACTTTGCTGAAAGCTTTCTTCTGTGAAAAAGCACTAAACTTTTGTGGACTGAAAGGATGATAAACAGTGTGATGGGGAAACAATATCACTACGTGATGCAATCTTATTACTAATTTCTTTTATGATAATGTATGAAAGTATTGCAAAAGACCTTTACATGAGGATTTATAGGAGATTTCATTATACTGTAGATAAAATATAGAGTATATAATCATGGCAAAATAATTGAGGACTTCTTATACCTTTGATAAACTGCTTTGTCCAATGCAAAACATGTTAGAACAAGGCATATTGTAGGAACTATATTTTAAATATGACACGTCAGATATTTCTGTAGATATGAGTATGATAATTTTAATAAAGGCTATCTTAGGCCAGACAATAGCAATGCAGGCTTTGGAGAGAAGTTTGTCATAAATGGTGACCCAGGACTTTTTTTGCTTATAATAGTCCCTTACAGAATGTTCAATAAATAATATCTGATTCACTATTTTATGAATCCATGAATTGCCCAGTAACAAGTGTTATATTTTCTTTTGAAGGAAAGCAGCATTATCAAAAATAAGCTCTCCTTTAGAATGTGTTCTATTAAACAACTATTAGAAAACACACACAGAAGGATGAAATGTGACCAAAAATATTCAAAAGAAAATCACAAAAGAAGAGATTGTAATGCTAAGAAAAGGGAAAATAAAATGACTGTGTGTGTATATATGTAAATAAATGCACCTATACTCATGTACGTATAAGTGAGAATAGAAATTACAAACATTTAGGCAAGAATATACAAGAGTGCATATGCCAGAAGCTCACAATAAAGTACCCAGTAAAATCTGAAATTGTTGCTAACATTTGAACAAAGTTTAAGAAGTCATTGAAGTATAGACTTGCATAGATTTAGATTTTCATTTTCTTAGGCTATTCCATTTTCCAATAAAATGTCATCACTGTGACACGTCTTGCATCATTAATTGACACCTAAAATTCATCTGCTGGTGTGATAATAAATAGCCTAGGAAAAGGCTACTTGGAGTGAATAGCACATTAAGTATTCTTTTGAACACAGAGAACAAATTACATTACACTTTCTTAGAGAACAGATTGTTTAAAAAAATAAACCAATTTAAAGGGATGTAATGGCAACTATAGCTGGAGAAGAAACACGCTATTGAATACATTTCAACAACTTTACTAGAGCATTCCTTTCTTTCTACCTTTGATTCTCTCAAAGATCCCCACCTCTCTCCCTCCAATATGCAAGCAAAAAAACTAAAAATGCTAAATAAATTAAGCATGCTTTCTTATTGGTCTCACAAATGTGCAAAAGTGCTGAAAAGTAAAGATTTGTTCTCGACCTAATACTTTTTTTAAGAAGTCCTGCAAATAGAAAGTGTCTTTGAGGGGTGATATAAAACCGTTATTTTCTGCCACATGTGCCTCAAGAAATAAGGAAAACATTCTGGGACCTGGAAGGAGTTATTACAACTAAAGATATAAAAAATGTTACTACTGTTAGACCACTGAAACTATATAGTATATAAGGATAGTTTCAGGGGAAACTGGGGATGGTCAGTATGCTATGCACTTAGTATCCATTATAACATCCCTTATTTTCACTACCCTTATGCAACTGGCAATAATATCCTGCTTTAAAGCTATTTAGCATACGGTCTCCAGGGAATAAATGGTGGAGTTTTAATTAAAATCCAAGCAACACACCTCCATAGTTTGAACTCTTAACCTAGGAAGTAAATTTCCATATTTAATAATCAAAGAGGATAAAAGCCAAATGAAAAGTACTATAGTGGTTGCTTAATCACATCTAATTTTTCATTATATATGAAAGATTTGTGCAAAAATACATTTCTGACTTTTTCAAAAAAAAATTGTAGTATATTAGGTACTATGAACAGAATATGAATATAGCTATAGAATGTAAGCAAGAGAAAATAAGAACCACTTTTGATAACCTATATCCATTTAAATATCAAAACATAGGCATCTTAGCCACTATTACTAGTACTGTGTGTGTGCACATGTGTGCATGTACTTTGTTTGGAATGTTTCAATTGGTCAGAGGGTGATGTGTGATGTTCATAGGAGATTAGGAAGGGAAGATAGAGAATATTGACAGGGAAAAGGCTGATAACAATATTCAAGGAAGCATTTTAAACTAGTTCCATCTGACTATCTTCAACTGTCTTCTAGGTATATTTCTTTGTGATTTGACTGATGAATAATATATTACTGTTTACATATTTAAATCAATCACATTGTCCAAATACCTCTAGTATTCAGATTGGGCTACGTAATGTAAAAAAAAGTGTTAGGAACATACTGAAAAAATAAAAATAGATTGTTTGCTTTTAATTAAGCTAATGAAATTAGTTCAATTAATTTAGTTATGAATGGATTGGATAGTCACTATTTTGAAATTATAAACAAAATGACACCTATTAATGAGGAACCATTTACTTAAAATGTTTAATGGTTCATGTCATAGAAAATTTGCAGTATATTAAACAGAAATCAAGAGGAGAATAAAGTAATACATATACAAACAACACACAGACAGAATTGGAAGGAAATATCAAAAGCAATCTGTAACCCCATAGACATGATAGAAAGCTGTTGCCTATAGAGTGTCACTCTTCCTCTGTCTTTCCAGGGTAAACCTGAGCCCTTTCTCAAGTACTTGCAACTGATTAAGTCAGTCCCACCAGGGATAATCTCCCTCCCAACTGATTAAATTAGGCACATCAAGGATAATCTCCTTAATTTAAAGTCAACTGATTAGGAATTTCATCTACATCAAAATATCTTCCCCTTTGCCATATAATGTAATTAATCACAGGAACAAAACTCAATTGTTCACAATCTTGTCTAAAGTTAATTTAAGGGAATTATACAGGGAAAGTATACAAACATGTGGAAGCCCAGGGGCCCTCATGGTATTCTGCTTACCAGAGAATGCAAAGATGGTTCAATGTTAGAAAACCCATCAATGAAATTAACCATATTACTAGCCAAAATGAAAAAAATATGAAATTTTCTTCATTATCTTTAAGCATCTGATAAATCCCATTTATTTATGATTAAAATATCTTAAGCTTTTTGAACAAATGGAAACATTCCTGACTCAATAAAACATATAGAAAATACACATAGCTGAGAAATGCTAAATTTTTCTTTTTATCAGAAATAAAATAAGAAAATAAGAATGCTCATTATGACCACTATAATTTAACATTGGTCCTAGACAATATTCTAATAAAGAAAGAATGCAAAAACAAACTAGTTACACCAAATGGATAGGGAAACAGAAAACACTTAGTATTTGCAGAAATGATTCTCTGCATATGGAAAACACAGACTCAAAAGACAATACTAGGAAAAAGAGTATCCAACAAGTTTAGTGGACATAAGGCAAATAGAAAAAAATAAATTAATTACATTACTCTATACTAGCAACAACCAACTAGAAAATACATTACTAAATGAGTTACCACTCAAAATATCACAAAATTACTAAATATGTACTAATTTATACATGATTTTTAAAAATATAGACAATGGATATTATATCATAAATACATAAATTTATATATCATACCATATCATATTTAATTTTTCCTAAATTCAACTAAAGTTCATAAATATTTCTGAATAAATATATAGAAAGATATTTCACATTTTTGGATGAAAATGCACCATCCTTAATATTTAAATATACCTGTTTCCCAAATAAATCCCTTTTGGTAGAAAAAAAATCTCAGAAACCCCATGCTATAATATTTGTCTTTATAGCTGGATATTGTGAGTACTTGTTAAACACATTCTAAAATGCTTTACAAAAAATAAAATAGTAGGGATAACAGCATCAAGAGAAATAAACTGTAGAGTGGTACCTTACATGTAAGATATTAATACAAACCACAATGCCCAGAGACAGACTCAACAGCTTACAGGTGTTATAAGAAATTCATTCCTTCAGGAGTTGGGACATCTGACAAAATCTGGAGCAACAATGGGCAAATGTGGCAGATGAGCCCAGTGTGCTATAGCGATATTTTAATTTACTGTGTAGTCCACAATATTAAAAAAGTTCAGAAAAGCTACAGACTGCATTAGCTTGTCTCAGTATTCATATGTAACATTAAAAACAAACAAACAGAAAAACAAACAAAACTCCTCCATGAGACAAATATTTGTACAAAGGACCACTATAATGTGATTGCTGCATAACTGCCTGTGGATATATCTGGTACCATAAAATGGAAACACTTTCAAAATTTTTTAAACCATAAGAACACTTTTAGGATTGATATCCTTGGTGGCTGCAGCTGCAAAGTATTAGAATTATCTTGTTATATTTTGGTAATTCCTTACTTTTGAAGCAAATACTGTATCTCACTCTTCAAGCATTGGTACCAGGACTCCCTTGCAGCTATGGGTTGTGCATAAATTGAGGCTTGACTAATGCACCTAATAGAGAATCAGTAGCCCATTGTGCAAAGATGGAACGACCACAGGAGAAACTACATAAATTTTCCTGAATCAAGATTTCTATTTGCATTTTTCTAGTGCCTCGAGTTAGGGGTATCTGCAGGTCATGTTGCAAGTTGATTACCAGAGGAGGAGGTGGCTGTTTGCATGAACAAATGTTGTTGCAAGATTCATTACAAGGGCTTTCACCAGTAGTCTGCCTTGTTGCTAAGAGAAGGACTTAGCAGACATGATCAGAGATTAGAGGTGACATAATGAATGAAAGGATTTCCCTTAGTGTGGTGGACATTGAGTCAGTGGAATCTGTTTCTGCCTCACTGATTGTCTAACCATTTCTGCCTCTCTTGTGCCACGTTTGAAGCCTACAGGACCACAGCAATTAGAGGCATTGTGTGAAATCTTGGCCTGTCCTTTTTATTTTTCTAGTATGAAAAATGTTGTTTTTGTTGTTTTATGTGTATCTGAATGGATTTTCTAATGATAAAGCCATGTTTTCCTAATAAAATCTTTCCAGTGAGTGTTGATTCAAATGCCAACTGCTTGATCTTGTCAGTTTGCCAGAATCTCTTAAAAAATGAAGAGCATATTTTCAGATCATTACAGAGGAGACTTTAGGTTGACAGAATATTTTATCTTCAAATGGAGAAAATGCCCAATAGGAGAACTTTGAAAATTGCCCAACAAAGATAGGAACATATGAAAGAATTGTTACAGGGCTGTATGATGAATAGTTTCTAGCTTCTATGATTAATGGACTATTCAGAAAGATGTGCATTTGGGAGCATTGAGTTTAAAATTAAATGCCAGGAATTTCTGAGTTCTAACTTCATATCTTGAAACAGTCTATTTCTGTAATTTAGGCAAAAATCGGTGAAGTTTTTAAGCAACACTTATGATGAGCTTGGTTGATTTCATAGAGAATGATAGTGAATTTACTGACTATGTGTTTATTCCTTCATACAGACAACTGAAGAGGGAAAATGAAGTCAACAGCCCATAAATACAACATTTATAAAATCTGAATTATTTAACTTTTTTCACTAGAAGTGCTACTTATGTATTTGCACCATAGTAAATTGATACCACATTGTACCCTTGCCCAGACATCTCAGAGATGTGTATTATTTACCACCCTTAACAGTCATAACTGCCTTTGATATTATTAAAATTTCAGGTATTTAAAAATGAAGGTTTTACAATCTTAACTCCAACCAATATTGGAATAAAGCATTCAAGGCATTTTTCCTAGAAGTGAGGCCTTGAAAGCCTTATAAATATATTATAGAAAATAAAATAGTTAAGATAAATATATGTAGAATTTTATCTAAATGATTAGGAAGATACAAAAATATGTAACAAATTAGTTTTAGGAGGTAAAGAAGGGGATTAATGGAATAGAAAGCATTAAGAGCAACAAAAGAAAAACAAAACCTCTCATGATGTATTGTAAATCTGACTGATCTTTGTAAAGAAAAAAAGACTGTTGACCTAATGATTAAATTTTAATGGTGACAGAAAAAAAAGCATTCACGATTATTTCAAATGTGTAAAGGACACCTCTACAATATGGATGTAATCTAAAATAATAAGTAGGATTTGACTTGAAAAAGTAAATTACAGAAAGTATTCACAAGTCTGAATAGACCCATAACCAAATAAGAATATCATCAGAAACTACATATTCTTCTTATACAGAACAAAAATAAAGAGATAAAGAAACAAATAATTAAAAACTTTTATACATTAATATATACATTAAAATACTCACATGATTTAATACAGTTTCACGGAAAAATCATTAGATTCATTAAAAAAAAATAGATGCCCTGTTTAATACTTTAACCAATTAAAAAAATCTCATTCCCAACAGCAGTTTTTAAAAAGAGCATAATGTGGAGATTGGGAAGACGGTGGACACAGCATAGGTTTTTACTCTCTGCAAATTCCAGTCTAAAAGCATATGGAATAATTAAGTAGCAAAACCTGAACTGACAGGCAATGTGTAAACTAACTACATGACAGGACACTCAAAGCAACTGCCTCAAATAGTGTGTTGGAAAGAAATAAATAGCTCCAAAATGTGTCATCTGTGTCATACAGAGGAATGGAGAAGGAGGCAAAAGAGTGCCTAATGAACCAGACAGCAGGGGCTCTCCACACTGGTGAGATGGCTTTGCCCTATTCCAATGGTATATAAGAGCAGGGTATACAGTGGGGACTACTGAAGTTGAATCAGTCTTGCTCCTATGATCTATCGAAACTGAGCTGCCAAAGCTTTCTTCCAGACCAGGAACCTAGATTAAGGAGAAAATGCTGGGCAGTAATCAAAATTGAGTCTCATCAGGAAAATAGAGACAAATGAAAGAGTAAGAACAGGAAAAAAAAATTGTAGAGGAGGGTAATAGTCCCAGGAAATGTGAAAATGCAAGCCACTACATTTTGTCACACTACATAAAAACAGCAGAGGGGAGTGCTCTGTAATGTCAGAAAAGGTATCTTAAACCATGTCTCCTTTGAAATTAGAAGCAAAACAATTTCACAGAAATGAACAATATAAGAATATTAAGGTCAAATCCCATAAAATGTTATATAAAAAATAATAATAGAGAATAATTAATATGTCAGTACAGCAAATGAAGATATGCAATATGAATACCTGCTCACAGAACAAATTAAAAGTATTAATTTCTATTATGAACTGAACTAAGATGTTAATAAAATGTTACAAGACATGAAAGACCTCAAGAAATATAATTAGAAAAAACTCAGAAATTAGATAAAAGGATTCAAGAAAGAATTAAAGCATGAAGTACAATTCAATCAGAAATAAAAATTAAATTATAAGGAAGACAAGAATGAGTAAACATGAAAAACTGCTTCTTAAGAAAATATAATGTAAAAAGGAGGAACATTGTAAAAATCAAAAAGAAATGAAGAAGAGATCAATAGAATTTCAGAAAAAAACTGAAGATATTGAAGAGAGGCAAAAGAAACTAAAAGGGAATCACTGAAGAATAAAACTATCAGAAATGAAATTTTAATTAAAGAAAACTTACATTAATTTTTTTAAATAAGTTTGAAACTGTCTCTGGGATATATCTGAAAACATGGATGGGGAATAACAAATGCCAACACACATTTGAATAAAATTAATGAATTCTGAAAAAGAAGAATAATCCTTTGGATATTTGAGCAAAAATGGTGACTATTATGAGAAATTTTGACAGCAACCTTTTTCAAGAAATATTTGGAGACATGTTTTTAAGGTAATCCAAGAGAAAATGTCAGCTAAGGACAAAAATACTGGTGGTAAGCACAGTGCTGTGCTGGAACTCTCTTAGATCATGCAAAGAATTATTAATATCATGTTCTAGTTTGCTAATGCTGCAGAATGCAAAACACCAGAGATGGATAGGCTTTTATAAAATGGGGGTTTATTTTGCTACACAGTTACAGTCTTAAGGCCACAAAGCGTCCAAGGTAACACATCAGCAATCGGGTACCTTCACCGGAGGACGGCCAATGGCGTCCGGAAAACCTCTGCTAGCTAGGAAGGCAGCCGGCATCCGCTCCAAAGCTCTGGCCTCAAAATGGCTTTCTCCCAGGACGTTCCTCTCCAGCAAGCTTGCTCTTCCTCAAAACATCACTCACAGCTGCACTCACTGAGTTCCCTCTCTCTGAGTCAGCTCATTTATCTGGCTCCACTGATCAAGGCCCACCCTGAATGGGCGGGGCCACACCTCCATGGGAACATCTCATCAAAATCATCACCCACAGCAGGGTGGGGCACATTCCAAGCAAATCTAACCAGCACCAAAACATCTGCCCCACAAGACTACAAAGACAATGGCATTTGGGGGACACAATATATTCAAACCGGCACATTCCACCCCTGAACCCCAAAATGACAATATCTTTCCAAATACAAAATACATTCATTCCATCACAATATCACAAAAACTTAAATCATTTCAGTAACAAAAGTTAAGTACAAGATCCCATCACAATCAATTATAGGCATGGCCAGTCCTAAGGCATAATTTTTCTTTAGCTGTGGATCTGTGAACTTAGAACAAGTTATGTGCTCCCAATATACAAAGGAGAGACATTCATAGGATAAACATTTCCATTGCCATAAGGAGAAACAGTAAGGAAAACAGGGTTAACAGGAGCAAAACAGTTCCTAAAACCTGCAGGACAAACTCCATTAGATTTCAAAGTCTGAGAGTCATTTACAGAACAATGTTGCATCCTTGGGGCTTGAGAGAGCGAGAGCCTAACCCTTCCCAAGGGCCTTTTTGGCAGCTGTTTCCTCTCCAAATGCTTGGGTGAGTGCTCCAACATATCCAAACATTGGGGAGACCACCTTCTTGACTCCACCCTCCTCAAACACTGGGGGAGCTCCCAGATTCCTTTCCATCTCCGGGGTACATGCTCAACCCCTTCAGAACAGTGGGGTGGCAACCAGGCTCTCCCCAATTCCCTGGAAATATGCTCCACCCTCTTTGGGACCTGAGGTGGCAAAACTCTTCCAGAGCATCGAGGCGGAAAGCCCGCCCTCGACCTCCAGGGCAAACTCACCCTTTCCATGCATGTGGGCTGCTCCGCTCTCCCAGCCCCAAACCTCTTGACTCCAGACCTCAACCTCCATGGCTCTGTCTTTGAAGAAATTTTTCCTTCAATCTGTTCCTTGTCTGTCTCCTCCAGTCCAGACTGGCAATGGCTCTGTCTATAAAGATCTCGCAAAAATTCTGTTGGCTTTGCATGAAGCACACAGGGATCAAATCCATTAGGCAATAGGAGTAATCCTTTCTGGATAATTCCATCTCCAATCTTGGCTTGTACTGAAATGGCGGCTGGGTTCTGTGTTTGGTTACATCCTCATGTTGGGCTATAGCTTCAGGGATTCCACCCCCTGGAAGCTCGTAATTTTCCAAGCTATCAGCTTCTGGTCTCTTTGAACCCAAGAGTTCAGTTCTAAGTTTATCTCTTTCTGCTTGCATTTTACTATAAGCTGCAAGGAGAAGCCAGGGTACCTCCTCCACATGTAGTCTGGAGATCTCCTCAGCTAAGTATTCCAGGTTGTCGCTTTCAAATTCTTCCTTCCATCTGACACCAGGATTCAATTTTGCCAAATTCTGTGCCACTTTAAAACAAGGATCACCTTTCTTCCAGTTTACAACAACATATTCATCATTTCTGTTCAAGGCCTCATCAGAAGTATCTTTAGAGTCCATATTTCCACAAACAGTCTCTTTAAAGCAGTTTTGGCCTTTTCTATCAAGCTCCTCACAATTCTTCCAGAATCTTCCCCTTATCCATTTGAAAAGCCACTCCAACATGTTTGGTATTTGCAGACTCAGCAGCAAAAGCACCCCACTTCTCCGGTACCAAAATCTGTTCTAGTTTGCTAATGCTGCAGAATGCAAAACACCAGAGATGGATAGGCTTTTATAAAATGGGGGTTTATTTCGCTACACAGTTACAGTCTTAAGGCCACAAAACATCCAAGATAACACATCAGCAATCGGGTACCTTCACCGGAGGACAGCCAGTGGCATCCGGAAAACCTCTGCTAGCTAGGAAGGCAGCCGGCGTCCGCTCCAAAGCTCTGGCCTCAAAATGGCTTTCTCCCAGGACGTTCCTCTCCAGCAAGCTTGCTCTTCCTCAAAACATCACTCACAGCTGCACTCACTGAGTTCCCTCTCTCTGAGTCAGCTCATTTATCTGGCTCCACTGATCAAGGCCCACCCCGAATGGGCGGGGCCACGCCTCCATGGGAACATCTCATCAAAATCATCACCCACAGCTGGGTGGGGCACATTCCAAGCAAATCTAACCAGCACCAAAACGTCTGCCCCACAAGACTACAAAGACAATGGCATTTGGGGGACACAATACATTCAAACCGGCACATATCACCTCCCAATTTCCCATTAAATGATATCATGCTGGCAGCTTGAAAGTTAAAATTGGCTGTGGTGAGACGATTTACATCACAGAAATTGACAAACCCTATAAATTGGAGTCTATTCCATTTTTATTTTTGAATCATTTTTAAACATTTACCACTACACCACAGCTTATAGAATTAATAGTGAATGCAGATTAAATGGTAGGTACTTTATTATGAAATGACTATATGTTTGGGCCTTGCACAAGGAAACAAAATACTGTAAAAAGTAAATTAAAAGTTGGTAGAGGCCAGGGAATCATCTGCACAAAGGAATTATTTGTTTCCAGTAATTATAGCAGTAGTATTATCAGTATTGTTATTCTCTGACCGTTATATGTGAAATGTATGATACTGTAAATGAGTAATTTCAGGATACTCTAAAATAATAATTACCTTGTGAGATACAATTGTAATACAGATATAGCTCTGACTGAGCCTCTAGCATTCATAGATTGTTGTCTTCAACATCATTTTTGAGTGATAGAAATAGGGCTTCATGAAACAATGGCTGATTCTCAGACTGTGACAGAAAATGTGACAGATAGACTTGGAATGTATTGTCGTATCAGGTAGTAAGGCAGTCATCAAAGACTAACCGGGTAATATCAGATGGACTCAATAGCAAACTTAGATTCTTTCTCTGGCCAAATATCATACAAAATAAACTACAAAAGGATAACTGTGACTGCATGAAACCCACCGCATATGTTTAAGATTATCAGTTAATAATGTTGTATTTTTAAATTGATCATTTCTGAATGATGATAACAAATTCATTATCCAGAAAACTTAAATGAAAAGAAAAGCATCAATCCTGTATTTCCTATATGGATGTCACCTGTGTGTAACCAGATAATATTCTATCCAATAAATATAATAGCAAAGTTTGAATGAGAATAACATCATTATACAATCCCCAAATGAATTAACAAATGAGCATCCTTAGCTGCTGACAACACAAGAGACAAAATGATATTGTATGCCTCCTGATAAAAAAAAAAAAAAATGCCCAAAGGACATTATATGTAATGCAATGAAAGAACAAAGTGATCAATCCTGAGTATTATCAAGACTTTGTATCAGACTGTGGATTGGAAAAATACTGAAGATAAAGGAACATGTTAAACTATGCCATTGCTAAGCAATCAGCATTGAACTGATAAGTTGTGGTTTTACAGTTTTCCATGTTCTTAGCAAATAATTAAATACATTTTAAAATAAGTTTTTTAGTATATATTTTTTGCATGTTTAAAGTACTTTTTGAAACACACTGGTAGTTCAAAGAAGCCTGAAGTTTGTTGGATCAGTCTGTGGAGCAACTTCCTTACCAAGGCATTGCTGAAAACAGTAAAGCAACCAGCCAACAATTAGTGGAGTTAAAAGCTGGGTGTGGTCAAGTAAAGAGACAAAGAATGCTCTGCCAAAGCCATTATCATTCCAGGGTGACTGTGATACCCAGGGTGTTGCCACACCCCCTAAGGAGTAAAACCAGAGGCTCTACTCTGCAAGGTGGAAATAGATGTCATTAAAATAATCAAGCAATTCACTAACCAAATAAAAACACAAATAACAATAACAAGCTGCTGAGACAGTAGACTTCATTACTCTAATTCCAATAATGCTTTGAGGCTAAAAACTATTTTAGTTGTTAATCACACCCTATGAAGGGTGTTTTGTCTGTCGTATTTAGACAAAAAAAAACCCAACTTGGAATATAAATCATTTTTTGAAAAAAATAAAAACAATATATAACATTTTGTAGTCTTTGACCAGAGTTCTGATAAAAGCTAAATAAAAGGACATATGCCTTGTCTATGGACAAATCATAAGGCATTAACTATTCTTTAGAATTATGTAAAGATGGGCGGCTACATAGCAGGTATTCTGAAGGACTTTTTATTTTTTGGTTAACTATAGGCCTATTATGAGAAAATAGTAGGTGTCTGGTTAAAATTGTGCTCTGTGTTTTTAATAAGGAATGTGTGGTGACAAAAATGGAAAAATAAATGTCTTGTAATAAATATCATCTTTGCTAGCTATTAGGGAGATGCAAATCAAGACCACAATGGGGTATCATCTGACACCAATAAGAATGGCTGCCATTAAACAAACAGGAAACTACAAATGCTGGAGAGGATTTGGAGAATTGGGAACGCTTATTCATTGCTGGTGCAACTGTATAATGGTACAGTCACTCTGGACGACAATTTGGGGATTCCTCAGAAAACTAGATATTGAGCTACCCTATGATCCAGCAATTTCACTTCTCAGTATTTACTCAGAGGATCTGAAAGCAGTGACAGATGTTTGTACACTGATGTTCATAGTGGCTTTGTTCACAATTGTCAAGAGGTGGAAACAACCTAAATGTCCTTCATCAGATGAGTGGATAAATAAAATGTGGTATGTACCTACGATGGAATACTGTGCAACAGTAAAAAGGAATGAGGTTGTGAAACATATGACAACATGGATGAACCTTGAAGACATAATGCTGAGTGAAATAAGCCAGGCATAAAAGGAGAGATATTGTATGTTACCACCAATGTGAACTCTGAAAAGTGTAAAATAAGTGTCTTATATTGTAGAATATATGGGACTTAGGGATAGAAAGCAGCTAGTGAAGGGGAAACGATAATCTAATAAGAACAGACAAGATATTGAGGGTGATCTTAATGATATGGGAATGCTCAGGTGTGACTATATTTCATTAATTTTCTTTTGGTATAGTAGTAGCATATTGGAAGGAATGAAGTTATTTCAGGATATTTGTTTCTCCCATTGCTTTGTTTTGTTTTGTTTGGAAATGTTTTTGTGTTTGATAAATAAAGTAATTTTAAAATTAAAAAAAATGTAAAAAAGGACCAAAAGGTGAATATACAGGTAAAGAAAGTTTTTAGAATCTATTCATGATGAGCTCTTCCTCCTATTTCTGCTTCCAAGGAGTGTGATTGGATCTGTCTGAATTTAATAGTGAAACAAATGAAATAATATAAGTTGAATGCCTGGCAGTGAGCTTATCACAAAGCAGGGACTAAGTAAATTAATAGTTCTCAAAAAAAAAAAAAAAAAAGCCATAGGAATTTTAAAAAAAAAAAAAGGCTCACCTCCTCTCTCCCAGAAAAAAAAAAGGCCTATTATAATACATGAAAAAAGGTAAGAAGCCAGAAACATATCTGCTGTATTCATATATTTTAAGATTTTAGTTCTCATGATCAGAACACCTGGGATAACACGCTCTAAAAAGCAGAGATCCAGGACATCATAAATGATTCAAATACTGAGGCTTTTTCAATTGAGGATATATAGATATAGTGGGATGGCATTGTCTTTCATTCTGGGGTAGGAGATAAAACATTGGATTGAATTCTGTTAACTACTGAGATAGGTATTTGGATTACCTCTACCTGGAGAGTTTAGAAAGCTAAAACACATTTTCTCAGAATCTCTTCCAACTGAATGAAGTTACACTTATTAGAGATACTTGTGCAAAATTTGGATGGCAGAAACTAAACAGAAAACACCTTCTTGTTCAGGGCAGTTGGCACACAAATCCCAAAGATGAGAGTGTTCAGTTCAATTGTGTAGCTCTGTGCATTGCAGGTGTGAAGTTTTTTGGCAGGGGCCACAGTGGAAGCAATGCCAAGCAGCCTTCTGACTTCTGCACGACAAGCCTAGAGATTGAATGTTGAAAACAAATGTCCAGTGCCTGCTCCTTTAATTCTGATCCAGTTCTTCTGAAAGTTTCATAGTCACTGAAATCACTAATCCCTTGTAGCTTGAGAAACCAAGAATTTTTCTTTTGTTAAGCTGGATGGGCACAGTCACATTCTTAACAGTGCCTTTATGAGATACAAAAACTAGATTTAAGTTTCTTCAAGTGACATTTCTTTTATACTTATGTCTGAACAGTATTAAAATATTATATCAAAAGTATAAAATGGAATTCAAATTAGTATTTGATATTGTTTAGGGGAGATGTCTGGTTTTGTTTTAGAAAATACAGATTTATCTGAGTGGGAGTTTGTGAGTTTCATCTCTGAGATTCAACCAGGTACTGCTAACTCACTTAAGCTCAGTCACATACTAACTTGGCCCAGTAAATAGTAACCGTGAAAACAATAGCCACCAATTGTGTAACATTTTACAATTTAACAATAATTTTCCAAATCTTATCATATTTCAGTGCTAAAACCTGGATACAGAAAATCCTATTTATTATCACCATTCAAGAGCTGAAGTAGCTGAATCTAAGAGTTTAAAAGATTTGCCCAGTAATACGTGGAGTCACACGTGCAGGATCCTCTTGGAAACCTTTAAGGACGGGGAGTTATTTATGATCAACAGATTTTCTGCCTTAATGACTACTGGTAAAATCACACCTGAAAACTAATTTTCTTTGCTATTATGTAAGAAATAATGATTCCAATTAATTAAATAATTATTCCAATTAGTAAACTCTCTATGAGAATTATCTCCATAGAGAAACTAGTTAAATCTAAGAATAACAATTTCTAAATAGGGACAATTCAAAACAAAGCATAGCTGTTGAATAAAAATGTAGTAAAATAAAATGAAATGTTGAGTCAGTAAATTATATAAGCAATCCTGTTGGGCAAAATAAAAAATAAAAACAAAGGTATGCACTTTTGTCTTAGAAACTTATTGTTCATTATTTTTGTTTTTGTTCAATTGTCCAGAAAGTTTATTCAAAACTAAGCACATTTAGAATATGTTAACACAGGTTATATAACATTAATTTCCTTGGAGTGAGAGTACATGAATAAGTTGCTCAATTATTTTAAAACATATGGTATAGTGGGCCCTTTTTAGGTTCTAAAGAATTGGGGTAGCTGGCGGGGGATACCTGAAACTATCAAACTACAACCCAGAACCCATGAATCTCGAAGACAATTGTATAAAAATGTAGCTTATGAGGGGTGACAATGGGATTGGGAAAGCCATAAGGACCACACTCCCTTTTGTCTAGTTTATGGATGGATGAGTAGAAAAATAGGGGAAGGAAACAAACAAACAGACAAAGGTGCCCAGTATTCTTTTTTACTTTAATTGCTCTTTTTCACTTTAATTATTATTCTTGTTATTTTTGTGTGTGTGCTAATGAAGGTGTCAGGGATTGATTTAGGTGATGAATGTACAACTATGTAATGGTACTGTGAACAATCGAATGTACGATTTGTTTTGTATGACTGCGTTGTATGTGAATATATCTCAATAAAATGAAGATTTAATTAAAAAAAAACAAGGCAAACCCGGAGACCTTGGAAAATGCAAATTCCCAGGCCCCATCCCTGGAGTTTCTGGTTTAGTAGGTTCACACGGGGGCTTGGAAATCTGTATTTTCCCAAAGCTCCGGTAGTGATTCTTTGGGTCAGTCAAGTTTAGTGGACACCATCTTGGAACACAAGGTAACGCCAATGGAATTGTTAACTCACTGGGGGTGCAAAGGCTAGTTCTCAGGGATTGTCACAGCTCTCTTTGCTGAGAGTTCCCACGTGTCAGTCACCAGGCTCAGTGTTACAGCCCTTGGCCCTTGGCCTGCTAAACAATCACTCAGGGTGGATGGCATTATCTGCATTTTGCAAATGAGGATTTGGAAATAAAATAACTGGTCCAGGGGGAAATAGAGCTGATATTTGCAAAAGGTTCTATCTGGCTCCAAAAGTTCTGTGTTAACCAGGTACTACCCCATGGGCTCTGTGTGCAGGTACCATGGCATCCAGGTGTCCAGTGCCCAGCAGCCCGGAAATCATTGTCTCATGGAGATGCTGTCCATTTTGTCCATCTCATGATCACACCTCATGCCTAGCTCAGCCTGTACACAGAAAGTGCTAATAAATGCTTGTCATATGGGTGATAAATACTGTAAAAAAGATGACCCTGGATACAAATTCTGGTTGTGGTGGTGGGGAGGCACGTTCTTCCTTGCACAACCCCACGCCTGCCTACAACAAAAGAGCTTTCCCCTTTCTTTTTTGAGCAGAGGAAGTAGGTTTGATTGAAAAAAGGATAAGATTCTGGGGAAGGGTGGTGAGCCTGTAATTAGAGAGAGATGCAGCTGTGGGTACAGAAGGAAACGCCCCTTTTCCACCTGCACCTCCCTTCCTGCACCTGGAGGGTGGATTTCGTGGAGAGGGTCCTATGGAGAGCCGCCTCGCCCATCACCCCCACCCATTGCCCACCTCGGCCTCTTTGGGGAGCCCATTGGCAGCTTTAGCTTAATTTTGCTACTGCTTCATTCATTCAAAAATGAGCCACCACACAGAAGAGAGCCTTTGTTTGGTGCTAGCCTGCCTTTAATGCCCGCTGGTACTGCTAGGTACTGAGAATATAAAGATGATTTGGAAGTAGGCAGTCATGCCTTCAAGGAGTTCACAGATATTTTCTTACAACTGTTATCTGATGATTGAATTTATTTTCAAAGTGGGCCCCCAATTCTCAGATCCTGAGACTTCACGAGCAAACTCATATTCACCTGACTATTTTATCTATAATTCTTGTTTGTTTTTGACATATTCTATCACTGTGTTCCTATTCGCCAAATAAAGTTGCTTTCTTTTTAAAACTTCAAAAAAAAACAAACATATGGTATAGTATGGAAAGTGGACATCAGGAATTAAATAATAGCAAATACACAGAGCATCAATTGGAAAGTTGGTGAAAGGAAAATGAAGACACAAAGAAAAAATAAATAAGAAGCAGCAAATATATTTTCAAATAATTTATTACATTTCATCAATGTGATGTTTATTCCCATAATGTGATGAATAGAAATCATGGAGATTTGAGTGTACGGTAAGAATGATGTACTAGATCTCTTTGTACTCTCGTTCAGAGATCCTTTCCTTACATGGTGGATCGTTTCCTTACATGATGAAACCTCATTCAATTTTAATCTTAATCAGTAATTATAAAGTATTCTAATTTCAGTAATGTGACTTTTCCAAAAGGAAAAATTTTTATTCTTATATAATGTTTTTATGTATTGTTGCAAAATTACATGGAATTTGATATTAAAAATAAAAGGTAAAACTAGATGCATGTACCTATGTTACTAGTCATTTCTAGTTTCAGTTGAGTTAAGGAAAGTTATTGGTAAATCCAGATGTGATGATACTTCCAGGCTTTTATATAAATAAATAATCTAATTATTAATAACTAATTTTAAAAAGAAACCCTGTAACTTATTTCCAAAGGTGAAAAAAGAATTGTTCATTTGCAATGTTGGAAACAGTCAAATCATAATACTCTCATTTGTTATCAATCTATTTTCTAATTCTATAACAATTTTTGAAAATGGAGTTCTTTGTATATATATATATGTGTGTGTGTGTATAAATTGATTTCAATGTTATCCTCTTTCTCTATGTGAAAATCATCTCAGAAAATGAATGAGGTCGAGACAATTGCAGAGAAATAGTGAAAAACATAGATAAAGGTATAAGAAAAGAGAGAGAGAAAATAGTTTATTTTAAGCAGCTATTTTCATTTACACACAAATAAACAGAAGATAATCTTTTTTATAATATGGAGATTTTTGTAAACAATTCAGGACTCATCACTAAATAATGGTATGCCTCTAGATTTGCTCCTGTGGAATATCATTTATAATGACTAAAGAAGCCACATCATACACACAAACTGTTGCTGTTTTCTATCCAACAAGGAGACATTTATAACAAAATTACAAACAATTTAGAATCAAAATATTCTCTCCTGTAACAAAATATTCAAAATTCAGTAACACCAGCAAGGAGTATGATATATGTACATGAAAATCCTTTCTACTTGTGGGCTATGGAATCTTATTGATCCTACAACACATGAATAGAAAAAAGGAGTACATCATTCAGCTTAACAAGGATTAGATAAAACAGAAAAACTAAGAAAGCAAGCCAAGCAAACAAAACAGTAAATGGCACATCCTAATACAAAATATATATTTTAATTATCACTCATTTCACTTTCTTTCTGTGAATAAAGACCATTACATTGTTTTTAAAGTTTTATAAACCTTTTGTAACATAATCATTTTCATGGGTTTCAAGGACATTGTATAAAATTGGAAGTGTAATCTGTAGACATTTCCTACATATTACATATTTATTGTCATTTTACATGCATTGTACTATATACACTGTCATATACATTGTACTACATATATAGCAGCATACTATGCACATTTTTCTTCATTTCTTTCTTTTCTCATGGAGATTGATCCATCTCAAAATGTTTAGAATTCTTTTATTCCTTTTAGGGCTGCATAGTATCCCATGATAAGAATCTATATCATTGGTGCACAAGCCTTTTATTAAAAGGCCAATTAGTAGCTATTTTAGGTTACTAAATGGTGTCTGACCACTATTCAACATTGCCATGGTAGCAGAAAGCAATCATAGCCAAGATGTAAAGGAACGAGTGTGGCTGTGTTCCAAAAAAATTTTATTTACAAAATCAGGTGGGCCCTAGTTTGTGCAAACATGATCTACACAATTATCTACACAAAAAGTTCTCCCTTATAGTCATTTTGGCTCTTTCAGATAATTTGCTATTACAAATAAACCTGCAGTAAACATCTTTAGGTGCACATCATATTTACACATGCATTTATATTCACACATATTAAAATAATTTCATAGAATAATTTCAGGAAATGACCGAGTGCTTAGATGACAAATGTGAGGAAGTCAAGGAGAAACAAGAAGATATCATGAACAGGATGAAAAAACTACTTCACAGTTTTTACTCTCAGCTCCCAGTTGTTTCTGATAGTGAGAGAGACATGAAAAAAGAATTACAGCTGATACCTGATTAACTTTGACATTTGAGCAATGCCATCAAAACAAGTTACTATGAAAAAAGACTATCAACAGCAGAAGATGGAAAAGGTACTAAGTCCTCAAAAACCCACCACCTACCAGCATAAGTGCATTCAGTCCATCCTGAAGGACAAGGGTGAACACATATGAGAAATGGTGAAGGAAATCAATGATATCCAAAATCATGTAAACTAACACCACCAAGGAACAGAGTCACAACTGATGTAAACACAACCGAAGGCTTAAAACCATATTGTAAAACAATATCTAATTTATAATGAAGCATTTTGAGTGAATTTGGTGTGGTTAGTCATTATTTTTTTAATACTTTACTTGTTTTAGAAAAAATTACCAATAAATGTTTTTATGTAAAAACTGGAATGTACTTTATAGCTCAAATCTATGATTATCATTAGCAAGGGTCTAGGATAATTTAAAAAAAATTAAAGAAAAGCCTGAGGCATGGGCTTTCAACTGCAAATATATGTATATATATACCTTTATACTTACAAGGTATGACACTGGTGCAGAGGGTTAACAACAGAGTGGTATATGGAAAAACTATCCATTACATATCAAAGACTATATTTGATAGGAATATCTTACCAACACTACACTAATTCTAGGGATGAATAATTAGCAGCTGATAAGAGCTCTGGGATGTATTATGTTATGACAATTCTTTAAAGTTGAGAGGGATGAAGATTGTACAACTAAGGGAAGATAAAGTAAGAAACTGATTCTTTATCTTGGGATAGAATATATATTAAGTGAAATTAGGAACCCACTAGTTAATAAATCAAGCCCCTGACTTGAAGCTTGTTCTTCTGAAACTTAGCATTGTAAATAGGAGGTTGAGCCCTCCTGTAATTATTCCTAAGAAGCACCACCAGGGAACCTCTTTTGTTGTTCAGATGTGGCCTTTCTCTCTTGAAGCCAAATTCAGCAAATCAGTTCATTAACCTATCCCCCACCAAGGGACATGACTCCCAGAGGAATGAATCTCCCTGGCAACAAGGGACATGATTCCCAGGAATGAGCCTGGCTCTGGCAGTGAGGGATTGAAAATGCCTACTTGAACAAAAGGGGAAAAAAGAAAGGTAACAAGCTGAGGTTATAGTGGTGGAGAGATCCCAAATAGAGTCAAGAAGCTATCTTGGAAGTTTCTCTTATGCAAGCTCCAACTAGACATCCCAAATGGCCACAGTATGCCATGCCCTTACCAAAAGTAGTTCCCAAATACCTAGGTCCCTACCTGACATTCTATAAAAGATTCACTCACTAAGTTTTTTCTCTCAGATTCTTAAATCCACAAGAGTGTTCCTATGCCAGACAAGTCTTAAAACCCAGAGGCAATAGCCTTTTTAAGAATAACAATCAGATGCAGCCGTCTTCCCCATACTGTTGACACCCCCTTTCAATATGAACAAGTTAGGGTCTCATGGCCTAAACACCCCTGGAGATGGAGAAAGAGATTAAGTGAGAGGAAAGGGCAGCAACAAACTAGGTAAGATTTAATAAAGGTCTATGGCTACTGAAACTTTATATAAATATACATTTTTTTTTGGATGCTGGGGTGTTGGAATGGCTGGAAGGAGGTAAATGATATGGTGGAACTGTAACCTATAACATCCTTTGAAATTTTCCCTATAGCTACTCATTGAATTGTGCTTTGAAAGTCTTCACCTTTCTGTATATACCCTATATTGTATAATAATGAAAGAGCTAAAACTGTGGAAATGTAACCCATAACAATTTTTGAAAATGCCTATATAAGGGCTTGTTGAGCTGTACATTGAAAATTAACATATTTCTGTATGTACTTTATATTTTACAATAATGGAAATAGCTGAAATTGTGGAGCTGTAACCCATGACATTCTTTAAAATTTGTGCTGACTTGAATCTGTTATACTCCATTAAAGACTATGTTGTTTTAACCTACTCTTGTGGGGGGCAGACTTATTGTGGGTGGGACCTTTGGATTAGGTTGTTCCCATGGAGATGTGACCCACCCAGTTCAAGGTGGGTCATAACCCTTTACCTAGGAGAGCAGACAGAGACATTTTAGAGAGGTATTTTGGAAATAATCATTGAAACCAGAACCAAGAGAGAAGCTAAGAGATGAAAACCAGAATTTTCCCTCAAGAAGCTAAGGGAGGACCCCCAGATGCTTAGAGAGAAATGCCCCAGGAAAAACAAGCAAGAACACACACAGGAGCTGAGAGAGAAAGCCAATGAAACCAGAAGCCAGGAGAAAAGGACCAATGGAAGTCACCATGTGCCTTCCCATGTGCCAGAGGAACTCCAGATGCCATCAGCCCTTCTTCAGAGAAGGTATCTACCTCTTGATGTCTTAATTTGGACATTTTCATGGCCTTAGAACTGTAAAGTTGCAAGCTAATAAACTCCCATTGAAAAACCAACACATTTCTGATATATTGCATTCTGGCAGCTTTAGCAAACCAAAACACCATTACACTATTGCACATTCACAATGTGCTCCAAAAACAAGGGCATTTCTTGTTTGAAAGTTTTCATTCACAAGGGATCACTATGCTCATAAGGGAACAGTATTGCTGTTAAACTTGAAGTGGTGACTGGCCTGGTCAGTTTTGGTTCTTCATGCCCCTAAAAGAATAGGAAAATCAGGGAGCTAATTAACTAAATGGGGTTATTGATCCTGGTGATCAAGGGAGAAATTGCTTTAATGGCATTCAATTCCCTCCTACAAATAAAGAAATTGAAGCTGTTCAAATTTCAGTGAAAACTACTCTATTGAAGCTTTGTCATAGTTCAGTAAACTGTGTATCTTAAATGGCAATTTAACTAGATTATATCTTAGGCTGGAGACTTGGACAATTGTAGAGACTCTCCCAAGGTATATCTGTGCCAAATATAAAGTATTCTTGATTCACAGCTTAATCATTTCCATTTTATGTTAGACTTCTCCTAGCACTCACTCAAGGCAATGCATCTTTAGAACTGACATGCAAATGCTGAATTGTCATACAGATTTTTTAAAAATTCATAAGGTCTTCACAGAATGTATACATTTAAAATAGTGACAGAATTATCATTTTATTATTGCTTGAGAAAATAGATGGGACTAATTATTACGATCATCCCTAACATAAATTTTCCTATATAACATGATTTTTGAATCATTTATAAAGAAAACACAAATATATTTGCTTGATGCATTTTATAGAGAGGTTCTGTATCATTTCATATTTTGAAATGCTTACTTGACTGGAACCACCGTTTTACAGGCTATGGTAAAACTTTTCCACTGAACTGTTTTAACTTATAACCAACAAGGAAGAATGTTTTATTTTATCAGTATACTTGCATAACAGTTTAGATGGAATGCAAATCACCTACTTTCCTTTCAGAGCATGTAGCTGTTACTTGTTTCATCTGAAGACACAAAAGGGATGAATGTTGGGAAAATAGTACACTTCAAATAGGGGCACAATTACTGTGACTACATTTACTGCAAACTTCTGCATTGGACATGATCTGAAATTATTTAAAGCATTCATAATTCATATTATATTTGGCTAATAGTCATCCCAAAATTAAATCCAAGAATATGAAAACATGAAAAAAAATAATAATTAGAATGGTATTAGCAGGTAAGTTCTGTATTTCAGTCTGTAGTTTTAGGATCAATGCATTTATCTACTGCCAGTCCATTTTTTTCCAACACTGTTGATTCTCAAAAATTACTCTCACACATTTACACTTCCAGGAATGACAGAATAGACTGTTGTGAAAAAATTCTTCAGTTGTGAAATATTAGAAAGCCTCATAAACAAATTCAAACATCTCTCTATTTGAGGCAACCGAGAGCAAAGATACAATGGAAGTAAGCTACATATCCACAGTTTTGCTTTTCCTCCTATAATTGACATGCTGATGGTAAGTTGATGACTGAATGTGAGGAGATGAGCAGAAATCAAAAGCTTAATGGATGAGATTAGCAAAGCTTCTAAAATTATCCATAGATATTATCAAAATTATCAATATCAAAATAATCAATAAAAATGGAGTTCAGCACCACTAGGTGGAAGAGGCCTTAGTAAACAACCCATGTTTTCAGTTGGGAGCTCCAAAGAGCTACAGCCTTAGAGTAAGTACAAACCAGGAAGATTAAAGTTTAGGTTCAAATCAGCTAAATTGCTGACTGGACTGTATGCCACCCTGTATGCCAAAGTCAGAAGAAAATTATGTCTGGCATAACAAAACATCACCCAGAGGAAAAATGTTTCTACACATTTCATGCACAAAGTCAGGCATTTATTTTAAAAAAAGTTACTTGGAATAGAAGCAGGATAAAACACAAGATCAGAGCTCTGAATCCTGAAAAGTCAAATAAATTCTCAGTGGACCATAACTTCCAGAGATACCCTGTAGAAGGTCTGGACTAAATGAGAAAACATCTACTTGGAGGGAGTAAACAAAGAATAGGCATATTTTGGAGAGGAGTGAATACTTAAAAAAATGACATGGTTGATATTCCCATTTTTACAGCATTGACCCTGAATAGTCCACATGCATAGTAACATAAAGTTTGATAGAAACACAGTTTTTCTGGCCTGAAGAACCAGATGTTAGATTTAATAGAAACCAAAGCCACTTAAAGTGCAGGGGTATCCATAGAAAACAAAATGCTAAAGAGGGAGAGCCTCAAATTCTGTGTATAAATATTTCCTAATGTCTGGTTAGGAACATTGAACCATGCATATTCAGGGGAAACTCAAAGCTCAAATTCTAAGGGATTTCAGAATATAATTCAAAATTATCTAATATACAATATAATCCAGCATTATCCACAGAACATGACCCATTCTCAAGAGAAAAGACAAATAATGGAGACAAATATTGAGATGTCACAAATGGTAGAATTAGCAAACCAATACTTTAAATCAACTTCTATTACTGTTTGATGAAAAAATGGATAAATTTACAAAGCAAATGAAAAGATAGGAAATATCAGCTGAGAAACAGAAAGTATACAAAAGAAGTCTAATGATAGTTCTAGAACTAAAACTACAATATGAGTTAGCTGATCAGCTTAACCGCTAAAGTTGATTATAGAAGAAAAAGTCAATTAACTTTATGACAGAGAATATAGTGCGATCACACCGAAAAATAAAGGGAAAGAGTTTGCTGAAATATAAACAACATGAACAGAAATTTAGGTGTATGTGGGCAACAACAAAAAAATCTAATCTACATATAATTAGGGTCCTGAAGAAGAGACAAAGGGAAAGAAGCAGAAACATATTTTGAGAATCATTGGCACCACACTTCCCTAAATTTGGTGAGTCAATTCAACAAGATTGGCAAACAACAAGTGAGATGAATATGTAAAAAGAACTATACCTAGGCACATTATATTCAAAATTTTGAAAACCAAAATAAAATGATAGTCTTAAAAGCAGCCAGAGAAACATGACATATTACATCCAGGAGGATAACAATTCCAAAGATGACTGGCTTTACATTAGAAATAATGGAAGCTAGAAAACAGCTGAAGAGCAATTCTAAAGTAATGAAAGAATATATATATATATTCCAGAATTCAGTATCATCCAAGAATAATGCTTCAAGAGTGAAATCAAAAGGAAGATATTTTTAGGATTAAAAAAAACAGAGAATTTGTTGCCAGAAGACCTACACAAAAGGAAATGTTAAAGGAAATTATTTAGACTGAAAGAAGTGATAGCAGATGGAAATCTAGATTTACAGGAAGGAATGAAGAACATTGAAAATGGTATATATCAGTCTAAATATGAAAAAGCACACCTCTTTCTTTTCTTACTTTTAAAAATACAGGAAACATTTTAAAGCAAATATTAAAACAATGGTTTGTGGTATTTAGAGCAAAAGGAGAGGGAGGTAAATGGTTTTATACAGTTTTGAGGTTTCTATGCTAACACTAGCAGACTATGAATGATTAAGGATATATATTGAAATCCCTAGAACAACCACAATAAATACAAAAAGATTTAGCATAAAAGTTTAAAAGTGTAAAAATTTCCAAAAGCACATTTAAAAAATGTTAAATAACTTAAGAGATAAAGTGTGGACATGGATCACAAGAGTCAGTATTATTAAAGTGTCAAATACTCAAAACTGCATGCATTGGTTTAATCAGAATCCAATCAGGACTTTTTTTGAAAATGATAAGCTGAATGTAAAATTTATACATAAACTCAAATAACCTAAAATATTCAAAGTAATCTTGAAAAAGAACAATAGTTGAAAGATTTATGATATATGACTATAATACTAACTGTAATGCTATAATAATTAAGACAGCGTGATACTGTCATATGGCACAGAAGAGAGAACACAGAAATAGATGCATGTATTATGGTTATTTGATTTTGATAAAATTGCAAATAGGGAAATGCAGCAGCTAATGGAGAAGAGAAAGTCTTTTTGACAAGTCAAGCTGGAATATCTGGATATCAATATTGGGAAAACTGAATATCTATCTCTTTCTCACACTATACAAAAATTGATTTGAGAAGTATCATAGATAAAAGGATAAATGTTAAAGCCATAAAGCTTTTAATGAAACATGAAAAAATATTACCATGTGTTGGGTGGGCAAATGTATTCTAGGAGAGGGAAAATAATGGCCCCATAAAGTAGAAAACTGATTAATAAAACTCATTAAAGTTAAAACCTCTGGTTACCAAAAGACACCAGTAAGCAAATGAGTAGGTGAGCCACAAAATGCTATATATATGCCCTAATTATATATCTGACAGACTCATATTTAGGGTCTGAAAAAAATATCTACAACTCCTTTTAAAAAACAAAAAGAAAACGAAAGGAGAAACCAACCTGATAAAAATGGGCAAAAAGTTTGGGCAGACACTTCATTAAAATGATATACAAAGTGGCCGATAAGTGCATGAAGAGTTGTTCAACATCAGTTGTCTTGAGAAAATACAAATTGACATCATAATGAGTTACCACTATGCACCCTTGGCAATGGCTAAACCTGAAAACACTGACAAAACTAAATGATTTAATGATGTAGCACTTATCAGAGTATAAAAATGCTTTAAAAATATTTCATATATTCTCTTATCTTTCAATTTTGCTGTATTTTTGAAAATTTTTATAATAACATATTGGAGACAACACAGAAAAATAGAGAAAAACAAACAATTGTAAAATTCATTGGATTTTAAGATATCAGGTCAGAAGAAGAGTTTAAAATAAGTGGTTAAATATATGGGAAATTAGATGACTACGTAGGGAATTAACAGAGTACTAAAAACTTCAGGAAAGATCCAAACATAAATATGAATAATGAAAAATGCATAATTAAGATGAAAAAGTCAAAACATGGTTCTAAGAGCAAATTAAACACAGACAACAGAAAAAGCAATCTGGAAAATATATCAGATGAAAATACTCAGAGCGGGAAAATGAATATGTAAAATAAAAAGCGTTTGGTTAAAAAAGAGACAGATGAGACATGGTGCACAGGTCTAACACCAAGTAATTTGAGACCCAGAAAGAGAGGGAAAAGAAATGAACAAAATACTGAATTTCACATATCCTGATTTTCTGCATCAATTAAATAGACATAATATAACATAATTATCAATTTCAGAGATAATAAATGTAAAGTAACCAAACTTAGTGAATACTCAATAAAAACAACACTTTTAAGAGTGATTCTTGTTAATGATGGTAAATATGGTTATTTGCAACCATTTATTATGATTTGAATATAATTTCTTATTAAAAACATGTTTTACTTTTTAAGAAATATGACATTATTGGCATTAAGGATTATATTTTGTATCTCCAAAAGTTTGTCATCCTCTTTTGATACATTAATTTGGACATTTTCATGGCCTTAGAATTGTAGCTTATAACTTAATAAATCCCCATTGTTAAAAGCCAACCAATTTCTGGTATATTGCATTCCAGGCACTTTAGCAAATACCAAGAAACAGGAAAGTATAACTCAGTCAAGGGAACAATTTAAAATTCAGAGGAGAAACAAAATGTGGAAGAACTAATCAAAGATGTTCAAATAAATCTCCTAAATCAATTCAAGGAGTTGAAGGAAAATATGCATACAGAGATAAAGGATATCAAAACAACATGTGAGCATAAAAATATTTGAAAGTATGAAAAGAAACATAACAGAAATTTTGGGGATGAAATGCAGAAAAGTAGAGATTTAAAATATACTAGAGGTATACAGCAGCAAATTTGAACAGGCAGAAGAAAGAACTGGCAAACTAGAAGACAGAATAATCCAAATCATATAGCCTGAAGAACAGGTAGAGAAAAGAATTGAAAAAAAAAATTGAGTAGAGATTTGAATGACAGCACGAAGAGTGCAAATTTACGTATCTTGGGGTGTCCCAGAAGGAGAAGAGAAAGCAAAGAGTGCAGAAAGAATATTTGAAGAAATAATTATGGCCCAAAATTTCCTGACTTTTATGGAAGACATAAATACACATGTCTGAAAGTGTAATGTACTCCAAACATAATAAATCCTAATAGCCCTACTCTGAAACACACAGAAATCAGAATGTCAAATGCCAAAAATAAAAGGAGAATTCTAAAAGCAGCAGGAGAAAAGTAATTCATCACCTACAAGAGATCCTTAATAAGACCAAGTGCCAATTTCTCATCAGAAACCATGGAGGGGAGAAAGCAGTGGTTTGATGTATGTGAGGTACTGAGGGAGAAAAACTGCCAGCCAAGACTTCTTTATCAGGCAAATAAAAAAACAGGAAACAGCGTCTTGGATTAGTGTGAAGAAATGATGATTATCAGCAAGGGTAACGAAAAGGGTAAATATAAAATCAATAGTACTGTACCTTCAAATTAGAACTTTTTAATTCCTATAAGCATCAGTATACAATTGAACAAGAAAAGCCATACTTCCTGATAATGGACACATGAAATATGAAGGGTTAAAGTGAGTCAAACACAGCAAAAAAGAGAAGGAACAGAGGAATATGGGAGCAGACCATATGGAATGAAACTGGAAATCAATAACATGTGGAGAACTGGAAAATTCACAACACATTCCTAAACAATCAAATAAGAAATTGCAAGAGAAATCAGTAAATATCTGGAAATGAATGAAAATGAGAAAACATATCAAAACTTATGTGATGCAGCGATGGCAGTGCTGAGAGGGAAATTTATTGCCCTAAATGCCTATATTAAAAAAGAAGAAAGAGCAAAAATTGAGGACTTAACTGCACACCTGGACAAACCAGATAAAGAATAGCAAACTAATCCCAAAACAAGATCAGAGCAGAAATAAATGAAATTGAGAATAAAAAAACAAAAAAGAGATTAACCTAATCAAAAGTTAGTTCTTTGAGGTCAGTAAAATTGGTAAACCCTTAGCTAGATTGACAAAGTAAAAAAGATAGAGGACTCAAATACATAAAATCAGTAATGAGAGGGGTGTCATTACTACTGACCCCATGAAAATAAGAAGGGTCATACCGAAGATACTATGAACAACAGTATGTCAACAAATTAGACAACCTAGATAGATTGAGCAAATTCCTAGAAATACAAGAACAACCTACACTCACTCTAAAAGAAATAGAAGACCTCAACAAACCAACTGTAAGAAAAGTGAGTGAAATGATCATCAAAAACCTCCCAACAAAGAAAAGCCCAGGACCGGATGGCTTCACAGGTGAATCCTACCAATCATTTCAAGAAGAATTAATACCAATCCTGCTCAAACTTTTATAGTGAACTTTTCATCATACAAGTAAGAAGGACATGGATTAAAATATTTACAGTGTTGGAAGAAAAAAAAAATCAACCTAGAAATCTATATCCAGTGCAATTATCCTTTGAAAGTGAAAGACAAATAAAGACTTTCTCAAGCAAACAATGTATGAGGGAATTCATTACTAGCACACTTGCCCTGGAAGAAATATTTTTAAAAAGGTCTTTAAGAAGGAAAATGGCATAGATCAGTAACTTGGATCTACCGAATGAAGGAAAAAATGAGGACAAAATAAAATGTTTTATTGTTTTCTTAATTGATATAAATGACAAAATATAGACTGTTTAAATTAATGATAAAAACTGGGTGATTGTAGAATATGGATAAATGGAATGAATGATAGACATAATGTAAGGGATGGGAGGAACTAATTGGGACTACTCTAAGTTACCAAATTTAAACATGAAGTGGTAAAATGTTATTTGAAAATAGATTTACTTCAGTTGTTAATGTGTAAAGCAAACTCTAGGGCAACTGCTAAAATTTTAAAGAAATAAAAATGATGTGCTAACAGAGGAGAGAAAATAAAATCATAAAATCATATAAATGTTCATTTAAAATCAAAGAACACAAAAAATGGGAGAAGGAAAAAAAAGTGCAATGAAGAGAAAAAGAGCTACAAACATGGTAACAATTCATCCAACTATATAATAATCACTTTACATGTGAGGGTTAAAGTATATTAAATAAAATATAGGCATTATCAGAGTAGATTACAAAAAAAAACAAGACTTCACTGTATATAGGCAACAAGAAACCAACCTTAAATATGAAGACTCTAAAAGGGTACAAGTAAAGGAATGGATAAACATCCATCATGCAAACACTAATCAAAAGAAAGTTTGCATAGCTATATTTACTTTAGACAAATTAGACTGTATTTACTTTAGACAAATCCCTGATAATTATCAGGGATTAAGAGGGGGATCAAGAATAATGATAAAGGGGTCCAATCTCTAAAATATATAACAGTGGTCCTAATTATGCATGAATCTTACAAGACAGCACCAAAATATGTGAGGCAAAAACGATGAAGAACTGAAAGGAGGAATACATAAATCCACTATTATAGTTGGAGATGGACTTCAACATCCTCCTGTCAGTAATTGACAGATCAAATAGGCAGAAAATCAATTAAGGAACAGTTGACCTGAATGGCATTTCAATCAGCTTGTACTAATTGATTATTACAGAATATGTTATCCAACAACAGCAGAATAAACCTTTATTTTTTTCAAGCTTTCATGGAACATTCACCAAGTGGTACTATTTTGGGCCAAAAAACACAAGTGAAAAAAGAAAAAAGATCATACCAACCATGCTCACAGACTACAACGGAATTCAACTAGAAATTAATAACAGAAAGATAGCTGTAAAATCCCCAAATATTTTGAGATATTTTAAATAACACATGGGGTAAAGAAGAAATTTAAGGAAAAAAAAATTTTTAATTATTTAAAAAAATGAAATAAAAATACAATTTATCAACTTGTGAAATAGAAAACAATGCTTAGATGGAAATATACAGCATTAAATGCATGTTAGAAAAGAAGAGAGATCTAAAATTAATAATCAAAGCATCCTTCATAGGAAACTTTAGAAAGAGAATTAATTTAAGCCTAAAGCAAACAGAACAAAATAAATAATTAAAAGAATAGCCAAAGTAAATTAAATTGAAAACCAGTAAACAATAATGTCAAATCAAAAGCTGGTTCTTTGAAAAGATCACTAAAATCGATAAACCTTTGGCTATGCCAAAGAGAGAACACTCAAATGGCCATTATCAGAAGCCATCAGTACTTAGCTCAGGGACATTAAGTACATAATAAAGAATACTATGAACAACTCAATACCCACAGATTTTATAACTTTGTTTAAAAGAATAATTCCTTGGAGAAGAAAATAACTACAATTTACATGAGGGGAAATAGATAAATTAAATACAGAAATTGAATCAATACTTTATAATCTTTCAAAACAGAAAGCAACTGGCTCAGATTATTTCACTAGAAAATGCTACCAAATATTCAAGGAGGAAATACCACCAGTACTCCAGTCTCTACTGAAAAATAGAAGCAAAGGAAATACTTTCTAACTTATTCCATTAAGGCAGGATTAGTCTAATCCCAGAACTAGATAAAGTCATTGCAAGAAGGGGAAACTACACACACACACACACACACACACACACACACACACATCTGCCGTGAACATGGATGCAAAAATGCTCAAGAAAATGTTAACAAATCAAATCAAGCAGTGAATAAAAAGAATTATATGCCATGGCCAGGTGGATTTTATTCCACCTATGCAAGCTGACTCAACCTTTAAAATCAATTGATGTAAACTCTGACATTAACAGGCTAAAGAAGAAAAATGAAAAAATCATATGAGCATATCAAGTGATGCACAAAAGCTGACAAAATCCAACACTCATCCATTACAAAAATTTTCAACAAACTAGAAATAGAGGGGAATGTCTTAAGTTCATAAACAGAATCTACAAAACCCTACTTAATAGTCAGAAAAAACATACTTACTTTATAGTCAGAAACTGGATACTTCTTATCTAACATAGGAATGTCGTGTCTCACTATCACTATTTAATATCATACTGGAACTCCTTGCTAGTGAATTGACAAGGAAATACAATGAAATTAGACAAATTGGGAAGGACAAAATAATGCTGCTTTGTTCACAGATGACAAGATTGCCTTTGTAGAAAATCCAGAAGATTGACCCATACACCAAAAAAATCTTTGAACTAATAAGTATATTATAGAAAGTTTGCAGTAAACAAGGTAAATATACAAAATTCAATTACTTTCCTATATATGAGCAATGAACATGTGGAATTTAAAATTAAATGAAAAGAATACCATTCATAATAGCACCAAAAAATGAATTACTGAGGGAAAACTTTCACAAAATATGTACAGCTTCTATATAGTTACTCCAGTGAAAGAGAGCAGTATTGAAAATAAATGGAGAGATGTTGTGTCCATAGAGTGGAAGACCCAATATTGATGTATAGATTCAATACAATCCAAATTAAAATCCTTGAAAACTGTGTGATGGTCATTTCATGTGTCAATTTGGCTAGGTTATGTTATCCAGTTGCTTGGTCAAGGAAGCATTGACCTGATTGTTATTATGAAGGTATTTTGTTGATGGATTTACATCTATAGTCAGTTGATTGTGTATATGGCTGATTTTATCTACAATCAACTATGGAAGTTGCCCTCAGCAATGAGGGGAGTTGCCTCATTCAATCAGTTGCGGGTCTGTAATGCCAGGATTGAAGATTTCAAAAGTCAGGAAAAATTTCTGCTGTTGCTTCAGCAAGCCAGCTTCTCCTGGGGAATTCAACTTTACCTCCATGAGAGTTTCCAACTTGCAGTCTGCTCTATGGAATTCGGACTTGCCAACCCCCAGTCGTGTAAGACAATTTCCATTTGTTTGGAAATTATTGGATGGTCATATTTCAAGTTACCATGTTTCATTCTTGTTCTATCATTTAATCATTATGGCTTCTAGGAAATGATTCCTCCTTTATCACTGAATTCATGTCTCCACAGGCAAAGAGCGTAAATGAATAGAGAAATGAAGAGATATTTTGAATAGCTGACAATACAAATGCCTAGGCTCTTGATTCAAAATGAAATTCCATGAATTTACTTTAAGAAATCCATGAATCAGATATTCAAATCTTAAAAATATAATATAAACTAGCTTATAGCAATTTACATTGCTTCTCTAAGTAGCCCACTTTTCAAGTACTCATTCATTTTGTTTCCAGAGATATCACAGAACATAATGTCTATGAAGAAATAGGTTTATTATTTCTGTGTCATATCAAAATGGATCCTAGTGGAAGTAATAGAGAAAAATAGACTCTGTATAGATACATAATATCTTGAGTACAATTCATTGATATTTAGAATGGATTGATGTCTAGAAATAACTGAGACCAGTACTATTGCTGGAGATTAAAACCCATAGAATGGAGCTCAGCCAGAGCCTTACCCTGTTCATTACCCTTTGAAACACTTGGTGATTTTTTTATCGTGTTAAAAATAGGTAGGGTGTGATCCCATTTTGGATGAGCCTTAAATGCCATTAATTTAAAATTCACCCAAATCCATTACTTTCCTTCTTTCTTACAAGCAATGGGAAAATACAGGCTCCAGAATAATACAGCCTTGCAAAATTCTCGTTATAAAATAAATATCAAATTTTTTAAAGTGCATTACATTGCGAAATTTGTTATAACTCTCCTGAATTTCCATCACAACTCTACTTTTCTAACTGAATCAAATGAATTAATGGAAAGACCATGAATTTATATATATATAGACAAAGGTAAGTCATGGAAGAAGTTTGCCTTTAATAAGAGTCTGTTAATAAATATAAAATAAAAAGGATATCTGGGAAACATTTAATATCTTCAGTAGGAGTTTAATATGAATGCCAAATCGACTATCATGAAAGTAAATGGTATGAATTACAGCTATTGATTTCCAGACTGCTTTTTACATAAGCGAATGTAGACAGGATTCTTTGGGTGAGTAGCTACAGGAATTTCATAAATTTATTGAGAGCTATTCATTCCCCCGAGTAATGTCAGGAAGGCAGTTGATAACTGATTATGCCATATCATTCGTTTATCCATTCATTCACTCAGCACATTATTTTAAGCTCCTATTCGTTCCAGATTTTTTCAAAGCCAGAGGTTATAATGGGAGCCAAAAGAGAAAATTATCCTGTTTCATGGGACGTCATTGAATATCTTTTGTTGCTATTTGATTTTAATATTTTATTCCAAACTTTTCAGATGGTATAGAAATTTAAGGTGTTTGTCTAAATTTAAATGAAAATATATTCAAATTTTGTCCTAACTCAACAAAATTCATCTTCAGAAAGTCTGCTCTCATCCTACTTAAGAGAGTACTATACCAGCACCATTCATTCATTTATTCATTCATTTTCTCATTTACTTATTTATTCAACAAAAATTTTTCATATGCAGAGTATTCCATGTGAGGCACTAATATAAAAAGATAAGGACCTGTCCTCAGGAAACTTACAGGTTAGTAAAGAAAATCCAAAGTGTTAAATAAACATATGCATAATTCGGTTCCTTTAAAGTACTGTGTTTTCCCAGTTTGAACTCAGATCCAGGACCTAAGTTTTTAAAGTGAGAAACAGAAAAATGCTGGAATAATGTGTGAGGTTTTTCTTCAAGGTTTATCAAGAAATAGAGCTGCTTACTTTATATGCCTAATGTGCAACAGTATCTGGCATGCAGTGTTTGCTAAAAAATAATGCTTGGATGAATTAAATAATGTTTTAAGTAACTAATATTTTTAATAATTTGGGCAATATGAAAGTTTTCAGGGCACTGACTATTCTAGAATATAGCACATGATCCCACCAGATTGAGATGAAAAAAAAGGTAGATGGAGAATAGACTTCTGCTATGACCTGGCAACGAGCATGTGGTTGAGGACAGTAGCAGAGAGAGAGGAATTTATGTAAATAGTATTTTAGAGATGTACCACACACTCATGTTTACAGGATGTTTTTGGAGAACTGTAAAAGCTATAACTGTACTTTATAGGTATGGATAGGAGGGATATGGTATTAAAAGGAACTGGGCAAGTGGCAACAGAGCCGTCATTGAATATAGCACACTCATTTTTAATCTATTGAGTTATATAACTTCTTTATTAAAAGCTATGTTAGAGATACTTAGATTGACTCCCAATTCTAAGACCCCCTTTATGTAGCATTTTCTTCAATATGACCTACAATATGAGCCATTCCTTTAAAGGAGAAGTCTAATTATAAGATTGTTTTCCTCAATATTAAGTATAAAACTGTCTACAATAACAGCTACTCAATCTTTGATTTGTGTTTCCGAGTTAAGCAGAAATATCTTACTTCCTACATAAAGTTTAAACCCTTCACATAAATAAATATGAAGCTAACACCCTTAAATTTCTTGAGCCACTTCAAATGATATAATTTCTTTATCATTTGCCCATTTTCTTCTATTTTACATATTTAATTTGCCAATGTCTGTTAAAAAGTGGTTCTAAGAAATTTACACAAATCTAACGTGACAAAGAACATTTGGGCAATAGGAAGTTTTATAATAAATAATTTTACAATAGAGAATTCTCTTATTCATTGTTTTTTTTTTCATAAGTCACAAGAGGGCTATTGGTTTGTTTATCCTCCAAATATAGCTAAATTTTGGGAAAAGGAAATTTTGATTGGAGAAGCAGCAATGATAAGGAATGATAAGAAAAGTGTACCAAATTTACTGACATATTAGTCAATATGGGAGGTGTGTTTTATGTGAAGCATCTTTTTAGGTAATAAAGTTCTAGCTTGTGAGCTTACACATGCATGGCAGCTGGAGACTCTTCATCTCTCCTCTCCATGGAAAATTCAGTCAGCCCTTTAAATCAACTTCTCTTTGGTGAAGATAAAATATCTTAAAGTTCCCCATCATGAATTCTTTAAAATATCCTTCATGCAGTGACTAATAAAGTATCGTTCTAAGGTTGAATTTGTGAAGATGAATCTTGGTTTGCCTTCACCCTATTTTTACTCGGTATCAAATATATTCTTTAAAAGGTCAGTATTAAGGCAAATGCATTAAAAATGTTGCATAGATTAGTGGCTGAAGCAGCTGGCTCCCAGAAATCTAAGTATAATAGAATTGCACTGCATGTTTCACTCTCCTAAAAATTACAGTAATTGGCAAGATTCCTCCCTACCTTAGAACAGCATAAAGATCCACTCGGGTGTTTCCAGGCTTTCTCTTTTTTGATTGCAGGAAATCCTCTCTCAGGATTTCTATCTCAATTTTTCTTGCAATCTGACAAGTCTGAACTGATGGCTGAATAACTCAATTAAAACTTTTTTTTCCTTTTCTTTCCCATTGCCTGAATATTATATAAATGATTCTTATTAAATGTATGAGCAAAGTGAAATGACTTTGCAGGAGATGAAACTTTGATAGCTGGGGATTAACTTTTCTGTGTTTGCACATGAAAAGTCTCTTTTCATTCTCTGTAACTGGGTTCTAATGATATAGCAACTCCATTTATCATGGTACATTAATTAGATGGGTTATACTCCCTAAGATAAAATGCATAATAAAAATGTAAGTGTCAGAAGAAACAACCTTTCCTCTTAAGAATGTCAGGACCCAGGTTATTCAAACACAGTGGGAACATTTTTCTCTCTTCTTAAATTTAATAAGCTATTGTTACCTTTTACACAGAACACACTGTTTCTATTCATCAGGTTTATCCTACCCCTTTAATTTTTCAGGGATTTTCAAATTCCCCAGTCAAATACTAACCAATTCACTAAGTGACATATGCTGAGTCCTTGAAATCTCTCCCCCTTTTCTCTTTCTGGCCATCGTGTATAAAAACAAGGAGAATAAATTGACCCTTTTTGGAAGCACTGCACCCTAATCCTTTTGCCGATTACACTGATCAAAACCAATTTATTCTGCCTTCTCCCTGGATGTTTCTTCTGTATACAGAGTTACTCTCTTTTTCCTCTCTCCTGTTCTCAGTCAGACGGAACACACAGAAGAGTGAATTACAAGGGTTTTAGTCAACCCTTCTGCTTTCACCTCTGCCTTTTTATTCGATTTATGTTCTATTTATTGGGAGAAAAGACTCCTGGGTGAGGATTCAGGATGACTCAGTTTTAGTTATAGTTTTGAAACAGTTTACTGTCCAATCTATGCTTACATTTCTTGACCTATAAAGTGATTTAAGGATCTCAATATTGATAGCTAGCTTTGACATCTTATTATGTTAGCATTAAATGAAATTCTTTCTTGTAGAAACTATCATTTATTCATGCCTAAAAGATAGTATAAGCCTGACTTGAAGGAATTATTGAATGCTTAGCATAATAATAAATTTAAGTTGGTTATTAAAATTAATAAATTGTTTTATAATTAATAAATAATTGGGCAATGATGTGTATTGGAAACCGTGGTTCTGTTAATTATCTAATTTATTCCTCTGAGAAAACATCTAATCAAGGGATGAAATAGATTTTGACTCCATTTCACAGAGGAAGAAACTGATGGTCAGAGTCAGGTTTGACAGAGAATAACTCCTAGGCTAGCTCTTGGATTAGAATTCAAGTCCACATCAGGGCTTCTTAGCTTGAGCGTTAGACTTGAATGTAGCAATATAGATTCACATCTTTGAAAGGATAATCAAGTCTTTCCTGGGATACTAAGGGACTAGTGGCAAACAAATGTATCTAAAAGTCATTTAAAATTAGATCTAAAAAAAAGGAATGTTAAATTAATGAAAGCATAATCTGAAGTTTTATCTTTCATACATGGTTTGACTTTACATCCCAGTCATTATAACAATTCAAGGAAAATGACAGTAATTTCTCAACTGGCTCATTCCCTTTGACATTTAGGGATTTTATAATTTTTATTTTAGTTTGTCTATATATTAAATTGATGAATACATTTGAATTTCAGAGTTTTGGAAAACTCAGAATACTCAAAATCAAGAGTATCAAAATGACCAAAATATTTACTGTGTTCTCTTAGTAATAACATGTTAGTTCCTGTGCCATAATGTATAAACACTTATGAGGATTATATACTTTCAGAGATCACTGTTGATTTTATTTTGTTCTGGTTTCATGTACTTATACCATTTTAAATCAGGTCTTCCATACTTTTTCTTCCTCCCTCCCTCTTCTCCCTCTCTTTCTCTCTCTCTCTCTCTCTCTCTCCCCTCTTTCTCTTTCTTTCATGCTGAGGAAGGAAGCTAACATTATGAAAAGTCTTCAAATATGCTAACTGAACAAAGTTATGTCAAGTCTAAATAAGTTGATAATAATGATGATCTATTTACATAGAGCCTTATATATACCAGGCACTATTCTAGGTGTGTTTACATAAATTATTTAGCCCTTATAAAAACTCCTCAGAACAGGTTTTATCATTGTCCACCCTTTAAAGATGAGGGAACTAAGGCACTAAGGCATAAAGAGGTTTTGCAACATGCCAAAGACCACAATTAGAATTAATGTTGGGATTCAAACCAATATTGTTTGAACCTGGAATATGCAATCTTAGCCCATATAATGTACTTTTAAATGAAGAAACTTTTCCAACAACCGAAAAATATAGCTCATGTTCCCTAGAAAAGAAAATATGCTGCATATTTTAGAGAATGTATATATTCAACTCTGGCACCTCTCTATTTAAACCACCATTTAATAATGAAAAAAAATGCTTATAGTGAAGTCTTAAAGTGCAAAACAATATCCAAATATATTTTCTTGATAACCAAAGATTATTTTTGAGGAGGAGGTAGGTTTGAATTAACAAAGAAAACAATCAATATAGAATCCTTACACACCTAGGAGAAAATAATGTACAATTAATGTGATAAATTGCAGATTTTTTGAAAAATGTGTTAAATGCTAAAAATACCTAAGTTCCAATTTTGTAACTGTCAATTCAGATAATAAGGTAGAAATGGTTTTCATGTGTTCTATAAATGTTTTTCAGAGTAAAGTTGTAAATATAAGTGTAACTATTGTATTAATGATTTTAAATAAAACCAAAATCAAAGAAGAAATACCTGGAGTAGCTTATACTAAACAAATAAGAAATTGTAACAAATAACTTCATGTCAAGGCTCCAGTGCTGTAATGACTTTGAATTAGAACAGCAACATTTCTAGGAGAGGTTGCTCATTTAACACTTTTAGGTTCTGTCAATAAGATCACTTTTGGTATGAAATAGCCTATTTATTTTGATTAGAACAAAAATCCCCCAATGAAACACTGAACTGAAGCCAGCAATAACACTTGAGTAACCAAATGCCCAGCAAGCAATTGCATTTCCTTGAGGATTCAAGTGGGAAATTAAACAAAGACCTGAAAACATCAATGCCACTTGCAGATTCCATATGCACCCTTTAAAAATAATAGTACTACAAAGTCTGGAGAGGTTTAGATATGATTAACTGACAAGGGATCCTCTTAACAGCTTTTTAAATTGCAATTGCATCGTGGATAATGCAAGTTTTCTCTTCTACTGAAATACACTTTATGTTGAGTCAATCCTCCTGTGTTGGGCAAATATCTGATGCTTGAAGAAATGGCATCTTTGCTTGATAATTAGGCAGAAAATGGACACATATAAGTTGTTTTGCTCTCATGAGTGATTGAAGTTCTTTGGTAAGATATTCACATAATAAATTCAAGGAAAGGGCTTTTAATATTCTTAGCTATTTTCTTCCCCTAAATCTACCTACTGTGTGAATGTTTAAACAAGCAAGCATGAATTGTTAAAGGGTAACTGTCAGAGAAGGATTTTGGGACACTGTATACTTTTATCATTTAAATCACCAATTTAATTCAACAGTGAAATAATGAGGATAGATGTCAGCAGCACTTCAACATGAGAAAGTAATAATAAACCCTGTGATGACTCTATCAAGATATTTAAGAAAAAATAATTATATCAATGAACAATAAATAAATAAATCTAGATTCTCTACCAAATTCCACCATTACTTGTACTAAGAAGGAAACCATGGGAAAAAGTTTATAAAAAGTCATGTCACTCTCTTGCCATCAAGATCATGACTAACCTACAAGAGGTCCTGAAATTTGAGAAATCTAATTCTAGCAAAAATCTTATTGCCATTAGTGATTTTATATTTATAAACTATACCATATCATGACTTGGTTTCAGAAAGAGATTCCACTTTTATCTCTTTGGGGAGTATTGACCCAAAAGTGGTTGCTATTTCTCATGAAGACACAGGGATCCTCCTTCCCTTAAGCATCCTGTAAGTATTTGTCTACCTAACCTGATTTAGAGAAAGAAATATGCTTGGAGTTTGCAAAATTAGGGAGTCCTTAACTTTGCACCTTCTTTTATTGTAAGAGAAAAACAAAAGGAAAAGAACCTTAAAAATCTAAGACTAGAGATGATTAAGTTATATTTTCCCTTTACTCTATATTAGATTAAATATTAGATATAATCTACTCTAAATTGGATCCACTGCTTCCAAAATTTTGCTGTTTAGGACCCTTGAATAGATAGATAGAGTTAGGATTGCTTGACACTTGTTCCCAAGTCTCTCCAAGTTTGACAATATGACTATCCTGTTGGGAGATGAGGATAATATTATGGATTCAGGAGGTCATAATATTCCATTTATTATTTAAGTTTGGAAAAATGAATGCCAATGGTAACATCTGGATAAAATTTGGGACATGGAGGTAATGTTTCATAGATAATAGTTAATATTTATCTTTTACTATATTTTTTCTATAAATGTACTAATTCTAACAAGTTTTGGAAGCAGATGTGTTTTCTCCATTTTAGAGTGAATAATTGGAAGCACATTTCTAACACTTACATGGTTATTAAATGGCAGCTTCTGGACTCAAAGACAGTCCTTTTTCAAGTCATAATTGGATGGATAGATAGATACATAGATAGATAGATAGAAAGATAGATAGATAGATAGATATAGCTGTATAGGTAGATAGATGGGGGCTTGATGGATAAATAAATTGATGGAAAGATGGACAGACAGATAATCTAGCACAATACCCAAGCAAGTAAACTGTCTTTTAAAAACCTCTTTAGCCAAAATTGGATGAGATTTCTTTTGAGGGTAATTAAAATGTTGTAAAATTAGATACTGGTGATTTTTTGCACAACTCTTTGAATATAATAAAATCCACAGAATTGTGGACTTTAAAAGCTGAAGATAGCATGGTGTGTGAATTTTATTTCAATAAATCTGTCATAAAAACAAACAAAACAAAACATATTTACAGGTTAGAGGCTATGACTGGAAATGTCCCCAGCAGAAGACAGACTAACGAGGGCTGTATTGAGACTGAGCTAAATTCATACAGCAGCTGGCCAAAGGTCCTAGGTTTTTGAGTGAGGCAGAAAGGGTAGCCAAATGTTAAAAAGCCCCTACACTTGAGTCAGATGCTCGGTTTAAAATTCTAACTCTGCTGTTTACTAGGATCATAGCCTTCACTAATTTCCACATTTATAAAATGGGTTTCCATTGGATTGTTGTGACTATTAAATGAACCAGCACACATACAATGCTTTAATAATTGGTGGCATGTGATTAACATTAGCTATCATTATTTTAGCAGGCAGGATGTGGATCAATAGAAATGGAGACCACCTGGTATTTGGACTCCTGTGAGTATATCTAAGGACCCGGCAGAAGTCCTGGTAAGGGACAGAAGATATGCAGGTATCCACCATGTCCAGAAGGTACCATGCCAGACAGGAAATTCTGGGCTTTTCCACCTCAGCCCATCTCTCCTTGAGTGAGATTTGCAGGGTTTAAAAACAATAGCAATTTTGGGTAAGAGGGGTAAGATCTACGCTGGGGAAAAGAAGACACTAAAGATAGGACAAAGTTTGTAGTGAGGAAATTATATTGGACTGTGGCCAAGTACTTTTATTCATATATGAATGTGTATATATACTTTTTTTTGGGGGGGGATAATTATATATTTACAGAAAAGTTGCAAAGAAAGTAAAAAGAGCACCCATGTACTCCTCACCTAGTTTCCGTAATGTTAACCTATTATGTACATGTTAACAGCTGATGTACATTATCATGGTACATTTGTCAGAAATGATAAGTTAGCATTGGTATATTATTATTCATTAAACATCATACTTTACTCAGATTTCATCAGTTTTCTTATTACTGTCCTTTTCTGTTCCATGATCCAACCCAGAATACATCTGCATTTTGTCATCTTGTCTCAGTTTTCTCTGGTCTGTGACAGTTTTCATTCTTTCCTTATTTTTCATGAACATGCGAGTTTTGATGAGTACTGGTCAGGCATTTTTTGGAACCCTCTCAATTTTGGTTTGTCTAATGATTTTCTCATGATTAGACTGAAGTAATCCTCAAGTTTGTGACTTGACCCAAGAGGGACTTTGCAGATGCGATAAGACTAAGGACCTTCAGATTGGGAAATTTTACAGGTGGGTCCAAAAATACTCACAACAGTCCTTAAATGTAGGGAATATTTTCCTGGATGCAGTCAGAAGGAGATGAGACTTAGGAATAATGGTCAGAGGGATAGAGCGTTACTGGCTTTCATGATGGAAGAAGAGCAATTAGCAAAAGAATGTGGAAGGTCTCTAAAAGTTGGAAAAGACAAGGGAATACTTGCTTCCTTAGAGCCGCTAGAAAGAATGTACCCTTGCCAGTATCTTAATTTGGCCATACTGGACTTCTGACCTAGAGAACTGTAAGTTAAAGTGTGCTATTTTAAGTCACTATGTGTGTGGCTGTCTATTATAGCAGCAATTAAAAAACAAACAAACAACTAATGCAGTGTTATACTCCAATACTAAGCAATTAATTTTATTGCACAAATTGTTGGAGATTTGGCCACTGTGAGAGGTCTGTCAGGTTGGTCTCTGTGTTATTTTGGACCTATTATCCATTTATATTTTGACCATCTCCTTACTTTCTGGCACTAAAAATGCTCTAGTCTTACCTTGCATTTTCCTTTCGTGGCCCAGAATCAGCCATTTTTCAAGGAGACTTGGTTCCATTTATTGTAGAATGGTATTTGGAAACCATGATCTGTGTTCTGAAAAGTTTTGTTGCTACTGGGGTGTCACTGCTTCCAGACCCTCTCAGGAAATATTGTAACTTATAACTAATATATTCACATATTTCTATTTCTTTCTCTCTATAGATAGTAAAAAAGACAGATAGAGATAGAAGGAAATATTGCCAGTATCACAGAGTTCATTTCAGCCTTCTTCTCTTGCTTTTTTTGAAGTTCTTTCTCTAAAAGTGAGAAACCTGACTCCCATTATCTTCTGTTTATTTTCTTTTGTTCACCCCCAATATTCACATAGAGTACCTTCAGAACTGTTAATCTCTACTCCTGTGAGAAAAAATAATTACTAACTAGAGAGCAGTTATTTTGTCTTTAGCCTTAAAGTTTCCAGTCAATTCACCACTGGTTAAAAGTTAAATAGGTTAGGTTCTTTTCCCCCATGCCCTTCAGTGAGTCATGTCATAGATTTGTGATGTGGTTACATGCTTCCGTCACAGAATAAGGTCCATCTTGCAATCCCATCATCCATGTGTGTGCATGTGTGTGCTAAATTTTCACACTTTAAATAGCACTCTTTATGAAGTATGATTACATGTTTTTTTTTAATTAAATTCAGTTTTATTGAGTTATATTTACATATCATACAATCGTCCACGGTGTACAATCAGCTGTTCAAAGTACCATCATACAGTTGTGCATTCATCACCCCAATCTATTTTTGAATATTTTGCTTACACTAGAAGGAATCAGAGTAAGAATAAAAAATGAAAGTAAAAAAGAATACCCAAATCATCCCCCATATTCCACCCTATTTTTCATTTAGTTTTTGTCCCCATTTTTCTTCTCATTCATCCATACATTGGATAAAGGGAGTGTGATCCACAGGGTTTTCACAATCAGACTGTCACTCCTTGTAATCCACATTGTTATACAGTCGTCTTCAGAGTAAGGGCTGGAGTTTCATAGTTTCAGATATTTACTTCTAGCTACTCTGATACATTAAAACCTAAAGAGGGATATCTATATAGTGTGTAAGAATGTCTATCATAGTGACCTCTTGACTCCATTCGAAATCTCTCAGCCTCCTAAGATGCACTTCATTTCATCTCATATGCCCCTTTTGGTCAAGAAGGTGTTCTCAATACCACAATGCCAGGTCCAGATTCATCCCTGGGAGTCATATCCTCCGTTGCCAGGGAGATTTACACCCCTGAAGTCAGGTCCCATGTAGGGGGGAGGGCAGCGAGTTCACCTGCTGAGGTGGCTTAGCTAGAGAGAGAGAGGGCCACATCTGAGCAACAAAGAGGTACTCAGGGGGACTCTTAGGCACAATTATAAGCAGGTTTAGCCTCTCCTTTGCAGTAATGAACTTCATAAAGGCAAGCCCCAAGATAGAAGGCTCAGCATACCAAGCCGTCAGTCCTCAATGTCTGTGAGAACACCAGCAACAATCCAGGTGAGGAAGTCCAACACCTCCACATTCTCCCCAAGCTCCTCAAGGGGGCCCTGCATAAATATTTTTATTCTCCACCCAAATTGCTTTGGGATGTGTTACTATTTCACTCTAACTTATACAAACCTAGCATATCTCACTTCCTATTCAAAGTTCCATGTAATTATGGTGTTTGGACAAACTGACTGTAGAAGTTATATTGTTTAGAAAATATAGATCCTGCACTAAATAGACATCTCTTCCCTTGGACTCACATGGAAGTTGAAGCTTTAACACACAGTCAGTTTCAACTTTCACCCTTTGGCCCAGTTTGCCCTAGTCTTAACCAGGTCTGCTTCATTCATATCACTAATTGAAGTCTGGGATCTTTCTCAGCTTTTTTTTTTTTTTCAGTAGTTGCTGTGTGTGTTAATACTGACATTCATATCTGCCGAGCTCTAGACTGAGTTTCAGGTGTCACCCAGATACCCCATGTTCCAGAGACCAATCAGGTTATAAACAAAGGTATCAGCATCTCAGAGTTTGGAGACAGCCATTACAATTCAGAGATAGAGTTGACTGTTGTAAGAGCTTACAATCTAGGGACTATTACAATAATCGTTTCCCTGTTAGGCTGTGCTCTAAGATTCAATTCAGAGTTTACACATTATAGTTAGTCCATATTGGTGAGGCATTATAGTGTTTGCCTTTGTTTCTGGCGTAGTTCACTCAAAATGCTGTCTACAGGGTCCATTCACTTCATTGTATGCCTCACATCTTCACTCCTTCTCATAGTTGCTCAATATTCCATTGTAGGCATACAGCACAGTCCACCATTCTGTTCCTCAGTCGATGTACCCTTAGGCCATCTCCACCCATTGCAAATTATGAATACCTCCTCCATAAACACTGGTGTGCGAATGTCCGTTCATGTCTCTGCTCTCAGATCTTCCGAGTACATTCTCCGTAATGAGGCTGCAGGACCTTATGGCCCTCACATACTTAGCTTCTTGTGGAACCACCACACTGACCTCCAGAAAGGCTACACCATTGTATCTCCTCCTCAACAGTAAATAGGTACATCCCTCTCTCCATGATTTCTCCAGCACTTTTACCCCATTTATATTTTTCCTGCAATTTTATAGAGATATATTCACATACCATACAGTTATCCACAGTGTACAGTTAGTTGTTCACGTTATCATCATATAGTTGTACATCCTTACTATTATATTGTATTGTATGACATTTTATTTTTCTTTTTATTATCTTTTTTGTTATTTTCTAAAAAAAAATCTTTTTTCGTAGTAATCAATATGTTTAGGTGCTGGCTGTGGTTACATGAGTTTTAACAAATGCATAGTGTTATGTATCTGTTATACCACACAGAACCATTTCATCAGTCTAAAAATTCCCCTGTATGTCATTTTCATGGACAACCAACTCCTCCCCCAACACCTGCAACTACTGATCTTTTTAATTCCTATATTTTTATTTATACAGATTATCATGGGAAGGAAATCATAAACCATGTAGTCATTTGATCTAGCTTCTTTCCCTTAGCAAATTGCATTTGAGATTCATCCATATTGTTCCAGGAATCAATAGTTTAAATCATTTTATTGCTGAATGGAATTCAGTTATATGGATGTACTATTTATCCATTTACCTGTTAAAGGATATCCTGAGCCCTTTCTTCATGATTGTGAATAGCACTGCTTTAAGCATTCATGTACAGAATATTGTGTGAACTTAATTTTCAATTCACTGGTGTTTCATAATAGTATAATTTCTGGTAATATGGTAAATCAATGTTTAAACTTCTAAGAAATTGCCAAATTGTCTTTTAAGCAGAAGATGAGCCATTTTTCATTCTCGTAGCCATTGGTGACAGCTCCCTTTGCTCTGCATCTTAACGAGCACTTGTTATTGCCAGGTTTTTGGATTTTAGCCAAATAGATGTGTAGTGGTATTCATTGTGGTTTTAATTTGGATTACCCTAATGCCAAATGACATTGAGCATCTCTTAATATTGCTATTGCTATATTGCTATTCATATACCTTTTGGGTGAAGTGTCTACTGATGTTAAATGGTCCTTAGAGATCATGTATTCCACATTTTGAGATAGGCAAAATAAAATATAGCTTTATTCTGTGACTTGTTAAAGGACACATTCTTAGTTAATGGTGGAAATGGATATTTCATACATTCCTACAACTAGTCTTATGCTCTTTCTACTATGTTTTGCTGCCAAATATCTATCATGTGTGTATTCTGAATTATTATAGCAGTTTAAAAGTCAAAATAACTACAAAATATGAAATGTATATACTTATTAAACCTGTATCTGTAATATAATATTTTTGAATAACATAGACTCATAAAAAATGTGGAAATTTTGTTCGAATTGTAATTGTTTTCCCTCAAATGGTAGATTTTACGTAGCATACTTCATTATATGATGTAAAACCTAAATAATGAGATTTGTTTTTTTTTCAATTTAAAAGAGTTGGGGAACAATTTTTCATGGGTCATGTGTTTCACTACTTGTGAAAAGAGACACTGACTACATGTGCTATGGAATAGCTCTGTAAGAATGTTTTAACATCATACAGCTAGGAAAATAGAAATGTCTCCCTCCAGAGCCAAAAGTTGGCAAGCTTATTGTCAGTATAAAATATTCGGACCCCCCAATATCAGGATTCGGCTCTTGTAATGCCATGCACTGCAGTTATCACCTGACCTTCTTCATGTTGTTCTATAGAAATCGGGGATCCAGAAACTGATACCCCAAAATGTTACTCAGGCTTCTGCTATTTCTTTGAATAATAATGTACTTTGTCTCTAAACCAGGAGATTTCCTATCTTCTGCTAATATTGATGAATCCTTGGCAGGAAAACTTGCTAGATTGAAGTAAGGAAAATTGCAGATCCTTCACAGTTCTTGAGGGTAAAATGCTGGATTTTGCAGTATGCTTCATGGTACACTCCCTTATTTTTAAAGGAAATTATCAAAATAATTAAATAAAACAACTATTATAAATAAAGAGTAAATATTGCTAATTGCACTACCCTTCACCATTCACCTAAAATGTCTATTTTTTTAATTTATATTCAATTTAATGTTAATAATTCTATCTTTAAGAATGCTTGCTTAGAAGTTTTGAGTTCTTACACAAATATCTACCAGTTAATTCTGTTTTCTCCAACAGTGACCTCCTTCTAACAGCATGTGAATTTAAAAGAAAATATTTGCATGAGAAAGCAAGGATGAAGAGTTTGTTCTCTAAGTAACTGTTTACTTTTCAAAAATCTAACCACTGCAATTTGTTTAACTTGCACATAAATATTGCAAAAATTAATATTTCCGCAAAAAAGTACACATGCTAATCTATTTTTTTCTAAAGTGAAAAATGATATACAGTTCTATACTTCAGTAGATGCTTTATGTTGAAAAATAAAGTTTCAGGAATATATGCTTAGATTTAAAATGTCTTATTCTGATATTGAAATATTTATTCAGCTTTGTGTACTGTGGAATAGCTTCCAGGCAAATCCTATTTATTTTTTCTCAGAAAATGCCTCAAGAGATATAATTCTTAAACTATACTAAACTAACATTACTGTTGTTTTATGGAGGCCATGATTATTCATTGTATCCTCATTTGTCTCCTTGTGGTTCCATTGGGAAAGAAATACTGTTCATTTTAGAAAGACCTTCTGCCATGATTACAGAGCCCTGCTGTGAAGTTTAAAATGTGTGTAATTCCACAGTATTTGTGGAAATAATCACACTGTTTACATGCAGTGATGATGTTAATGGAACTAGGCCATCATCTTTAAACAAATGTTTAACCCTATTAGCGGAATAAATATTCACTGTTGAAATAATTTGCTAATTGCTTTCCCTGGATTCAAACACTAGCTAGCATTTGATCTTGAATTCATTTTATTCATTGTTTACTTAGGTATAATAATTCTTTTAAAAAGAAACAAGACTTTATTTTGAGTTTTATGATGATAATAATACTTAGGACATAACACAGTCTGGCTATCCAGAGTTATAGAACAAAAATATTTTGATATATTTCTGAATACAAACCCTCAAGTAGGATTACACTCACATGTTATACTTTAAAGTGTTAGCCTCTTATTTGATATTTTAAGAGCATTTATCTAAGTACTTCCAAGAAATAATTTTTAGGGTTGTACTGTATGCATTTCGTCTTATATAAGAATGGAACAATAATAGGGCACTTACAAGCACAACCTTGGATTCTTACATGCTTGGAATAACATTTTGAACCCATCCTCTATTTTGGGGGCATGTAATTTAACTTCCTTAAAATCAGGCTATTTTTCTGTACATACAGATAAGTATAACTACCTATACATATTTTTATGCTCAATAGTAAAATAATACATATTAAGCACCTGGGGGATGCAAAGAAAAAAAATAGAAAGCAATAAATACATTCTACTTTTTCTCATAATAGTAACTATCATTTTATTCAGTCCTTACTATTGGACATGATTTTGTTTCAAACTTCTCACTACCCTAGATAGTTATTTGCCATATATCATGTGGGGTGTATATGATTGAGGAATGAATGAAATTCTAGAAATAAAAATTCTGGTTCAAAGCATACTATCTATGGTTCTTGATAAATTTGGTAAGTTATCCATCAGAAAGAGTGTAATGATTTATAGTTGTCTTGGTCTGTGTAGGAGAGCTTGCACCACTGATAACAATGTAGGGTGTTAACATTGTACACAAAATCTTTGGAACTTTGAGCAACATAGTGTCTTGTTATTTTAATGTGGATTTCCTTGATCCTAATAAGACTGAATATTTAATGTAATTATTTTGAGTGTGGAATTTTGCATTTATTTATGAATTTTCTTGCTCCCATGCACAGCCCATATCTATATCATCATAAAAATAGCACATTTTTAATATATGTTGCAAATGGTTGCCCCAATTTGCTTGTTGTTTGTTCCCCAATGTGATTATTTTCTGATATCTTTAAAGTTGAATTATTACATTAGGGCACTTATTACTTTAGTTAAAAACAGTATTGTATATGTAATAAATTACAAAATAGATGCACTTTTTAAAAGTCAAAAGAAATGCCTCTATTTAAAAGATAATAGTCCAAATGTAAGTAATTATTATTTCAGATATCCAAAGTCTACTCTGATATACAGAGAGGAATTCAGAAGTAAGAATTACTCTTCAAAAACACTCACTGTCCATCCACATATTTTACGCAAAGTAAAAAATCAATATGAGGAATTTGAAAACAAAATGAGGACCTTATTTGGGAGTCTTACATAAAGGAAAAAGTCAGTGCTAATACCTGTCAGTTATCCTTTATTTACAGCTCTGGTCCCAGAGCAACTTATTCACCTGCATGGGCATATCTGGAATGTTGTGTATAGACTGAGAAAAAATGAATGATTTCTATGCACCCTGATGGTTCTGCTTTTGAGCTACTTTGTCCAGTTGCTATGCCCTTGGAAAAAGGGGGAGGGATCAGATCAATCTAACATCACAATCTGAAATAGCAAAATGTATAAATTTAAAGTTACAACTCTGATTTTTGGCTCAGTCTTATGTTATACTCATCTTTCTGTTCATTAGGTGATTTGGAGCAATAGCATTTAGTAAATATTGGACAATGAAATATTTACACACAGATAGATGATAGATAGAGCTATATCAGTGCAGATATAGATACATAAATAGATGTAGATGTACATGTACACATGCAAATATAGGTATGTGCATATATATATACAAATACAATTTTCACATGTTTAATATTTTAACTTGAACCATAATCACATATTATATTGCCAATATATTAAAATATGTGCACAAATTTTAATGTCCTACAATTCCATTATATGCATGTACTATGTTTTTTTGCCTAGCCAACTAATAATTTAATGATGGGCCTTCTTTTTTTCAAAATCATAAATATTCTGTGTGTCAGGAAATATAATATACATATATATTATTGTAAAATATGTTGTTATAATTGTGTGTATCTCCTCGGATAATTTACTAAAAGTTTTTAAAACACATGAAAGGTATATTTAAAATTTAATAGGTCAAAATAAAAAGCAACTAGTACTTCTAAAACTTCTAACACATTCCTGTGCTGATCTTTCCATACTACTGTGACCAAAACCATCCCCTCTATACAATATACCAATAAATATAATAAAAAATAACAAAAAGTAAAAAATGATGTACAGTTTTTTTTTTTTTTTTTTTTAAATCAATGATAAAATCACTTGTTATTATAAAATGATGACCTGGAGAGTGATTGCAAAAATTATACTCTTGCCAGTGCTTCTTTGATATTCTACATAGTTGCCATCACAAGCTCTTTGTTAAACCTTTTCATCTTTGTTGATATGATAAATTATATTTCAAAGAAAAGAAGAAGAGGAGTAGGAGGAGAAAGGAAAAGAAATAAAGGAAAATGGATTTGTAGACTTCTTAACAATTGTATCAGCCTTATTGTCATTCCAAACAAATTTATTTCATTTCCAGGTATCATTTTATCACCTTCAAGTTTCTGGGACCTGACTCTTTGTTTCCCATTGGGTTCTCTTGGATGGTGATTTCCATATGTCTGCCATATAGATGCTATCTAACCCAGGTTACACGATTATCAAGACGTTTTCCTCCTGAGACGTCCTAGTTACTCCCCCAAAAGTTCAGTCACCCTATTAGAGCTACCCTCACTCAAGTCAGCTCTAGGGGCAGGCAGGTGGTAGTTTTTCCGGCTGCTGGTGAGTCTTGTATTACCACATGGGCTTTTCCTTAATGGCTGGAGATAATGTGTATGCACCCCGGTTTTCAACTGGAATCTGAATTATGACCCACTCTTCCCTTTGAGGATACCCTCTTCCTTCCAGCTCCTGGACCCCCACTGTTTCCTGAAAGATGTAGGGAGCTGAATAAAATTATTGCTTTACCCATGGGTGGTTTCATGAAATGTCCCTGTTCTGGTTTCTAATGCTGCTATTATGCAAAATACCAGAAACAGACCCCCTTTTATAAAGGGAGTTTATTTGGTTACAAATTTACAGTCTGAAGGCCTTGCACATGTCCAAATTAAGACTTCAACATGAGTATACCTTCACTGAAGGAAGGCCAGTGACATCCAGAAAACCTCTGTTAGCTGGGAAGTCACATGGCTGGCATATGCTGATCCCGGGTTGTGTTGCATCTCCTCTCTCAGCTCATGTGCATTCTTCCAAATGTTGCTCTGGGGTGTTTTGTCTTCTCTTAACTTCTCTGGAGCAAACTCTGGACTAGTATCTCAAAAGCATCAGCAAAAGTCTGCTTTCAACAGCCATCTCCAAAATGTCTCTTTCAACTGCTCCCTAAAATGTCAGTCTCAGTTGCTCTTCAAAATGCCACTCACAGCTGCTGTGAGGTCCTTCTGTTTGTGAGGTCCTTCTCTTTGTGAGCACTTTTATAGGACTCCAGTGATTAAATCAAGACCCACCCTGAATGGGTCGGGTACATATCTCCATGGAAATAATTTAATCAAATGGGTCACCCACAGTTGATTGAGTCACATCTCCATGGAAACACTCAATCAAAGGAATGCAACCTAATCAACACTAATACATCTGCCCCTGCAAGATGCATTAAAGAATATGGCTTTTGGCAGAACATAATATATCCAAACTAAAACAGCCCCCAAGCACACCTTAATTCTGCATTCCAAGTATTGATTACATTAATGGATAAACCTATGGTTAAAAACTCATCTTTCATATAAGCAAATGAAAAACGGGTGCACTTGTACTTTCCTAAACCCTTAGAGGCTTTTTTAGAAATATTCCCTTTCTAAAGCTAGAAACTCCATTCTCTGCATTTCATATGAAGTCCAATATTTCTGTAGGTGCAGCTGGCAGACTGATTCTTTTTGAAACAACTACCCATGGATCTCTAGCATTTCTGTAAGGCTTGTTAAGAAGCATTGACAAATTTTCTTCAGGAAGGTTTGTATACAAAACCCCCTTGGAATATTGAGCTAATATCTCCTTCCAAGACAGAGAGATTTGTTTCTTGACTAAGATAAAGATAATTTCTCGTTTGGTAAATGTTGGTTATGTTTGCAAGCAGCCCCTTTATAAAATTGGGGGGGAGGGGGTTCCTAAGTTTGTAGTTCCTCAGGAGTGACAGATATTTACTGTATATACAGCATCCACCTGGGTCCAACAAAATACCTCATGGGACTGGTCAGGCACAGGGAATTAGTGCAAACAAAAAGCCCATGCTTCCTGTTCTGCTATGAGGAATAAAACTCGTTGTCTCTGATACAGGAATCTTGTATCTTCTGCCAATATCTGGGAGCCAGAAGGAAGAGGGTATCCTGAAAAGGAAGAGTAGGTCGTAATTCAGATTCCAGTTGAAAACCAGCACACATACACAGGGTAGAATTGCAGATCCTTCAATTTCTTTAAAGAGTCAAGTTATTTGGAAAGCTCAATTTAAAAGCAGGCAATTCAAATTAAATAAAAAAATAAGTAAAACATCACACAAGGTAAAGGAATAACAGAGAGAATTGAGACTCTGTGATATATAAGCCTTGCATAAAGAAGTCACAATTTTTATATTCTGTTTCTACTTCTTGTTTTGTCTCTCATTCATTTAGAATTATGTAGGCCAAATAAACCACATAATTAGGTCAAATAACTTAAAGGCTGACACTGTGTATATAAGACAAGAGTTTTAAATTTTATGATAACTTCTGACATTCCTTATCTCAGAGTGCTGAGTTCCTGCTAGAAGAAGGGATACAAAGATAAGGGCTTGAAAATTCTCTTCCTTCAATCTCTCTTTCTAGGTATTCTGCAGGAAGTCAAGAGAATGTGAAGTGTTCATAAAATTGTTTAAAAGCATCCATTCACCCAATTTTTTGACTGAAGAGGACTGTAAAGATCCCATAATACTCTTTTAATTCAATCTCATCTTATTTCACTGGTATTGCTGACATCAGTAGTACTTTTTAAGAAGGCATCTACTCTCTGAATATCAGTTATTCTGCAAGGTCAAGACGTCTGCATCAAAATTAATCTATTAAATTTTTGGCAGTTAGTTCACAACACAGTTCATGTGCCACATGAAAAATTCTGGCAATGTGTAATAATAATTGAAGTCCTCAAACTCTGTCTCTAAGAAAAGGTTGTTTGCTTGCCATAACTAAAACTAATTTTGCTTTGATGTCCCTTCCACTGGAGTAGCGGGAATTCTTAACTTCAGGCATTTTCAATTTCCCCTCCCTCCACTCTCTCACTATTTGCCAGAGTTCTAGGGGCCTTTTGTAGTGCCAATGTGTTGGGATGGTCCTTCAGTTATTTGCTCATACATTTCTGAAAAGTCTATTTCCCTGTTTTTCATGAGATTTCATGTCTGGTGACTCCCCCCCTTGTGTTACTTTGACATTCTTGGGCATGGAATTGTACTTCCAAGGATATCCATGGTGCATTCTACATCTGGAACCATGCAGCCTTGTCTTCTTTGGAGTCTTTACACTTTCTGGAGGCTTTACCAAGAAGCCCCAAGCCCACCTCCTAATCATCTGTGCCCTTAATTCATACCCTCTTTATCTCTTCTATGTGGGTTTTCTTTCCATTTCTCCCCAAAAGCAAGTGAAACCTCACATTGTTAAATGTACTTCACTCATGTTTCTGGCCATGAATTTGTTTTTTTTAATTCCTTCCCCAAGTTCTGAATTATCTCTTGTACTTAGGTTTCTAATCTCCAAAGTTGCTGTGGAGCTTGTAGAACACAATTTTTTTTTTTTTTTAATGGAGGATTATATTTGCTTTCCACACTCCTTGAGGAGTTAGACAAAAGGTCCAGTATCTGTCAAATGGGGGTAAGACTAAATGAAAAATATAGAAGGAATAATTGAGTAAGATAAAATCTATAATAATATCCTTTTACAAATTTATTTTCAATGTTCCATATTTAGTACCTAAACACACACACACACACACACACACACACACACACACAGTGTTTTATTAACTTTTTTCTCCAATGCTACTTTACAAGTAGCCCATAGATTTATAGATTTGATAAATGGTAATTAATTACCATAATTTTCTGGAAACACTGGATTCATGGCTTTAATTTTCACTTTGACCAAAAGCTGCTTTAAATAAAATATTGGTTTTTAATTATTGTTTGTAAATATCCAAGTATTTGTTCTTTGCTGTCATGTTTAAATATTTTCATGTTAATATCTAATTTTATTGCTAGTGATAAAAATACATATTCTTTTAGAGATTTTATTTTGGTTTTCTTTTTGGCTTAGCATGAGTCATTTAAAAAATTCTTTATGCACTAAAAAGGAAAAACACTATCTGCTTATGGGATAAGGTACTTGAGATAAAAATAAAAAACTCACATTTTAAATTACTTTTTGATAGTATCTACATGTTCTATTAGATTTATGTAGTCAGAGGTTATGTGTATTAAATGTTCCTACTATTGTCACAATTTAGTATTTTTAAATGTCTGCACATTTTTCTATATTTGAGCAGTTTACACTCAAACTTTAATGTTACAGAATAATTTATATACCCTCTGACAGTAGATTATTTCACTTTTTTATTTTTAGTGATATAAGCAATGTTCTACCAAGGTAGGTAGCTTTTCCTTAGATCTTTTCATTGGTGTTAGAATCCAACATTCTAAGATCAAGTTAGAAAGTTGCTTGAGGACAGACTGCACAACAGAAGACAACAGACTGGAGGAGTTCTGGGGTGGGGCAGGGGGGGAGGCTGTGGCCTTATGAGCAGCCCCAGCAGATCATATTAATCTTCATGATGTTCTTCATCTATTTTGGACCTCCCAGTTATAAACTGTCTGTTTCTCTCCAGCCTCCAATCCATTTCTGTGCCCCAAAACTCCTTACCACCTTGACGTTTTTGGTTTGTGTCATGTAACCCAGTTAAACTTGTGATGTTTTGCAACCACTTAAAGGTTCATGTCAGCAGAGCATATATAAAACACACACAGGCACACACATCTCTAACAACAAATAAATTTTATTTAAACCATATGACTTTATAACTATCTTTTGGATAATGTCTTCGTTACCCATCTATTTTTCAAAAATCAAAATGGCTCACAGCAGTTCTTCAGAACTCTCATCTCTTCCAACTTCCAATCTATGCTGCTTCCCTTTTCACTCTTTACCTCTTTTGTTTCACATTGCCTTATTTTTTACTATATTTCTTTTTTATTCCCAGAAGGTAGTGTTATTCTCTTTTTCCTCTCGACTTCTATTTTTCTATATACCACTTATCTATCAAGTAAACTGATATTAGTGTGTGTCCTAGTTTGTAATGCTGCAGAATGCAAAACACCAGAGATGGGTAGGCTTTTATAAAACTGGGGTTTATTTCACTACACAATTACAGTCTTAAGGCCACAAAGCATCCAAGGTAACACATCAGCAATCGGGTACCCTCACTGGAGGATGGCCAATGGCCTCCGGAAAACCTCTGTTAGCTAGGAAGGCAGCTGGCATCTGTTCCAAAGCTCCGGCCTCAAAACAGCTTTCTCCCAGGACGTTCCTCTCTAGCAAGCTTGCTCCTCTTCAAAACATCACTCCCAGCTGCACTCTCTTTTCTCTCTTTGAGTCAGCTCATTTATATAGCTCCACCGATCAAGGCCCACCCCGAATGGGTGGGGCCACGCCTCCATGGGAACATCTCATCAAAATTATCACGGACAGCTGGGTGGGGCACACTCCAAGCAAATCCAACCAGCACCCAAGCATCTGCCCCACACAAGACCACAAAGATAATGGCATTTGGGGGACACAATACATTCAAACCGGCACAGTGTGCAACGTATGGGGTAACAGGGATAGGCATATTTTTTCCTCAAAATATTTCATTATTATGTAATCATAATACCTCCCATTTCCATTGCTTTCAGCCACCAAGCAACAAATATAAGTTCCATATTTCTTTCATTTACTAAATTTCCATATTTCTTTCATTTATTGAACAAGTATATACTCAATGACTACTATATTCTAGATTCTTCATTGGGGCTGGTGCTAGGGCTATGAGTAAGTAACATTACTTGTGGTGCATTTCTTCTTGTGTGTAGATGATACCACACAGACTAATAAGTAATTACAGATTAATATAAAAGATATTAAAAGAATACAGTGTTATATGATAGGACTAAAAATCAGAGTGAGGAGGCTATAAAATAGAAAAAAAAAAGGTTGAAAAGTTCTAAGAACTCACCAGAAGGGCACTTATTCTCTATCAACTCTAAAACCAAGCTTGGCATAAACTTTACCTTTCTACATGAAGAAGCAATAGTCAAAACTTAAGTGCACATTTTAAATAATTTGTTATTTACCTTTATTAATTATGATATGATATCTAAGAAACAATTGTTAATGAATATAAAGATTATTTATTCTAAAGGAAATACTTAAAAGTCAGGTGTCATCTCCTTAACTATTTTGAGATGTTGATCTTTAAATCTTTAGGCATGCATTCTAAAATATTATCATATTTATATTTGGACTTCAAATCTCAAACAGGTGATAGGGTGCCTTCATTTGTATATGTAATAGATCTTTCAAAAAGTTATTTTAAAAGACTGTAGTTAAATTTCAGCCTGAGAACACAATGATTACTTTTAATCCAGTGGTGATAAAAGAACAGACTCTTACTCTGCACTACATGAGTATGTTCTTATAATTTTTATCTGCAACAAAATTTTATAAATTAAACAATCTTTCTTAATTGAAATAAAATTTCCCATGTAATATTAATTCCTAATTACTCTCTGAAACATACGGAATTTTGAAATAGTAGCTTTAAGTGTTTTTGCTTTTCAACGTAATTGCAAATTTCAAATATCTGTAAACAATTTTTAAAATATTAGCCATTAATTTATCCATTCCAGATATTTATATTTCTCTGTGATCTTAATTATGAAACACTTACTGTTAGAGATTTATTTAAAGATCTACTCATAATAATAGGGTTTTTTAAATTTATATATGAATGATAAAAAGCAAATAACCAAAAACTCGCATAAATAACATATAAATATATTTTTGTTTAGGCAATTAAGTAGTAGATGGTGAAAATAATAAAATGACATTTGGGAAAAATTAAGAAAATATTTTCATAAACCTGATAAACAATGTAAAATACTAGGAACCTGACCTTAAAGAAGTGATCGGGTAATGTCAGGTCTATGTTATTTTGGGGAATTGAGGAAGTGCTTTTTGGTTGATAGTGAATCAATATGTTTTAAGGTGAGTTAATATATCCAGAGGTCTAGAGCAAGTTTAAAGTTGAATAAATCATAAAGGAAGAACATATCAGCCTAGAATAAAAAATACAAAATAGATTTAACCTTATTTATCAATGATAAAGTAAGAATTCAGGACATGAAAAAAACTATAGATAAAGTACAGTGAGTGAAGGCATGCCAATAGGGGTCCTGAGAAGAAAATAAAAGGGAATAAAATCTGTGGTACATGTACAAGTTAGGAACCATGTTATACTTTGTTAAGAAAGCACTTTTTAAAACAGGTATTAAAGGATAATCTTAAAGAAAGTGCAATATAAAACCTCATTTGTCAAAAGGAGGTGGATCACAAGACTGACCAAACTATTTCTATGTTATATAGCATAGACCTATGTAGAAAATTATTACTTACAATTATATAAAAAGGTTTCTTTTAAATACTTCTGAAGGACATAAAAGAAAAGGACTTTGACAGCAGATAAAATGTTCGTTTTACAAGGCATATGTATTTTCTTTTGAAGATTTTTTCTACCATCATTTTTACATGATAGTTTGAACAAGAGTTTATAGCAACAGTTCTTTTTGAGAAATACTGAATTCTGAAGCTATTCATATTAAAAAAAAACTATCTTGAATCTTAAGTATACTATTCTTATATGTATACCTAATCTATTGAAGGGGTTTCTATTTTTTCTTACTGTGTTATAAGGAATGTGCAGATGTATAGGTTTTATAAAATTACTTATTGATTAGTTAGCCTTATATTCACTTATGAAAATGAACACATGAAAATAAAAAAAAGGTTGAAAATAAATACATGAATAATATTGTTCACATAGTGAAAAATCTTCTCAAGCTTGATTACTTTTTGTTTGTTTGCAAAATGAAGATGCATCTTTAGTACTTCAAATTATTTATCCTTAAAATAAAATACTCTATAACAAAATGAATCTCAAATTTAAATACCATATGAGGAGTTTGTGAGTCAACCTACAATTATATGAATGAGTAAAACTGGATTTGTTCTAAGAGCAGTGTGTAAAACAACATCATAAAGGGCATTCAACATGTAATATGGATTCGAGTCTTGAAATTTGAAAGACTGATACTTACTCATTATTTTTTATTAAATATACATGCTTCTGCTCCCAGTATTCACCTTGACCTTTCAGGGGTATTGTCCATTATTTCTTAGAAGAAGTGAATGATAAATATTAGATAATCATAGGATAAGGGCTGGAGTTGAGGTATGTGATAGTCATGTAAGAGCAGATAACAGATGTCAGCTAAGGAGTTTGGGAAATACTACAAAGCATATGTACCATTGAGCTCATATTTCAAATATTAATATGAGTTTACCTAATGAAGAAGCAGCAAAGACATTCCAAGGATGAAGTCTTGGATATGCCATTCATGACCTTGGCCAATTTATTTTTATTTATACCTACATTTCCACCTCTATGAGCTGGGTATAAATCATATGCCTGGTGTGTCAATCACAAATTAAGTATGAATGTCAATTTTTATAATATTTGTATTATATAAAATGTTTTTTTTTTTTTTAACTTCCTAGCATCTATTCCCTTTTCCTTAAATCACCCCAATCCACCCCTTGTGGAAGCTAGAGGGGTTTTCAGTAGACATTACTGTCCTGATCAGTAACTCAGGGTCTCCTGTTCTTCCAGGAATATGTTCTCCTTGAGGTTAGGCTTGGCCATGAGACTTGCTTTTGTTAAAGAAATACAAGTGGGATGGAATGTGTAGAATTTCTTTGCAAGTAAAATTAAGTGCCAATGCAAAATTCTTGCAACCATATGTTGCAATGAATATCAAAAGACAATGAAGCTTCTGTGTACCTGACTCCTAGGTAACTAAAAGAAGCAGATCATCACTGGCAACCCTCTTTAGACATGTCATATGAGTGATATATACACTTCTGTAATTTTATGCTACTGGGATTTTAAGTTTGCTGGCTGCTGCAACATTATGTAGCCTACCCTGACTTTATAGGACCCTGGTGACCACTTTTACCAGATTCTTCCTCTCACCATCCTGGCACAGTCAAGGGTTGGACCAAAAAAGTTTAAAACATTTAATTTTGAGAGAAGTGAGTTAAAAATAAAAGATGAGTTGAAATGTATTCATTTCAGTGGGCATATTTGGGCAAAACTGAGAATTACTTTTACTTCCAAGATGCTATAGAACTGCATGGGTTCATTCTTGCCCACAAAGAATTTCTCAGTCATATTTTTTATTCAAGCAGCCCCCACATGGCTTTTCAGTTCATTATATATTATCTTATGTTAATATGAATCAGAGAAACACAACTGTTACAAGATAGGATAAGCTGTAGCCTGCATTCAAATATATGGCATTGACCTCATGCCTGATGGTATTTACATGTAAGGTTACCAAACTTAATTAATGTAACAAATCCGGAACAAATCTCCAACACTACTGAGGAGTTTAAAAACATTTAATTTTAAACAGGGCTTATCTGAAGGATGAGTTAAGATTAAAATGTGTTAGCAACTTGCTTGGTAGCACTCAGTGATGATTTCTCGGTTGTTCTTCCACATTCACTAGAGGTTCCTGGGAGTGTTCTGAAGCTTCCCTCTGTTTGGAGGCAATTACCACACCTATGAGGATAACAGACCAAATCCCTAGTCTCATAGTTCCCTGACAGCCTCACTTTCGAATACAATTTCTGTACTTTGCATCAACCACTCATTTGAATGGGGAAAAAAAATCTGAAAAACGATGCTGCCTCTGCAACCAGGACATGAAATATCCAACTCTCTATCATGTGTTCCATCGTTTGCTTGCTCTCCAACCCTACTCTTCTATTATCCTTGCCCTCTCTCTCTCCGTCTTCACACTGGATAAACCCAGGTATAATTGTGCATTTAATCTCTCCATGCCCCATATATAAAAGTAGAATGAGTATAGCACCTATCTGAGATTGCTTTTGCATTAAATTAGTTTATTTATATGTTTATAAATATATATGTTCAGTAAAATCCTTGATATAATAATGTGACCATTGAATAGTAATATTACCCTAGCCTGCACCAGGACCTGAGCAACTGATGCTAATTGAGGAAACAACATTTGTTCATGGGAATTGGTCTCCCTATAATTTATGGCCAAAAATCTCAAATAGGCACTCATCGCTCCTCATCAATCCTACTGCCCTTCACTAGGATGTGTGTTCTTCCACTACTATATGTTTTTACACCATCTCTTTACCCCTCAGACTGCCAATACCTCTCACTTTTCATTGTCAGTGGACAATATTGCCTTGTATTTTACTAATATACAGATATCATAATAGAAACCTATATAGAAACTGATAAACAGATAAAAACCTAATCATGTAGGAATAACCTGAACTTCCCAGGACTAAACGCACCCACCCACCTGCATCTCACGCATGTCCTCTGCCTTCCTTCCTGTGTCCCTTAACTCAAGTCAAAGGCTATCCCTTATCTGTGAGCTTTGGGATTATCTATTTTCATCTTCTCAAGGACATTTGGTGCTACAAATATAGCCACCTCTCCCAAATCACCATTTTTTCCTCTCTACTAGATCAATGTCATCAACAATATCAAGCATTATTTATTCTCCCACTCATGTAGAGGCACAGCAAAATTTAAGTCACTTCTTCAGATGTTTCAAATTTCTAATACAAGGATATTGAGTCTGGAGCAGAGGCTTCACATTTCTTGAGGGAATGAACACATAAGTACATTGTCATTGTGACCCTGGGCCACACTTCCAAATTCCATTTAACATATTTTGAGCTTACTCTTAAAAACTGTCACAGCATTGTGTTCAACCTAAACTGTGCTGAAAAATATCAATACCGGGGAATGTTTCAAGTTGATCAACCTCTGTTTTTCCTTCCAGCCTCCCAATCCTAGTTCTCTGCTTCTGCATTTTATGTTCAGGCTTTCTTAAATCCATTTATTAATTAAAGACAACAGGATTTTTCAAAATGTTTTCTATTTTATTAATTGAGAGAACTGAAGCTAACATATTAAACTAATATATTAAACTGACAAACAGAAAATAATTATAAATAAGAATATGTACATTAATACAATAAGACTAATGTCTAGTAACAGATAGATTTCATTGCAAAATAGAAGTAATTAAAACCAATTCCTCTGAAGGTATTTTTTCTAATATTTAGTGAAAAGAAAATTTGTGGATTCCTATCAAAATTTCCATTCACTGTAATAAGCAAAGATTGCAAATTCAAATGTCAAGGAAGCACATCAGAGAATGTAAGAGTAAAGTGAGTTGGGGAGGGGAGCTATTTTAACTGTTGAGCATAATATGCCCTTTCTAACCAACAATTACTGGTTGACTTTAACTGATTATTGCCATGAGAGAAAGTATACCCAGTTTTACTACTTAATGTAGGGAATTGATATTTAAACATGCTGACTTAAATACTGACAAATAATTAATTCGAAGTCAATATTTTCAGAGCCAAATGAAATTCATAACTAGATTTTGTATATAACCTCATGTATTATTAGTTGCAGGGCTCTGCCGTTACAATGTGCATGTTAAACAATTAAGCTATTATTTGCATGAGTTTTATGTAAGAGAAAATGTTAATCCTGGAATAAATAAATAACATGGCATCATCCTTACTTGAAGGCTGTTATTAGTAAAAGAGGGATAGTTACATAGGTTGCAACCTTTATGAAATGTGAATTTCTCCTTTACGTAACAGTTATAGGGGACTTACTATGTGCTTAACATGGGTATACAGGAGTGAGCAAAACAGATCAAATGCCTGCAATGACACATTCAATGAGAAAAATTACTCTGTAAATACTAACGCAAGAAATGTAGATAGAAATTCTTACGTTGTGGAGGATGGTGGCTGCAAGGTTGCTAATATGTTGTTTATGGATGGTTTTGGCAAGGTCAAACATAATCAATACCTGAAGGAAGAGAAGGATTGAGTCATGCAACGAATATCCAGAGCAAGAAGATTCCAAATAGACTGAACAGCAGTTGCAAATGTCCCAAGGAGGGAGATGCCTGGCAAGTGCATGGAACAAAAAGGGGACTAGCATGGGTGGTGCAGAATAAGTGAGGGAGACATTGGTAAAATATTAGCCATGGAGGTTTTGGTGAGAGAGCATAATCATACTGCATAAGGCTCCACATGTATATTGTAACATGATAATTGCTATGGAGTAAAATAAAGGTAGAAAGGAAGATGGGGTTCCAGGTTGGGGGAGAGTGTTTGTAAACATGAGAAATCTCTGCCACACCCTCTCTATGTTTCTGGTATACATAATATTTATGGAATCAACAAGAAATCTAATAATATTACTCCTAATGAAAACTGTTCAGCACTTCCCCACTATTTCCCATTTCATATGCAGACATTTCACCATGGCATATGTGCCTCAGACCATCAAACCTTTAGCAAGCCCTCCAGGTTCATAGCTTTCCACTCCTTGCTACACATCATATGTTTCGGTCTAAATATTCCTCTACAAATGTTTTTCCAAATGCTAAAAAGCTGTCTTTTACCAATGCCTACCTCTTTAGGCCCCTGGCACATCTTTTATATCTCGATTGAAGCATATATCGCATTGATTTTTTTTTTTTTTCATTTCCCCTAGCAAGCTGAGATTTTCTTCAGGAATGATACTATGTAGAGCAAGGTATAGTTTATGTTCTATAAACTTCTTTTTCCTTTTTCCTTGTTGCTTGAGCCTATATCCTATGATCCAGTCTGAAAGTGGTCAGTTAAGACATAATATTAAGGAAATCTGTGATGTATCTTCTGGGAAAAGAGTTCCTTTCTAATAAGGACCTGATTGTTGGAATTTTGGAAGCTATCGTGTGTCACAAAGAGCCACACTTGGGTGCCTTAAGTATGGTAGAGCAAAAGATGAGTCATGAGATTTTGACTGAATTGATGAACTGCTAAAATAACCTCTGACCTTCAGACTTCCAGTTAAGGTTTTAAACTTATACATGCATAAGACCAAAGTCTCTGCCAAACTGTTGCCATTAAGTTGCTTCATTCCTGTTGTTTTAACCATATGTGGCTATTTAAAACTAGATTAAAATTAATTTGATTAAATGTCATTACAAATTCAGTTCTGTTGAACTACCTACATTTCACATGTGGCCAGTAGCAACTGTAGTGGGCAGTACAGATACAGAATATTTCCATCATTCATAGAATTATACTGCACAGTGCTGGTCCAGAAGTTTCTGTTTCCTGAAACTCGCAGTACAATTCTAGATAATTTCTAGAGTTGAATAATTATAACAGGATTTCACGTACATGAACTAGATCTGTAACCCTAGTTACACAACAGTCTTCGGAGAAGTCAAATTCTTCACACTGAGAAATGTATTTCCAGCAAAAACATTTTCTGAAATATATGTGTAACCCACATCAGCTAGTGAGGGGCAAAGTGTTACACTTAAATTAATACCACAAATATTGTGCATCACAACAGCCTTATTAGTTGAACCCAGTGTCAAGTGTGCTGGAGGTGATGGTGGTGATATATTGGTTTTGGTTCTGAAACAGATACTTTATTTCCACTATGTTTCAATGTTTCCTTTTAAAAAGTCTGTCAATTTACCTCTTAGACCCAATAAAACTGCATACTTCAGAACCAACCTAGAGGAACATGTACCACTGATTGTTTTTTTTTTTTATTTTTCAAGCCATACAAAAGCTAGGCTATACTCTACCTTTTCTTATACACTGTTCATTCAAATGAAATGGATAGAAAAGGGCTATGAATGTCTGAGAAAAGCACCCATAACTGACAATTTAAGTTTTCCTATTCTTGTTAAACATTTAAAAAAGCAATTGTTCAAAAAAAATTGCTACATAGTATCACTCATATTATGACCTGAAGAATAGAGCAGAGTTTCATCTTTCTGTGATTCTGATTACATAAATGCTATTTTCTCTTAAATAAAAATACATCTCTTCAATGAAAGAATATAAACCATATGTATTTGGAAATTAGGTGGCATAATAACATCTAATAAATGGGATTAGATGCCATTCTTATACTTTTTTTTATTTTGAAATAAATTCAAAGTTACATGAATAGTTGCAAAAACAATACTAGCCCCATACACAGAATTCCATCATACCCTGACCCCTCCCCCGATAGCTCAATCCACCAACTTTAACATGCTGTCACATCGCTATTTCTTTCCCTCCCTCCCTATCTATCATCCATCATATATTTCTCTGTCTTCTGAACATATGAGAGTTAGCTGCACCCATCATTGAACTTACACTATAATTCACGTATGTACTTCCCATGAACAAGAACATTCTTTTATGTAATTCCATTAAGCCCAGCTAAGAAGTACAAGAGATTCAACAATGATACAATGCTTACATTCTGTATTTCATTTTCCTTATGTCTCAACTGTGTCCCTTCGAGCCACCTGTCCTCCACCCTCCAATCCCATCCAAGTTCATCCTTAGCATTCAATTGTCGTCTAGTTAGACTTTTTTTTTTTTCTTTTTTGAATTGTGGAAGCATATATACAGCCTAAATCTTCCCATTCCACCCCCTCCCTAGCCTTACCATTAGTGGGATTAATCACATTTAGAATGATGTTATGCTCTTTCCCACCATCCATTACTAGAAATTTCCCTTCATCTCAAACAGCAACCCTACACTCCTTTCTTAACTTCCTATTGCCCCTTCCCCCATTTCTCTTATCCCAAACTCTACTTTTCATCTCTATGGTTATATTCTCTGATAATTTCTATGTGTTTACTGTGGGGCTTAAAATTAACCTCTTAAATCCATATCAATCTTGTTTTTCTTTGATACCACCTTCCCTTCAATAGGGCACATAAACGATGTTCCTATACTCCTTCATTCCCCCACCTTTATATAGTTGTCTAAAATTACATATTTTACATTGAGTTCAAAACCACTGATTTGTCCTTAGGGTTTGTGTATTTTTTATCATGTAGGAAGTAAATAGTGGAGTTATAGTTCAAAAATTATTGACTTCTATTTGTATTCCATTGTGTTTGGAGAATGTTCTTTAAGCATATTCAATTTTTTTTTTTTTTTAATTTCTTGAGGCTTGTTTTATGTCCCAGCTTATGGTCCCTTCTGGAGAAAGATCTGTGATCACTAGAGAAAAATGAGTGCCCTGGTGATTTGGGATGTAAGGTACTATATATGTCTGTTAAAATTCTCCATATCTCTTTCTCCGTTCTTTGTCTCTCTGTTGATAGGGCTGCCTTTAGAATCTGAAGTAGGGCAGATCTTTTACTGGCAAAGTCTCTCAGCATTTGTTTGTCTGTGAAAAATTTAAGCTCTCCCTTGAATTTGAAGGAGAGTTTTACTGGATAAAGTATTCTTGGCTGGAAATTTTTCTCTCTCAGAATTTTAAATATGTCATGCCACTGCCTTCTCACCTCCATAGTGGCCACTGAGTAGTCACTACTTAGTCTTATGTTGTTTCCTTTGTATGTGGTGAATTGCTTTTCTCTTGCTGCTTTCAGAACTTGCTCCTTCTCTTCAGTATTTGACAGTCTGATCAGAATATGTCTTGGGGTGGGTTTATTTGGATTTATTCTATTTGGAGTTTGCTGGGCATTTATGCTTTGTGTGTTTATATTGTGTAGAAGGTTGGGGAAGTCTTCCCCAACAATTTCTTTGAATGCTCTTTCTAGACCTTTACACTTGTCTTCCCCTTTTGGGACACCATGAGTCTTAAGTTTGGACGTTATATTTTATCTATCGTATCCCTGAGATCCATTGTGATTTTTTCATTTTTTTTCTCCATTCTTTCTTTTGTTCTTTCATTTTCTGTTCTGTGGATTTCTAGGACACTGAGATGTTGTTCAGCTTCCTCTAGTCTTGTATTGTGAATATCCAGAGTCTTTTTAATTTGGCCAATAGTTTCTTTTATTTCCATAAGATCTTCTATTTTTTTATTTACTCTTGCAATGTCTTCTTTATGCTCTTCTAGGGTCTTCTTTATGGCACTTATATCCTGGGCCATGGTCCTCTTGATGTCCTTTAAATCCTTTGCCATGTTTTCATTCTTTGATTGTAGTGCTTTAATTAATTTTGCAAGGTACAACGTTTCTTCTGAAATCTTGATTTGTGTATTTGGAGCTGGATTCTCCATATCATCTGGTTTTATCATATGCATTAAGATTTTCTGTTGTTTTTGGGCTCTTGGAATTTGTTTTGTTTGATAGGGTTCTTTCAAGTTGTATCAAAAAAAAAGGATATCAATCTAATTTTTCAGAGACACAGTTTGGTGATGTACACTTTCTCTTACTAACCAGCAGATGGCATCTGTGAGTCTTTAATTTGTTAGAATTGCAGCTTGGTGACATACACTTTCTCTCACTAACCAGCAGATGGTGCCCGTGAGTCACTTATTCCCCTCAAGTCAGTTCTCCCCAACTTCGTGGTATGTGGGAATCTGATTCTTTTGGGGTCCAATTGGTGCACTTAATTTGGGTGTGTTGTTGGTGCTGTCTGCCCTCAATGAGGGGCATGTGCCTGAGTGGTTAGGGAAGAAGGGCAGGTTTAACAATTAAATCTCCCAGGTGTTCCCAGAGATTTAAGGCTGTTCTCTGCTGCTGACACAAAAGTCCTTGGTATTGGCATAGGTTCCCTGGGATTTCCAAGCAGTTCCCCCCTCCCTGCTGTGCTTTTCCAGGACCTCTGTTGGGGGTGGTGGTGGGCTGTGCCACGTCACAAGTGAGCGCCAGCCTCCAGGGAAGCCCTGGGCCGCCGGGCTGTGTAGGGGCATTCCCAGCCCACTTCAAAAATGGTTGAATGGGATGCATTAACTTCCCCCTTTCCACACAGCTCCGCTCTCCCAGCTCCGGGACAATCAGCCATGGGTGTATTCAAGGCCACTGTCCACGGCCAATATTGTGTTGTGTGAGCGATGCTGTGTGAAAGACTCCCTGTCAGGCTGGGTTTCTTGTCTCGGGTCTGTGCTGTGAGTTCAGCTGGGCAGGAGTAGCCCCACCCACTGGGGAGATGTCTTGGAGGCTGGGCCTGCCGGCTCGGCTCTGAGCCATGTGCTTGGCTCCGGGAAGGAGCAGCCCCACCCACTGGGGCAACGGCTGTGAGGCTGGGTTTCTCAGCTGGGCTCTGCAACGTGTGCTCAGCCCTGGGCAGGAGCAGCCCCGCCCGCCGGGGTGACGGCTGCGAGGCTGGGCCTCTCAGCTCTGCTCTGCACTGTGTGTTTGGCCCCGGCAGGAATAGCCCTGCCTGCTGGGGAGACAGCTGCAAGTTGTGCATCTCTCCTTTGTTTCCCTGGACCCGAGACAATCAGCAGTGGGTGTGGGAAAGGGTATCCTCCACCCCAGACACCGAGACGTTAGTCCAGACCGCTCCCGTCTTATCTGCAGCTGTTCCCGGGCTTCTTTTATTTTTTTAAAAAAAGTCCAACCCACCGTTTCCCCCCAATGCAGTGTGGCCTAGAGATTCAGCCTACTCACTCACTCATTTCAGAATGCAGACTCCTGGTTTCACCAAACGCACGTTCCCTGTGGCTTTAGCAGAACTTGTCCGGCTGGTGCTACTTTGGAAGTGGTGTTCTGGGTCCTTTCTGGTTTTTTATCTAGTGTTTTCCACAGAGGTGCTTTTTTCTCTGTCTCACCTAGTCACCGTCTTAGGTTCCTCCCCATTCTTTTATTTTTATCCTATTGAATTGTAACTCTTCTAAATGTGAAAAAAGGAATGACAACTTATCTGATATTTTCTCTAGTATTAGCTGTTTTATGGTGCTAGAAATAGATATTAGAATGTCATTTTAGAAAAAGTCTATTTAAGAACAAACATTTTGCAATGCAACTTCGGCTGTATTTGTCTTTTGTCTATACACCTTTACACTTACATTTTGGCAAGGTTAAGAAAAGTTATTCTCAGTAGAATAGGAGAAAATGATATTTCCCCATAAGTGTCAATTGCTTTGGAAATTTAGCTTTTTTGCTGACAATCATTCTTTGGCTTGGTCTTATTGAGATTTACTATGACATCTTGTGTCCTACATAACTTTCAATGCACCTTCTCATCTTTGTGTCCTGTTTGCAGGGAGGGAAAATACAGCTGGTTACCTGGAGCACCATGATGCAAGAGATCGTAAGGAGAATATACATTAGTTGCATTTATTGACAGATAAAATAGAAAGCTATTTTAGAAACATGCATATGACTCAGGCCCAATAGAATCACAGACTGCATAGAGAAAAGGAAAAAATCAGAGATTAAAACTCAGATATTTTCTGCATTTCCAAATTCCACAAAATTCTAAATGGGTTCCTCTTTAGGAATGGTATTGTTATAAGAGGATAACAAAATCAATCAAATGAATGATAAAATTAATAAGAAAAATTGCCTATCAGCATTATAATTAATTTTCACTAAGGGGAACTAGACTCTTTACAGAATAAATAACAAATAATGTTAATACTTCCCCCTTCTCTTTCCATAACATTGGACTTGGTCCTATGGAGAAGCATACATATCAAATCAGCAATTCTTGTTTCTCTAAGGAAACACAGAGAACACCACTTCTGAAAATCTATTGGGAGATTTATCCTTTTTGGATAATGTGAAAATATTCTACAATAATAAATATATGTTTTATTTGATTGAAAAGGCTTATTCCATTACTTGAAAAGAACATGCTGGCTGTAGGGGTATTTAAGGAAGCTTGTGAAACAGGTGAACTTTTTTCACCACTTCAGTACTGCATGCACAGCTGCCATTTACTTCAATCATATTCACTATTTCCCTTTGATCAGTGCTTTTCCAGAAACTCATTGTCAGTTATATTTGCCAATACCCACAGGAAAATCAATACTTAGCATCTTTAAAAAAATGGAGAATTCCTGAAATATAATAATTACCCAGTATGTGATTTCTTCCTTTTTGTCCATTTACAAAAAAAGCCAACTTGCTTACCTAAAATGAGGCCTTTACTGTCATAAAATAAGTCCAAGTAGTGACCATGACAAGTAATAGGAAAAGAACATACTAGCTTAAAGTTTTCTAGAATCAAAACACAGAATTAGTGATAAAACTAAGTGCAGTTAGAGAATTATTTCTAATCTTGTACATTCTTAATTTAAATAGCTAGAGTATGGCCAGTTCAGTAGCATCTGTTCACATATACTTAATTTTGTTTTATTTAATGAACCATAATCTTACAGAAAAACAAAAATATATTTTATCTTCATGTAAATTTTTTTTTGATAAAAAGGAAGAGAGAAATGTGCAATGGCTTAATGAACAGGTTTGTTTAAATTGCTTTCCCATATTGTAAATGGAACTCTTAGTTAAGATAATGTAAATATATTTAATCCAGATACAATTTTCCAAAAGGTCGTATTCAGAATGCATCTCTAACACTGAAACCAACAATGCAAAGAACAGAGAGTTTGAGACCTATTGTATCTGCTCCTATGGATAGTGACAATAATTATAAATCATATTCAATGTTGACATGCTTCATCATGAGAAAAATAATTGGAATGCATGATTCACACTTCTGATGAATTTCAAATCAATGGTATTACTGGAAGGCCACTTTATATACTGAACTGAACATACATAAAGCCATTTCTGACAGAAATACTACATTTAACTTAATAAAAACAAACTTACATACAAATTTGTCAAATACAATGAGTCTGTGTTATCACAAAACATTCCTTAATTCTTATCTTCTTCAGTCCATTTCCTTATCTAACGCATATAGTCAAATAGCTAATTAATTTTTCATAGCAACTAATTTTTAGCCCCATGGGCTGAAATATTATATATGCATTATGTTGGAAACATTATGTGTCTTTTACAGAACTGTATTTATACATGTGTACAATATAAGAAATCATATACACTGTTACTAAATATTGATATGGTGAAAATTAACAATATAACTTCTATTATCTAATGTTAAAAAATGTAAGCATATAGGAATTACATAACCAGATGGTTATGAAATAAAAATTTTATGTGTGGCTAATGTAAATGTGTATTAAGTTTCTCTGTATAACTAGATTTTCAAAAATTCTGATCACATCAATAATTTAAATTCACAATGCAATTTTAAAATATAGAATTATCTGCCATGCCACAGAATTTTCTCAAATGAACTGATTGGCTACACTTTTACCATTCTTTTCTTTATTAGAGAAGTTGCAGGTTTACAGAACAATCATGCACAAAACTCAAGATTCTCATACACTACCTCACCATTAACACCTTGCACTGGTGTGGAACATTTGTTACAACTGAAGACAGCATATTTTTATAATTGCACTACTAACTGTACATGGTTTAACTTAGGGTTCACTGTTTGTGTAATGTGGTTCCATGGATTTTTTTAAAAAAATTTATTCTGTTACCATATATACAATCTAACATTTCCCCTTTTAATCATATTCAGATATATATTTCAGTGCTGTTAACTGCATTCACAAATGTTGTTCCACCATCATTACCATCCATTACCAAAATGTTTTCATCATTCCAAACAGGAACACCGTGCATTTTAAGCCTTAACTTCCCATTCCCTATCCACAATTCATCCCCTGGCAACCTATACTCTAGATTCTGACTCCATGAATATTCTTATTCTAATTGCTTCAAATCAGTGAGATCATACAATATTTGTCCCTTTGTGCTGGATTATTTCACTCAACATGATGACTTCAGGGTTCATCAATGTTGTCGCATGTATCAGGACTTCATTCCTTGTTGTGGCTAAATAATATTCCATTGCATGTATATACCACATTTTATTTATCCATTTATCAGTTGATGGACACTTGGGTTGCTTCAATTTTTTGGTGATTGTGAGTAATGCCAGTGTAAGCATCAGTATGCAAATGTCTGTTCATCCCCCTGATTTCAAATCTTTTAGGTATATACCTAGCAGTGGGCTTGCCAGGTCATGTGGTAGTTCTATACTTAGCTTTCTGAGGAACAGCCAAATTGTCTTCCACAGTGGGTGCACCATTTTACATTCCCATCAGCAATGAATGAGTGCCCCTATTTCTCCACATCCTATCCAACGCTTGTGATTTTCTGTTTTTTGTTTGTTTTTTGAAGAACAGCCATTTTAATAGGTGTGAAATGGCATCTCTTTTTGGCTTTGATTTTCATATCCCTCATGGCCAATGATGTTGAGCATCTTATCATGTGCCCTCTGGCCATCTGTAGTTCTCCGAAGAGATGTCTGGTCAAGCATTTTGTTCATTTCTTAACTGGATTGTCTGTCTTTTTTGTTGTTAAGTTGAAGGATTTCTTTATACATCCTAGATATTAATCCTTTATCAGAAATGTGGTTTCCAAATATTTTCTCCCATTGTGTAGGTTGTCATTTTACTTTCATGATAAAAGTCCTTTGAGGAACAAAAGGTTTTTTTTTTTTTTTTTTTTAATTCTGATGAGGTATTTTTTTCAATTGTTGTTTGTGCTTTGGGTTTAAAATATAGGAAACTATTACCTAACACAGGGTCCTGATGATGCTTTCCTACAACTTTGATCCATTTTGAGTGGTTTTTGTATAGGGTGTGAGGTAGGAGTCCTCTTTTTTTTTTTTTTGCCAATGGAGATTCAGTTTTCCCAGCATAATTTGTTGAAAAGACTATTCTTAGTCTTTCCCAATTGAATGGTCTTTGCCACCATATCAAAAATCAGTTGGCCATAAATGTGAGGGTTGATACCATTTTTAAAGTAAGCAACTTATAGTTTGTTCTGAGATCTAAACAACTTGGATTTGGCTGATACTTCTGCAAGACTTTTATTTTCATTTTTAGAGAATTTACACAATTAGGAACATGTGATTTCTCTATATGTATTAGTAATCATATTTCTGAGTAATTATTTCTATGAACATCAGCAGCTGAATTTATTTTAAGCAGCTGACAATGTTAGTTCTGCATTCTTTTAATTATGCAATATTATGCCTCAACACCTTGTTCAAGATGGATCGTCCATCACATATTTGGCTGAAGGCAAAAGTTAATTTTGCTGTCACCTGTCATTATAGAACCATGAGAAGAAAAAAAAACTGATTTAAATCAGGAGTCTAAGGAAGTGGGTCCCAGGCAAGCTGCATTCACATCACATGCATCACCAACAGTCTTGGAAATATATATTTTCAGGTCCCCAAATCCACTGACTCAGAATCTCTGGGTTAGGGACCCAGAAATCTGTGTTTTAACAAGCCCTCCACATGATTTGAATGCATGCTAAATTTTGGGACTCATTTGTCTAAGAAGCTGACATTCATGATGCGTCAGGTAAAATTTAATTTGGGTAATAGCACGTGGCAACATTTTTAGTAGGCTTGTCTATATGTGCCTATAAAACATTTAGCAATACTTAAGAATATTACAGTAGAAAAATTGGGGCTTACTCCCCATGTGTTCCAGTTTGTTAATGCTGCCAGAATGCAAAACACCAGAAATGGACTGGCTTTTATAAAAGGGGGTTTCTTTGGTTACACAGTTACAGTCTTAAGGTCACAAAGTGTCCAAGGTAACACATCAACAATTAGGTACCTTCACCAAAGGATGGCCAATGGCATCCAGAAAACCTCTGTTAGCTGGGAAGGCACATGGCTGGTGTGTACTTGCTCCCAGGTTGCATTCCAAAATTGCATTCTCCAAAATGTCTGCATCAGCTTCCAATGGCCATCTTCAAAATGTCTGTCTCAGCTCCTCTCTCAGCTCCTGTGTGTTTTTCAAAGTGTCACTCTTGGCTGCAGCAAGCTTGCTCCTTCTGCCTGAGCTTATATAGTGCTCTAGTAAACTAATCAAGGCCCTCACTGAATGGGTGGGACCATGCCTCCATGGAAATTATCCAATCAGAGTTATCACCTACAGTTGGGTGGGTCACATCTCCATGGAAACACTCCAGGGTTTCCAATGTAATCAGCACTAATATGTCTGCCCACACAAGATTGCATTAAAGAATATGGCTTTTGCTGGGGGACATAATATATATATATACACAAACTGGTACACCGCGCAAGAGGGAAATTTTCTGGATAATTATATTTAAATAGTGGCTTCTAAAGAAACTTAAATGCAAGGATACATGTAGGTAAAAGTGTGGACATTTTCCAATACTCATGTCATAGCTCTTTGAATTCAGTACATAAATGATGGCATAGTGCATGGCATCTGATAGGAAAATGCCAAGACTGACAGTTATTAGTTATTAAAGAGAAATTTAACAGAGAAAATATAACTTATATTAATTTTATGTCTATGCATGCATAACTAAAACTTTAAACCAAATATTAAAATATTTAGCATGTCTTTGTTGAAAATACTGTATATCATAATAATAAATTTTTCTCAGTGTGATTTCTTGGATAAGAAAGTAAATCACTAATTCTAAAGTAAAATTATAAGTAATAGAACATCTAATTTTCTGTGATTCTTGGCCAGATTTCAACTTACTGATTACTCTATAATTCTTCAATATTTCTTCCTTTAACTTTTGTGTAGTTTCATGCTCCTGATATTTTTTTATTCTACACTGACTCCTTAATCAAATTGCTTTCCTCTCCCTATGACACTTGGGGCTTCTTAAAGCATAAATCATTCACTTTAAAAAAATCATTTTATACACACATTTTTACTTAATGTACTGTAAATGCATATATACATAAAGTCCTGGATTCTATATTTCCAATCCAGGAATACCATCTGAAGTTTGAACTTACATTTCCAATAATAAAATAATCATTATACATATATATTCATCATAAACAATAATTATATTAAGTATCTGGATTATCTCATATAACCCTTGAAATCCAATAGGATAATTTTTAAAAGCATGATGAGTCCTGTAACCCTTTTCTTTTCCTACCAGGAATGCTTGGATTAACCATTGTCTCTATAGAATTACTCCCTGGCATCTGTATGTTCATTGATATTGTTCTCCAATCATCACAATAGCTCGGGTATAAAATATCAATAAGCATGCAGAAGTTTCTCATGTGTGTCTGCTCTCCTTTTATGCAGATTTTTTATAAGAATGGTTGTGGACAGCTAGGCTTTTGCTACATTATTTACCATTTCCTTAGAGACCTCTGTTAAAGTTTGATGCATGTCCTCCTAAAGTCAAGTATAGTACAGCCCCAAGAACAAGGGAAAAATTGAGAAAGAAGAAGAGTCTATATTTTCATCCCTTTTTACATTCATAATCTGGAAAATGTACAATGCTGGATTTAATGACAAGGGATGCAGAAGTTATAGCTTATCTGTGATATCAAAGAGCTGAAACTCCTAGACAAAATTACATCAGAACTCTCAACCTCTGAGCCATGTGAGCAGTCCAACTCCTGGCCCAAATCCTATGTATGCTGTCCCTGTCTGGATCACACCCAATGTCAAAGGCTTTCCCTGGCAAACTGCACCAGGGAAAGCTGCTCTCCCACACAAATTTGATCCGTGGCATAGCTAGTACGGGGCAGTCTCCAAAGGGAGTTGCAGCCAAGGACTCTGCCCTCACCCCCACCCTGGCTGGTCATGCTGTTGCCCATATCTGCATTTCTAAATGACAGCCTTCTTCAGGTGCCTCTGCACAGACTTCCTTTTCTAAAGTGAAAAGAATAGGAAGTCATTGGAGATATTTTTCTCCACTTTGACTCATTACTTTTCCACTATTGCCACCCACCCACACACCTGCCCCAACCCAGATCCATAAGACTGCAGGAGACTTTTTTTTTTTTCTGAGCTTCCTCAGCAGTGAGACACACATGTAGGCTGATTCACCTGAACTTCACCCAATGTCTGTCGCTTCATGGGGGGAAATGGAGCCAGAGAATTGGCAATTTTCCTTCAGGTTAATCTCTTGCCATTGCTTTAAGTGATTAAAGTCTTCACTGTTTTTTCCAGTTTGGCTCTGACTGTTTAAATGGGCTACCTTTGACACCTGGCAGTTCAGTTCAGATCACTTTTCCCCCAACTCAGCTCTTGGAATGTTGGAAATGATACGGCTTACTTCTCTCATTTTGGAGGATGTCATGTTGCCAATATGCTCATATGCTTCTTCTCATCTTTAAGTACATCAGTTATCTCAGCTGCTTGGTGAGATCTAATACCAAAACCAGGCAAAGATGCCACAGAAAAGGAAAACTACAGGCTAATCTCTCTAATGAATATACATGGAAAAATTCTCCAAAAATAGTGGCAAGTTGAATACAAAGACACATTTAAAAAATCATACACCATAACCAAGTGGGGTTCATTCCAGGCATGCAAGGATGCTTCAACATAAGAAAACCAGTCAATGTATTACAACACATTAACATATCAAAAGGGAGAAATCAAATGATTATCTCAATAGATGCTGAAAAAGCATTCAACAAAGTCCAACATCCCTTTTTGATAAAAACACTTTAAAAAGTAGGAATTGAAGGAAAATTCCTCAATATGATAAAGAGCATATATGAAAAACCCACAGCCAGCATAGTTCCCAATGGTGAGTGCGGGACACTGATTACGTGCTTCAACTTGGCGGGCCTGGGCTGGGGGACCTGATCAACCCCTGGGGAGGGTGGTGGTCATGGGCGACAGCGCCCTCCGCAGCCCCCCGGGCCTGGGAAAGTGAGGCCGGAGGCAGGCCCCATTTCCTCACCCAAAATACCACTGTTAGGGGAGGCTTGCCGGAGGGAACCGCCTTTTCCCCACCCCCTTATCTTGCCCGGACACTCCCCATTGCCGGTGCAACTCCCATTACCACCAGTGCGCATACATTGTTGCCAGACACCGTTACCGGAGCAACTCTCGCCCCTTTTCAATCAACCTCCGCGCTCTCTCAGAACCAATCCAAGCCTTTAACCTCTACAGCTACCCCGCCCTCTAAACGCCCGATATAAGCTTGTACTCTCCCCTAATAAACTCTCTTGGCTTCTTCACCCAAAAAGAACCGTGTCCCGCCTGTTCCTTTCTCGCCGCCCTCCATACTTTGCACGCCACCCCGCCGGGGACCTGGCCAAGTCCCCCGCCTCGCCCTCGCCTCCGGGAAAGAGCCCCCGCCGCCGGTACCCTCCGAGCAATCCTGGGAGCCTAGGATTTAGCAACCGGCCGCCACCCCCCCCCCCCCAGACGAGTCAACTGCGACCGCAACTGGCGCCCAACGTGGGGCCCCTGGAATTAAAAGTCCTCTCCACGCAGCGGTCCAGTGAAACCACCCGCTCGCCCGGACGCCTCTCCAGCTCCCCTTCTCCTCGCCTGCAAAGTAAGGGCCGCCTCTCCCTCGCCGCTCCACGTCCGGAGCCGCCCCTCCCACGCTGCTCCGCGCCCGGGCCGCTCTTCCTTTCCCGCGTTAACCTAACTCTTACCCCCGACTACCTTTCGTCTTCTCTTCCTATGTCCCCCCATTCCTCCTAACACTCTTCCTCCAGTAGCTTTCCCTCTTCCCCTCCATTACTTTGCTGTGGTCCTTTGTGTCTTTGTTTCTTTGTTTCGCGCGGTGTGCCTCTTTGCGACCGCCCCCCCCAAACTGCTCTCGCTACTAGAGGCTCCTGCCTTCTATTCTCGCCGTCTCCTTTGGCCTCGCGACCATGGTGTACCTCATTTTCTTTACTCAATAATCAACCCCCCTTTTTCTTTTCTCACTCCGCTATGGGTAATCGTCTATCTGCACGCCAAGCACCCCAAGTTCGTGCTCTGGCTGGTCTCCTAGACACACATCGCTGTAAGGTATCTGTCCGGCAGCTGCAAGTATACTGGGACCTCCTGCTGCCCTTTAACCCATGGCTCACCACTTGCCATCTTTGGGACCCTGTTACTTATGATCGCCTTATTGATCGGGTCACCAACGCCATGGAACATGAGAGCAAGCGCTTCCCTCCCGGCTTGCTCCCCACCTTAATAACCGTCCGCTCCTGCCTTCAAGGCTCCCTCCCCCCTGATCGAGGCCCCATTAAATCCAAGGAGGCCCTATCAACCCAGTCTACAGATTCAGACAGCGATACTAATGTAGACCACGATTCGGACACAGAGTCCTTAGTCGAGCAGATTAACAACGCGCTCGAAGTGACTCCCAAAAAACAAAATAACACTGAGCCTCGCCAAGATGGCGAACTTCCTCCTCCTCCTTCTTCTTCCATCGAGGGGAGGAAGTGCTCCGGCGATGACGTCAGCCCTAAGCTGGGCCGGAAACCGCAAGTGCTTTACCCCGCCCTTTCACAGGGCGGAGTTAGTCCACCATCTTATGCCTTAGCCACTCCCACCGCGCCGCCGTCTTGCGACGCTTGGGGCCTCCCACTTCCGCCTCCCCCTCCGGCGAGCTCCCCCTCGGAGCCGCTACCGGCAGCTGCCGCCGCTCCTCCCACCCTGCCGACTAACAACCCCTGGCTGCCTTCTACACCTCAAGGCAACCCTTGGGGCAACGCTCCCCCTACCCCCACTCCCGCGCCAAGCCCTCTGCAAGCGCGTCCTCCTTTCTCTCGTGCCTTTCGCTGCTTTCCTCTTAACCTTACCCCCACACCACAGAAACCGTATGACTGGTATCCCATTGACTCTGATACTATTAAGCAGTTTCGCAGGGCCGTCAAGGAGGACGGGTTAGGTAGCCCATACGCTTCCCAAATACTGCAGGATCTCGGCATGGACTTTTGCATCCCCCAAGACTGGGCCTCGCTTGCCCGTTCCATTCTTAACCCCGGCCAGTTTGTTGATTGGCGTGCTCACTTCCAGGCGGAAGCAGCTAAGCAAAGTGAGCAAGACGCAGCCACTGGAGTCTATCATCCCCCCGAAGCCTATTTAGGCACGGGAGCGTTTCTAAATGCGTCTGCTTATATTAATGTCCCTGCCACCTTCTGGACTATCCTCAGAGGCATCGCCTTACGCGCGTTTGCCAACTGCTCTGCCCGTCGACCTGACAACTTTACCAAGCTCCTCCAGGAGCCAAACGAACCTTTCGCCACCTTCGTATCCAGGGTCGAAGAAACCTGCGCTAGCAAAGTTAGCAACCCCCAAGCCCAGCTAGCTCTCACCCGGGAACTCATTCTAGAAGGGGCTAACCCCCCCTGTAAGCAAGCCATTCTCCCCTTGCGGGAAAAAAGTATAGATGACTGGGTTCTCGCCTGCAGCGCCTTTGACCCAGCTGCCGCGTCCCTAGCCCAGGCTGTCTCTGGCGCTGTCACTGCTGCCTTAGCCGCCACCACCGGTTGTTTTAAGTGCGGGCAGAGCGGCCATTTTGCCCGGGAGTGCCCCAATGCGGAGGTCAACCGCCTACCTTTCATGCAGCGCAATGGGCGCCCCCCTCCCACTCCCTGCCCACGCTGCCAGCGTGGCTATCACTGGGCGCGCGATTGCAAGAGCAGCCCCAGAGATCTTAGCAAGGATAGCTTAAAAAACCTCTGCTATCCCTGGTGCCCTGACGGCAGTCAGCGCCAAGGCACTGAGCAAGCTTTAAACTCCAAGCGGGGCAAGCCTCAGCCCCGCCCCTAAGAGGCAGCGTGCCGGCCGGTTCTAATAAAACTAATCACTTCACCGGCAGTAAAACGCTTCTCTGGACAGTCCCTATCACTCCAGAAAAGCCTACTCGTAAGTTAAGAATAGAGGGGCAATGGTACACGGGCACGCTCGATTCAGGGGCAGAGGTCTCTTGCATGCCCGCTCAGTATGCCACCATGTGCATGGTTCTCGATGGTCCCTCAGTAGTGGGAGCCACTGGTACCTCCACCTCTCTCCAGGCCATAGGGCCCATTAAGTGGGAGGATGAAGAGGGCCACTCAGGCACCTTCCGCCCGTTATTTCTACACACCATAGACCAAATTTTATGGGGCTGTGACATCCTCGCCGCCTCTGGGGCAGTGCTTACCACGCAGCCCCCCCAATAATGTGCGCCACTGCTCGTTTAACACCTCCAGCGCCCGTTCCTCTGCAGTGGGATACTGAGGAACCTATATGGGTGGAGCAGTGGCCCCTTCCCACGCATAAATTAGTGGCACTCCAAGCCCTTGTCCAAGAACAATTGGACGCTGGCCACATAGAGCCTTCTACTAGTCCCTATAATTCGCCAGTGTTTGTTATTCATAAAAAAGCCACAGGAAAATTTAGGCTTCTCAATGATCTGCGGGAAATCAATAAACATATTCTTCCGATGGGTTCCCCGCAGCCTGGCCTCCCCCATCCGGTAGCCATCCCGGCCCACTATCATGTAGCCACCATTGACATCAAAGACTGTTTCTTTTCCATCCCGCTACATGAGCGAGACCGCCCGCGCTTTGCCTTTACAGTCCCCGTCCCCAATCACGCGGGCGCGGCTAGCAGGTACCAATGGAAAGTCCTCCCTCAAGGGATGCGTAACAGTCCGGCCATCTGCCAAATGTATGTTAATCACGCAGTGGCCCCCCTGCGAAAGCGGGCCATGCTCATCCATTACATGGATGACATCTTGGTGGCCTCTGAGGACGCCGAGGCACTTCCTCTAATCCTCAAAGACCTCACCACTAATTTAGCTGACCTCGGCCTTACGGTTCAGCCCGATAAAGTTCAAATTGTGCCACCATTAGCCTTCTTAGGGTTTAGTATTAATAGAACCATTGCCCCGTCTGCTCCCCAGCTGGACATACCGGATCGGGTCACTATCACTGAGCTTCAACAGCTCTGCGGTCAGATCAGTTGGCTCCGCTCTGCGTTGCCGATCACCACCGCGCAGCTCCAACCACTCTTTATGCTGCTGAGTGTCCCTGAAGCCCCGCCGCTAGCAATCTCCCGGCGCATTAAGCTCACCCAGGAGGCAAAGGAAGCCATTGCCGCAATTAACAAGGCACTCGCCGCCTGCTGTCTCAACAGGTTCAGCACTAAAGAGGGCAATCTTATAGCACTCATCCTTCCTACGCCCGGCACACCCATGGGCTGCCTGTGGCAGGAAGGCCCTCTACTTTGGGTGCACCCTGCTAAAAGCCGGCTTAGAAAAATTTGCCCCGCAGTGCGGCTCTGGATCAGCCTAGCTTCAGATCTAGTCACCCTGGCTGTTCATGTATTCGGAGAGCCACCAGAAAAAATTGTTTGGCCCCTAGACGCAGGCCAAACCCGCCTGCTTATACGTGACAACCCGGACATGCAAATCCTTTTAGAAGGATTTCATGGGGAATTCAGCTGCCACTATCCTAGCCATCGGCTGTTACAGGGACTCGTCAAGCTTCCCTTCCGCAGCCCCTTCCATCCTTTCCCCTCCTCTGCACCCATCCCAGGTGCCACTACCGTCTTTACTGACGCCTCCAAAACCCGTTTCGCCTTCCTCTCTTATTCGCAGGACCATCCGGAACCCCGCCTATTCAGTTATGTCAACCTTCAGTCAGTCCAAGTGGGGGAAATTCTGGCAGTGTCATACGCGCTAAACGCCCACTGCAGCCACCCAGTAAACATTTTCACTGACAGCCTCTACACGTATCAGGTCTGCCGAGTCCTCGCATTTTCCACCTTTTTCCCCGGGAACTCGGCCATCGATAAAGCACTTTCTGACCTCAGAAGCATCTTAGAGCATAGACAGGATCCTTGGTTCGTTAGCCACATTCGTAGTCACTCAGGCCTTCCGGGGCCCTTGGCTAATGGCAACAGTATAGTAGACCAAGCGGTCTCAGCTCAAAATATCCAAGCTATGCTGACCCACACAGCGGCCCCTCCGGGAGACGCTGTTAACCAGGCCAAGTTATTGCATTCCAGGTTTCACTTTTCGGCTACGTCATTGCATCATTTATGTGGCCTCCCCCTAGATACCTGTAAACATCTTGTCCGCAATTGTGCAACTTGTGCGCCCTTTGCGCCGCTTGGCCCCCTGCAACCTCAGGGAGTCAACCCACGAGGCCTAAAACCCAATTCTAGATGGCAAATGGATGTAACTCATGTACCGTCCTTTGGGCGCCTCAAGTATGTACATGTAATGATTGACACCTTCTCAGCCATGTGTTATGCAGTCCCCCTCGCCGGGGAAACGGCCAAACACTGTATCAAGGCCCTAAGACAGGGAATTCTCTTCATGGGAGTCCCCTGGGACATAAAAACGGACAATGGGCCTGCCTATCGCAGTGCCTCCTTTGCGGCCTTTCTTCAGTTATATAACATCACCCATCATTTCGGCATCCCTTATAGTCCACAGGGACAAGCCATTGTGGAAGCAGTCCATCGCCGCTTAAAAACACAAGTTGAAAAAGAGAGGGCAATGCTCCCCCAGGCAACTCCAGGGTACCTTATCATAGCAGCCCTCATTCACCTTAATCTACTCACATTCAATAAAGAAGGACTTTCGCCCCTACATAAACATTGGGGGCCCTCGTATAGGCCCACCCAGGCCCCGATGGTCTACTGGAAGGACCCAGAGAATAATGCCTGGAAGGGTCCCTCCCCACTCCTCGCCCAGGGGCGCGGGTTTGCTTGTGTTTTCCCAGATGATGCAGCACAACCAATCTGGATCCCAGGAAGGGGAATCCGGCCCGCCACCAGCAGCCACGCGTCTGACGAGACGAGAACGCCGTCGTCTCCGCAGCCTGGTGCACCAAATGACAACAGTACACCTGAGCCTGGACCCCAGTCTGAGTGAAACCCCGGAAAAACAAGAAATCAAAGAAATTATACGCCTCTATAGACGGGCAAAAGCCAGCCCCCTACACCTCCTTAACCCCCACCCGAGCATTGCTTCCCTTCTAACGATCATGCTGGCTCTCGCCTCTTCTACCCAGGCTGTCTACCAGCCCCACTCCCCTCACCAGCCTTGGAAATGGACCTTGGCACGGTGGGAAGATTCCACAGTTATACAAACCCAAGTTACGGCAGGGCGACCTTCCTTTCTTGTCAACGCAACTGATCTATTTCCCACTCCTTCCGTACGCCCCACTGGTTGGAATCAAGCCCAATATTATATGTGCCCATCCTCAAATCCTGGAAAACAGTACTGCAATTCCCCCAACCAGTACTACTGTGCATATTGGGGATGTGAAACATTAGCCACTCAGTGGGAGACTTACGCCACTGATCATTACCTAACTCTAAAATGGGCCCCCTTTAACTGCAAACCACCTGAAGAACCCATTACCTGGGGTATCTATGGAGGCCATCATCACATTGCACCTACAGGTACCTGCTCACATTTAAATCTCAGTGTGCAGCTCCCTACTGATCCCTCCTGGTTACTCGGTCGAACCTGGGGCTTCAGAATTTATTTAAAAGGAGTCGACCCAGGTTCCCTTATTCTTGTAAAAAAGGAGGCTGTACAAAAAAACCCCTCTGCCATTGGTCCCAATAAAGTCATTAACCCCCTTTTTCCACAGCTCTCCAGCCGCACCTCAGCTCCAACCAGCCGCACCTCAGCTGCAAACAATGCATCGCCAACCCCACCACCCCGACCTCCTCTACCCCCCTCTCGCTACTCCTCTCGCTACTCTTCTCCCCTCCTCAGCCTTATCCAAGCAGCCTTCACCTCAGTGAATTCCTCCAACCCCAATCTTACCTCCTCTTGTTGGCTTTGCCTCTCCACTTCCTCCCCCCTGTATGAGCCAGTTGCCTCCAACCTCTCCTTTTCAGAAAACACAGAGGACAGCCCCTCGAAATGCAATTGGAATACCTCTGCCGTCCCCCTAACCTTTCATTCAGTCTCCTTTACAGGAAAGTGCATCCGCCCTCGCTCAGGTAACTCTCCCAACCTCACAGCTTGCGCCGACTACTCATCTCCCAGCAGCTCTGCAAAATTTCTCATCCCTCATAACTCCTCCCAATGGCTCTGCTCCTCTACAGGGCTTACCCCCTGCCTTAACGTGCAAAACCTCAATACAACTAATGAAACTTGCCTCCTAATTGTCCTCATCCCTAGGGTCCTATACCATAGCGAGGAAGACTTCTTCCTCCGCCTGGAAACAACTGCAGCTTCTGCCCCATTGCAAAAGCGAGAGCCCATCACCGTCCTCACGATTGCCTCCCTCCTAGGTCTTGCAGGCGCTGGCACCGGAATCGCTGCATTAGCCAGTCAAGGCTCTGCCCTAACTCACCTCCGGGCGGCTGTTGACGAGGACATTCGTCACCTACAAGACGCTATTTCCCATCTTAAAAATTCTGTCAATTCCCTCTCTGAGGTAGTGCTCCAAAACCGCTGAGGTCTCGACCTTCTCCTCCTCAAAGAAGGAGGCCTTTGCGCCGCCCTAGGAGAAGAGTGCTGTGTATATGCCATTTCCACAGGTCTCGCCGAAGACAGCCTAAAAAAGGTCCGAGAGGGACTGGAACAATGCAAAAGAGACCATGAAGCCACCAGCTATTGGTCCCACATCTTTACCCCCCTCCTCCCTTACCTCCTCCCTCTCCTCGGCCCCCTACTAATGATTATTCTAGCTCTCACCTTAGGACCCTGCATTATCCGCAGAATTGTCCAGCTTGTAAGGAAACAAACGGATGCTATTTTCTCCTCGTTCGTGCAAGTCCAGTACCAGCGACTCGCCACCTCTGACGCTCCCTACTCCAAGATGACAACCAACCCTCTGTGACCTCACCGCCACCGGTCAACCCGCCGACCGCGAGGCCCTTCTCGATCGCCTGAACATCGCACCAACCTCGAGCTCCAGCTTCTCTGAACCTCCAACTTTAAACCCCCCACCCTCGTCCATCCCACAAGCAGCAAGGCCCCTGTCGAGCGCCCGGGCGCCACACCAACGCCGAGCTCCAGCCTCGCTGAGCCACCGTCAACCCCTTTTTCCCCTCCCCGGCCTCCCCCTTCCCTCATCCCTTAGCGGGCCTCTCCGGTAAGCTTCTTCCTTTAATTAGAAAAGAAGGGGGAAATGCGGGACACTGATTACGTGCTTCAACTTGGCAGGCCTGGGCTGGGGGACCTGATCAGCCCCTGGGGAGGGTGGTGGGCACGGGCGACAGCACCCTCCGCAGCCCCCCGGGCCTGGGAAAGTGAGGCCGGAGGCAGGCCCCATTTCCTCACCCAAAATACCACTGTTAGGGGAGGCTTGCCGGAGGGAACCGCCTTTTCCCCACCCCCTTATCTTGCCCGGACACTCCCCGTTGCCGGTGCAACTCCCATTACCACCAGTGCGCATACATTGTTGCCAGACACCGTTACCGGAGCAACTCTCGCCCCTTTTCAATCAACCTCCGCGCTCTCTCAGAACCAATCCAAGCCTTTAACCTCTACAGCTACCCCGCCCTCTAAACGTCCGATATAAGCTTGTACTCTCCCCTAATAAACTCTCTTGGCTTCTTCACCCAAAAAGAACCGTGTCCCGCCTGTTCCTTTCTCGCCGCCCTCCATACTTTGCACGCCACCCCGCCGGGGACCTGGCCAAGTCCCCCGCCTCGCCCTCACCTCCGGGAAAGAGCCCCCGCCGCCGGTACCCTCCGAGCAATCCTGGGAGCCTAGGATTTAGCAACCGGCCGCCACCCCCCCCCAGACGAGTCAACTGCGACCGCAGGTGAGAGACTGAAAGCCTTCCCTGTAAGATCAGGAATGAGACAAGGATACCTGCTGTCACCACTGTTATTCAACATCATGCTAGAAGTGCCAGGCAGGGCAATCTGGCAAGACAAAGAAATAAAAGGGATCCAAATTGGAAAGAAAGAAGTAAAATTGTCATTATTTGCAGATGATATGATCTTATATCTGGAAAACCCTGAGAAATCAATGATACAGCTACTAGAGCTAATAAACAAATTTAGCAAAATAGCAGGATACAAGATTAATGCACATAAGTCAGTAATGTTTCTATATGTTAGAAATGAACAAACTGAAGAGACACTCAAGAAAAAGATACCATTTTCAACAGCAACTAAAAAAATTAAGTACCTAGGAATAAACTTAACCGATGATGTAAAAGACCTATACAAAGAAAACTACATAACTCTACTAAAAGAAATATGCAGAGACCTTAAAAGAAGAAAAAATATTCCATGTTCATGGATAGGAAGGCTAAATGTCATTAAGATGTCAAGTCTGCCCAAATTCATCTACAGATTCAATGCAACCCCAGTGAAAATTCCAACAACCTACTTTGCAGACTTGGAAAAGCTAGGTATCAAAATTTATTTGGAAAGGGAAGATGCCTCGAATTGCTAAAAACACTCTAAGAAAGAAAAATGAAGTGGGAGTACTTATCACTTCCTGACTTCGAAGCTTATTATAAAGCCATGGTAGTCAAAACAGCATGGTACTGGCACAAAGATAGACATACTGATCAATGGAATCAAACTGAGAATTTGGCAATAGACCCCCAGATCTACAGCTGACTGATCTTTGATAAGGCCCCCAAAGCCACTGAACTGGGACGTAACAGTCTTTTCAACAAATGGGGCTGGGAGAGTTGGATATCCATATCCAAAAGAATGAGAGAGGACACTTACCTCACACTCTACACAAAAATTAACTCAAAGTGGATCAAAGACCTCAATATAAAAGACAGTACCATAAAACTTCTAGAAGATAATGTAGGGAAATATCTTCAAGACCTTGTATTAGGTGGCCACTTCATAGACCTTACATCTAAAGCACAAGCAACAAAAGAAAAAATAGATAAATGGGAACTCCTCAAGCTTAGAAGTTTTGGTACCTCAAAGAATTTGTCAAAAAGGTGAAGAGGCAGCCAACTCAATGAGAAAAAAATTTTGGAAACCATGTATCTGACAAAAGACTGATATTGTGCTTATATAAAGAAATCCTACAACTCAATGACAATAGTACAGACAGCCCAATTTTAAAATGGGCAAAAGATATGAAAAGACAGTTCTCTGAAGAGGAAATACAAATGGCCAAGAAATACATGAAAAAATGTTCCACTTCAGTAGCTATTAGAGAGATGCAAATTAAGACCACAATGAGATACCATCTCACACCACCAATTAGAATGGTTGCCATTAAACAAACAGGAAACCACAAATGCTGGAGAGGATGTGGAGAAATTGGAACTATTATTCCTTGTTGGTGGGACTGTACAATGGTTCAGCCACTCTGGAAGTCAGTCTGGCAGTTCCTTAGCAAACTAGATATAGAGCTACCATTCGATCCAGCGATTGCACTTCTCGGTATATACCCGGAAGATCGGAAAGCAGTGACACGAACAGATATCTGCACGCCAATGTTCATAGAGGCATTATTCACAATTATCAAGAGACGGAAACAACCCAAATGTCCTTCAACAGATGAGCGGATAAATAAAATGTGGTATATACACACGATGGAATACTACACGGCAGTAAGAAGGAACAATGTCGAGAAACATATGACAACATGGATGAACCTTGAAGACATAATGCTGAGTGAAATAAGCCAGGCACAAAAAGAGAAATATTATATGTTACCACTAATGTGAATATTGAAAAATGTAAAATAAATGGCTTAGAATGTAGAATGTAGGGGAACTAGCGATAGAGAGCAATTAATGAAGGGGGAACGATAACACAGTAAGTACAGATAAGTTATAGAGGGTAAATTTAACGTTCTGGGGATGCCCAGGAATGACTATAGTCTGTTAATTTCTGGTGGGTATGGTAGGAACAAGTTCATGGAAATGTTGCTATATTAGGTTATTTTCTTGGGGTATAGTAGGAACATGTTGGAAGTAAAGCAGTTATTTTAGGTTAGTTGGCTTTTTCTTACTCCCTTGTTATGGTTTACTTGAGATGTTTTTTAATTGTATTTTTTTAAAATTTTTTTGATGTAGTTAATAGTTAATTTAAAAAAAAATAATTAATTAAAAAAATAAACAATGAAAAAAATATGCAGAGCCCCCCTGAGAAGCTGGTGGAGAATGCAAGGGTGTTGGGCTTCCCCACCTCATTGGTTGCTGAGATGCACACAGACATAGGGGACTGGTGGTTCAATGGGCTGAGCCCTCTACCACAGGACTTGTCCTTGGGAAGACTGTTGCTGCAAAGGAGAGGCTAGGCCTGCCTATAATTGTGCCTAAGAGTCTCTTCCTAAATGCCTCTTTGATGCTCAGATGTGGCCCTCTCTCTCTAGCTAAGCCAACTTGAAAGGTGAAATCACTGCCCTCTCCCCTACTTGGGATCTGACACCCAGGGGAGTGAATCTCCCTGGCAATGTGGAATAGGACTCCCAGGGAGAAATCTAGAACCAGCATTGTGGGATGGAGAACATCTTCTTGACTAAAAGGGGGATATGAAAGGAAATGAGATAAGCTTCAGTGGCAGAGAGATTCCAAAAGGAGCCAAGAGATCACTCTTACATGCAATATAGATAACCCATTTTAGGTTCTAATGAATTGGAATAACTAGCAGTAAATACCTGAAACTATCAAACTGCAACCCAGAACCCTTGAATCTTGAAGACAATTATATAAAAATGTAGCTTAAGAGGGGTGACAATGTGATTGGGAAAGCCGTATGGACCACACTCCCCTTTGTCCAGTGTATGGATGGATGAGTAGAAAAATGGGGGCAAAAAAAAAAGGCACCTGGTGTTCTTTTTTACTTTAATTGTTCTTTTTCACTTTAATTTTTATTCTCATTATTTTTGTGCATGTGGTAATGAAAATGTTCAAAAATTATTTTTGGTGATGAATGCACAACTAGATAATGGTACTGTGAACAACTGAACGTACACTTTGCATTACTGCATGGTATGTGAATATATCTCAATAAAATTGAATTTAAAAAAGTCGTACGTGTTTTTGCAACATGGAGTGTCACAAGTTGTTTCAATTATCCAACCCTATGTAATGGCTGCAGCCCTTCAATATTTATTTTAGATAAGTTACTCAACACTGAAATAAAAACATATAGAATGGTGTGGGGGTGGGGTGGGGAGCAGATTTCTAGTAATTCTCATTGCAATACTTCAGCTACCATCAATCTAATTACTTTCAAGTATGTTGTGACCTCTTTAAAGTTCAGCTTTTTGAATCTGACCTTTGATATCATTTTAATTGCTCATGCAAAAACAAGAAAAAATGTAAAACTATGTCCTCTGTTGGCTAGTTATTGTCTTCTTTAAAGTTTAGCTTTTTGAACCAGACCTTTAATACCATTTCAGTTCTCATGCAAAAAAAGACAAAACATAAAACTATATCCTCCATTGGCTAGTTATTGTCCAATTAAGAATAAAATTCCCACCTAGAAATTCCAAACTCAGAGTTACACTATCCATATATTTTTTATATATCCTGTTATCCATAGCAAATACTGTCACCCACATCACTAGAAGGAAAACTAGAATTCTTTACTCTCAATGTTCCATGAACAAATTATGAATCCCACATAAATAATGTGTTTTGTTTGTCAAGTTCACACAACCAGCTGTGATATCAGAAGGTCACAACTTTGAGGTAGATAGGTAGCTTCACACACACACACACACACACACACACACACACACACTCCTTTTAAAAATTGAATTTTCATTAATTCAGGAACTATATCATAGTATAATTTTAATTTTATTCAAGACAAATGTAAATGCCTTTGTTTCTTATGTCCTCTTAGCTATTAGATGGTTTTCTTTCCAAAATTTATAAGGAAATATATTGTTATGGATTTTGAATATCTGTGGGTATTTGGCTATAACAACATATGTTGAAACAAAAATCATACCAATTTTATTGGCATAGCTTAGGCAAATGGCCAAAATATGCACACATGTGCACATATATTATTACAGGGCACAACTTGAAAAGACTAAAGCATGTCAAGTTCTTCCCAAAGACGTAAGTTAGTAATCATCACCTATAATTGACTTCATCTTTCCATTTTGTTTCATAGAACCTGGTATTGCAAACATTTACCTTTTAACTGATTTTTAGGGGTCATAAAGCTTTTTCTTCTCTTATTCTCTGAATGTTATGTGGACCCAGTTGCTAGTTTCATGATTGCCAGAGTAACTCCTGTGAGAACAGAATATTGTTCTTTGTGCTTATCTGATTTCCCCCTATCTACATTATAATGAATCTAGAGAAAATGCAAATGCATTTCCCTCTTATTCTCCTAAATTCATCCTAAATTCATCATCAGAGTTTCTACTGCCTCACCTGCATGAAGCAAATCTAGTCTCTGAGAAAGTTGACATCCAAACTATTATCATTACTTTTACATTGATGTTTCTCAAATAAGATAGATTATAATATCAAAATTAAATAGTCTATTGGCTATACTATTTCTATTGACTACCCCTAAAATAATTGCATCCAGTAATTTCAACAGGATACTATTTAATTAAGAATGTGGCTATTAACATTAAAAGTACTGCATGAAATTATATCCAGAGTTCTACTTATTAAATTCCTTATTACAATTATCCATATTTGCATTTTATATATGCCTATTGGTCTGAGTCATGCGTTTTAATAGGGTTTGAAAGGAACACTTAATTGTGGTAAATGAAGGTTGGCCCTGCCATGTGTGCCGATAAGATCCTTAAGCAAAGCAGGCAGCAGCTGCTTTATTACATCTGGATGATGCTTTTTCTGTACAATTAGGTTTATGCCTCTAAAACTCTTGTTTTGATTTCAATAAAGTAGTAGGAAATGTTGTCTCAGGGTTATGAATAAGTGTTGGGTTAGTAAAATATTGACAAATCAGTCATTTCCCTGACCAGCAAATTAAGACATTTTTTTCATCTGTGTAAAAGAAAAATGGATGGGATAATTAGTCATTGTTGGGAGGAAGGGGAAGATAGGCTGCTTTGAATAAAGGTGGCAAATGAAGGAAATCAGACAATTTTTCTAAAAATAAATTATATAAAGAAATATTAAGCCAGAGAACTACTTTATAAAGATGTTATCATTGACAAAGTGAAAAATGGGTTACTTAAAGGACATTGATGCAACCATTTAAATAATTCTATGAACTCTAGAAGTAATAAACAAAAAAGAGACAAATAAAATGGAAGCCAACAAAGATAAAAAAAAACAAAAATGAAGAAGTCAAACAAGAAACAGCTATTAGGTGTAGGGAAGGGCATATTTGTCAACACAGAAAAATCTTTTGAGAAAATCACCCAAAATTCAACCGATAATAACAAGAAATACAAATTCACCAATGCTAACACATGAAGGACATAAAAGGCAATTTAAGGGTAAAGAACTAACGTAATTTTTCTTAAATGGTTTATAGATAGGCTACAAGACAACTGTTTCTGTACGGTAGGAAATTCTTATGCAAAAAAAGGTAGGCACTATTTACCAATAAAGACTTACAGAAAGCAACTAAAAAGAAGAAATATCCTAATGAATTTACAAAATTTCAGAGGCAAAATGAAATCTAACACAAAAGGGAGTAATAAGATGACCACAAAAATAATTAGTCTGATTGTAGTATGTAAAATATCAGAAAACAATAGAAGAATATCTTCAAAGAATTTAAGGGAGAAGGCACACCCAATACTTATATTCCAGCAGTGTTATCATCCAATTACAATATAATTGTGTGTTGAAATGTCCAAAGACTTAGTATATACTTGTTTTAAAAAGTGTCAAAAACAACAACACAATACAGCAAAGTAGCAATTAAGTAATGAATTGAAATGAGATTTTATGACCTTGGAACTTATAATAGCAAAAGAATTATAAGTATTGTGTTCATCTATTCATAGATTGAAACACTTATAATTGAGCTCAAAAAACAGAATGAAACTTGTGATGTTTTAAAGAGCGATAAAAATTCTCTGTGTGTGATAATAATAAACTGAGACAAAAATTCTTAACCTTGGGAAAAATAAGATGGGGGGGGTGGTGGGATGTGAGGATGTGGGTGTGTATTGATTTTTCTCCATTGATTACTAATAAATAAATGATGTTTACTTGCTTAATTTAATATGTTAAGATATCTAGAAGAAAATTATGTAGAGTTTAGAATTATTAGTAAAACAAGGTATATCACATCCAATTTAATGTAGGAAAACTTTTAAAATTAGTTATCATAAGAAAAATTAAATTCAGAGTAAGGAACCGTAAAAGAACAACAGCATCAACAACAGCAAAAGTGTCTTGAAAACTTAAAAAGTACTCTGAAAGTTAAGACAAATTTTCATATTTAGATAACCATGTATATTAAAAGAAATGTTCTCTCACATTGGATACTATAAAACAAAAGAAAGCTATTTGATGACTATAATACAGCATATTTATAAAAAGAACATGTCTGATAAACACATCATAAGACAATTTTGTAAAAAAAATTGTTGTAGTATTAATATCTGAGAAATTTGAATTAAATTTGGAGAAAAATTTGAATTTGAGCAGGAAGAAATGGTCATTATTTGATTGAAGTGTTTAATCAGAAAAATATGTAACTCTTATTTTTGTTTACTGAATTATAATGTAAACATATACACAAAGCAGAGTAAAGGGAGTACAAAAATAAGAGAAAAAATATTTTAATATAAAGTATTTTAACATATGCCCTATAGTCCATGATATAGCAAACAAACACAAACGAATAAAATTACGGACTATCTCAATATATATATTTTTAGACTTTTATATGTTGAAATGAATGCCTTGCAAACAGAGAATAAATCATGTGTTTAAGCTTCCATGAAACATTTTACAAAAACTGTGTTTATATGCTTGAAAAGAATATTAATAAATTCCAAAAAACATAACCTTAATGAAATGTATTCAGAAATTAAAGGTAGGAATTGAAGGAAACTTCCTCAACATGATAAAGGGCATATATGAAAAACTCACTGCTAACATCAAACTCAATAGTGAGAGACTGAAAGCTTTCCCTCTAAGATTGGGACTAAGACAAGGAGCCTACTGTAACCACTGCTATACAGCATTGTGCTAGAAGGTCCAACCAGGGCAAGTAGGCGAGAAAAAGAAATAAAAGGCATCCAAATTGAAAAGGAGCAAGTAAAACTGTCACTATTTGTGGATGACATGATCCTATATTTAGAAAACCCAGAAAAACTACTAGAATGTCTGCTCTTAAACAAATAGGAAACTACAAATGTTGGAGAGGACGTAGAGAAATTGTAATACTGATGGTGGGAATGAAATTATTCACTGCTGGTGGGAATGTGAAATGGTGCAGACACTGTGCAGGATGTTTTGGCGGTTCCTCAGAAAGCTAAGTAAAAAGTTGCTTTAAGACCTGGCAATTCCACTATTAGGGATATACTCAGAATACCTGAAAGCAGGAATGAGAATAGACATTTGTATACTGATGCTCATAGCAGCATTATTCACAATTGCCAAAAGATGGAAACGACCCAAATGTCCATCAACAGACGAATGGATAAACAAAATGTGGTGTATACATATGATAGAATATAATTTGGCAGTAAGAGAAATGAAGTCCTGAAGCATGCGACAACATGGATGAATCTTGAGGAAATTATCTTAAGTGAAATAAGTCAGAAACCAAAGGACAAATAATGTATGATCTCACCAATATGAACTAATTATAATATGTAAATCTTAGACATAAAACATAGTATATAGGTTACCAAGATATACAATGAGACTAAAGAACGGGGAGCAGTTGCTTAGTACGTGCAGAATGTTTAACTAGGTTGAACTTAAATGTCTGGAAATAGATAGGGGTGACAGTGGCATATTATTGTGAGAATAACTAACAGTGCTGAATGGTGTGTGAGTCTGGTGGAAGGGAGAAGTTTAGAGTCATGTATGCCACCAAAAGGAAAGGTAGAGTTTAAAATATGGAAATGTATAACACAGTGAATATTGTGGTGGACAATGCCTGTGCCTGTGATTAACTGTACAAATATTAAAATGTTATTTCATGAGCCAGAGCAAATGTATGACACTACTACAATGATAGAGAGATACAGGGGGAAAATGTACCTATTGCAAACTATGTACTATAGTTAACAGTAATATTTTAATACTCTTTCATCAACAGTAATAAATATACCACACCACTACTATGGGTCAATAATGGGATGGGGTACGGGGTATTGGGGGATTTGGGTTTTCTTTTTTCTCTTTATTTCTTTTCTGGAGTAACAAATATGCTTTAAAATGGATTATAAGGATATATGCACACCATATGATGTTACAGTGAGCCAGTGATTGTCTACTTCAGATGGGTTGTATGGTGTGTGAATATATTTCAATAAAATTGCATTTTAAAAAACTATGTTTATGTGCTTGGAAAGAATATTAATGAATTCAAAAAAGCATGATCTTAATGAAATTTACTCAGAAATTGAAGTAAAAACAATAAAAAAATTCAAAATTCCAATTTTTCCTAAAACAATTGGATATTGCAACAATGTATTCCTAAATAAATTTGATGTAAAGTCTAAATAAAATTTTCAGTCACTATACATTTGGAAATTAAAGATAATCAAAAACATGCCTATGAAAAACTGTGATATGTGGTCCAACTGTAACAATGGACAATTTCAAAATGAACCTTCCTACCAAGAAAATTGTCATTGCTACAAAGAATAATGAAAATAAGTGAATTAGGTATTCTAAATGAGAATTTAGGAAAATGCCAACCAATCAAACATGGCAAAAATATATCAAGGTAAGAGGAAACAAGTAATCAAAAGGACTACTAATCCCAGATACAACTTTTGAAAAATAGATTTAAAACAAGGAAAAAAAAGGAAATGAAACATTTTTATATTTATGAAAAACTGTTAGTAGCTTTCATAGGTAAAGATGAAACAAGCAAGATGAAAAATGTGCAAAGTTTATGAACACACAATTCACAAATAAAAATAAAAATAAATATATTGAAACTCAAAATTATTAATAATTGCAAATTAATATGGCAAATTATAGTATTTGCTACCGATGTCAAATATTAAAATAGGCACTTTTATAGTGATGGGGCTGCTAATTGGTATTAAGTGAAAGCTATTTAAAAATATATAACAGATATTAAAATGCAAGAATGCTTTCAATAATAAATTTTATTTCTAGGTTAATAGAATTAATGGTAAATCATGATCTGAGAAAGAAGGGGCTTAAGACAACATAAACTTTTTAATCATAGTATGACTGAAATAAAATCTTTAGATCATACTATGACTTATTGTATTAAGCTCTCTAACATGATCCATAATTTAGTAAAACTTATATAAAAGCAAACATACAGATTTGCAGTGATAGATTTGTTCTCTCTCTGAGGAACTTGCTTTGGTATAGTATTAATCATACATGTATACCTAAATATATTAGTCTTGAAGATAATCAGAGCAAACAGTTAAATGAAAAGAAAGTATCCAAAACAATATGCATATAGCTATCCAATATTTGTAGCACTAAACACACAAATATAATTGGAAATATATATAACAAAATGTTAAGTTTGAATTTCTCTTTTGGGATTAAACTTTGAATATGGGTATAATTTATTTATGTTACTGTCTTTGCCAACTTTCTTTTTACACTGAGAATGTATCATATTATTGGGTCATGAAATGAAGCTATAGTGATTTTATAAGGAAGATTTATACTATTTGATTTATTGTTTCATAATCTTATTGACCAACAGAAACCTTCCTTAAAACTTACTACCAACCTGAAAATAATGTAACACTGTGTATTGTTAACTACCATGTTTTCTTTATAGGAAAACTTTTGTAGTATAAGTGATAATACATTCAGAGAAAATAAACTTATGGTTCAAATATTAAGCACAAAATCCATTTTCAATTTTAGCTGGACATTTTTCTTGTTTCATTAAATGTTACATTTGTTGCAATTATCATTACCTCCCCAAATCTTGAAAAACTTCATGCACCCTCAAATGCACACACCTAAACTACTCAAATTGCAGCACATATTTTAATAAAATTGATTTGCTTTTGTTAATTGCTTTTCCTTCACTGAAGTGTTTTGAAGAATTTTGCTATGGTCTTCTACTAATTATTCAATCTTGTATCTGTTCCATGGGATGAAAGAGCAGTAAAATTTTTACCTATCATCTTAGCATTCAGTGCTGATTTTCAGTGTTTCCTGTTTTGAGGCTGTTTTACCAATTAAAATTATAAGAAAGTTTGTTGCTCTAAAAAAAAAAATGGGAAGTATTAGTAAAATATTAATAAACTGTCATTCCTAGAATGTCTTATATCAGAGCAATGTGTTCAATTTTTTTTTAATTTTTAAATAAAACAAAAGTTTAGGATTTGTAATTAAGATGGATATGGAATAAAGGAATTCCTAAATATTACAGAAAGCCAAAGATAGTCTAAAAGGGTAGAAAGTCAATGGACATATAATTTCACCTATCTAGAAGAGTTTTCTATCCAGACACAAAGCTAGATGCAAAACTTATCAATTGAAAGGTCTCCTTTCTCTAATAACAAGAAGCAAAACATAAAATACATGGAACTCCATGGAACTATTAAGTATTTAAGGCCAGGGGAATAGGATTGTAGTTTTGGTCTGACTCTGATCTACATTGTTGCTTGCCTAACATTAACTATAGAAACTCTGTGACAAATCAAATATATAAGATTGGTCAAGAACAGCTAAATTATAATGACTCTTACATGAGAAAATCAGCTTGGAGCTCCATTTACAAAAATTCCTCTTTCTCCATGCCAAGAAATAGGGAAGGATACACAAAGAGCTAAAACCTGACTCCTGTTCTTGACATCAGATGAATGCAACCTTGGAAATATATATACATATATATATATATATATATATATATATATATATATATATATATATAATCTGTATTTATATATACATATATATAAATGTGTGTGTGTGTATGTGTGTGTGTGTGTGTGTATCTCCTGATTTTCATTAGTATTTATTTTGGATGACTCCAAAAGTTTGACTAGAAATCCCATTACCTTGTTCTTCTTACTTGCTCTTGACAATCTCTTCATACCTCTCACCACAATTGTGAGTAGAGTACACTATGCTCCTGGAAATTTGCTTCAAAACACATGAAAATTTTTTTAAAATAAATCTCTTCAACATCTAGTTAAAAATGTGCTTGACTATCTAATTGCTGTTGGTAACCAACTTCAAAATAGTCAATCATTACATTTATTTTATGAGAAATAATAAATTTATTTTGTATTAAATTAAGTACATCTTAAAATATCTGAAAATACATTTTATGAACAAATATATAGTAATTTTCCTGATCCATAATTTCATGCTCTAAAAGTTTAGAAAGCATAACTAGTCAGTGTGAATTGTTCTGTGGTAGCTGATAAAGTTAAAATCAAGCAAAATGAAATAAATGTTGATTGCTGTAAGGTAAACTCAGCATGATAGTGATTTTGAAAATCAGCAACATTTGAATAAAATAAACTAATTCCCTAGAACTGAAAGTACTCATAGATCTTATTTTTTAAAAATATGACCTAGAAACTGACTCAAATTTAAATCTTATTAAAAAGAATACAAGCCACTCGACCACTGAGTATTGCCGTATTTGAGCCCAATTCCTGGGCCTCTATCATTTCTTTCGATTCTCTCTTCTTAGGCAAGTTCATCTATTTCTGTGATTTAAAATGCCACCTATTCACTAACATTTGACACGTGTCTATCTCTCTTAGACTCTCTAAGGTTTAAACGTGTATATATTGATTGCCATAATCTAACAGAGTACCTAAGATACTAGCACACAAAACCTGATTTCCTCACCTTATCCTGCAAATTTCTTAAGCCTGAACCAAAGATTCGTTTTTGTTTACACCCTATTCTTAATTTATTACAAAATACCATTCATCCCTCCAACAATGGAAAACTTCCTTCTTCTTCAAACTAACTTATCATTACCTTAAAACAAGACACCACCATCAATTTCTTTCAATAGCCTATAATTTCATAATTATTAGACAACATCCATACATAGTAATTCAAATGTATGGCATTTTAAATGAAGCATTGTGTCAACAAAATGATGTATATAGGGGATTTATCTTATTACTTACAGAAAATAATAACTTACATCCACTAGATATTACTAAAGCAGGAACATTTTAAAGTATATGCGTAACAGAAAGGCAACATACAAATGTGAATGTATTTGTGTTGATTTGAATTCCATCATCTTTTCATTTATAGCACTGCTTTTTTATTGGCTAATCAAGAGAATCTAATACACATATTCATGCACACACACACACACACACACAGAGAGAGAGAGACATTTTCTGTAACCATTTGACCCCAAATTCATCTATCACATCCTTGTATCCTCAAAGGGTGCTTTTGGGGGAAGCCAATTTATATGATAGGCTAACAAAAAGTATACTGGGAAAAGAAGGCACAATAAAAACACCACAAGAATGTGTTGATAAAATTGACCTGCAGTCATTGGAAGAATGCTGAATACTGTCTAACTGGCAACGGAAGGGATAAGATCGATTTTTCTCCTTCCCACCATGATTCTCCAACTTGAAAAGACTGACGATGTGGTCTTTAGGGAATGGAGCAAAGGAATCAGATGAGTGAAAGATGGGATAGCTCTTTCATTTTATTTTCTCTTTCTTATTTTGACCTGGAACTTTATTTTCTCTGCTTAAGAGCTACTGACTCAGGAAAATTAAAGGATCATCATGGGACCCAGTAAGAATCAGCAAGGACTTACCTGCGTAGAACTGTAGGCTAGAATTTCAAGTGTAAAGAAGTCCAACTGGGATTACCAGGTAGGAATTGAGTCAGGATTTCAGAGGACACATTTGTCAGAGTATAAAATGTGGACTTTTGGCTAAACCATACTGGATTGAAATTCTGAACTTGCCAATTATAACCATCATAATGCAGGGCAGTGAGGAACTAACTAAATTGCATGTTCGAATAAATTAATAAATTAATTTTCTGGAGAACAAGCTTCATCTTTACAAACCAAAATGCTTGTATCTTATATGTCTGCTGCAGTGATCATCCCAGAACGAGTAAAAGAGATCTCAGGAGTCCTCAAATTGTTTCTGAGGTATTTCTTGGAATCTGTCACATAGCATCTTTCTTCCACAAAGAAATCTGTAGTCATCTTGTGGCATTTCAATTCTCCTTTCTCTTTCAGCCTAGCAAGCTGCTTAGAGACGCCTCAGGGTTTGCACCATCTTGTTCCAGATTGCCAAGGGTCCCTGATCATGGGTGCTATCCACTGGGTTTCCAGAATGTTCCATCTTTGGTTCTCTGAACTATGAAAAATTGGTCTCCTCCCTTCCTCTGTGCTATAGTTTTCTTCCTGGCTCTGAAATAGTTCTTCCTCTAGTCAGAATATCAGTGTCTCTTCAATATCTTTCTGTCATAACAACATGGGTAACATCCAGTCAGATAAGATTCCCATAATTACATACTTTCCTTACTTTTCTAGAACTTTCCTAATAAAAATCTTTCATTTTTTTGCTACATGCACAAGAGAAATTTTGATGCTTTTATGTGGCAGCAATCAAATTATCAGGGTGTGCTGTTAGGATGTGTGTGTGCATGTGTGTGTGTGTGTGTGTGTGTGTGTGTGTGTGTGTGTGTTCTGGTGAGGGGGTGGGGAGGTGAGAAGATGTTGGAAACTAACCAGACTGTATTGAAATAACCAAAATAAAATTTTCCTTTGAAATGCATTGAATTATTTTATGCTTTTTTATGCTCCAGTTTAGTATATAAAATTATATATTGATATCTTCTGTATACTTTATACTATTACTATCCATCTTTCATAATAGAAACAGTTATTGTGTCAGCCTTTAGCAGCCTGCCTGCTTCTGAATTACAACCTTTTATTTCCTGTAGTGCTAGAAACCAGCTAACCAAGCATACAGTAATTATGTGAAAACGGGCTATGAGTGAGTAGCCTAAAAGTTAAGCTTTCCTTTAACAACTGCTAAGTTTATGCTTCCTTTCTGTTTGTTAACAATCCTCTAGACAGCTGAAATTGTCAAATATGGGACTGTGTGCAAAGTGAGGTTCAAGAAATAAATTATTTGTTAAGTGGTATAACATACTGAGATATAGATACACACTTCAATAATCTCATGCTTTTTTTCAAAGTACATGGATAACTGATGTTAACCCAATGAAATCCTATTCACATTTAGTAAAAATTTATACTTAATATCTATGTAATAATTTTATTTTTATCTCTCTAGAATTAAGTAATTTAATCAGTCCTACAGTAATTAATCAATCAATTTGGGATGCAACTGTTCAGATAAAAACAGCCCAATGGTTTATAGAACCAAATTGTAAGAAATGCACATTCTGTTGTCATATCCCACAAAATACTTAAAGTTTTGCCTCACCCTTGAGCTCTTCTGGGGAAATAGTTATCAGGTCTTCTCTCTGTTTCTCTTCTGTCTGTCTCCACGTCTCTTTTTAGGATTGGCCTTTACTTCTTCTCAGCCACCATTTTCTAAACTCTTTTTTAGTATTTTTAGGAATCCACCTTTGATAAAGACCATTCTTTTCACAGACAGTAGTCTTTAATAAACAAAAGCCAGGATTCCTCCTACAAACCTTCCCTCAGACAAGGAGCATTGGACTGACAAATTGTTCAAATGGATTCAAATATTTTAAAGATTAATAAAATTTTTAAAATACAATTTCAAAATATTATTTTTACAAAGTCAGAACTTGAGCAATGCTTTTGTAATATCCAGTTGGCTTTCAGCTTTTACACTTTCTTAAAGCATTATTTCTAATAAATATTTTTAAAAATCACTAACTAATATTGGACAATACTGAAGAAGCATTATGTTAGGATAAATTTCATTTTATGACTGGTATCAGAAACTCTGATGCCTAAATATTATCTGAACAAAAAAAACCTTGATTTTTAATGCAATATTTGTCACTAGAAAACGCTATGTATCTACATACGTTATCTATATTATCTATCAATATATCTGTCATCTATCTCTATATCAATTTATAATTTCAAAGATAACCATGGCTTCTGCTGAATATTAAACTTCACATAAATCAGAGTAAAATTATATTTGAGCAATTAGTTTCAAATTCAATGTATTTTCTGAAAAAGAATTGACTTTTCAATATCACTGACTTTGGTGTTTCCAAATAGAGTACTATTATTTATGTTCTGGGTAATACATTTTAAGAAGGCAAGATATAAGGTTTAGAGATACACGTTTTTATATTTGAGATGAGGGTGCTTGGTTGAGGAGAAAAAGCACTCACTGATAATATAATTATTGCTTAAAAGAGTCACTTTTAAAAACATCGTGAAACATAGTTTTCTTTGCCGAGAAATATTTCTTGAATAGGTAAGAAGGAGGGTGTATTTTGGGAAACTTTCTTTAATGTTCCACCTTCCTTGGGATTCTGTTCAACATACAGTCAGAGTTAAATTTTTATAGACTCTCTCCTCCTGTTTAATTCTAAAATAATGTAGAGAAATTAGTGGCCATGATATTGTCACCTGTGAAATTTCTGTGACTCCAGAAAGAAGCACAATGCTTAGTCAAGTCTTATTTCCACATAGGATTTCTATTATACTACCTCCTTTAAATGTATAGAGACTTTCTATAAGGATATATTAACAAATTAATTTAAAATACTGTTACAATGTATTAAAAGTAATGGACCACTATTAAAGGGGCATAGATATAATATAATGTTCTAAATAGTGCAGCCAGTTAATTGAGGCATCCCTAATCAGAGACATATGAACGAAACATTTCTTTTTATACTATTCACTGCATTTAATCATCTGTCAAATCTCCCTGTTTTATTTCTAAACTTTTCCTTGAGCAGATTCCAAAATCCTCTGGTGACTTTAAGGTTTTTAAAGATCAATCCAGTCAAGCTAAACAGATTTAATTTTTTTCCTTCTCCAAGTCCAGGCACCAGTTCAGGTTTTATCCGGAACTCTAAACGATAAGATTAAAAAGGGCTAGCATATGGTTGGCTTTGAGAAACTGCTCCCATTTTACTCTTTAATTCTAGTTCTCCCATTGCGTTGAGGACAAGGGGGAAACATGGGAAAGAAATGACTTTTTGGCTGACTGGCACTTGTGTTATTCTACTTTGCTGTTTCATACTCACCTTGACTGACACTGATTGGCCGTTAATGTCCTCTGTGTGTCATTGGTTCCAGTTCTGGCTCCATCAGGGATTCATGTATGAGTTCTTTTGAGGCCCCTGGAGTTCCTCTGTGTGGTTACCCAGTTCTGCTAATCTTTGTCTACAAATCTTTGCTTCCTGCTATGCATCCCACAAGCTTGTGCTTTTGGGGTTCCTCACCTGGCAGACAACTCTCATGAGAAAAACAACAGCAATACAGCTGAAGCCCAACTGGTTTCTGGGGTGTTCATTAGCTCTCTGAACAGCTCACTCATTCTGTCCAAGGATCTCAGTGGAAAAGCTGGCTACTTCCTTACCACTTTTCTAATTGAACTCTCTGGTGGTAAGAGATAAATAGGTCAGCAATCTTTTGCTTTAACAGAGGTCTAGCAAAATATTTGATTGTTAGTCTCTACATTTTTTAGGGAACACACACACACTTACAGACACAAACACTTGGCAGGAGAGAAAACCACACTGCCCCCCAAAGTTTGGACACGGCACCACTCATAATTTGACCACGCTGACAGTATACTTTCTCTATCTCCCCCTCCCCACCCCCCACACATTCTTTCCTTCCTGGCATTTTTATAAATTCTGGTAATTTTGCAGTGTGTCATGTCTACCTAAGTCCTAAGTAAATCTCACTCCAGTTGATGCTGATATTTGTTTATAAAGGGGGGTTAGTTTTGCCATTATTTTGGCCTCAACTCTATGTCAGTGGGAAAAGCCCCACCCAACAGTCTGTTTCCTTATAGAGATTAAAATGTATTCTGGTTTTGACTTTGGACTAATCTAATTTGAATTTGTATTATAACTTGCTAAGTTTCTTACATCCCAATTAATAGTAATGTATTGAGTATTTACTTCCTTTTTTTTTAGACAGTTTGTATTTCTTGTGGCCATAAATAAATAATGTATCACCTATGCATGCATTATTGCTGTTGTCACTGAATTCTAGATGATCAGGTTGAATTTGTAATGCATAATTTAATACCTGGCATTTTTCCTTCCTCTTCTTTATAATTATTATTACAGTAGATAAACTGTTTAGACTTTAGCTCTCAAACTGTATCTAAAATCTACATAGATTAATTTAGAAACTTTGATGTCATAATTTCACTTCACTTTGCAAGGACATATCTTTAATTTTGAATTAGAAAAGTATAAATTATATGATACCTAGATTCCAGAGATAATATATACAACTGCTTTCTGTATTGGATGTAATTTTCTTTCATTGCAATTAATTTTCATGTACAGGTTATTTTTAAGGCTACAATGTAGGGCTTTAAAAATAAGTTTTCTATAGAAAGTAGACTAGAAATAGAGGACCACATAGTTCTTGTTTGTTTTCTTTTGGACCATTAATGTTCAATATGCTTTACCCACTCAGTGAATTTTGCATTTTAATAACAGTCACTATGCATATGTTCCCAAAGAAATACTTTGTGTTTCAGATCTCTTTGAAAGTAATTCCTTAATAATCCCATTGCATTATAGAATTTCCTATATATAATACACTTAAATAATACCATTTTTACAACTTCAAATAAATGCCCCTCAGTATAGAATGGGGAGCTAAAATTATAGATAAATAAAAGAAGAAACAAAACCAGTAACTTAGAAACAGAGAATAAATCAAGTATTTAGTCACCAATACTTAAGGAATCATTACATTTACATTTGTTTAAACAATGTCATATCTTAATAATACCAAACAGTTTAAATATGTGTGTCTCTGCTCTTAGCACTTCATATATATTTAATCTTCACAATAACCCAGTGAAGTAGATATTATCACCTCCCTTTTACAAATGAAGAAACTCAGGCATAAGAATTTCCAAGTTCAAATAGGAAGAAAAAAAGAGCATTGAGATTAACACCCAGGACATCTGTATCCTTAGCCATGCCCATTACTGTTCCTTCATGAGGTGCTTTATTCTTTATCTGATTCTGTTAATTTTGAAATTGTTTGTTAGCAAGTGAAAAATGCATTCTCAAGTTTGAAGGTATGTAATTAGTTCAGCTACAGTTCTTCAACAAGTAAAGTCTACTGATCTTTCATACTGATAGAACAAGCTGATGAACTTGGATGCATATTAAAACAATCTCATGCAATTGGAAAGAACTTTTTATGTCCAATAGTACTTTGGGGCTTACCTGATACGTGACTATAATTACCAGGGAAACAGTGTGCTCCAATTTAATGTAACAAAAGTCATCAAATTGGTGCTAAACAACAGGAAACGTTTTGAACCATCTATTGTTTGTAATTCAATTTATGGTTCCTTTCGAGAATTCATTGTAACCCTGTATCTTTTGTTTTCACTATTTTACTTTTTTATTTTATTTTGTTTTATTTTATTTTATTTTATTTATTTTAATTTTTCCTAGTGGGAAAATGGAGGAGCATATGACAAAGACAACCATGGCACAGAGAATTCACACCCTTTAATTATTAATGTACTTATTTGTTTATTTTCTGGGAAAAAAAGAGTTCTATCATTTTAAAGTTTTTGTAGCTTGTAATGCACTTAGTCTTTCTACTTTGAACCCAAGCAAAATCCCAATTCTAAATGGCCCCCTGCTCTCAATCAGGCAGTAGAATTTATGTATGGTATTCTTCTATGCTCTTCAGCAACTATTTTATCTTTTTCTTCCAGTACTCAAATTAAATCAAGGTCTTTAGATATATATTCCATAGCAATTCTAACTAAGGAAGGAAATAATTATAAAAATTTTCTTCAGTTCCAGACATTCTATACCCCAGCTTTTAATTATAAGGGAAATTATGTTTGTTTGCTAGATATGAACAAATAAATGGACAAATTTCAACAGACTGTCGTGGTATATAATACAGGCATGCTTGACCAATAAATAAAAATGAAAGCTGAGTAAAAATTTGCTACATTTCTTATTTCATTCATGATACAGAAGCAAGATAAGCCAGTGGAACTCACTGATCACTGTGTATGAGGCATCCTTAAATTTTGAACTTTAGCTTTGTGGAATATTTTCTTAAATACTTAAAATGGAAACTAAGGCTGATATGTGTTTGAGATGCCATTTAAGAAAGGATTTTTGAAAACCATTTATATTTCTAAATGTGGATAACAGGGAGTATCTGATCAGAATAACCAGACATCAATGAACTTTTAGTTCATGATTAAGAATTTTTAACTCTGTCCTTGAGATTCACAATAATATCTCATTTCTTTTCATACTCCTGGATTTTGCTCCTTGAACTCTTTTCTGTAAATACCAATCACTTGAAATTGAATGTTCAGAAGATTAGCCATTTCAAGAGTCATATGTCCTGACTTACCAAATTATGTTAATATCGGAAATTCTATGGGCGGTATTTTTATAACATTTGCCCTTCTCCATTCAAGGCAAATGTCACAATTAAATACTGAAATATTATTGTAGGCATATTTTATGCACATAGAAAGCATTAAAAACCATGATTTAGCTGGATTTTTTTCTTATACTCCAAGACTGCCTCTAAAAATCATGTAAGACTAACACATTCATGACAGATTTATTAAAGACAGGTGATATATTAAATCCTTGGAAGTTATATTGTACATTAAAGGTAAATTAAAACTGTAAATTAAATGTGTGCACAGATGAGCCCAGCCTTAGCAAACAGTAATCAGGTGCTATTTAACTTTCCTGTTCTGGATAGATTCATCAGGACACAGAGTCTCTTTAGTAATTTTCAGCATCCCCGTAAGTCTGACATTTGCTTCATCAGTTCTCCTTATAATCATAAGTAAGACACACTCTTCCATTAAAAAAAAAAAAAAAGAATTGCATTACCATCCCCATATTTTAATCTTGAAAACATTGAAATACTTTTTATCTTCATTCTTTATTTAATGAAAATATTAATGTATCTGCTATTTTTTATAATGACATATTTTGGAAGTCAAAGAACCTTGAGTGAAAGGTTTTTAGGAGTCAGTAAAGGTGTTCTGCTCCCTAAATAATCAGTGAATTTTAGGGTAAATGTATGCACTTAATTTTTAAATGTGTAGATTTTTGTTCAAACGAGGTCTCTGATAGATGATCATGTTCTAGGGAAATATTTTTGTGCAACTTATGGTTTTTAAAATGTTTAAAGACATTATCACCTAATGATTATAATGCAGGGTTATGCAAAAGATTTGATATAAGTGTGTTTTAACATTTGATATGGTATCTAAATGAATTTTAAATTACTTAACCTAAAAGTCATCTCTTCAGATTTATTTAATTGGTAGCAACTGATTATCTAATAATTCTATCATTTCAGATAAATCATTATTGTATGTATTTCAGTCAGAAAGAAATATTGAGTTTTTATACTTATTATATTGTTTGTTAATTCTATTCTGAGTTACAGTGTGAATTAATGGTTTATATTTTTCTCTGTGATAAAGAGTTAACTTAATTAAGTTTGGGGATAACAGGCAAAGAACTGTGAATTTACTTAATAGTTTGCAAGTGGCACAATGCCACCTTTTAATAGGATTTATGAAAGAGTATTTACCAGCTTTAAGTGTAAAGCCTAAATTATCATTTTTGGGATTGATCTCAATTCCTATTTTGATTCATAAATGGGTTTGCATCAAAAAAATTATAAAATTAGAATCACCATAACTAAATATATTTGGGAATGTCTTGCACAAACATCATAGCTAGTACATTTTACTTCTTGATATATTTAGTTATAAATTTTGACAGGTGCAATGCAAACTCTTATCCCCCTTTGAAATATTGCATGTAAATTGCAACATGTAAATGCTACAGGTTAATAAATTTCTCTAACTCTGTTTCTATTAATAAAATTGCTTAGGTCTCAAGCTGCAATGCAAATAATCCAATGTGAAAGCAATATTCTTATTAGTGATCTTAACTGGATTATGCACAAGTGAAATACAATCAAAGCTTTTTTGCACTTTGTATTCTTTCAAAATTATAAGGGATGATATCGTTTAAGTATTTGGAATGGTATGATTTTAGAGCTGTAAAAGATCTATGAACACTCATTTCCAGTCTGTAATTTTATAGATGAAGAAACTGGGGAAAAGTTAATTTTCTTGCCTATGTCAAGCTTGCTAGCAAATGACCATTTTGAGAGAATAATACAAGATACCTGATTTCCATGCCAATGCATTTTTTTTCCTCTACAAGATACAATCCTTCCTCTTTAACTCACACTAATAAATCAAAAAGGGATGTTTCACATAGATACTATTATCCCCTTAATGCAACCCTCTATACATTAGGGCCATGATGCTTCCTGGATAGCCTGGGAAAATAACTGTCATATGTCCTGTCTGTTATGAGAAGGTGCTTGCCCCACACTGCATCTGATGTGAAGTTTTCTACCTTCTACCAAAATCCATCCGACAATGGAAAATGTATTTCTTCTTTTTCCCAGAGATTCAGAGCTAATCGAAGCAAAACAGCCTAGGACAAGGCAAGTCAAATGCTGAGAAATTTGACGTTTAATGAGGATTTAAGCATTCTTGGTTATGAATGCTGTTTCAGTGTGGAAATGATGCATACCACATAATAAAGAGTACCTTGGGGAAGGAGGAAAAGAAAGAGAGGGTGGGAGAGTTCAAGCTTTAGTTCTGTACACAAAGGACTTCTTTCCTCTTCCCTCACTGCTTCCCTCCTGCTTTCTCTCTTTCTCTTCCTTCTTTTCTCTTTTCTTTGCTCTAAAATAAGGACATGAAGCAAATATACGTGGTATATACTTGGGTGACTGTTCAATTATTTATATATATGTGTGTATATATATATATCTTTATGGCATGATTAAATATAGTATGATTAAAATAAATAATTAAAATTTAAAAATTTCAAAAGAGCAGTGGACCATTATCAGGGACTACTGAAATTGGTGGATTAATGAGACTATATTTACATAATTTCAGGAGAGAAATTCAGATGATGTAACATTCAATCTGTACTGTAGCTTAACTTTATATTCTGAACCCTAAAGCTACCAAATGAAATATAAAAATATTCATCTTATGACTATTTAAATAGATAGTAAACATCCCCAAAGCTGTATGATGTGGTATCTACTTGAAAGAGACTTGCAGTCCCTTAAACAAACTAGTTCCTTCTCTAAACTTAAGAAGATGAAGAACTTTTTTATCTTTTGGAAATATCTGGGTTCCTCAAGCTATAAATATTCCCCAAATAAACATGTTAAGTCTAAAGATTTTTAGCAGAGATGTTAAAAGTCTACAAATCCTTCAAGTACTTGTATTTCCAATCCAGTAGATCACAAGGAAATGCGTTCCACGTTATCACTGTAGGAGTTGAGTCAGTGGGGAAGTCTTCTAGATATCTTCATATTGTCAAACTTTTAAAACTATTTTATTCAGGGCCTTAAAACTGGTAGCTATATCACTAGATGCATATTTTTATTCTGATTTGTCGAGCCTTTTACTTACTCCACCCAAGGATAAAAGTAAGGAAACTATCTGAATTCCTAGATAATGGCTACACAGTGTTATTTGAACATCATTATGAAAATGTAACAGATTCATCTACAATGAAAATACACCCTGAAACATTAGGAATCCCAGGGAGTTTCTTACCCATGGCAGTCCTCTCCATCACTCAACTCCTGCTCTGAACTCTCACATCCTGTAAGTCTCATTAAATTTAGTTGTCAAAACCAATAAAGTAAAAATAAAGTAGGGGTTTCAAAGTAAAAATAAAGTAGTGGCTTCATCTTTCCACTTAACTTGTATATCTCCTTGTTCCTTTCTTCCTCTTTATTTTTTCAACCCACCTTCAAGTTCCTGCTCCTTTGATGGTCATTATTTGATTAAGAAATAAACGGTCACATATTTAAAGAGCTTCTAATGTGTGATACATAATGTGAACATGAAAATGGCTTTTGCAAACCTCTCATTCTCCTTTGAACTTTCAAGCAGCTCCATGAACTACCTAGTTATCCAACATTTAAAATGAGACATGATGTTTAGAGAAATAAATAGTGTTGATCAAGGTCAAACATTGTAAGTTCTAGATTAAGGTTTGGACCCAAACCTTTCAACTGTAAGCCCCTTTCTTAACTCAGGTTCTTCTGTTATTGTATTTTTAAATTTTGATATAGCAGTGCAAGACCAGGGTAACTGGTCTTTTAATTTCTTTAATTTTTTTAAGTCCTTGTCCTGACTTGATTATTAACTTATCTTTAGAATAAAATAATTGATATTTGCATACTGATAAACATATAATGTGTTTATAATGAACATGTATAGCATATGCACCGCTCAATTCTCATTCTTGATAAGAAAACATAATCAGGGGTGTTTTCTCTACCTTTACATGGTTTTACTGTTTTCTGAACATTTAATAGCAATTCACTGGCTGAATCACATGAGCTGTCTGTGTGGTGGGATAAGTATTGATATCCAAGTTTATTATACAGTAGATGGGCATAAAATCATCATATATTAGTAATTTGCCTGAGGTATGGCTGCAAGTCTGGATCTAAATTTCAGATATACAGTAAGAGTTATTTTTTCCCAAATATTTCTGCTTGCTACCCACATCCCTTTGACTTAGATACACAATCAATTTAGACTCCCAAGTTTCTTGAATTATATGCTATCCTGAATGAGGTTATAAGAACTCCATAATATTAAAACACTTCACTGAAGTCATTTATTTATGCTAAAAAAAAAAGAAAAAAAAAGAAAAACTAGGGGTTTTGGAATCTGTATTTTTATTTGCCCTATACTTGTTAGTCACCCTTAGGTAAATAACTTTATCTCTTTGATTTTCCTTGTATTGCTCCTGTGCAAGGATAATAAATTATCATCTAGAAAGGTTTTCCCGAGAAGAGTTAGAATAAATAAATACAGAATTTTGCCATATAGAAGGTATTCCCCAATGGCAAGGTTAGGTATTTTCTCTCCGTAATGGCTTGTGCTTTCCTTTGTAGATCTAATAACTAAATCAGGTAATATTAAATGGATTTTCATTTATCCATTGGTAAATGATAAGAAATTGTGTCTGCCTTATTCAACCTTGTTTCCTCCACTTTCTTGTAGATGTCTGTCACACAGTAAAATTTCAATAAACGTTTACCAAATAAATACAAACTCTAAAGCATATGGCTTCTCTGTATAATCTGTCACCACCAACAAACAGTAATAGCATGCTCACAAATTCAAGAATGAATATAATGTAATAAAAGTTAAAGGGATAAATCTAATCTTGTTATGCTACCACATTAAAACAATTGAAATCAGTTAGGTATAAAGGTATTTCAGTAAAAGATTGAGATAATGTATTAAAATTCATTTTCTAAAAATTAGAGCTACTTTTGTATACATGTTATAATCATCTACCTTTTAAAATATCTAAAAAGGCTGACATTTACTGATGTTAAAAAAACAACTAAGAAACAACAGAGCTGAGATTTAAACTGTGGCTGTATGATACGGAATCTTTCTTCATACTCTGAACGTTAAATTATGTCCCTGCCTGTCATATTGCACTGCATCCATTTAAGTGGCAGCTTGAATTCATATGTTCACTGCAAAACATAACTAGTTTCCTTTGCTCTCAGATCAAAGATAATTCAAGCACACTCTACTGAATTAAAATCTATAACACGAAATTTAGATGTTAACTATATATGATTCTGGGGATTATGGGATGCGAAAGATTTTACTGAAGTATGTTTCTAGTGACTAGGTATTTTACCTGAGAAATCACTGATTGGTTGTTTCCTATATATCTGTAGTAAAAATACTGTAAACTTTAACTCAATACGTAATATATATTATAGAGCAGAATTTAATAACGAGTGAGTATATTTAGTTTTCTGATACAAGTTTAAAAAATTTAATTATGATAAAGTATTGCCTAGAAAATAGAACCTAGAAATATAACTTCAATGATATGTGGTTGTTTATTATAGTAGTAATATTTGGCAAAAATGAAAAATAAAAAATTAAACTAGGAGGAAAGATGCAGTACAGCATCATTTAAATTACAATATTTGTAAGGATTCAGATTAATGTACTTTCAGTGCATCTGGAATTTATTTAATATATCTAATTTCAATTCATCCATTAAGAAATGTCATTTATATAGCATTTCATTCAATTCATCAAATATTTATTGAGCAAAATATGAAAATCATGAGCATGTGCTAGACACCAAGATTTTTTAATAAATGCCATGTTTTCTCTCTTTCTTAGTAGTAGTACAATCTGTTGGTGGATGCATGATTATAAAGTTATCATTTAAATGCAGTTTTAGTAAATTTTATATTAGATGGATGCAGAAAATCAGAATCAGATAAATACATATAAAGTGATAGAAGAAGCAATAATAGGAAAAGAGATCTGGACTGTGAATTAGCAGAACTAGTATTTAGTCCAGTTTTTACCATTATCCTACCATGAAATCTTCAACAAACAGCTTCACGCTTGATCAAGTACCTTTAAGCATTAAATAAATGACCAGTGGTTAAAAGAGCTAATATTACTTAGGAGGCTTCATTTTATATAAAACATACTCCGGCTGCATCCATGAATATGAATACCTGTTTGAGTGAAAAAACAAAGCCTTATAGATAGTATATAAGGAGCAAATAGCATCATTGTGTCCTGCACCCTGTGAGTTAATGCATTTGACACACAACTTAGAATACAATTTTCTAAGACCCCAGAGGGAAAAAAATGTAATTGTCTGAAACATGACTAAAAAATAAAAAAAGGCAGCACATGAATTCAGCTACCTACCTGAGAAAGATAACATGTTCTATTCTTTCATGCAAGGTAGAAACTAACAATGAAAATAAAATATAAGAGACATTTCAAAGTGGGGTTTTATTATACAGAATCAGACTACCCTGGACAATGTTGATACTTTGGTTCTGCTTTTGAACAAGTGGGGATGTTATAACATGGGCCAGGCTGATAGGAGGGAAGGTCCTGAAACAGTTCCACTGAGGCAAGCAAAGTAGTAGAATGAAATTTTAAAGCTTTCCCCATTGTAAGTTAATTCCCTTTCACTGGTAGGTATAAACCTGCCTCTACTGGCAGTGTATTTATTGCAAAGGTTGATACAGATGATTAATTACAATATATTTCTCCTTTAAATGAATAACCCTTGCTTCTCAATTATATTTAAAAACTGACAGCCAAACTGATTTTTGTCTTACATTTACTTGCCAGCAATAGGGGAAAACGGATCTAGTGTTAGAAGTACTCATAAACACACTCAGTTTAGGAGGAAATAGTTTATCTTTCTCAAAGGTACTAACCAAAAACTGGTACCCAACATAGCTAACCCTGTGACAACAACGTAAATGAACTGTAGAATTCACATGGAAACTGAGATGTATCTAATAAATAAATGCCATACCTTCTAGAAACTTCAACAAGATATCTTTACATTTTTCTCTTCTAAAAAGATATTTTTGCATTTTTCTCTACTAATATTGCTAGAATTATTAGAAAACACAACTATTACAAAGGAGCCAGGTGACATTGAAATACAGAATCAGAAAACACTTTTATAACTTATCAGTTAGTCAAAATACTTACTAGCTGCTGTTTAAGAAAGTTGGTCTCGGAGATTTATAAACCATTAAAACTTGAAAAAACAAAAGGCATCCTAAGAAATGTGCAGTTACACCCATATATTCTTTCTGGGTGAACACAGCTGTGCAGATTAGCATGTGGTCATAAACTGAGACCAAAATAAATCCAAGTCATGGAGAACAGATATCCAACAGGGATGATGGGAGAAAAGTAAAGAAGAACCCAGGTCTCTTCTTTCAATTATTTTCCTATTTGCTTTTCAATGCATCTGGGTTGGATGGGAAAGATTTTGATTTTCAGAGACACATACAGTTTTTTTTGTTTTTTTTGTTTTTCATTTTTATATAGGAAACAGTGGGGAATGGAAAATAAAAATGGCTTCAAGGTAGGGTAAGAAAGTCAATAGTATCTGGGAAGATTTCTTGAATTGGACAGAATTGTCTAAACTGATATTGCAACTTTTTTTTTTTCTATTTAGGGTTATGTTTAATAACATCAATTTAAAACTTTGTCTTTGATTTAAAATAAAACTAAATGTTAAATTCTTTCAATATTTTAATTACCTGTGAAGGGTCATTGTTCTACATTAGTTATTTACCATAAATGTGCATAAATCACACAAAGACGCAAGACACACACGCACACATGTTATGTACATATGTTTATGTTTATGAATATGTGTGTGTGTAATTATATAAATATTAAATCAAAAATTTGGCTTGAATACCAAGATTGATGACACTACATACTCACTGTTCTGATTTGCTAATCCTGCCCTTTTGCAAAATACCAGAAATGGATTGGTTTTTGTAACGGGGGTTTATTGGTTACAAAGTTACAATCTTAAGGCCATAAAATGTCCAAGGTAAGGCATCAACAAAGGGTACCTTCACTGGAGAAAGGCCATTGGCATCTGGAAAACCTGTTAGATGGGAAGGCATGTGGCTGGCATCTTCTTGCTCCCAGATTGCGTTTCAAAATGGCGTTCTCCTAAGTGTTGCTCTTGGGGTATTTTGTCCTCTCTTAGCTGCAGCTGCTCTTCAAAATGTCACCCTCAGTCGCTCTCCAAAATGTCACTCACAAGTGATTGAGTCACATCTCCATGGAAACACTCAATCAAAGGATTCCAACCTAATCAACACTAATACGTCTGCCCCCACAAACACGCATCAAAGATAATGTCATTTTGGGGGTCATAATACATACAAACTGGCACACCCACCAAGAGGATATGAAACTCATATAATTGTTTGTGAGAAAGGAGACTGACTTGGATTTCAATAGTGGTTAGGGTTTCGGGCTGGGGTAGTTTCCCACTGGAGACCTAGGTTTGTGTAGTTTGTGTAACACCAAAGAAAGTAGCACACAGACTTTTTTATCAGCTTGTAGAAATACGGAGCAGAATGGGACGAGGAGGAGGCGGGCTTAAAAGCTGTCAGTAATCAGATATTAAATGCAGCCAGACTCTTTAGTACAATCCAGTTTTAAAAGATTTGCAGAACATGTGAAGGAAAATAATTCAGATGGAAATGTGTAATGTAATCTGAGAAATGTGGCCAGAAGACTCTTAATAACAATTGCACTGCATATATTAGACAAATTAATTTCATTATGTGTCATGTGCCTGTTGCTGTGCATACTCTTGGATAAAATCTCTTCCCAGCCTCAACGTGCTCAATAATGACTTAAACCACATTAATCAGTGCAAGGGATAAACTTTATTATCTTTCCATTTTGCTTACTACATTTGTTTGCTCTTAGACAGGATGGTGAAATTCATGATCTCTTTTAATTTTACTTTCAGATTTACCTAGATTTGAGTTACTGCCCCAGTGTTCATATTGTTTCAATTTAGGCAAGCTTGTTAATCTCCAGAGGCTGGTAAAAATGCTTTGCAAGGAGGGGCTTATTTGTAGTGATTGTCAATTTCTGTGTTGTAAATACTCCCAGCATGGTTAGTTTTGAGCTACCCATTTTTTATCAACTGACTCATAAAATTCTCAAATATTTAACAACTAGCTCTCAGAGCCTTAACAGCCGGCTCAAACATACCACTCCAGCAGCTAATCTCTGCATCACAGAAGTCAGAAATAATAATAATGAAAATAATATCAAAGTCAAAAACTTATTAGAGATTATATGAGGTTGTTTATACATTCCTCTACAGAAGGGCATCTTGATATGATTGCTTTGAGGTTTTGGCAATTATTAATAAAGCCACTATAAACATTTGCATATAGATCATAGTGTGGACAAAAATTTCCAAGTCTGTTGGATAAATAATGAGAAGGTGATTGCTGGATTGTATGGTAAAACTATGTTTAACATTATAGGAAACAGTGAAGTTGTATTCCAAAATGGCAGTGCCATTTGGCATTTCTAACAGCAATGAATAAGATTTCCTGCTGCTCCACAACCTTACAAACAATTGCTGTTTTGGATTTTAGCCATGTTAATTGTTGTAATGGTATTATTATATTGTTGTTTCAAATTTTATTTCCTTAATGAAAAATTGATGATGAGCATCTTTTCCTTTGTTTATTTGCCGTCTTTATATCTTCTTTGATGAGATGTCTTTGCATAACTTTTGGCAATTATCTTAAACTGGGTTGTTTGTTTCATTATTGTTGGATTTTAAGATTATTTATATATTGAGATATAATTCTTTTATCAGGTACAGATATGTTATTTGTGAATAGTTCTCTAATTTCATAGCTTATCTTTTCATTCTCTTACCAGTGTCTTTCACAGAGCAAAAGTTTTAGCCTTAATAAAGTCCAAATTATCAATTTTATCTTTCATGGACCATGCTTTTGTAGGATCTGAAATCATATCACCAAAGCACCATCACAAAGATTTTCTCCTGTGTTTTCATCTTGAAAATTTTACTCTTTGGATTTAATATCTAGGTCTTTCGTCCATTTGGACTTAATATTTTGTAAAGGTATAGGTTGTCATTTTTGCTTTTTTACCTATGAACCTCTAAATGTTCAGCACAATCTATTGCAAAGACTAACCTTTCTCTTTTGAATCGCCTTTATACCTTAGTCAAAAAACGGTTGATATATATGTGTGGGTCTCTTTCTAGGCTCTCTACTCTGTTCCATTGATCAGGATGTCTACTTTTTTGCCAACATCACATGTGGGTTACTGTAAATTTATAGTAAGTCTTGAAATTGTATAGTGTGGATTCCCCAACCTTGCTCACCTTCTTCTGTATTGTTTGGGCTATACTGGGTCTTTTGCCTTTCCATCTAAAGTCTGTTTCCATCTAAAGTCTCTACCAAATAGGATGCTAGGATTTTTATTGGGATTGCATTGAATCTACAGGACAATTTGGGAGGAACTGACATCTTAACAACATTGATTCTTCCAATCCATGACCACAGAATATCTCTCCATTCATATAGATCTTCAGTGATTTATTTCATTGATGTTTTGTAGTTTTGTACATAAACATTATATATATATATTTAGTTATATATTTAACTATTTCATTTCTTTGTGCTATTGTATTTTTTTCTTTTTCAAACTCTCATTGTCCAGTGCTGATATATAGGAAATCAATTTACATTTGCATATAGATCTTATACACCCTAAGCTTGCTATACTCTCTTCTTTTTTCGAAGCATGTTTTTGTACATTTTTTGAGGTTTTATACATAGATAATCATGCCATCTATAAATAGGTATGTTTCTTTTTCTTTCCCAAGATGTTTTTTTTAAATTTCTTTTTCTTGTCTTATTTCATTAGCCCCTACTACCCGTACACTGTTGAATATGATTGGTGTCCAGAGAGGACACACCTGCCTTGTTCTCAAACAAACAAAATATTCAATCTTTTATCATTAAACATAATCTTAGATATAAATTTTTTATATACCCTTAATCAGGTTAACAAAGTGTTATATTTTACCTAAGAATTCACCAAGGAGTTATATTTTAGATCAACTAAAAATAAAACATAAAATATTTTATATTATCTTCATTTATTCCTCCCTTAGTTTACATACATCCAAGTTACTGAAAAATTTCATTTTTATTCTGCCTAAAGAGCTTCCTCTAGAGCAGTTGTGCTAGAAATGAATTGCCTCAGCTTTTTGCTGTTTTTTTTTAAATGTCTCCTTCACTTTTGAAGGCAAGTTTCACTGGATATAGATTTCTAGGTGGTGCATTGTTTTTTGTTATTGTTTTGTTTTGTTTTTCTTTTTTCCTTTCAACACTTTAAATATTTCAATCCATGCTTTTCTTGTTTGCATGATTTGTGATAAGAAGTCTGCTGAAATTCTTGTCCTTGTTTCTCTATAGGAAATGTTTTTTTTTTCTTTTTTCTTTTTCTTTCATCAAGATTTTCTCCTTTTCTTTGTTTTTCTGCAGGTTGATTATTGTATTTCACTTTTTTAAAACCCTCCTTATGATTGTTTGCACTCCTTAGATCCACATTTGGGTGTGTGTCATTAATTTTGTAAAGGTCTTGGCTAGCCATATTACTTCAAATACTTCTTCTGGCATTCCAATTATGTGTATATTAGTTTTTATTTATTGTTCTAAGTTCTTGGATATTCTGTTTGGGGGGTTGTTTGTTTGCTTGCTTTATTCATTCATTTTTATCCTTACTTTTTCATTTTGGGAAATTTTATTGATCTATTTTCAAGTTCACTGAATCTTCCTTCAGTGAACTTGTAGAGTCTAGTAATGAGACTGCACAAGCCATTTTTCAGTTCTAGTACAATATTTTTGATTTCCAGCTTTTCCTTTGATTCTTTCTTAGAATTTCCATCCTTTACTGACATTACACACATGGTCTTGCTTGTTGTCAACTTATTCCACTTGAGGCTTTAATAGATTAATAGTGAATTTTAATTTGCAGGTCTGATAATTTCAATATATGTTATATATGTCTGGTTCTGGTTTTAAATTTACCTCTTCAGAATATATATTTCTTTGGTTTTTAGGATGCCTTGTATTTATATTTGAAATTGATGTACTGTGTAGGGGAATAGGAAATGAGATAAATAGGCCTTAAGCATGAGGTTTTACATTACTCTGGCTAGGAGATGGGCTGTTAACATATGTGGTAGGTATAGATACTGTAGATATCAAATTCCTCTACTGTCCTTATATTTTGTCCTTTTGCTTTGAGGCTTCTCTTTGTAGAAATCCTCCGAGAGTCTATGCCTCACATTTCTTTCACCTATAATCTACAGTGATCATTGTAGAAGTTCATTGGTATGGGTAGTAGGATGCAGGAGCATTCTATAATCTTCTTTTTAAGTCTGTCTTTGCATGGGCTTATTTCTCAGGGGGTATGACTTTCACAAGTGTTTCTATCCCTCCTCCATAAGTACAGGGTTTCATCCTCACTGTCTGCTACTCTCTTTCCTCACTGGAACATTAGAATCCATTTCCGGAAGCCATGTATCCTGTTCACATTTTTGTCTTTAAGTGAGACCAGAAGGCTGAAGGGACAGAATTCCCTTTCCCCGGTAAAGTTTCAGAATTTCAGAATTTCCCTCTGCTGAATTCCTTCCTTTCAGAGGGAGAAGATTCTGGGCAGGTTTCAAGATGGTGACTCTTCCCCTTCCCCAGCCAAGGCCACAAATGCTATCTCACATTGTCATCATGAGAAGACTGCTGGGTTCCTTTTATGAAAACCCACGTAAGTTTTGGGCTACACCAAAGACTATGGACTCCAGGAGTTTCTCACTCTCATACTAGTCCATGTTCTTGTTACAGAAATTTTGTCAAATAACCATTTTAGTGTTCATACCATCTGATTGATTCCAACAGCTTCCACTCCAGGTAAGCAAGTCCCAGGATTGTGTCTCTCTGGATGTACTTCTCTCAGGATTTCTGGGTAATGTTTTGTCCTGGGTCTCAGAAAGGTTGTCCAGCTTTTTCTTGTTGTAAGGACAGTGAAAACTTCCAAGTTCTTTTACATGTCAGATCTCTAATGGAACCCCCAAAGGTCAAATTTCATTCAGATATCCAAATAGGTCCAACCGATGGTAACCAAAAAGGATTTACACATCAAAGCTACATTATTCTATATACAAGAAAGTGTGCTTCTGGTCAATTTCACCAGAATTCTTTGAGAATGGTTGACCTTCAGAATATTTCGCTCAGAAAAAATGCTATTCTATTTATAATTTTCTATCTTTCTTCATTTCAATTTACAATATTGTTTTTCCTATATTTTGTTAATAGAACGTCAATGTTTTGCTTTGGAAATTAACCATAGATTGTTAATATAAAAAAAATGTGTTTCAGTTTTCTCACAAGTAACTGATAAACAAATCCTGGAAAGAAACTATGCTATAAATTATAGCCTGACTTTAGACTGTAGATATATCTGATACCTGAAAAAAAGTGCAAGAATTTATTCCTGGCATTAAAACTTCTAAGAAAAAAGTACTTACTTAAAATGTACATTTACTACTTTGATATATTGTGATAATTTTCTGTGTTTTATCCCTTTGTGTCACTTGTTATTTATTATATAGTTAATTCATTTTATAGGGATAGAACATGGAAGTACATTGTTCATGAGTAAGTGTATTTGTCTGATTTATATGAAATCAATAAAATTTATTGTAGGAAAGGGAAAGCAGAAGGAAAAGAACAAAAATCCATCCTGCCATATTGATATGAATACACAAAGCTAAGGGGATAAATAAGTACATATTCAAATGTAGGAAAATGCAAAATATCTTAACAATAGGGACTCCCTTGGCTCATAAGTGAAATCTGATTTCCATCTCTATTTCACAATAGAACAAACATCTACCCATTCAAAGAGAGTACTGGAGTTTTACAATCTTCCTTGTACTGAAGAGAATGCAAAAGAAAATCCTTGAAGTATAAAGAAAAGCTTTCACCAAAATAGGGTTGGGGGAAGTTATATACATAACAGACCAAGAATGAATTTACTATTTGATTCACATAAACAGCACTGTCAAATTCCACTAAATAGCATCCATGACAGTTTATAACCATAAACCACCTGATGTTTTCTCCCCATGTTCAGAGAAAGAGCTGTGTCTTCAGTAATGTGTTCCCTATAAACCATTCTTCATTCTCTCTCTCTTCTCACCAACTTAAATGAAACTGAAGTTTGCTAGTTTCAACAGGCTCTGATTTCTATGGGGATTCTAGTTACCGTAACAGTTAAATCAGAATAGTTTAGGTGGGTTTATTTCTTCCCCAATGAACAAAATTCTTGTAAATGCAACCAGTTATGCCTGACCCATGTTTCCCAGAAAGAACTGGGTTCTTGCATCTGACCTTCGCACAAAGGTTAACAGAGCTCTCCCTTACAACAATGAAACAGCCTGTGTCTATCAATCAAAGCTGTGATTTCTTTAAAGTTCATTTGTTGAAATTCATTTTTTCAGGTTTATTCAGATATAATTTACATGCAAAAATAACTACCCTTTTCAGGTCTACAAATCAATGAGTTTTCCATAGATATACTCAGTCAGGAAATCAGCACTACAATCAGGATAGAGACTATTAAAACAAACAAAAATTTTCCTCGTACCATTTATAGCTGCGATGACAAATTTTATGTGTTAACTTGCTTAGATCATGGTATCCAGTTATTTGGTCAAATACTGACCTAGTGGCTACTGTGCAGGTTATTTGTAGATGCAATTAGCATCTACAATCAGTTGAATTTAAGTAAAAGTGGTTACCCATGCTATTAAGTAAAGATGGTAACCCTAGTTCATGTGTTGGCATCATTCAGTGGGAGGCCTTATGGGCAAAGAACTGACAGTACCAGAAAAAGAAACTCTGCCTCAAGACTACATCATTCACTCCTCTCTGAGTTTCCAGCTTGCTCATCTCCCCTATAGATATTGGACTCAAGATGGCAACATCATTTTCACAGGACTGGCATCCACTGACTTGATTTCTCTCCTTATAGTTTTCCAGAATATCTTATAAAGAGAATAAAGTAGCATGCTGCTCTATTCATTCACACAATGCTCTTGTTACTTATCCATTTGAGTGTAAGGATGCACATCAGCAGTTCTTACTGAATATTATTTCTTCATCTAAAAGTGTTACAATTTCTTCTATATTCCAATTGTTTGGAATTAAGGATATTTCTGAAGTTTGGTAATCATGAAAAAAGTTACATGTGTAGATATGTTTGCATTTCTGTTGGGCAAATACCTAGGAGTAGGATTACTGGGTTTTATGAAATGTCTCTATTTAATTTATGAGGAACTGCCAAACAGTTTTCCAAAGTGGCAGTACCAATTTGGATTCCCACTGGCAATATGTCAGAGATGCAGTTGCTTAGCATCCTGTATTCAGTTGTTGGTATTATCAGGGATTTATTTGATTGCTTGCCTGCTTAATTATTATTTATTATTTCAATTTTATCCATCCTAGAATGTGTGGAGTCACATCTCAGTGCAGATTCAATTTGCATTTCTCCAATGGCTATCAAGGTAGAGCATATTTTCATGGTTTCTTTGTAATCCTTATCTCTTCTTTGGTCAATTGCCTGCTCAAATATTTTGCCTATTTTAAAAATTGGGTCATCTTATTATTGAGTTATAAGGGTACCTTAATAAATATGTGCTTTACAAATATGTTCCCTCAATCTGTACAATGCCTTTGCATTTTCTTTAGAGTCTTTCAGTGATCAGGAGTATTTAATCATGGTGGTGTTCAAAATATCATTTTTATGGTTCATGAATTTGTGTCCTAACAAAATTTTGCCCAATCTAAGTTCATAAACATATTAACTTCTGTTTTATCTATCTATCACTTCAGCTTTTGATTTTTTTATCATGATCCATTTCCAGTTATTTTTTTAATGGTGTGACAGTTATCTACATGCGGATGTTCAATATTTTTAGCACCGTTTACTGAAAAGATCATCTTTTCTCTTAGCAATAGCTTGGCATATTGTTAAAAACCAATTTACTGGGGGAGAACCTAAGATGGCAGCTAGGAAAGACAGGGCAAAAAAAACACCTCCATGAAGAATACTAGATAAAAGCCAGAAAGTGACCCAGAACACACAATGCACCAGCTAGACAAGGTCTGCTAAATCCACAGGGACAATGCACTTGATGAAACTGGGAGTCTGCGTTCTGAAATGAGTGAGTAAGCTTGCTGAATATCCAGCAGCCACACTGCGGTGTGCGGAAACCATGGATTGGCATTTGGAGGCAGACTAGTTCTTTGTTAAAAAACCCAAAAGTGGCTGCAGGTACGGCAGTGAAAACACACAGTGAAATGCGGCAGGAACGGGCTGTGCAAATGCCTCAATATCTGGTGTGGAAGATAGCCTTTCGTGCAACTGATACCAATCATCTCGGAGCAAGGAAGGCAGAGGTGAGCCAAAAGGGGAAAATAACCACACCCCTTGCAGCCATCTTCCCAGCAGGCTGGGAACGCTCCTGCCCGGCACCGGAGCCACAGCCCAGAGCTGCACCAAAAAGCCCAGTGCGATGGGAAATGTTTCCAGCAACACGCACACACACTACAATATCGGGGTGGACAATAGCCTTTCATGCACCCACAGCTAATTGTTCCAGACCTGTGAAGGTGGAGCTGTGTGAAAAGGGGGAAATTAACACGCCCCATACAGCCATCCTTATAGCAGGCTGGGAACACCCCTGCACGGCCCGGTGGCCCAGAACTTCCCTTGAGGGATGGTGTGCACTTGTGACATAGCACAACCTTCCCTCAGCAGAGGCCATAGAAGGACATGGCTTGGAAGAGGGACCCACTCAGAAATCACAGGGACCATCTGCCAATACCAAGGCCTTGTGGGTCAGTGGCAGAGACAATCTGTGGCGAGACTGAAATGAAGGTTTAGATTCTTGCAACAGCCTTAAATCTCCAGGAACACCTGGGAGGTTTGATTATTAAAGCTGCCCTCCCTCCCTAACCACTCAGACACAGGCCCCACATTCAGGGCAGACAGCACCAACAACACACACAAACTTGGTGCACCAATTGGACCCCACAAGCATCAGACCCCCACACACCACAAAGACAAAGTTGGGGAGAACTGACTTGAGGGGAATAGGTGACTCGTGGCCACCATCTGCTGTTTAGTTAGAGAAAGTGTATTCCACCAAGCTGTAGATCTGATGAATTAGAGATTAGTCTTTGAATAATCTTATGTATCCTAAAAGAACCCTATCAAGTAAAGCAAATGCCAAGAGGCCAAAAACAACAGAAATTTTAAAGCATAAAAAAAAAAAAAAAAACAGAAGATATGGATAACCCAGAGCCAAACACCCAAATCAAAAGATGAGAGGAGACACAGTACTTGGAGCAATTAATCAAAAAACTAAAGACAAACAACAAGAGCATGGCACAGGATATAAAAGACATGAAGAAGACCATGGCACAGGATATAAAGAACATGAAGAAGACCCTAGAAGAGCATAAAGAAGAAATTGCAAGAATAAATAAAAAAATAGATGATCTTATGGAAATAATAGAAACTGTTGACCAAATTAAAAAGATTCTGGATACTCATAGTACAACACTAGAGGAAGCTGAACAATGAATCAGTGACTTCGAGGGCCACAGAACAGAAAATTAAAGAACAAAAGAAAGAATGAGGAAAAAAATAAAAAAATCAAAACGGACTTCAGTGATATGATAGATAAAATAAAACATCCAAATATAAGACTCATTGGTGTTCCAGAAGGGGAAGAGAAGTGTCTAGAAAGAGTATTCAAAGAAATTGTTGGGGAAAACTTCCCAAACCTTCTACACAACATAAATACACAAAGCATAAATGCCCAGTGAACTCCAAATAGAATAAATCCAAATCGACCCACTCCGAGACATATTATAATCAGACTCTCAAATGCTGACAAGAAGGAGCAAGTTCTGAAAGCAGCAAGAGAAAAGCAATTCACCACATACAAAGGAAACTACATAAGACTAAGTAGAGACTACTCAACAACCACCATGGAGGCAAGAAGGCAGTGGCATGACATTTAAAATTCTGAAAGAGAATAATTTACAACCTAGAATATTTTATCCAGCAAAGCCCTCCTTCAAATTTGAGGGAGAGCTTAAATTTTTCACAAACAAATGCTGAGAGTTTTTGCTAATAAAAGACCTACCCTACTTCAGATACTAAAGGGAGACCTACCAACAGAGAAACAAAGAAAGGAGAGTAAGAGATAGAGAAATGTTCAGTACTAAAGAGATTCAATATTGGTTCACTAAAGGACAATAAGAGAGATAGGGAAAAAATATATCTGACAAACATAAATCAAAGGATAGGATGGCTGACTCAAGAAATGCCTTCATAGTAATAACATCAAATGTAAATAGATTAAACTCCCCAATTAAAAGGCATAGATTTGCAGAATGGATCTAAAAATATGAACCATCAATATGTTGCATACAAGAGACTCATCTTAGACACAAGGACGCAAAGAAATTGAAAGTGAAAGGATGGAAAAAATATTTCATGCAAGCTACAGTGAAAAGAAAGCAGGAGTGGCAATATTAATCTCAGATAAAACAGACTTTAAATGCAAGGATTTTATGAGAGACAAAGAAGGCCACTACATACTAATAAAAGGGGCAATTCAACAAGAAGAAATAACCATCATAAATGTTTATGCACCCAATCATGGTGCCACAAAATACATGAGACAAACACTGGCAAAACTAAAGGAAGCAATGGATGTTTCCACAATAATTGTGGGAGACTTCAACACATCACTCTCTTCTATAGATGGATCAACCAGACAGAAGACCAATAAGGAAATTGAAAACCTAAAAATCAGATAAATGAATTTGATTTAACAGATGTATATAGAACATTGTATCCCAAATCACCAGGATACATGTTCTTCTCTAGTGATCACAGAACTTTCTCCAGAATAGAGCATATGCTGGGACATAAAACAAGGCCCAATAAATTTTAAAAAATTGAAATTATTCAAATCACATTCTTTGACCACAATGGAGTACAATTAGAAGTCAATAACCATGAGAGACTTAGAAAATTCACAAACACCTGGGGGTTAAACAACACACTCCTAAAATAAATGGTTTGTAATATAGAATGTAGGGGAACTAGCGATAGAGAGCAATTAATGAAAGGGGAGTGATAACCCAGTAAGAACAGATAAGCTATCGTGGGTAAATTTAACATTCTGGGAATGCCCAGGAATGACTATGGTTTGTTAAATTCTGATGGGTATAGTAGGAACAAGTTGACAGAAATGTTGCTATATTAGGTTATTTTCTTGGGGTAGAGTAGGAACACATTGGACTCTCTTATTATGGTTTGTTTGAAATGTTTTTTTATTGTATGTTTTTTTAAAATTTTTTATATACTTGATTAAAAAAAAGAGTTAATTAAAAAAAACAATAAAAAAAATGACCACAAACATTTTGATATTTTTAAGACTCTTTATGCTTATACATTAATTTATATTAACCCATAATCCAGTATCACAAAGACTTAGTTATGGTAGCTTTAAAATCAGATGAGTTCTCCAACTTCAGGATTTTTTCCAATATTGTTTTGGCTATTTTACATCTTTCATTTTTCAATATAAATTTTACTATCATTTTTCAGCTTCAACAGCAATGAAAAACACATGGAGAATTTGATGGATATTATATTTTCTCTCTAAATCAATTAGAGGAAAATGTCATCTTTATAACATTAATTCTTCCAGTTAATGGACCTGTTACATCTCTTCATTTTTTTTAATTCTGCCTTAATTTCTCTCATAAATGTTGAATAGTTTTTATCATAAAAGTTTTAAATTTATTTTGTTAAATTTATCCTTTGTTAATGTTCTTGATAATATCATAAATGCTATTTAATAATAATTTCCAATATTTAGGGTCATTATATAGAAATGCAATTGATGTTGTAAATTGATATTATAGCCTGTAACCTTACTAAACTCACTATTTTTAATTAAATTCAGTTTTATTGAGATATATTCACATACAATACAGTCATCCATGGTGTACAATCAACTGTTCATAGTATCATAATATTAAACTCACTTTTTGTCCTAGGATAGTTCATGTAGCCTCTTTGGAATTTTCTAAATAGATGATCAGATGATCTTGGTGGCTGAGAAAATTAAGAGCTTTATTCTTTTCCAATCTGTATGATTTTTATTCTGTTTTCTTCCTTTTCTATATTGTCTATGACCTCCATGATAATGCTGAATATGACTGTGAGAGCTGAGACATATTTGCCTGGTTACTAAACATAGCTGGAAAGCTATTTCAGCCTTTTTCTTCTAGTATGATGCTAGCTGTAGTGTTTCTGTAAATGTGCTTTATGAAGGTCAGGAAGTTACCTTCTAGTTCTAGCATGCTGAGAGTTTGTAATCATGAATAGATACAGAATTGTGTCAAGTTCTTTTTCTGGCAGGATTGTGGAAGATGGTGGAGTAGGGAGCTCCTGGACTCAGTCCTTCCACCAAAATAACTATTAAACTGGCAAGAACTGTATGAAAAAACTATTTTGAAACTCTGGAGGCCAGAAGACTACTTGCAACATCCAAGGAAGGGCAGGAGGAAAAGGCTAAGTCACAGTAAAAAGAGTAAATCACTCTTTTATCCAGTGCCTACTGGTGCTCATCCCCCACTCTTTGGCAGGCCACCATGAGGTCCAGCCTCTGGCTAGTGTGCTGTTCCAGAAAGGGGAATAAGTACTCTTCCCCAAGACCAGGGTTGGGCACAGCCCATCACTGATCATGGCTTCTGATTACAATTGTGATTGCTACAGACCTGGCTCTGAGGGCAGTCATTGTTTCAAACTGTCCCAGACAAAGGTAGTAGCTGCCATTTTTTCAACCCATCCTAGTCAAAAGCCACTGTGGAGGAGACTTGAAGATGCTACACTTTCTCAGGGCTGTGGGGGATAATTGAAGAGCTGCATTTGCTGGGCAGGCCAAGAAAGCTCAGCTCTGGAGAGCCATGGAGGAAGCTCTTGGCACACTTCCTGATCCCCTCCCCATGGCCCATTGGAGCAGGTCTACACCCCTGCTGTGTTCCTGGTCCTGTTTCAGCTGGAAAGAATGACTTAGGAAATCCCCCTCTGGCATGCTCTTCCTCCCAGAATGTGCCCTCCTGGCAAAAGCAGCTCAAGACAATAAAAGGAGTATTTCAAGAGTAAATTGGAGTTGGAAGAAGAAATAATCAGTGAATTCAAAGAGAAGACACTTGAAATGAATCAGGCTGAGGATTAGAAAGGAAAAGAAATTATTAAAAGAAAAGATAGCGTAAGACACCTCTGGTACACAATCAACCATACCAATATGTGCCTTATGGGTATTCCAGAAGAAGACAGAGTGAAAGGGGTATAAGGAATAGTCAAAGAAATGACAGAAAACTTTCCAATCTTAACCAAAGACATGGATATGCACATCAAGAAGCCCAGAGAACACCAAACAGGATAAACATGAAGAAAAATACAACCCACCATATATTGATCACATTATCAAAAGCAAAGGACAAGAAGAGAGTTCTGAAAGCTGAAAGAGAAAAGCAGTGCTTATGTGTAAGAGTGTTGCAATGAGAGTGAATGCTGATTTCTCATCAGAATCCAAGAAGGCAAGAAGACAGTGGGTTGAAATACCAAAGTGCTGAAATACTGAAGTGCTGAAAGTAACAACTGCCAACCAAGAATTTATATCTGGTGAGACTTTCTTTTAAAAATGAGGGAGAGATTAAGAGATTCCCAGATAAACCAAAGTTCAAAGAGTTCATCACCACTAGATCTGCCCTATAAACAATGGTAAAGGGAGTTCTTCAGACTGAAAAGAAAGGACACTAGACAGTGGTTCAAAGTGGCATAAAGAAATAAAAACCTTTGTTAAAGGTAACCAATTGGGTAATTATAAATGCCTGTATTATTGTAGTGCTGTGCTTGGTGTGTAACTCCACTTTTACTTTCTACAGGTGCTAAGATGCAAAGGCAAAAAAGTAATGATAAATATATGGCTTGGGACATACAATGTACAAAGATTGAAGTGGTAGCAAGTACAAAAAAAAACACGAGGAGAGAGAGAGGTATAGAAAAAGTATATGTACATGCTAGAAGCTATGTTGTTATCAAATCAAATATGGTTGCTATATATTTAGGATGTTAAAATTTAACCCTATGGTAACAACAAGGAAAACAGATGAAAAAATATATTCAGATAGAAAACATAAAGAATTCAATATGGTACAAGGAAAAAAAAATCCATAAATATAAAAGTAGGCATTAATCGAAGAACAGAGAGGCAAAAAAGGTACAAGACATTCAAAGGTTGTTCTGGTTTGCTAAAGCTTCCACTATGAAAATACAAGAAAAGAATTGGCTTTTATAAAGGGGATTTATTAAGTTACAAATTTATGGTTCTAAGTCCATGAAAGTGTCCAAACTAAGGCATCAATAAGAGGATACTTTCACTGAAGAAAGGCTGGAACACCTCTATTAGCTGGGAAGGCACATGGCTGTCATCTGCTGGTCATTTGCTCCCAGGTTCTGGTTTCAAAATGCCTTTCTTCAAAATGTCTCTGGGCTTCTGTCTCTCTTAACTTCTCTCAGCTCTGGTTGGTTCTCCTGCTGTGTTTCTCTCTAAGCATCTGGGAATCCTCTCTTAGCTTTTCTGGGGCAAACCCTGGGCTTCATCTCTTAGCTTAGCATCTCCAAACATCCTTCTGTCTGCATCTCCCAGTGTCTCTAAGAGTCTGGGTCTGTGTGAGCTCTTAGCGTCTCCCAGGGCAAACTCTGGATTACATATCTTAGCTTCTCTTCAAAATGTCTCTCTCAGCTTCTCTGAGCTCCTTCTCTCTATGAGCTCTCTTAAAGGACTCCAGTAAACTAAACAAGACCCACACTGAATGCGTGGGCTCATGCCTCCATGGAAATAATTTAATCAAAGATCTCACCCATGTTGGGAGGGTCACATTTCCATGGACATATTTAATCAAAATGTTCCACCCCACAAGATTGGATTAAAAAATCATGGTTCTTCTGGGGTCCATAACAGGTTCAAACTGGCTCAAAGACTAATTGGCAAAATGGCAGAAGAAAGTTCAGAATTATCCATATTGACTTTAAATATAAATGGATTAAATGTTCCAGTCAAAAGGCAGAGATTGGAAGAATGGAAAAGAAAGCCTGACCCAACTATATGCTGTGTGTAAGAGACTCATCTGAAAATTCAAAGACATAAGTAGCTTGAAAGTGAAAGGATGGAGAAATATACCATGCAAGTAGTAACCAAAAGAGAGCTGGGGTAGCTATATTAATATCAGATATAGACTTTAATTCAAAAACAGTTTTGAGGGACAATGATGGTCATTGTATATGGACAAAGGGGACAATTGCAAAAGAAGATGTAACAATTATATAAATATAAGTAGCTAACAGAAGATCCCCAAAATATATGAAGCAAATATTGACAGTTTTGAAGGAAGAAATTAATGGGTCTACATTAATAGTAGAAGACTTTAATACACCATTTTCAATGATTGATAGAATATCTAGCCTGAAGATCAATAAGGAAATATGAGACATGAATGATACTCTAAAACAAATATACTTAACAGGCTTATATAGAACATTTCACCCAACAAAAACAGAATATACATACTTCTTGAGTGAACAGGGACCATTCTCCAGGATAGACCATATGTTAGGTCACAAAACAAGTCTCAATAAGTTCAAAAATATTGAAAACATACACTGTATATTCTCTGACCACAATGGAATGAAGATAGAAATCAGTAATGGAGCAAGAAATAGAAAACTCACAAATATGTGGAAATTAAATAATATATTCTTAAACAACCAATGTGTTAAAGAGAAATTCACAAATGAAATAAGGAAATATCTTGAGGTAAATAAAAACAAACATAAAACATAACAAAACTTATGAGATGCAGCAAAGGCAGGGGTGAGAGTGAAGTTTATAGCTCTAGCTGCTTGTATTAAAAAAGAAAAAGGACTTCAAATCAGAGATCTATACCTCAAAACTGGAAAAACTAGAAAAAGAAGAGCAAACTAAACCCAAAGTGATCACAAGGAAGGAAATTACAAGTATTAAATCGGGATAAATGAAATAGAAAGAAAAATACAGTAAATCAACAAAACAAAAAAAAAAGGCTCTTGGGAAAGATCAATATAATTGACAAGCCTTTAGCTAGTATGAAGAATTAAAAAAGAGAGAGGATACAAATAATTAAAATCAGAAATGAAAAGGGGCCAATACCAATGACCCTACAGAAATGAAAAGGACTATAAGAGGATACTATGAACAACAGTGCATTAATAAACTAAACAACTTGGACAAAATGGACAAATTCTTAGAAACACACAAATGACCCACATTGATTCAAGAAGAAACAGAAGACCTCACCAAACAAATTACTCATAAAGAGATTGAATCAGTAATTAAATACCTCCCAACAAAGAAAAGCCTGGGACCAGATGGCTTCACATTGAGATTCTACTAAACATTCCAGAAGATTTAACTCCAATTCTGCTCACTCTTCCAAAAAATTAAAGAGAGATTATTCCCTAATTCATTCTGGGAGGTCAACATCATCCTTATACCAAAGTCAGATAAAGAGACCACAAGAAAACTACAGACCAATATCTTTTATGAATATAGATGCAAAAATCCTCAACAAAATATCAACAAACTGAATCCAACAACATATTAAAGTAATTATAAACCATGATCAAGTGGGTTTGGTTTGACATAAGAAAATCAATTAATGCAACAGGCCACATCAACACAATGAAGAGAAAAGCCATGATTATCTTAGTTGATTCAGAAAAGTCATTGACAAAATACAGTATCTCTTCTTGATAAAAACATTTAGGAAACTAGGAATAGATAGAAACTTCCTCAACATGATAAAGGAAATTTATGGACAGCCCACAGCTAACATCCTACCTATCGGTGACAGACTGAAAGCTTTCCCTCTTGGGTCAGGAGCAAGACAAGGATGCTCACTGTCACCATTTTTATTCAGCTTTGTATGGGATGTTCTGACCAGGGCAAGTAGGAAAGAAGAAGAAATAAAAGACATCCAAATTGGAAAGGAAGAAGTAAAACTCTCCCTGTTTGCAGATGACATGATCCTATCAGCAGAAAGTCCTGAAAAACACACAACGAAACTCCTAGAGTTAATAAATGAATTCATCAATGTGGTGAGGTATAAGATCAAAACCCAAAATCACGAGTGTTTATATATACAAGCAATGAACAATCAGAAGAAATAAAGAAAAAAAAATCCATTCACAATAGCAACTAAAAGAATCAAATACCAGGAATAAATCTTACCAAGATGTAAAGGACCTGTACACAGAAAACTACAAAACATTGCTAAAAGAAATAAAAGAAGACATAAATAAATGGAAAGACCTTTCTCGTTCATGAATTGGAAAACTAAATATCACTAGCATATCTATCATACAAAACCAGTTTACAGATTCAATGCAATCCCAATAAAAATTCCAATGATCTTCTTTACAGAATTTGAAAAGCCAATCATCAAATTTATGTGAACAGGTAGGTGGCCCTGAATAGCTAATGCCATTCTGAAAAAGAAGAATGAAGTTGGAGGGCCCACACTTCCCAATCTAAAACTTACCTCAAAGCCACAGGGATCAAAATTGAAGGGCAAGAATATATACCAATGGAATCAAATTGAGAACTCAGAAATCAACCCTCACATTTATGACCAACTGATTTTTGACAAGGTGGCAAAGACCACCTTGGGAAAGAACAGTCTCTTTGACGAATGTGCTGGAAAAACTGGATTTCCATTTGCAAAAAAAAAAAAAAAAAAGGACCCCTACCTCACACCTTATACAAAAATCAACTCAAAGTGGATCTTTGATCTAAATTTAAGAGCCACAACTATTGCCCTTCTAGAAAAGAAAATGTAGGGAATTATCTTCAGGACTTGTGTTAGACACTGGTTTCTTATACCTTATACCCAAAGCACAAGATATCACTCTGTATCTTTTCTTACGCATTTCCTAACAAAAAAGACTGCTGTAATTCTATTTTGTTTTTCTATATTTTATGATGATTATCCTTGAACGTCTTCAAGATTTTTTTTGGCTGTCTGCAGTTTGACTATGATGTCTCTAGGTACATATTTTATTTCTCATGTTTGAGGTTCTCTTGGTATTCTGAACTTAGGTTTTCTTTCCTTCTCTCTACCTCTTTATTTTTCGATTCATTAATTTTGAAAGACTTTGACCACCATCTCTTCAATTATTTCTTTTGCCTTATTGCCCTGTAGTAGACTGCTAATGCTTATTACTCAGTGTTCACCAGTGGTGAGAAGAAGGTAAGTCTCCATTTTCCTTGTCAAGCTTCAGGCTTAGCCAGGCCCTGTGTGCCTCAGGAATTAGACTTTGTCTGATTTTGTGTTTCGCTCTGTGTGGCAAGCAGGCCTTTTATCTGTGGCAGGTCACATAGTGGATAATATTTCTTTCCTCTCTCCCAGCAGATCTCCATTTTGCATTGTAGAATCTTAGGCCCAAGGGGTTTCCTGTCCCTCCCCCAGAGTCACTGGTTTTCTGTTTCCATCTTTCCCCTAAAGTGATAGCTCTTTTGAGGGGCACTATAACAGCATATTAAAGCTTTTGCTTCTGTGCATCAGAATCACCAAAGGAAGGATAGTTTGCTCCTGTCCTACAGGCAACTGATCATCTCTGCTTCCTTTTATGTAGGACCCACTGAAAAAGCTTGTGAGTTACTACCAATACCCTTTATCTCAAAGGGGAGGGGGGAGGAATTCCAAAACAACACATAAATCCTCAATTGTCCTCTTAGAATATGTTAAAATTTTAGTTTCTTTCTTTATATCCACCTGTATTCTTAGAGTTACTTTCCTTCATTGGAATACAGTTTACCTATATGCCTTGTGAAGTTGGCTCTCAGATAGGCTCAAAAATATAATTTTGTAGGTAACCTGACTTTTTCTGATTGTTAATATGGCAGCAACATTTTCTTTGGAAATGCATCCTAAGTGAAGCACAACTCCTCATCTCAGGATTTTATGCTTTTGGCATTCAATACATAACAACTAATCAGTGTTCCATAACTATTGTAAAATTGAATGTGGATAATAGGAAAACACACACACACACACATGCAATATAGATACAAAATGAACCCTTGTTTATATACAATATTTTTATAAAGTGAATCTTAAATCAGTGAGCAAAGCAGATAAATATTATGGAAATGCTTAATTGAATATTCATTCTATGTATAAGAATAATTGATCATTTCCTTAAATATAGTGACAAGAATCCATGAAATTAAATATTGCAAATTATGACAGGTTACAATTCATTAGTGATAATCTTTAATATTTTTTAAAGAATTTTATTTTATAGTTCCTGAGATATGAACATGTACCACTATTCGTTTTCTATATACATTCTTGAGATTTCACATTGTTCATAGATAATGACAGAAAATTCTAGGTTATTATGGCTCACCTATGAAAAATCATAGAAATACCAGCCAAAAAAGATTTTTAAAAGTCTATATTCTTTTTCTCTATTTTATCCTTGCACCCTAAGATACAACCTCAGAGTATGTATTTTGCTTATGTTCTCCTCCATAAAAAACAATGAAATCTACAGAATGTTAGAAGAAGATAAAGTTTAGAATCATTATTATTTCAAGTTTGCATAAACTAAATAATAAGCAATTGAAAATATTAAGTATGTTCTTTTCATATAGTAAATAAGCAATACATCATCTGTGATGGCTAATTTTATGGGTCAACTTGGCTAGGCTGCATAGTATCCAGTTATTTAAACACACACTAACTGAAGTGTTTCTGTGAAGGTAGTTTGTTGATGTGGATAACATCTACAATCAGATGACTCTAAGTAGATTATCCTTGGTAATGTAGGTGGGCCTCATCCAATCAGTTGAAGTCCTTACAAGCAAAAACTAAGGTTTCCAGGAGGAAAAAGACTTCTGCCTCAACAATGCGCAGCAATTATTACTGAACTTCCAGACTGCCAGCCTGTCCTGCAAATTTCAGAATTTCCAGTCCCCCAAATCATGTAAGTCAGTTCATTAATATGTATATATATATATGTATATATGTATATACATACACACACACACACACACACAGACACAAAAACACATACACACTTCCACATACCATATTGGTTTTGTTTCTTTAGAGAACATTGACTGTTATACCACAAATATTTAAGCTTAAAAACCCAGCTAAATCTCTATGAATATGTACTACAGACCTACAAAGTCTTTGATTAGCAGACCTTTTGTACTAACTCATGTTGAGAAGTGGTCTTCCTGCTGATTATATCCATTTTTAAGAAGATTATATAGTTAGGTGTAAAGAAGCTATAGTTAATGGTGGGAATAAAACAGTATCAGTAATATATCCATCATCAGACTCAGGTCTGCATTTTTTAGTAAATAATATTACTGAAAATATGCATTTATTACCTTTATACATAATAGGTTTTCAGTTTCCTATTGTGAAAGGAAGCCTAAGTAGAAAGTAAATCAATTAATAGTCACTAGCACTACCACAAGTATAATTTTAATCTTGAGACCAGAATGCAGAGCAAAGATAGATAATAAGACTGATGGATGGGTAAATGATAGATAGATTATAGATAGATAGATAGATAGATAGATAGATAGACAGATGACCGATAGATGAGATAGATAGAAAGGAGTCCTTAATTGACTCATATTTTATTCAGGTTTTCACAAATACTAGGACAATTTCAACTTGTTTATATTATTTTCATATAATAGTAAGACTTTATTCTTGAAAATCATTTTGAGGATGTAACCATTTATTTCAAATTGATAAAAAAATATGTTTAGATAAGTTTCTATGCCATGTAATATTTGTAACTACAAACAACTTAATAGTATATTCAAACAGAATGGGAGCAATTTACACATGATGTTCTAAAATTGAAATTAATAGAATACTGGAAGAAAAACTGGTGCTTTCCCTGTTAAAAAAAAAATTGACTTTTAAAAAATTAAATAGCTCATAATTTTTAAATATAATATGTCCTGAATAAACTGCCTAATGTCAAATGCTTTTAAAACTCCATTCTATGAAGTGTGTTATCATGGTTGACCCTCTGAATTTTAAGAGAAAAAATAAAGCAGTATAAAATCACCAGCTTCCCAACAAATATCTTCCGAACCTTCCTCCAGCGAATTAGCTGCCCACTGTTACAGTCACTATTTGGATTAACTGAATAGCAAAGGAAAGATGTGCCACATTCCTATTTGTTGTAATATTATGTGGGTCTGTCTATTCTGTGCCAGCACTGTGGGTTGTCAGTCTCATTCAATTGGCAGTCCACTGTCCTCCCTAAAATCTCTCTCTATTTGGAATAAGTTGATGTACATATTAAATGGTCAGTAGGTGGGAACATTGGCCAAGAGTCCTCACACACAGGAAGCATAATTGTTGTTTAGGAGTAAGCAAGCCATGAATGTTTACGTATTACTAAACAGCACCTATACTTCAGGTTACTAGAGTTAAGAAAGGCAGTTTTTGGATGAGGCTCTAGGAAAGTATATGAAAACAGATAAAGAAAAGATGGGTGGCAGAGTGAAATAGTTTTAAAAGAAGAAATAGCACTCTGCATAAGGATGGGGGAAAAAAGGATGTGTCCTGGCTCAAAAGTGTATATTGTTTTGAATTCTAGCTAGGAAAGTTGAAAATAGATTTCAATGTATTATATATTTATTTTTGAAAGTGATTAAATTATCACCCACACATTACTCTTTTTTAGGAAATTAAAATTCAATGAGAGAGATGGTAAAATTCCCAGGCTAGTCTTTGTACTGAGTATAATTTAAACATTTCAAATGTATTTTAATGTAATTATGGCTTCTACATCTTGGTAGTACAGATTTTATGCCCCAGTGACCTTTCATTGCAGAGAATGTAGAGAAATTAGGGCTTTAAATTGTTGATGATATCAAATACTACAATTCAGTTTCATCTCATTTGTAAAACTATGAGGATTAGATTACATGGTATTATTATCTCACAGTTCTTTTCTTTGGTTACATTACAGCAATTATGTTACATCTTCCTGGAGAGTAGAGAAATATATATCTCTACCTGTAGCACCAGAATAAGTTTCTTTTTCCAGCTCCTATATTCTTGGAGCACATTTATGATTTAATTTAAGAAGACACAAACCCATAGATAACAAAATAATAAACTAAGCAGTGCCCTCCTCTTGCCAGTGTGGAAAAATACTGACCTTAGGTAAATTAGAAAATCATCTTTATTTTACAACAACATCAACAACAACAAACACAATAATCTTGGATAAAAGTAAGTTTGATTGCCAACAATCTCAAAAAATATAAACATTGATGATCACTGTAGGGATTTGAAAGTGTAAAGTCAGTTAAGAAATTGAGAAAGAAAAATGGAATAGAAGACTCTAAAATAGGACATGTGACATATGACTCTTACTCATCTCTTTTACACTGCTTTCATAACATATAGTTATTAATTTATAGTCTGACTTCCTAGCAATTTCTGAAATTTTGAGACTTCATCATAAAGAAATGACATTTCGTTTGTAATTACAGGAAACACAGGTAAAGTATTGTGGTAGTTTGGAGGCTGTATGTACCCCAGAAAGAATCATGTTCCTTTAATACATTCCTATGTGTGTAGACCCATTGTAGGTAGGACCTTTTGATTAGGTTATTTCAACTGAGATGTAACCCACCTCATTCAAGGTGAGGGGGGTGTTTCAGTTTGCTAAAGCTGCCAGCATGCAATATAATAGAAATGGGTTGGCTTTTCACAGTGGGTATTTATTAATTTACAAGTTACAATTCTAGGGCTGTAAAAATGTCCAAATTAAGACATCAACAAGAAGATACCTTCTCTGAAAATACCTTCTCTGAAGAAAGGCTGCTGGAATCTGGGACACCTCTGTCATATGGGAATGCACATGGTGACATCTACTAGTCCTTCTCTCCTGGGTTCTGGTTTCAATGGCTCTCTCTCTCAACTCCTGTGCATCCTTCTTGCTTCTCTGAACAATTCGCATCTCTCATCCTCATAAAGGACCCTAGTAAAGGGATTGAGAGCAAACTGAATGGGCTGGGTCACATCTCAATTGAACCAAAAGGTCCTACCCACAATAGGCCTGCCCCTACATGAATGGCTTAAAACAATATTTGTGGGGTGCATAACAGCTCCAAATCAGCACAGAGAGTCTTAATTCTCTTACTGGAGTCCTTTATAAGAAGACAAAGCACATAGAGATGAAATTAAGAGATGCTCACAGCAAAAAGCCCTGGAGAAATTAAGAGAGGACCCACAGAAAACAGAGAGGAAGCCATTGAAGCCAGAAACCAGAAGCTGAAAGCAAGGAAACCCAGGAAAGAAGGACCAGCAGATGCTGATCAGGTGCCATCTGATGTGACAGAGGAGCCCCAGATCACCAGCAGACTTTCTTCAGGAGGAAGGTATCATCCTACTGATGCCTTGAGTTGGGACATATTCCTGGCCTAAGAACTGTAAATTTCAAGTTAATAAATCCCCATTGTAAAAGCCAAACCATTTCTGGTATACTGCATTCTGGCAGCTTCAGCAAACAAAAAAACAATATCTAGCTTATAAACAGAAAATAAGATTATAAGTTTAGTTTTAGGCATAATGAGTTTGAACTGATGGAGGTAATTTCAGTAAGAGCTCTGTATTAGAGATATATGTTTGGAAAACATTAGTAGAGAGCTGGAGGTTGAATATTTTTAAATAAATCTTTTCCTCTATCAAAAAACACTAAATAGCTATCTCTTGGTTACTCCTCACTATCTTGCTGTTCTGCCAGTGGACTAGAAATGGCATTTTTTTTGTGTCTTTGCACTTGCTCTTCCCTCAACTTGGACTGTTACTTCTCTAGATATTTGCTTGGCAAGTTCTTCAGTTGTTTGTTCATGTCACCTTCTGAACAAGGTCCACAGTGATCACCTTTTAAAAATATTAGGTGACACTTCAAAAATGGCAATGTGAGCAGCTCCATAGATACTCTCTGCAAGACAACCATAACTCATAAAAATACATTTTATGAAACAACTGTGTAAAATCTCTGTAAATTGCTCTAATAGCTATATACTTAAGTGAATACAGTAAATGGAGAAACATTTGTCCCAGAAAAATCTATTAAATCTTGGTTAAAAACAGCAAGAGTCTATGGCATTTGAGTCATGACTCACCTCCCCCACCCCCAGGCTAGTGTGATCGAAACACAGAATCCAAGAACATGAGGTTCTCCCTGCATCTGGCAACCATGCTAGGATCGCAGTATCCATCCAGGACGGGTAGGTGGCCATCATTCTTTATCCTTCCCAACTCTTTGTTTTAGAAGCTCTATTCTAAGAAAGTGTGCCTGCAAAATATGTGACTCCCTTTCTCCACTCAGCCCACAACAGTAGGGCAGAAGCTCTATCTCAGAGATAGCAGAGAGAGAATAATGGGCCCCAATAATGCTGCTTGCTTCAGTTTTCTCATATTACAGAGTTTCCATGTTGTAATCCTAGAAACCCAGAAACTATTACCCCCATCCAGCAGCCTAATCATAAATAGAAGTGTAACTCAAAGAGGAGTAACCAGCCTTACTGTAGCTCCAGAGCAATGGCAAAGAAGTTTTGTCCATGGGAATAGGCTTGCCATAAGAACAGAGATCTCTGTGACTCTCCTCTAGGGAACTGACTTTGTTTGGAACAGAGTGCAGATGAGTTCAAGCCTAATGCTGCTTTTGAAAAAAATGGAGATGTGGATGATAAGCAACCAAGAGGATGTTAATATTTCCATGAGAACAAAAATCTAAACCATATAACACTTTGGGATTTATCAGAAAGAACCAGGAAAAGAGACAATTAAGAAGAGCTCTTTTGGGATTGGAACTAGAATCAAAGACTGCTCTCAAATACTACCTCTGCAAAGGGGCTCAAATTTAACTGTACCACAGTGTGAAACAAATTTTGATCCAGGGTGTTGTCAAAAACAACAAAGCAATCAGCCAATAATCAGTGGAGGCTAATAGCTGGGTGTGATACCAATGGTTGTAGGCAGAGTAACACAAAGAACAGGAAAAGAGTCAAAGACAAAAATGCAAAAGACAATCATTCTAGAGTAGCTGTGCACATGCCCAAGGCTGTGCTCTTTGAGGGCTGACATCAAAGACTGCAAAATATTATGGATATATGTATTATTGAAATAGTCCAGCCAAGTCACTAAACAAATAGAAAAACAAAAACCAAGCCCTGGGATCAGGGAGTCAGTATCCAGAGTTATGAAAATATATTATCTAAAATGTTTCAACAACAAACATAGTGCTGGTTTGAATCTGTTATGCATTGCATAAAAGGCCATGTTCTCTTAATCCATCCCTGTGTGGCCAGACCTACTGTTGGGTGGGACCTTTTGATTAGGTTGTTTCTATGGAGATGTGACCCAGCCCATTCAGGGTGGGTCTTAGTCCTTTATTGGAGTCCTTTAAGAGAGCTCACAGAGAGAGAGGGCTTAGAATGAGCATGCCCCAGGAGAAGCAAGAAGGACCTACAGTAACTGAGAGAGCCATTTTGAAACCAGGGCCCAGGAGAGAAGAACCAGCAGATGTCACCATGTGCCTTCCCATGTGACAGAGGAGCTCTGGATGCCAGCAGCCTTTCCTTAAAGAAGGTATCTTCTTCTTGATGCCTTATTTTGGACATTTTCATAGCCTTAAAACTGTCAATTTGTAACCCAATAAAATCCCATTGAAAAAGCCAACCCATTTCTGTTACATTGCTTTCTGGAAGCTTTAGCAAACAGAAACAAGGATATTTAAGTAACTAGGACAGTGTGTCCCATAAAAAAGGGAAAAAAGGCATTCAAGTAACTGCCTTTGAAAGGGCTCAGATGTCAGTTTTAGCAGACAGGACTTCAAAGAAAAGAATATAAATATATTCAAATAACTAAAAGAAAAAATGCTTACAATGGCAAGTTCTAATCAAATAGATGATATCATAAATAGATAAAAATGCAAAAAAGAATAAAATGGAAATTCTGGAGTTGAAAATTACAATAACCAAAATGAGATTTGCATGAAGGGTTCAAAAGTAGATTTGTGCTGGCAGAAGAAAGAATCAGCAAACTTGTAGATCAACAGACTGCGCATTCTGAAAAATAGAAAGAGAAAGAAGAAAGATAAATGAACACAGCCTCAGAAAAATGTGGGTTACAATTTACCACACCAAAATTTAGATAAAAGGAAGATTAGAAAAATAGGCTTCTCTGAAAATAAAAAAAGCAGAATATTAGAGAAATAAGACAAATATTCCCTAATTTTATGAAAATCACTTACTCCACACTTCAAAGAATCTCAATCAACTCCAAATAAGACAAACCAAAGAGGCTCATATACAGTCAGAGAAAATCTTGAAGGTAGCAAGATTTTTCCTAAGGAATGTGGATTGAAATTGTGTTTGTATCAACTCATTTTTAATATGGATATGGTAGCAAATAGATAAAGATATAAGATAGTTGAGCATGTGCATCTGTGCAAACAGATGTGTGTACTTATGTATACACAAGCACTTCATTCTCAACTCTAACCAACAAGAGTGTCCAGAAGTAGTCAATGAGCACAATGATCCTCATATTTTATTTTCAAATACTATTATCCAATAAAGGGTGCCATGGAACTTTGGAGAAATGGCTGAATCCAGACCATGTGGTAGGCAAAGGAAGAATGGAGCCTGGAAAATTTTGCTGTTCTAAAATATAAAGAAATGCTCAAAGAATTATCGGGCTACATCAAAAAGGCTCAGAAGTCACTTGCAAAAGGCTGCCACTGGCCAAATCTTATACAAGTTGACCATCAATATAAACAATAAATATCTAGGATTACAACTCCTTGAACAGAGCATAAATCTACTTCCCATTTACCTACACATATCCCCCCATGTCCTACACAACCATGAATCCATACCCAAACAAATAAATGGAAAAAAGAAAAGTTCTTACAATAAATTGTCAACAAATGTAAAATGAATGACAGTAGTGGTAGTTGATAGTGTGGGTTTTCAAAGGATACTAAGATTCATAGATAGAAGTTTGATATGGGGCAGGTTATTGGTTCTATGAGTATAATATCTTTCCTCAAATATATAACAAACAAAAGAGAGAAATGGTGAATTTACATGGAAAAATCTGGCAGAAACAAATCTAGGCAATTAAGATTAACATCGCTACTGGTGGGTTGTAGCCTACTTATTAGCCATGTTATATGATGTACTGAAAAAAGCTAAGAATCATTTTGCAATATTCCTATGAAGAGAGCATGGACCAAGTCTGGGCATGAGAAAAAATCAGACAAAAACAATTCTATAGAATGGCAAGGCTGTATTTTGTAAGACTTCAAGGGCATAAAAGACAAGGAATGAATAGAAAGAAATATCACAGAAATAGATGTTGAATAGAAATAATGCTGAATGGGACTCTGGAACTGAAGGTAAAAGAGACTTTGTTGGGATGGTTGGTGTAATTTAATGAGATTTGGGATGTCAGTTTCCTGATGGGGAGGTTTGCATAGTGATAAGGTTATAAAGATTATATATAATCTTTCACAACTATTTATGTATCTGTCTTGTATCTGTATTGTGAAGGGAGAGAGAAAGGAGCGGGAGAAGCAGAGAAATGGAGGGGGAAGAGAGAGAGAAAATACTATGTTAACAACTGTGGATTTTAGGATTTCTAGGAAAAAGGAGTTGTGAATGTTCCTTGAACAGTTCTTGCAACTGTTCTATAGGAGTTAAACTGCCTTAAAATGAAATAAATAAATAAATAAATGTAAATAAATAAACTCACTAGAAGGCAATAAATTGCAGAAATGAATGCATGAATCAGTGAATTATAATACATCATGGAGTATAGATATGGGAATGCATGTAAAAAACTGAGTATATGGAATGTTGAAATTGTTGGAAATTAGGAAAATGGAAACACAAAAATTTAAACAAATAAGAATAGCTAGCAAAACAGAAGACTGGAGATGATTTTTCCGGATCAAGAGAGTAATCAAAATTGCCACCTTCCACTGAGAATATAAAGAAAACCTTTGCAGTATTAATTTGATGATGTTCATCTGTATGTCCATTTTCTCAGCTAAGCCCTTAACCTGCTCTACAATCAGAGATAGAGGGAAAAAGGAAAATGACAGGAAATTCTCTAATACTTCATCAGAAAAGAGCTCTGACAAGAACTTTTAAAAACCAGTAAAATCATGTGATGTATTTTGTTCCAAAAAGACTATGAAGTGTATGCAGGGATACTCGGTTAAAAGAAAGCATTTATCTTTTCCACTGTGTCACTTAATTAGATTAGTTTTCTGAGATAAGAAAATGGAATTCCTGCACATCTTTGAAAGCACAGAAGCAGAGATTTTGTCTCTCACTTTTCTTCCTTTGACGGACTCTTAGTCACCCTTTAATATTTAACAAGTATTTATCTTTCTAAGAATTGCCTGCTACAGTCTGTTATCCATGTGCTGACTTTCTGCACATCTCTGTCGATATCTGGAATGTTCCACATACTGAAGCGGGCTGAAAACATGCTGAGACTTCTACGCTGCAGGTTTCTGATCGACAGATAACGGAGATAAGCTCACACATTAGCATCGGTCTGGCATTTAGTAGGTGGTGGAGCTTGATGGAAGAATGAATGAAAAAAACATAGAGCTAGCACATGCTCCATTCACACTCTAAATCAGTAAAAATTAACCGATTCTAATTTGAAATCTCGACAGGTAACCTCCAAAGATAGAAGGAGGCACTACCAATTATCTCCAATTGGTTAAGCTGGATTTTAAATTTGGATTCAAATAGAGGTCAGGTGAGACACAATGGAAAAACCAAGACAATAATTCAGGAGAAAAGACAGTTTATCCCTCACAGATCCCAAGGAGAAAGGAGGTCCACTGGGGTCAACAGGGATCACAGTCCTCTCAGGTGGCACAAGCAGCAGGTGGGGAGCACACAAGCAAACAAAAGGAACCCTGGGCTTTTTCTTTTATTGTGTCCCAGAGGTAGAGATTAGCAGATTTCCTGTGGGAGTCAAGGATTTGTTAGTTTAAAGCAAATGCACAAAAAAGCAAAGGGACAGAGGCAGTCCAAGGGCAGTGGGGATGATGAGCTTATCATTTGGGACCAGGGGTGGTTTTAGATGAGGTGTGTCACTGCTGTGGGTGGTGGCGGCAGATGTGGATTTGAGCTCCGGGAAAGTTTATGCCCCAGGGCTGGAAAGCTGTTCATTAATGATCCAAAGGTCAATGTTGAGGCAAGTGGTTTAGCTGCAGTAAAATGAATGCCAACACAAATGTTTTGATAGTTATGACAATCCATCTCCTGATATTTTTGCACCATTTTATTTGTAGGACTGTGGCAGTTTGGATGGCTGATAAATTTACTGCCAGGGACATAGCATTATTGAGTCAGCACTTAAGGCACTTGAGAATATTGGTTATTTTTTAAATGCCAACAAATGATAAAACCAAGAGATGGACTCCCTTGCATAGCCATTTCCCACATCATTCAGGGAATAACCAGGGGGAAATGTTGGAGGATTTTTAGGGTCTAAGGTATTTGTTGAAAATCTTTGGTTATATTGTGAAAGTTGATTTTGGCCAGCCCCAAATTAGTAATATACATACAGCAGGAGGTGCTTCTTAGGGCAGAGACACCCACTTCTTTGGCCAAGAGGTAGTCTAAGGGGGTTGTTTTAGTTTCTCTGACAGCTCAAGCAAATACCATGGGATGGGTTGGCTTGAACAATGGGAATTTATTAGCTCACAGTTTTGAGGCTGGAATAAAATTGAAGTCAAGCCTCCATGAAAGCAATGCTTTCTTCTATTAGACTGGCATCCTGGGGCTGACTGCAGGAAATCCTTTGTCCTTACATCCTCTGTCACATGGCAATGCACATGGTGGCTTCTCCTGGCCTTTCTATTCTCTTCAGGGTTCTGCTGAATTTCAGCTTCTGGCTGCTCCCTGTGACTTTCTCTCTGTCTGAATTTCATTCTGCTTGTAAAGAACTCCAATAGTAAAAATAAGTCCCGTCCTGATTCAGGTGAGCCATACTTTAATTGAAGTAACCTCATTAAGAGGTCCTACTTACAACAGGCTCATACCTACAAGAATGGTTTAATCTTCAGAACATTTCTGGAGTTACATACAGCTCCAAACTACCACAGGGGTTATCTGACACCACCTGGGCTAGAGAATCTATTTGTTGTTATATCAGTCTGTATGAGCCTACAGAGAGATGCTAGATCAGACAAAGGAAACTACTAGAAACTTATGGGCCTTGAGTGTTTGGGAGGTTGTCAATTTGTATAACATTTAAGATACCAGGTTTAGCTTGCCAACAAGAGATAGCAGAGTATAGAGCAGTTTTAAATTTGTGGGCATAATTCTTGGTGACAAGCATCATGTAAGAGGGACACATGGTTAGGCCATTTCAGCCAGATAGGATCCTGATGATTCTCCTTCCCATTTCTCAAGACAGTATCTGGGTTCATTAGCCGACTCAACCGTGGGGGTGGCTATGTTTCATCGGGGTGATAGGAGCATTGGACAGTGATCCTCAGTGGTGGTTTTGGACAATGGTGTCTCCATAGTTGAACTCATAGGCTAGGGTGATGTCATTTGAGGTGAGGAGGTGATTGAGTGGTATCCCTCCCAAGTAGCAATCCATAAAGGACAGGGAATTTAGTCCAGGGCCTTTAAATACCGTTGGGAAGCTCTAGTCATGATGTCTCTACAGTTTTCTGTAAAACAGTTGTCAACACAGAGCATCATGACTTTAAGGAGGGAGGGAGATTGGGATGCACGTAGCAAAGGCTTTAACTGCATGTTCCTGATGGCTTCCTGCTCTTCCCTCCAGAGGGAGAATGTTTTGTCCACACTCATAAACTAATTGGGTGTTAATTCTTTGTAGGCCCTCTTTAAAATCCAGTCTCATGCCATGGAACAGTATGTCTGGGAAGACAGAGTCCAGGACAATTTGCAGTGCAGATGCCATTTGATTACACTCATGAGACCATAGGTGCCATATGATATTCTTATTTAGGTTATGCCTGGGTCGTGAATCATTCATGCACTGATGGCAGCAGACCCCTTTGATACATGAGTTGGATAGCTTTGAGCCATTAGCCACGCTTAATGGCATGTTGGGAAGGTGATTGAGGAGTCTCCTCTGTCCCATCCCTGGGTGCAATTTAGGATCAGCTGAATATAGTTTGGACATTCCTGGGCCTGCATGGTGAGACGGATTGGGAACTCAGCCTATGACCCATGCAACCAGCAAAAAATACTAAGACTCAGAGCCAGGCAGAACAAATGACATTGTACCTGTCAGCAGGGACCAGCTTCTGGGGATGCTACTGGATTCATGACAGCCAAACTTGGTCTTGTCTCTCCCTTCTGGAGAGACTGCCTGATGCTTTCTCCCAAGACTTGCTTGATGTCTGTTACTTGCCAGCCTGGTGTAGTGCCCTGTAGTGGTAATAGGCACTCATGGCCGTGTAAAGGGAGGTAATTTTTTTATGTGGCTGGTGTCCAGCAGATATCATGTTGTCAGTGTTGAGGCAAGTGGCTTAGCCAAAGTAAGATGGATGGTGAGGCAGCACACACAAATTTTGGTAATTACACCAATAATTCTCCACTTCTCATATCAAATGCCTTTTTATTCAGTGGGTGAGAGTACATGGTACTTTGACCCCCTTTCTTACACTCAGAAAAATTTATCCTGGTTTATATTACCTTGATTTGTGGTTTTTGTCTCATGATTCTTGCTCAATGATTGGGATTTAAAATGCAATACAGAGTCAGGAAAGTAGAAAGTATTGAAAATTAGGATGTTTGTATTTTTGCTTGCCAAATAAGTAATGCAGTTTTTTGAGAGAGAATTGAAAAAAAAATATTTATTTGGTAGAGAAAAAATGTAATAAATAGTAAACCTAATCCCCATTAACCTTTAAAATAAAATAAATCATTGTTAGTAAATCAACAATTGAAGCTATTGTTTAAACTACAAATGGCTGATAGAATTTTCAAAACTCTTGTGTCTATCTGAAGATTACTAGCTTCAGGTTTTCTAAGGATGGAGGGAATATAGAGTTACTCTGAGTATTATATTTTTGTTAATCTTGGTGGTTTGCCTACACAGAAAATAATTTTAGTTTTATAGTTATGTGTAAAATATTTTATTTATAATTATTTGTATTGCCCATTAAAGCAAGGTACAACATTAGATTGAGGGAGAATATTGATATCTAATTAATACAGGGAGAATACTGATATCTAATTAATACAGACCACACATGTATGATAATATATGTGTGGTCTGTATTAATGTGTGATAAATGTTAATGGTCAAATGACCATGTATTATATTCTTTCTCAAATATATTACTTTTGAGTTATCAGCATCAACATTGTCTTAAAATAAACTTCATGGGAGTAATCAAAATTCATGAAAAAAGAATGACCTAAATTATGGGTGTGAACGCAGCTGGGAGATAACTCAGTAACTGGCTAGGATAGTAGACTTTGATATTTTCTTTTACTTTGCAGGTTTGTTCAATTGTTTGTTGGTTATTTATAAGATAGAAATTATATTTTCATATGTAAGCATTTTAACTATTATTTGTTAAACATATGATTCTCTACCAAGAGGAAAATTCCAAATAAAAGGTTCCATTTTAAGAACTAACAAAGACATTCAATAACATGCCCAGTTGTAAGATCAACATGAAACATCAGTAAAATTTTTTAACATCTGTTTAAAGCCTCTGGACAATATCATAGAAATTATTTTGATGTTAGATCTGCATAAACTTCCAGAGATATATTCAAAGAAGAAAAAAATTGGGACATCTAACTCCCATTAATCAGTACACATTAAAATGATAACAGGTTTTGTAGAGCATTCTTTGCATTTCCAGGTGTTATGTCATTCCTTGAGCAATCGACAATGCATAAGAGAAGAAAAATACTATTTTAGAGAGTTAATTTTACATGAATTTTGTTAATCATATCTACTGTATTTGTATTTCCATTATTTGAAATTCTAATTGAGACTATATTGTAATGTTTTAGAAGGGTGTGAGGGGTGGATTCACTTTCTGTGGTGACGGATATTCTGTAATTTGGTAGGATTTGTGGCTTACAAGAGTCTACGCATTTGTCAAAACAACCAAAATATAATACCTAACATGCATTTCACTGCATGCAATTTATGCCTTTTTTATTAAAGGCAAACAATAGCATGGAAGATAGGTTTGAAATGATTGCTTCATGATTTAAAAAATTCAGTGATAAAAACATCCCACAAATCTAAATTATGAAGCCAGGAGTGATAGACTTTTTATATATACTGGATCCTAACTCTCCTAGTTTGTACAAGGTATCAAAAAAAGTAAGTCCTCGTTTACCAACAATGTGCCTCTACTGATCCTGTAACTTTCTCTTCATACATAAATCATTAGGTCCCCGATAACGGAAATGCAAATACATTTTCATTAAACAACTTCTTCTAACAACAATAACAATACATCTATCTGTTGTTTTGAATCCAAATGCATATATATATATCCTGACTGTGACATATCCAAATACATTTAATTAGAGTCTGGATGCACACAATTTTCAAAACTCAAAAAGAAAATATTGGTACAATAATAAAAGGTAAACCAATTTTAAAATGTTTTCATTTTTCAACTCTGCTATATTTAAAGCCACTAGTGAAAACTCCTCTATACTAGATGAAATAGGACAATGTGAGATTAAATTAGAATATGAGATACAGTAAAATTGTTTTCGGTTTTGTAAGATTCTTGCATTGTGTCAAAACAATACCAGAAAAAATTTTTTAATAATGAGCAATGTAGATCAAACATGATAAATTGCCTTCCAAAAGAGAATGCTGAAAGTAATAGAAAATAGATTCTCCCTGAAAATGAAATGCTGCACATTTAAACAGTAAAAACTGTCAACACAGTCCAACTTTAACGTCATCTCTGTAATTTCATATATCATAGCTGATAGAAGGCATATGATATTTGACATGGCAAGAGTTTCAAACAAAGATATGAATGTGGCAAATGATACTGTAATGAAAACTGAGGCAAGCTCCCTTGCTGAGCCTAAGTATTTTAGTTCCAATGTACAGTGGTACTTTTCTAATTTTTCTATAAACCCACAGTGTCTGTAATTTTAAAAAAAAGAAAAAAAGAATTCCAATAAGCAAAACTATTCGAGAACTTATTTTTATTTATATAAGGTAGAGAAAATATAATGAAGTAAAATCTCACTAATTTTTTCATATTCAAGTAAATGTTGATTTAAAATGGTGGGGCATTTCAATCACAAGACATTTAAAGATATGAAATATTTTATTATTTTCAAATGGTGTGTCATTTGTTCAGCAAATAATTCAGTGCTTAAGTTCTTAGAGAACCTGAGTAAGTAGATGTTTTGTTTTTTTTGTTTTGTTTTGTTTCTTTAATTTTTATTGGGATTGTTCAGATACCATACAATCATCCAAAGATCCAAATTGTGCAATCAGTTGCCCCTGGCACCCTCACACAACTGTGCATCCATCACCACACTTAATTTTTCTTCAATTTTTAGAAACTTTTCATTACTCTAGATAAGAAATAAAGTGAAAGATGAAAAAAGAAAAAAAAAAAAAAAAGAGAAAAGGAAACTCGAATCCTCCCGTATCCCTAACCAACCCCCCTCAATTGTTGACTCGTAGTGTTGGTATAGTACATTTGTTACTGTTTATGAAAGAATGTTGAAATACTACTAACTGTAGTATATAGTTTGCAATAGGTATATATTTCTTCCCTATATGCCCCTCTATTATTAACTTCTAATTGTATTGTCATACATTTGTTGTGGTTCATGGAAGAGGTTTCCAATATTTATGCAGCTGATCATGGACATTGCCCACCATAGGATTCAGTTTTATACATTCCCATCTTTTGACTCCAACTTTCCTTCTGGTGACATATATGACTCTGAGCTTCCCCTTTTCACCTCATTCACGCACCATTCGGCACTGTTAGTTATTCTCACATCTTGCTACTGACACCTCTGTTTATTTCCAAACATTTAAGTTCATCCTAGTTGAACATTCTGCTCACACTAAGCAACCGCTCCCCATTCTTGAGCCTTGTCCTATATCTTGGTACCTTATATTCCATGTCTATGAGTTTACATATTATAATTATTTCCTATCAGTGAGACCCTGCAATATTTGTCCTTATGTGTCTGGCTTATTTCACTCAGAATATTGCCCTTGAGGTTTTGTCATCAACCCTTTTGTTTTTTCTTTTTTTAAGATAGTTTTGTTCACTCACCATACATTCCATCCTAAGTAAACAATCGATGGTGCTCTGTATGGTCACATATTTATGTGTTTACTACCTTCACCACTATCTATATAAGGACATCTACATTTCTTCCACAAGGCAGGAGGGAGAGTCAAAGAAGGTAGAGAGGCAAAAGAAAGAGGAAAAAAAATGACAGCTAAGAAGCAGCAAAAGGAAAAATAACCTTAAATCAAAGTAGAGTAAAGAGTCAGACATCACCACCAATGTCAAGTGTCTAACATGCCTCCTCTATCCCCCCCTCTTATCTGCATTTACCTTGGTATATTACCTTTGTTACATTAAAGGAAGCATAATACAATGATTCTGTTAGTTACAGTCTCTAGTTTACATTGATTGCATCCCTCCCCCAATGCCTCCCCATTTTTAACACCTTGCAAGGTTGACATTTGCTTGTTCTCCCTCGTAAAAGAACATATTTGTACATTTTATCACAATTGTTGAACACTCTAGATTTCACCAAATTATACAGTCCCATTCTTTATTTTTCCTCCTTTCTTCTGGTGTCTCACATGCTCCCAACCTTCCTCTCTCAACCATAATCATAGTTATCTTTGTTCAGTGTACTTACATTGCTGTGCTACCATCTCCCAAAATTTGTTCCAAACCATGCACTCCTGTCTTCTATCACCCTGTAGTGCTCCCTTTAGTATTTCCTGTAGGGCAGGTGTCTTGTTCACAAAGTATCTCATTGTCTGTCAGAAAATATTTTGAGCTCTCCCTCATATTTGAAGGACAGCTTTGCTGGATATAGGATTCTTGGTTGACAGTGTTTCTCTTTCAGTATCTTAAATGTATCACACCACTTCCTTCTTGCCTCCATGGTTTCTGCTGAAAGATCCACACGTAGTTTTATTAAGCTTCCTTTGTATGTGATGGATTGCTTTTCTCTTGCTGCTTTCAGGATTCTTTCTTTGTCTTTGACATTTGATAATCTGATTATTAAGTGTCTTGGCATAGGCCTATTCAGATCTATTCTGTTTGGAACACGCTGAGTTTCTTGGATCTGTAATTTTATGTCTTTCATAAGAGATGGGAAATTTTCATTGATTATTTCCTCTATTATTGCTTCTGCCCCTTTTCCCTTCTGTTCTCCTTCTGGGACACCAATGATATGTACATTCTTATACTTTGTTTCATCCTTAAGTTCCCAGAGACATTGCTCATATTTTTTCATTCTTTTCTCCATCTGCTCCTTTGCATGTAGACTTTCAGGTGTTTTGTTCTCCAGTTCTTGAGTGTTGTCTTCTGCCTCTTGAGATCCACTGTCATATGTTTCCATTGTGTCTTTCATCTCTTGTGTTGTGCCTTTCATTTCCATAGATTCTACTAGTTGTTTTTTTGAACTTTTGATTTCTGCCTTATGTAGGCCCAGTGTTTTCTTTACAGGCTCTATCTCTTTTGTGAAATCTTCTCTAAACTTTTTGAATTGATTTAGCATTAGTTGTTTAAATTCCTATATCTCAGTTGAAGTGTACATTTGTTCCTTTGATTGGGCCATAACTTCGTTTTTCTTGGTATAGTTTGTAGTTTTCTGTTGTCTAGACATCTGACCTCCTAGGCCACCCCAATTGGGTTTTCCCAGACAAGAACAGGCTCAGGTCACAGACAGAGGAAATATTCAGTATCCAGTTTCCCTGATGGTTTTTCTTAGAGGACTGACACACCTATGCTTTTCTGCCCCGCAGGTGCACCTGTCAGCCTGTCACCAGCTGGTGTAAAGGGATATGGCCTGTGGCTCTCCTCCCCCAGGCTTTGGGGTCTGGTTCTGGTAAGGCAGGCAGTAGAGCTGGGCCCCTCCCTTTCCTCTTGGGAACCTATGCCCCCTCCAAAGATGTCATCTGCATATCAATACGTTTTTTTGTTTCTCTGACTCTGCTAATCAAAGTGTTTTGATTTTAAAAGGGCTGAGGCTTTCTTTATTGCAAAGTGCTGCAGGCTGAAAACAGCCAAGGTTTTTTTCACAGAGAGATCCTCTGGGCTCCCTGTCCTGAGACAGATATGTCCTCTGACTCTCCCAAGGTCAGTTGTCACCAAAAGCCTCTGTCTGCTTCTTGGGGATTCGCTGTCTGTATTGAGCGGTTAATATTAAAACCCCAGTAGGGGCTGGGCTGAGGCCCACTCGCTTATTTGGAAAGTGCTGTTCTCTAGCACTGTGAGGCTTCCGTGAGGGAGGGGCTCTCGGCTCTCTGCTCTCAGCTCTCAGCACAGGTCTGCAGTTTTTACTTACAGATTTTATGCTGTGATCTCGGGCATTTCTCCCAATTCAGGTTGGTAGATGATGAGTGGACAGCCAAGTTTGTCTCCCCACAGTTGTTCCAGGTTATTTACTAGTTTTTTGGTCATTTATGAATTGTTCCCAGGGTGGACTAACAGTCTTCCACTCCTCTCTATGCCATCATCTTAGCTCCTCCATAACAGATGTTTTAAATTTGTTGAAACACTTGCATTTTTTGAGTGGATAGAGAGGCACAACCTGTGGAATTAGAAAGCATTTGCAAGTTTACTTCTCTACCTCTTTGTATCTACTAGGCAAGTTGTTTCATCTATCAGAAGCAGATTTCTCTTACATTAAATGGAAATATTGATATCTACTTCATGTGTTTGAACAAAAGATCAATGAGAAAATACATAAATTCCTTGGCAAGTGGTTGGCCCTAATGGTAGATAAATAAATGTTAATTCCCCTTCTTAATATTTTACCCACTGTATAAGGATCCTTGAAGACATTTATCTTTAAAATTTAAATATTGTGAATATACTTAGGAAATTATTTTTCTCAGATATTGCATTTTATAGTGTTGCATTAGAAATAAATTATATTAACACAAAAAACATACATTAGGAAACTCACATCAAAAGGCAAAGGAAAAGCCAGTCAACATAAGAGACATTTATGTTGCAATTGCACATTAGAATTCTCTTCTTTCATAATATATTTATGAGTAAGTAGGGTTCTTTCATCAGAAATGAGATTATAAAGAAATAAAAAATCATGATATTTTATAATATTTACATCTCTGTAGACTTAAACAGTTTAATTCATGGATACAAATGACAGATTATCTAATATTAAACTATCATATTATCTGAATAGTTATTGCAATTTTCAAGACTTCTGGTAATTTATTTCATAAGTTATTTATGTTTACTCGGTCTTCACTCTGATGCTTATAATAAACTCTATCACTCTACCTATGATATTATAGTACAGCATGATTTGAAACTATTACTTTCCACAGATTCACTTGTATAGAGAATTGGTTCAACAGCAGACATTTATATGAAACATGCATGTGCCTCAATTGATTAAAGAACTGAATATAGATTATACCCTTTTTTACCACTTTAATTTCATTTGTACCTGAGGTTTCCTGACATAGCCAGAGAACAAATTTTAAGTACAAGGAAAACATATTCACAGCAAATTGTCAGATATGAAAATGATAGTTTTTATTTCCTCATATTTATTCTGTCCAGATAAATACTCAACTGATCCTTTTTCTCTTTTTAAAGTAATTTAAAGAAAGACATTTTGAGATACATGAGGTATTTATTCCAAAAAGATTCATCTCAAATCCCCTAAAATTTAATTGCAAATCTACTTTTGAAAATCACAGAGAACTTTCTTATTCAATTTGTCATTTCCATTTGACTTTTTGAAATATGTGGATTATTGTAGATTTCTTATAGTTTATTAATGTTTTGCTGCTGTTAGGAGATTTTAATTTTTATTCCAGTTGGGAAAAATGGTTACAGATCATTTTTATTAAAAAAAAAAAAAAGTTCTTTAAAATGCTTTCTGTATACAGAAAGAGTTCCAGAAATGGTATGTAAAACACCTGACTAGTTTTTCTTCAGGTTTTAAGGACCCAGCTGCTTAAATGACTTTGGCAGGGGTTGCAGGGCAGCACCCGGTGGTTTAATCCGAGTCGGGGTGTTCGGTCCTTCCAGGATGTATGAGCAGAATTCTGGTCTGTCTTGCTATGAATGGTGCAACTCACATAGTAATGTATTTCCACAGAAAGTTAGGAAGCACATAGGCGTGGAAGCCACTCCCTGACAGCGGCAGTGGCCTCCAATATGTTTCAATGGATGAACTTCTTAAGGCCCCATCCTTGGGCACGCAGGGGTGCAGCTCCTGCAGCCAAGAGGCTGCACGTGGGCATGGGCCTTTCTAGCAAGACGATCGTGCCTCCTTTTCTTTGTCTCCTCAGAAGCCAGTATGCGAGAGAGCCTGGAATTCTTTCCCATTGCACATATATAGATAACCTAAAATCACACCATAGCCTAAGTGTATTTAAAAATATTTTCAACAGGAAAGGAGATGACATATTAAGAAATTAAGAATGGAATCGAGGTAATAAAGACACACAGATTAGCAATGAACAAGCAAGATTTCAATTAAAAAAAAAAGCATACATAGGTATAAATGAAATACATAGGTATAAATCTAAAAAAGAAAGAAGGAAGGAAGGAAGGAAGGAAGGAAGGAAAGAAAGAAAGAAAGAAAGAAAGAAAGAAAGAAAGAAAAAAGGGAAAGAAAAAGAAAAAGAAAGAAAGAAAGAAAGAAAGAAAGAAAGAGAAAGAAAGGAAGGAAGGAAGGAAGGAAGGAAGGAAGGAAGGAAGGAAGGAAGGAAAGAAGGAAAGAAAGAAAGAAAACTAACTACAGGTACCATGTGCAGAAAACTGTAAAACTCTTATAAAGCAAATCAGAAATCTAAATAAACAGAGAGTTATTTCATGTTCTTGAATTGGATGACTCAATATTGTAAAGAAGTTAATTCTTCTCAACCTGATTTCAAAGCAATCTCAATCAAAATCCCAGTAATCTAATTAGCAGATATTGAAAAACTTATTCTGAAGTTATTATGAAAAGTCAAGATATCTAGAATAACCAATATAAGACTGGAAAAGAAGAAAAAGAAGGAAAAGTTGGGGGACTCACATTACCTAACTTTAAGATTTATTATAAAGTTAAATTAATCAAGACAATGTGATATTGGTGAAAGAATAGAAACATATATGAATGGAACACAACAGAGAGCAAGGAAATAGGTCCACATAAATATAGTCAACTGATATTTGGCAAAGGAATAGATGTAAATCAATGGAGAGAGGGTAGTTTTTCAACAAATAGTTCTGGAAAAATATGTCCACATGTTAAAATATATATATAAAGAGCACAGACACAGACTATATTTGATTGTTATTGCTGCTAAAATTAATTACTACAAATATGGTGGCTAAAACAATTTATTCACAGTTAAAGATGTCAGAAGTCTACAGTGGGGTATTAGGGCTGCATTCCTTCTTGTCGGTCTGTGGAGAATCCTTTCATTCAACTTTTCTGGTTGCTAGAGCCTGCCCAAATTCTGGGTTCATGGTCTTACCTCAATCCAACCTCATTCTGCCATCACCTCTCCTTTTTTGACTCTGAGCCTACTCCCTCTCTCTATAAGGACGCTATGGCTATGTTAGGGCAACCCAATAATCCAGGATAAAGTCTGCATCTCCAGATCCTTAATGTATTCTCATCTGCAAAATCCATTTTACTATATAAGGTAAAGTTACCCTATTCAACCATTCTGGGAATTTTAACATGGACTTCATTGGGGAATATTATTTGGTCAAGACACAGACCGTACATATTTCATAAGAATTAACTGAAAGTGGATCATGGATCTAAACATAAATTCTGAAACCAAAGCAACACTAAACAAAACTTCAAGAAGAAAGCATAGGAGAAAACTAGGTGACCTTGGCTGGTGATAAATTGCTAGACAGGACACCAAAAGCAAGAACTAAAAAGGAAGAAATTCATAGATTGTACTTAATAAAAAAAAAAAACAAAAAAAAAAAAACAAAAAAAAAAGAACTTCTGTTATACAAACTGTTAAGGAAAATACAAGCCATGGATTGGGGAGAAATGTTTGCTAAACAACTGATAAATACTTTTATCTAAAATATGTAAAGAAAGCCTAAAAAGGAAGAGAGAAACAAACAACCCAGTTAAACAAGGGACAAAAGATCTGAATAGACACCTCACCAAGAAGATAGACAGGTAGAAAAATCATATGAAAAAGTGCTCAATATCATTTATCATTAAGGAATTTCAAATTAAGCAATGATGAAATCCCACTACACATCTATTAAAATGACTATAGTCAAGAAAACTGAGAATAACAATTTCTAGTGATGGTGCAGAGAAATTGGAGACCCTAATTTTTGGGGAATATAAAATACTAAGGCAATTTTGGAAGACACTTTGACATTTTCTTTCAAACTAAACAAAGCTCTATTATACAATTCAGCAATCACACCTCTAGGTATTCACCTCACCAATTGGAAACTTTATGTCCACACAAACACGTTCATGGAAATGTTTATAACAGCTTCATTAATAATCACCCCAAATTGGAAGCTACCAAAATACTTTTCAATATGTAACTGTATTAATAAGCTGCCATACATCAATTCAATGGAATATTATTCAACAATATAATAAAATGGGCTTTCAAACTATAAAAAGATATGGATTAATCTTAATACATATTCCTAATTGAAAGAAGCTAAGCTAAAAAGGCTTTTTACCATAAGATTTCAATTATATGGCATTCTGGAAAAGGAAAAACTGTAGCGAACATATTGAATGATTCCATTTATATTAAATATCCAGAATAAACAAATACATGGAGACAGAAAGTAGATTGGGGTTGCTAGGGGATGGGAGCAGGGGGGATTAGGAAGTGACTTTCAGGGATGATGAAAATATTCTGGAATTAGATAGTAGTGATGGTTACAAATCTTTGTGACTATACCAAAAAGACACTGAATATATACTTTAAAAGGGATAATTTTATGGTATGTGAATTGTATTTTAATTTTAAAAAAAACAAGAGTAAAGAAAGTATAAAGGAAAATAAGAACCATGTGGACCTAAACTCACACAAGAAAACAGCAATTTTAACAAAAGCAATGAAAACAAAGAGAAAATTACTTGAGACAGAAAAACTAAGTGTGATATAGAGAACTCCTTTATATCACCATCAGAACAAAAGGACTATAAAAAGGCATTTGGGGGACAATTATGGAAATTTTAATATAGGTACTAATTAGGTGATATGGAAGAAATACTAATTTTTTTCACTCTGATGATGCCAAAATTAGATGAGAAAATGACCTAATTTTCAGAAATGTATATTGAAGTATTCGGACATGATGTCCCATGACATGATACCTGGGTTTGCTTTAAATATTACAGTAAAAAAAAAAGAAAGAAAGAAATGCACCTAAATGTTAGTATTTGTAAAATCTGGATGATTTTTAGGATCAATTAAACATAACCTCTGCTTTTATGTTTGAAGATGTTCACAATAAAATGTTTTTAAAAATGGCAAACCTTATAGAAATTTGGAATGCCAAAGGATGATAATCTTGAATCTTATTATATAAGATATTCTGTAATTGACAATACATTTGCTGTTTTAAGGCTCTCTGGTAGTTGTTTCTATTGCATATGTGAACAATTATTACAACTGAGAAAACAACAGTAAAAACAAGGTACAATAAATAAATCCAACCATAACTTCTTTCACCCAAAAAGCATATATAAACAATGTCCCTTTGAGAGGAACAACTTTTAAAAGAGAGATCCAGTCCTAGGTCACTGATATTAATAACTTGTTCCCCATACTCATCCACATCATGCTTCAATATGCAATAGTTTTATCTGTCAATTTCTGGATTTTAGTGTTTTTTGATTAGTTTCACTTTTAAATTCTTGGTAGTCTTCAATTTATCACTTAAATTCTGTGCCTCAGTTTTCACATCTGTACATTTGTTCCTGACAGGAATATTCTGAAAATGCAGATGTTATTTAATGTCTAAAGACAGTTATTACTATCTTATCAATATAATTTTAGTAGTCCACATAAATATGACCAAATATCCGAGACCAGATTTAAAGTAAGTTTATAAAGTTCAGGTTAAATTTTGCAATCATCTTGGGAAAAGCTTTCTATAAAAATAGACAGGATTTTTTTTAAGTATCCAAGTTCTGATTGCTTGGAAAATGTCTTCAGTGTAAAAAATAAATGTTCAAATACTAGCATAAAATTGTATGCACGATATTCTTTTCAGGAATGTCAAGCAATCAAAAGAAGTCATTACTTCTCTCAAGTGCTGCAAAAAAAATCTCTAACCCTTTTCATTTTATACTGTTCTGGACTACAGTTTATTATTCTGTTATTACTTTTTTCAAAGTACATCAAATAAACCTTTTTCACATTACTATAATACCATAATTCTTCATTCTTGCAATAGATATAGAATTGAGAAAGTCTAAACTTTGCCCTTCCCTGTCTCTAGTTTGTCTGTCAATGGAAAACATTTGCTCTCTACCCTATTAAAGACATTCCCATGAGTTTCTTAAGAGTATATTTGCATAAAATTTCACAGGAGTTTAATATGTATCAAAAAAGGAATGTGAGACACTGACATGAGTAAAGAAAGAACAGAAAATACCACTTACTTTCATTTTTGGAAAAGTTTATTTAAAAATCAAAGTGACATTGGGCATTGTCAAATCTACGAAGAAGTTTATCAGGTTAATTAACTCTTGATTTCAACATAATCTAATTAATAACACTTGAGAACATCAGGAATAGTCAGGTTTTGTTATATTACTATGAGGAAATAGAAGGCAATAAAATCAGCTATTTTTTTTATAGTCAGAGTAAAATATCCAACCTAATTATAGTTGTGCTTACTTTTTTTTTGATTTTGAAGAAAAAACTGTGGGATTTTTTTTCTTTTGAGGAAAATAGTGTACAAAATTGTGCTGGCTTGGATATATTATGTCCCCCCAAAAATACCATGATCTTTTAACCCAATCTTGTCAGGTAGAAACTTTTGATTGAGTATTTCCATGGACATGTGACTCACCCAACTGTAGGTAATAACTTTGATTAGATTATTTCCATGGAGGTGTTACCCTGCCCATTAAATCACTAGAGTCCTATAAGAGCTTACAGACAGAAGGAGCTCAGTGCTGCAGCTGAGAGAGACTTTTGGAGAGACGCTTGGGAGCTGATTGCTTGGGAGATGCTAGCCCAGAGTTTGCTCCAGACAAGCTAACAGAGACAAGCTCAGAGACATTTTGGAAAAAGCCATTTTGAAACCAGAACCCTGGAGTAGATGCCAGCCACGTGCCTTCCCAGCTAACAGGAGTTTTCCAGATGCCATCGGCCATTTTTCAGTGAAGGTATCTTCTTGTTGATGCCTTAATTTGGACACTTTTATGACCTTAGAATTATAAATTTGTGGCCAAATAAACCCTCTTTACAAAAGTCAATCCATTTCTGTATAATGGCAGCTCTTACAAACCAGAACAAAAATGAACAAGTAAACTGGTCTGAATGAGAGATAGGAAAATAAATACATAGCACTGAATTAAGATACTATAGCTCTGGATTTGATATTTACTTAGGATATAATACTTAAGAGTAAATATATCAGAGACCCTATATAGCAAAAAGACATTATAATAAAGGTATTCTATCTAACTATAGCTGCTTAAAATAGAAAATATTATTTCTAGCTAATATAAGACTCAGATACATGCAGAGTAAGTAAGGAGTTTACTCTGTGACAGAGAATGTAGAGGATTAAAGATGATGGCTCATTCCACGAGAACCCCTCCCATCAGAAGACGTGTTCTCTCTCCTCACCTTCAAGATGAGCAGGCCCTGTAATTTCTTTAGACAATAGGAAAATGGATACTGTGCCAGTTTCTTGGGTCCATCTTCAGAGCCTATTTCCACATCCCATATCTTGGAAGTACTGCTCTTGAAACTAGAGTCCCTGTGTGAGAGATCAGTCTACCTATAGGAAAGAACAAGTAGAAAAACCCTGAGCTTACCTGGAAAGACTGGACAAAACTTTCTGGGTCTTTCTGCCAAAAAATCAATCATGGGAGTGATGGCATCTGTGATCCTCCATTCAAGTCCACCCACCAGCAGAATATCACATACTGAACCCAGGCAAAATCATGTTGAGCAGAAGAATAGGCCAGCAGAGCTGCTCTTGTAACAGAATCACAAAACTATGACATGTAATAAAATACTTGCTGTTTAAAGCTGTTAACTTTGTAAGTAGGTTGCGATGCAGCAAAAATTAATCAGAAGAGTGACCAGGCATCTTCTAACCTGCTGTTCAGTCATTTAAATCATGCAGCTTTTAAAATGTCATGGTCCACAATGACTGCCACCACTCCAGCCATCACATCACAGTATCCCAATCAGAAATGGGAAAGGCAAAGGGGAGGCACACTCCTTCCCTTAATTTTTTGACTCAAAATGTGAAGATGTTGCTGTGCCACTTTGGATGTATTATGTCCCCCAAAATCCCATGTTCTTTCATGCAATCTTGTGGGGGCAGACATATTAGTGTTCATTAGGTTGGAATCCTTTGATTGACTGTTTCCACGGAGATGTGACTCAATCAACTGTGGGCAAGACCTTTGACTGGATAATTTCCATGGAGGTGTTACTCACCCATTTAAGGTAGGTCTTACTTAAATCGCAGGAGCCCTATAAAAGAGCTGACCAACAGAAGGAACTCAGTGTTGCTGCTGCAGTTGAGAGAGTCATTTTGGAGACAGCCACTGAAAGTAGATTTTTGCTAGTCCAGGGTTTACCTGGAAGAAACTAAGAGAACACCCCCAGACGCCTAGAGAGAAATGTCCTGGGAGAAAGCCATCTTGAAACCAGAACTCTGGAACAGACATCAGCCATGTGCCTGTGCCTTCCCAGCTACCAGAGGTTTTCCAGATGCCATTAGTGCTCTTCAGTGAAGGTACTCTGTTGTTGATGCCTTTGGTGGACACTTTTATAGCCGTAGGAAGATAACTTTGTAACCAAATAAAGCCCCTTTAAAAAAGCCAATCCATTTCTGGAATTTTGCAAACAGAGCATTAGCAAACCGCAACAGTTACATTTGCTCATGTCTGTGGAATCATGTGCTGAATTTCTGCACATTAAAGTGTTCTCAACAAATCTTCCTGAAACTGGGACCTTGATTAAGAGAACCAATCTTAAATGAGCTTTGGTAATTTTGCCTTTCAAGTAATTTGTCCACAGTCCCACATTCCCTATGTTGTCATTTTCATTGTCAGAGATTAATTTCAAAGTTTAATGTCCCAATTTGTGGTATTACCTTGCCTCTAATTCCAATTTTTTTTTTATATTTCATTTTATTTCTGTTCAAGGGCTCATGCTTTTTTAATTATAATTTCAACTGAGTTAATTGGTATGGTTGATACTTATCCATAATTTCTTCAGTCATGAATTTTTTTAAATTATGAATCTATTTTTACAAGTATTTTAAAAACAATTTAGGAATCATATAAGGTTCCTGGAAATTCCTCCATTTGGCTATCTTTCCAAAAACTTCTTTTAATGATATTTATTTTGATATTTTTTGCCTAATCTTACATATATTTCATTCCTGGCATATTCTGCCTGTATAGCTCATTCCTGGCCTATATATATCCTGCCAGTATAGCTTTAATTAAGAGGGTACATATTTTATGGAATCAAAATATAAGTTATGCTTGATATTGATTAATCAGTAAGAACAATAATTAATCAAGCAGGTATAAGAAAATTTGGGCAAAATTTGTCATTTTCTCATATAATGTCTTTAAAATTTTCCTGTTCTAGCTGGAAAGCAAATAGTTCATTAGTGTTTTGGAATTTTGATACCCTAGATTTCTATGTCTTTAATGAAAGACATTTAGTTCAGATATATATCGAGGCTACTCTGTATCAAATAAACATTAATCTATTGAGAAAAGAAAAAAAAAAAAGATCCATGATACAGAAGATTTTATTGGGAAGAAATCATCAGTAAAATAATTACCTATTGAAAAAGCACATGTGGTGTGCCATGCTTAACATTCTCAAGTATTAGTGTGTGTGGTATAATAAGTGCTAGAGTTATACAGAAGGGAGCAACAATAATGTTTTGAAGACATTACTCGTGAATTTATTTCTGGGAAGGTTGGGGAAATGATTTAAGGTAATCCGGGTTACAATTTCATTCAGAGCCATTTCAACATTGGTGTATATTCATTTGTAGGTGGTACAAGATTGCATTTCAATACAAATATTATCAGAAACTATAATAGCAGGACTTACCCACAGAGTCTGAAGGGAGGCTTTCTTTACTTCATAGGACAAGCTGTTTCTAGAATAAATACTTGCACACAGTCTGTAGCAGAACATTTCTATATCAAAATTCATGCCACGAGTCCCCATTGTTCTACTTGTGTGTCAAACCCATCAGTTGCAATTACGTCTGTCTTACACTTGCTAAAAACCATGATATATAGCTCAGTGTTTAGAATTAGTTAAGCGGAACTTCAAATTTGAGTCCAGGTGGAGGTCAGGTGCAACACAACGGGAAACAGGAAACGGCAGCCATAATGTGTAAAAAAAAAAAAAAAGATGGTTTGCTCCTCTCGAGTTCCATTGAGAGAGCAGCACCAGGAAGGGCGGAGAGGAAGTGCTGTAGGCTCAAGGGCGCCAGTGGCTCAGCCAGCAGACGAGGTGTATAGGAGCAGAGTTGCAAGGACTCGTGAACTGGTGCTTTTATGATGGTGCAGGGGTGGAGTCTGGTGGATTTCCCGCGAGAGTCAAGAATCAGTTTGTTTAAAGCAAAGTATGCAAAAAAGGGAAAGAGAGTGGGGTAGAGGGCAGTGCGAATGGTTAGTTTATCATTTGCGGCCAGCAGTGAAAGTTTTTGAAGCCTGAGTTGTGGCTGCAGAAGCAGGTTTGGGCTATGGAGGAGTTTATGCCCCCCGGCCTAGAGACTGCTTATTAACTACATCAAAGGGCAGCGTTGTGGCAAGTGACTTAGCCGATTAAAATGGATGCAGAAGCAGCACTCAAACAATTTTGATGGTGATGACACACAGTCACAAACCTAAACTGATATTCTCTTTATTTAACAATAATATTCCACATTAAAAATGTAGTGATTATTTAACTTCAAAAATATAGTTATTTTTATATTTATAAAAATACATACTAATAATTATAATTATTAACTATAATTATAATTAATACATATCCCCTGTTTATCAGAATAATTTCCTGGAAATGATGGTTTACCTCCATTACTTATGTAGGCATTATATTCAAAGTTTCATTATTCACCCAAATGGGAATAAAGTACTAGATTTTAACATTCTTAAGCCATTCACTAAAAATATAAATGCAACTAACAGTTTTCAATACCTTAATTTTAGAGGACAGTATAAAACACTCCAATTGACTCAGTTATTTTTTTAAATGAACAATTTAGCTTCCATTGAATTTTGTGATTTGTGTATTACACATAAACTAAATTTGGGTCCGAATTAAAGTTTTATTGTGATGAAACAACACAATGTTATGATTTTAGAAATATTGAGGTTGGTTTAGTGTATTAATCTGAATAAAACTGTTTATTCTTCAGCAAAATCTTGAAAACCTACTTTCCAATCATATAATTTTTGCTTTGATGTGAATCCATTCAACTGTAATGTTTAATAAAGGTCACTTAATAGCAGAAATGGTTATTTGCAGCCTTCTTACTTTCAGGTGATATGCTTTAGCCTTCAAGGGTCTAGATTTTATACAAAGGATCAGTAATTTTAAAAGGTAGAGAGTATTAAGACTACTAACACACAGAAACAGGGCACAGCTTTACAGTTAACATGACGTCCCCTTTCATTTTACATAAACTCCAATTAATTTCTTGAACAGCAAATATTTTCCTCCAGGGAACATAACAAAAACCTTATTTCATTAAAGGTTACTTTAGCCTGAAAAAATATCAGAAAATAAAATTTACAGTTCTCCATGAAGAATATTCAGCAGAACACACTTTTAGATCTAATGCTGTATGTTTCTATCAATATTTCTCCCACATGGAGCTTACAATATCAGCATAAAATTATTTCTTGTAGTAAATATTTTGAACATACTTATTCTGTCATGATTTCTTTTATCAGGACCTTGCAAATCTGTACATTTATACTTAGTACACTATTTATTTCAAATGTAAACTTTACTTCAATAAGTTTTATTTTCATTTGATTTTCATTGCATCTAAGGTAATATTCTGCTATTGTTTCATCAAAGCAATTGAATCAGTATTTCTAAGTTATACTTTCCTAACCCAGAAAATTTTGCCAGCAATATTAAATTATAATGAAAATAAGAATTTTTTAAAATTGTTATATTTTAATTTTTAAAGTCCATTATCTCACTTCATAAACTTTTCCTTATCTGTCATAGTGAAAAGACTTATAATAAGAAAGCAGGCTTTTTAAATTATATTACATTTGATTAAATCTGGGTATATGCTTATAATTTTCAGAGTTTAAGTTAGTCTAGACATTCATTTGGAAAAACAAGCTGAATCATTCACCCTCAAAAATAACCACATTTTAGTAACTCCTGTGCAAAGAAAGGGAGCATATAAAGAAGGTAATGAGAAATAGTCTGCTTTCTGTTTTAAAAATATAAATACTGAATATTGAATCATTTCATTACTTCCTCATATTAGCATGTCATTAGAAAAATATTACAAGAAAATATGAGTATTTTTAAAATATCAAAGATAAACTATGCCGTTTTAAAATACAAAGAAAAATCTCCTCCACCATTTGTGTAAGTTTGAATTGTAACTTTAATTTGACCTTAATCATACTGCCATATATTCACTGTCTCAGTGTAGGTATTCAAGTCATGGAGAAAATTGGTTTTACTTTAAATTTGGGATCTGGATCCTGGAGAAATGAAGGTAGATATTATCATTTAGGATGTTTTTAGTTGCAAGAATCAGAAGCCTGTGTTTTAGGTAGAATCTACCTCACATGATTGAAAAGGCTAGCACATGGGGCATAATTTTAAAGTATGAGTTGATACTTTTTTCAAATTCCTCTCTGCTTGTTCTAACTGCTCACAGGATATCTGCATCATCTTAAACAGTGTTTTGAGGTCCTGTCGGGAGAGAGACGGCTTCTCTTCCTCTTTTGTCCACCATTTATCCTGAATTCAGTGCAGTTGGAACAAGTTAAGTCATCTGTCTCTTGCTGAACAAATTATTGTGGAATACATATGCAGAAGAGGAATGTGGAAATGAGTATTAATATGCTTGAGATTGTTCAATCATGGGTCAGTTCCGAGGAGGGTATAGAGTCAATCTCATCTCAACTCCTTGGGTACCCCAGTAAGGGAAAGACGGAATAAATTCTGTGTAGAAAACTACACTGCCTACTGCACAGATGTATTCAGACTATCAGTTCTAATATTTTAGAAAAACTTTTAAGTTAGTAGAAGCACATAAGCTAAAGTATTATTCTAGAATCACATGACATTGAATCTAGAAGTTCTCATTTTAACAAATCATGCTGGAGCAAGTGGATATCCACATGGGAAAAAACATAACTTTGACTCCTGTTTCATACCATACTCAACATTAATTTGAAACAAATAGAAAAATTTCAACCTGAAATGATAAGAAAATCTATTTTAAAAATAGACAAATATCTTCACTACCTGGAGATAGGCACACACACAAAAATCTAAACAGAACATGGAAGCAATGATTGCCTAGATATATCAGGCTGTCTTCAAACTAAAAACATCCACTCACCAATAGATACCAATAAGGCAGTGAATAACCAACGCACAGATTCAGAAAAAAATGATCAGTCATCAACTGGACATATAAATTGTATCTAGAATCTACAAGAAACTCGTACAACTAAACAAGCAAAAAAAAGAAACAAACAAAACCAGTCTATTAAATAAGAGACAAAATAATTGACATACACTTTACAAAACACTTGAATTGAAAAAAGCGTCCAACATCATTAGCCATCAGAGAGAATTGAGATTAAATTCAAAGAGAGTTACTTGAATATCAAAGATTAAAATTACACCATATGTTGGCAAGGATGTGGAGTAGAACTCACATATAGATAGATGGAGGGCATGTAAAATGGTATATTAACTTTGCTGTTTCTTATAAAGTTAAACATACACCTATCCTATGACATAGCAATTTCATTATTAGGTATTTACTGAGGAGATGATAAACACGTCCACTAAAAGAGCTGCGTATAAACGTTCATAGCAGTTTCATTTCTAATAGTCAAAGAAATTGTTAAAATATTTGCACCATGGTAATAAACCAAATGACCCATCAACAGAAAGATGAATTAACAAAAGGTGGTATATTATAAAATGGATTTTTAAAACTCAACCTTCAAACAATAACTAATGATACACACAGCCACAACTCAAGCTCATGGATATCACACTGAGCAAAACCTAGACACAAAAGAATACCTAATGAGTGATTGTTTACATGAAACTTCAGAACAGGCCAAAAAAATAATGAGAGAAATAAGCAAATTTTAAGAGGTTTTCAAAACATTCTATATTAAGAACGGGTGTGGATTACATTGGTGTGTTTGTTTTAAAACAATCATCAAATTACAATTTGAGACCTGTGCATTTTATTATATGCAAATTTTATCTAAAACACACATAGCAAACAAATATTGAACTCTGGTTAGTTGGTTAACAATACTGAAACTACTTTGTTTTTATTTAGAATTGAATTAATTAATGAATGTGTTGTGAATAATGGGATCTAGAATATTCTCTGTGGGCTTATGAAGTTATAAATATGAAAACAGGGAGGAATAGAATATACTCCATGGTATTGGATTGGAATTAGAGTTATCAGCATAACACGTCAGAAGCAATGACATTAACACATGCTCCTTGAAGAAAAGGTTGATTCCACAGCCAAAGAAGGAAAAACTGCAAGATGCATCTGGAATATTTTATAACACCAGGCATATTTCAAGATCTCAAAACATGATGGAAACATATCAGAAGGACATGGGGGTCAACTTGAAGAGGCTGTCATATCAGGAATAATTTAAGACTGAAAATAAATAATTGTAATGAAATGTAACCCCTGAAATAAAATTAAAGTCAATAAATCGAGAAAGATATAAATAAATAAATGAGAAACTCCGTAAATGGAGAAGAGAAAACTCTTTCTTGCAGTACACTGACAGATATTAAATAAATAATGTGGAATTAGTAGATCATCAGTAAACATTAAAACTATTGCATAAAATTTCAGTGAGAAACAGAGAATATAGATTCAAGCATCTACCCACAAATTACTTATCAGTTATAAAAGGTAAAGTAAAATTTTACAGTGGAGGTAACTCGTAGGCATCACTTGAACCATTTGATCAAAGTTAGGGTCTCCAATTTTGGTGCAAACCTTCATCAAATGCCCTCCCGGTAATGATGCAGTGAGGACACAGAATTACATCTGTGGTCTTTCTGACAAAAATACATGAATCTAATCATAGGGAAACAGCAAACAAACTCAAGTTTGTGGGTATTTTACAAAATGATGGCTTTCATTCTCTAAAAATGCCAGGGCAAGAAAATCAAAGAAAGGTTAAGAAACTCAAATTTTTGGAGAATAAAGTGACATTGAGGAAGTGATTGTTCCCAGAATAGATTCTGGACTGAAAAAAAAATAGCTGTAAAGGAGATTATTGATTGAGACAATTGATTCTATTTGAATAAGGTCTTTGAATTAGAGAATAGCACATTGATATTAGGTTTCCAAATTTTGATCATTGTAATATGATGATTTAAGTTAATTTCTTGTTTTTAGCAAATCCAAAGTAATGTTTTTAGGAGTAAGGGGCAAAATCTGTATTTTTCTGCATGTTTTACAAGCTGTTATGCAGTATATGTGGTGACCAAACTGAGAGTGGTCAGAAAGAAAGAGGCAACCTATTGGCAACCAGAAGGAGAAAAACACTATTATAACTTGGTTCAACATGGGGAATTAAAATTATCTAAATGTTTTCTTTTATTTATTTAAATGCTTTACTTTTGACATTTTTGCCACCTTTTCTTTTTCTTTTAGAGCTTGCACAATAGATATCACAAGTAACATCTTCCTTCATAAGATCAGGTCACATTTTATTTGTAACTTAATTGTTTGGGTGATTTTTACATTGCTTATTCATTATATCTATATATTCTATGAGGCTGTCCCTCTGAAAGTTATGGGATAATTAAGTTAAATTTGGCAAAATCTAGATCTGTTGCCTTATATTTGAAAATATTTTTTTTATAATGATTACTTTTCCATTACACTGACATACCTGATATTACAGTTGCCACCTTCGATAATCTTGTCAGCATTTTTCAAAGCTTAGAAAAAACAAGAAACAGCATTTGTTAGAATCCCCTTCCTCATATAACACTGGATTAGATTCTGTCTACAAGGCACTGATAAAAATTTGGAAGGCAGGGAGAGCATAATCCGTTTTCTTCTAAAAACTGTCTCAGGCAGATAGGTAGACACAAAGCAAGTTCTTCACAATCACGTCCTTTGGAGCTGCCAGCAGGTAAGGCTGGTGCAAGCTGCACCCATTCAGACCTAAGATTTGCTTCAGATACCCTGTGAGTTCCTACCGTGACACCTCTTCCTTAGCGGCTGCTTCCCTTGCCTTCATTTCCAGCCCTTCCAGCAATTGTGTAATTCTCTGAATTCCTGAACTGAAATCCATTTGTATTTAAAATACAAAAAGATCTGGCTGTGCTCATGGCACAATTCTGAATGATGCTGTACTCATCGCAGGTCACTGTGTGTGTGTGTGTGTGTGTGTGTGTGTGTGTGCACAGTATAAAATAGTGGCTAAGAGTCTCGGCTCTTGAGTTGGATGGGCCTCAATTTAAATATCAAGTCTTCACCAGCGGTTAAACCTTGGGCTGAATACTTGCCTTGCAAGCCTATTTTACATTAACAGCATGAACACTAAAATTAGAATAATAATCTGTAATTTATACCTCATAAATTGGTTGGGGGAATTGATTGGCAATACACACACATTCACACCACAACCATACACACACACACATACACACACATGGCTTACACCAAGTAAAATGGTTCAAGTTAAATGTTTTTGCTATTCTTTTTATTGTTAGTAATTGTAAGGAGGTTTCTATTAGCATACAGAATTCTCTTTGACCACACGTAGATTGTCTTACAATTTCTAGTGCCTGTTCACCTCCTTATAGGCACATAGCTCTGTAGTACTCTGTGGCCAGTTGAGATCAGAATGCTATCATTTTTCAATTGCACATATTTACTCCCAAAATTTTGTATTCACTCGTTTTCTTCTCTTCTCCCAGAAAGTTCTCTTCCTCTTCCTTTTCGTTCATCTAAAAATCATAAGTTTTTAAAGTCCAACTTAAAGTAATTCATGTCAACTACTCCTTTACTGCATTTTTTAACTGAAGAAACTCTGGTCAAACTTGTCTTTTCTTTTGAAAAGTGTTTTCATTGCATTTTCATGAAAAAAATCTGCCTGAACTCCACAGATTTCTTTTGAAAGTAAGTTGCCTTAGATTTATTCATTAAGCATTTTTTTGTATATGCTAATGCCCAGATAAAGAGCAAGTCATTTGAGAATAAAGCAGAGAGAATAAAAGCAAATTTAGCAGACAAAATTCAAAATGATAAAATCACAAAGATTTTTTTTAAATTTTTTATTTTTTAAGTTCATTAATTATCACATGGGTATGCACATATTGGGTATTCAATTATGCTCTAAATAAAATTAGTAAGGGAAGGAGCAAATGAATTATGGCTCAAAATATTTTATTTGGAATTGATTAACTGTTTTGATGTGGTGTGTGTGTGTTTGTATGTGTATTTATGTGTGAGAAAGAGAGCAGGACGCTGAAATGGTGGCTGGACAATGCACATTTTAATCCTTGAATCAGTAGGCTCAGGTAAAGAGAAAGGGGAATATAGGTGTCTGGATAAATATTCCATATAAGATTTTACATTTTTCTTTTCAACCCAGATTTTTATAGGGAAACCTCCATAATCAGTCTTCCTCTTGGAGAGAGTTACAATGTTCTCTTGCCTAAATCAATTCCATAATGTAAGAATCTTGGCTGTGGGTTCCAACAATTTTAGTGATGGTAAATTTAGAATATCAGAAGGTGAGCAAAGGCACTTGTAAAAAAGAAGCTCAAATATCTCAAAATAATATTTCTTCCACCTCTTTTCTTTGCCAAATGGGTGGTGCTGTTGCTGTATTAGCCGATGGATTCTAATACTGCAAGACTGGGGAATTTAAACTTTCAAAATCTATATGGAAGCCCTTCGCAGAAGTCAAGTTCATAGTTGATTAGCTGATGACTCCTGATTCCCTGGGCTTTGAGGAATTCATGTGTCAATCAGATTCCTCAACCTAGTACCTGTTTCTTCATCCATCTTTTAAGTCACTCAAAAAATGAGCACGCCCCAAGGAGGAGAAGGTGGAGCAGTCCAAAAAGGGGCTATAATAATACATAATTTGGTAAAATCATGGCTACAGTGTTCTGGGAATGTAATAAAATAAATGCCTTTCTGGTGTGAATGCGGCATTTGTGCCTTTCACCATTCTGAGATGTAGAAAAGAATTCCAAACACACGCAGAGATAGTGATATTTAAACAGAGATCAACGCATTTCCGAGTTCTGCCATAACTGATCATGAAAAATGTTATTAAAATTAATTTAGAATGTGATCTTTTAGGCCAGAAATACTTGACAAAAATTAAGCATAGTTTTCTAAAACATATGTGATCAGATCTATATTTTAGGAGAACATATTCACTGGCAGTGAGCGTTTTACCTTTGTGATACCTAGTTTTCATTTCCATTTATGTCACGTACTGTGCTGGAGAATATTATTTGCCTAAAAAACATCCATCATCCCTTTCTCTCATAAAGACAGAGCCCTGATTTTTTTTTTAACTAGGAAAATATGCCTCCCAGAATAAAAAGCAAACAACCTGTATTATCAGCCTCCTTTATGTGTGACTATGTGGTAAGGCTATAATTTATTACTTGAAAGCAAAGCATTTTTATAAGACACTGGGAAAGGCTACTTAAAGGGAGCTGACTAAACCAGAATGGGTCCTCGGTTATCCTTCTCTCTCTTCTTCAGCAATATAACTCGGGTGTGTTGGCTGCTGAGTTCCCACATTGGATTTGAACCATGAATTGACCTTGAGGATGGAAGCCATTTACCATATATCTCTTTTTAAACAATTATGTGGATTTGTAATTGATTTGACTTTGGGAGTATGTGTGGGTGTGTGCGTTTGAAACAGACAGTCTTTTCTAAATATATGTATACTTAGGATTACTTTTTCTTGTATGTAACACCAAACCTAAAATAATAGTGGATTAAAAAAAAAAAAAAAAAAAGACGTTTTTCTTCTGTCTAATGTAAAAGAGGTCCTGAGGGTGTCAGTCCAGTATGATGGGTCCACGGTATCTCCTGTCATACAGGTTTCAACAACTTGCTCCACTAGTTTATGACTGACCATTGAAATCCATCTTGTCTGGCACAGGTTAGGCAGAGAGTGGGGGAACGCTATGAAAGTTTTCATTTTTTCTGAATAATATACTTCTACTATTAAATATCAACGTGATAATTAGTTTTATCTTTATATTAGGTAGTATTTTTAAAGCATTTGGAACAGTGGCAGAAAATAGTAAGCACTATTTAAGAAATTTTTAAATAAATTAAGCATGTATCTATGGAATTTTTATTACAATTGCCTTTGATTGCCATTATTGCTGGGAGTGTCTTTCATTTAGGTTTTCCAAGTGATTAAATGAATAATAAAGTTCAGACAGACACACTGTCTGTGCAAACATTATATTGGGTAACAAGAATTTTAATCCAAAATGTAAAAGTAATTATAAGAAAACAACCTCTAGGAAAATAAAACTTGAAGGTTTAAATAAACTCTCTCATCTAAAGTGCCAATTAACTCACATCAGATAAGACTGCAGAAGGAAAATCTTTTAAAATCGAAGTAATTAGGTCATGTAGGATTTTCCACAGTTGTAGGTATTTTCTGAAAAAGAACAAATAAACAATTATACTTTCGCATAGTTCCTCTTGAGCTTCCTTTCTACCACAAGTTCAAGCATCCAGAAAACAATCCCCCAAATAGTGAGCCATGAAAATAGACAATGCAAAAGCTCTTTGAATTAATTTACTTCCATTTATGATTTCCTTGGAAAAACTCAATTTTTATTCATATCAATAAAGAAACATTTCCATTTTCCTGCTATTCTTAAAGATGTTAATTTTTTTATACTAAAAAATCTTTACTGCATTCTTTTCCTCAATTCATTGCATTTGTCATTAGTTTTTCCTTATGGTCTGTTAGTTGGTTTCAGTCCGTGTGACAGCACCCATATACAAGTCAATTTCAATTAATTTCTTAGTTAAGATTTTTGAGACATGGTGTCAATTCATTTATTAAAGCCAACTTACATTACATCCAATGGATTAACCCCAGTCACTAATTATTTCACAATACATAATCTATTTTTTTCTGACAGTACTTATTTCCATCCTTTTTCTATACTGAATTTTATTACATAGCATAGCACATCTATCTTTAAACTTTTAGAAGTCTTTCAGTTACATAAGTAACTGAGTTTACTCACCAAAACCTTTTGCCCCTTCTTCTTTGTTAACGAAATCCAAAGTAGTTTAGACTAGCTTGAGAGTTAAAAACTCTCAGGGAGCTGTCTTAGGAGGTGCCACACTTTCCTGAGCTTTACCTCCAGGAGCCCTGCCAGTTTCTCACTGGGAAGACTGGAGAAAACTCCTTTCTTGCTCCCACCAGAGGGAGGGGGAAAGTAACCATTTTGAAATTGGTCCAGAACATTCTGTCCTCCTTAACGAAGGCATGACCTCAAAAGCAACAATTTTATCAGAGCTCAGCCATTTTTAGTTTTACCAAAACCCAACCAACAAGAGGAAATACCCAACTGCAGCCCCTCTACACATCGTGTCTTACCTAAGTGGTGTGCAGAACTGAGAAGCATTTGTGAAAGTCACAACCCAGGGTCACAGATTCACCAAAAGACCGAAGCTAAATCATATAGAACATTTTCCCTTCTCCCACACCTTACAACCACATCAATAGGACTCCTGTCTAATCACAGGGAATTACAAGGGAAAGAACTAAAAGTTTCAGAACTTATGTAAGTAGTCTCTAGTGAAACCCAATGACAACAGGGGAGACAAAAATAAAGGCACCAGAGGGAATTTTAGCCTCTGATACCTACAGCTACAGGAAACACAGCCTAACTTTAGCCCAATAAATATAAAGTTTTAATCTAAAGTTCTATTTACCTCCGTTCATTTGTACCTGGTACAAAACATCTGGTTTTCACTAAAAAATTACAAGGTATACTAAAAGGCAAAACACTTAGTCTGAAAAAACCGAGCAAGCATTAGAACCAGATTTAGATATGGCAGAGATGTTGGAATGATCAGAATTGGAATTTACTATAACTATTATTCATATGCTAAGAGCTGGTAGAAATAAGTGCACAGAATGCAAAAACAGATGGGTAATTCTAAGAAAGAATCAAAAGGAAATTTTAAATCAAAAACAGTAACAGAAATAAAGAATCTCTTTGATGGGCCCATCAGTAGACTAAACACCATCAAGAGAAGAATCAGAAAGATTTAAGGTATGTTAATAGAAAATTCCAAAACTGAAATGGGAAGGAAAAAAAGAATAGAAAAGGTGAAAGTGAATATACAAGAACTGTGGGACAATTACAAAAGGTGTAAGACAGCATGTAATGGGAAAACCAGAAGGAGAAGAAAGAGAGAAAAGAACAGAAGAAATACATAAAGTGATAATGGCTGGGAATTAAATAACATTAAAAATTTAGTTTATCAGTAGCAAGAGCTACATTTCAAGTTCTCAGTAGTCATATGTGGCTAGGGCTAACATCCTAACACAAAAAATATATAACATGTCCATCACGGCAGAAAGTTCCCCTGGAAATCACTGTTCTAACCAAGGTCCCAGCAAAGTGTGGCCCAGTGGCCACACCTGTTCTGTAAAAATTTTGTTGAACAAATTCACACACATTCATTTATACACTGGCTATGGCTGCTTTCACACTACAATGGCAGAACTGAGTAGCTGTAAAAGAGACCTGGCCCACAAACCTGTATTTATTAGTGAATCTTTAAGAAAAAAGTTATGCTGGTATATGGTTTAAACCATCCTCTACATGGAATAATAAAACATACATTAAATATAACTATAATTAAACATCTTCTTAAAGGAGTGAAGCAAAATAATTGTCATTATTGCAAAAGCTTTAAGGAATATAATACCTATTTTATTATGATATGCATTTTTACTCATCAATATCTAAGGTATTCTGGACAAAGTGACAAATTTGTACATATTCAGAAGTGTATAAATTTAAAAAAATGATGAACTTGAACTTAAAAGCATAAAAGTATTCCCTAAGGTTTCTATCTGACTTTGGCATATTTCGCAAACTCATTTGCAATGTATTTGTACAGCTTTGATTTCTTCCAAGGGGATTGGTTTCATGGTATGTTCAAGAAATCATTTTTCATACCTAGCTTTAGCAATAATGCCAATGTAAAGTGAAACACTTCTTGCACCTGCTAAGGTTCCATATCTGTAGAATTTAAATTAACTTAGATATATAGCTTTATCATTGTAAGAAAACCACAACTCTCTTCTGTATCTTGAATAATCAGAAATGTTGCATAATCAGAATTGCTGATTACAAGTGAAATGGACTTATACCCACAAATGAAATATTTTAGGATTCTCTAAAATTACAAGAAATATGCTTTTTTCCCAGTCTCCTGATTCTGACATCGTTTTGCTCAGAAGCTAATTTTAAGATCTGTTTAGAAGCCAGTACACGCACGCAAAATGGAGTTAGAAAGAGCCAGAATACGATAAGTATATGGGAAGTATTTCCATTTGTTTGATACCACTCTAGAAAATATAGATTTTTTCAGTCAGACTAACTTGTTTTGATTTTTGATTCCCACTGATGTCACTTATTAGCTGGGCAAACTTAAGCAATGTGTAACTCAGGGTACATGTTAGAATAATGTACCAAACATGCAAAAAATTGCAATGACTTAACTGAAATATATGTTCATCCTCAGTTGCAATTGTATTCCAGAATTGCACAGTATTGAACAGTCCTTAGGGAGAGCAGCTGTCCTCAGTAAGATTTCCCATGTCCCAGGATCTTTCTGTTGTTTTATCCTTAGATGTTGTCCTGTTCTTCATGATCGAAACTGGGCTTGATGAAGTCTGTATTCCCTAATGAAAGTGCCAGAAAGAGTGATGGGAGGGCAAATAATTCCCTTTTAGAGAAGCATCAAAGAAGTTGAACACGTCACTAAAATTTACATTTCATTGAATAGAACATACTTAAATCTTCAAAGAAGGATTGGGAATTTATAATCTAGCTATTCAACAAGTATCTATGTTGAAAAAATGTAGTGGGGAAATACTTTCTCGTGTTCCACAGTTTTATCTGCTCTTAACTCTACCTTATTAATTGGTTTCTTATGACAAGTAAACACATCAGTATAGGCAAAGTCCTTGAAAGAGCGACTGACCAACGCTAAACCCTCAATGAGTTTTAGGCCTAATTTCTATTTATGTATTTTCTTTCACTAGGAAAGACTTCAGTATATTTAGAAACTATAAATAAGAGTGAAAATGTTTTATTTATTAAAACTGTATAAATCAATATTTGCATACAGTCAATATAATTAAACAATAATGAATAATTAATGGTTTCAGCTAAAATTTGAGGGGAAAATGGAGACTATTTTAGCAATAGACTTGCGATTGGGATTGGTGGTGCAAAATAACCCATCAATACCTTTTGTTAGATATTATAGAGTGAAAGACTATTTCACATGGGTTGGGAGAATTACTATCTATGTCTAGTATTATGGGTAAACTATTATGGGTGTTTTTAGAGCACAGAAACAATTCTAGGTGAGGTAAATTAAAAATGTGATATTTGAAACAAACTTAGAAATTAAGTGTAAGTGAGATAAAAGTATTTTAGTTTAGATAACAAAGGATAAATGAAATAAGAATGTAGCATTCCATTATGAGAAAACTTATTTTATGTAGTCATGATGTTTTAATTTAGCATTAAATTTCTCATTTGAGAACCTATGGTTGAAACCTAAACTGTCAAAGTTGAAAGTATTACTCTTTATTTCATAAACACTGAGATTTGAAGCAAGTTCCTCAATGCTGTAATGTTTTTGCCTACAATACGGGTAAATAATTCCATATGATAGGTATTTGTGAGTATTAATTGTGATGAATATACAGTGTTCACCACAGGGCTTTGCATGTAGTTAAATCATAATATAACTTAGTTTCTCAATATTTATAATATGTGCTCAATAAATATTTATGGTTAGGTATTAGGCAGCAATAGAAATTTTGGTAGGACACAGATATGCTTGAGTCCAATATCTGTTGAGAGTATCCTCACATTTCATAATATGAAATATATTCGCAGTAAGGTAAGACATATAGGCACAGTTAAGAATGAAATGTTAGAGGGGAAAATCCTTAAAATAAGTAAGTAAATTTTGAGTCTGCTAGTGGAATTCTACTCCAAATGATGTCCACATTCAAGTTTATAACCATTGATGCACTTATTTGGGTTAATATTTTATATAATGAATGGTAATTTTTCAGATCTCTAACAGCAAATCATAAAAGCATTTCTAAATAGCACCTGCAACAAAGAATAAATCAAAGGACAAATTAGAAAATATTTTGAGTAGAATGGCAATGAAAACAACATATCAAAATTTATAGGCTGTCACTACAGCAGCATTTTGGGGGAAATTTTTAGCGCTAAATGGCTATACTAAAAAAAAATCTAAAATTAATGACATCATCTTTCACATTAAGAAATTACAAAAAGAAGTACAAATTAAGTCCAGTAAGTAAAGAAGAAAGTAAGTAAATAAATAAATAATAAAGATCAGTACAGAAATCAATGAAATAGAAAACAGAAAAACAATAGAGAAAACCAAAGTAACCCAAACCTGGGTCTTTAAGGTAGAAAACCCTTTTCTGGACTGATAAGAGAAAAAATACAGAAGACAAAAATTACCAACTTTGAAAATGAGAGAGGAAAAAATCACAGATTCCACACTTATTAAAAAGATAAGGGAATATTTTTAAAAATTATTTTTACCTATCAATTTGACAACTTAGATGAAACGGATGAATTTTTTGAGAAGCACAAAATACCAATGCTTACTCAAAAAACAAATAAGTAACCTGATTAGACCTACCTCTGTTTTAAAAATTAAATTTTTGGTCAAACTTCCCACAGAATTTCTGTTTCAGCTCTGACATGCAAAAGTTTAAAAGTCATCTCTTTTGCCCTTAAAACAATTAAAAAATAAAAGGAAGTTGAAGAAACTGAAAAGCAATGACTTTTCTGGGACCTATAAAGAATTGAGTTTGTAGGACAAACAGCCACCCTGAAATCTGGAGGGACAGGTGAATACAGCTGCAATCAGCTTACCAAGAGCAGAAGCTAGTGGGTCCATAAACAGTAGGAAAAATAAATGGTAACTTAGACAAATTGCTGGTGGAAAAGTGTGGACTGGTGTGAGAGTGGGAGATTTTTGGGCACCACAGTATAAGTGGGGTGCCCACACTTTCACGGGTTTTATCACCAGTAACTTCAACAATTTCTCACTGTGAAGAAACAAACAGAAAAAAAGCAAAATAGAAAACAAACAAACAAAACCTGTTTCCGGCGGGGAAAGGGGCTGTTGCCACTTGGAAATGGTCTCAGAGCATCCTCCACTACAAAAGCCTAATCCACAGTGTACAGATATAACCAGTCTTATTCCACCTGGGGAAAAAAAATTACCAAGTTCTACTATATTCTACCTTTCCCTTCTCAAATAAGGTATTAAAATATATTCATATCCCATCATCAAAACATGTGAAGGACAGAGCAAAGGGATGCAAAACCACTAAAAGAATGAGATTCAATCATCGGATTAAAGAAGACTTTTCTTCCCACCCACACAATTTATCAATATGGCAACAGAGCTCTAGTATAATAAAAAGATTCCTACCAAAAGATTTGTAAGACATGGAATCTATCTGAGGAGTAGTATTAAAGGAAACCCAAAGTCACAAAGAGGGAAGATATAATAGAAACAAAGAACAGATGCCAACTGTGGTAGACTGGATTATGTACCTCCAGAAAAGACATGTTCTTAATCTTAATCTGCATTCCAGTGGCTGTGAACCCATGTGTATATTTTACACACACACACCACATCATTGAGGTAGGTCATGGAAACACCGGAGCCAGTTGGAGGACCTTCCAATGGCCAAAGCTAGAATGATTTCAACAAGAAAATAAAGAGTGATTCGTTATAACCCAAAGTATAAAATGATTATTTTGTGCCCATGCAGATATAAATAAATGACAATAAATTGTTAATTGGGAGAAGAGACAATCTCTTTTGCAGAAAAATTCCAAATAATTTTTTGTAGATACTATGCAGTCAAGGTGGAAGAAGATCCCTCCTCACTACTTATGGATAGGTGGGACATATCGACTTCCTTCAAAAGAGTACAATGTGGAAAGGGGGAACAAAAACCTTACAGACATTACCACAGCCAGGTGATCAAGGTCAATATCAGCTGATGATAGTAGGTACCCAAGATATAATGTAATGAAAATGGCAACTTATTTCTGTGGTTTCCCTCCCCATAATCTATATCCCCAGACTTACCATGAGCAAAGTATCAGACAAATGATAATAGAGAGGGCCCTACAAAATATCTGACCAAACTCCTCAATACTCAAAGTAATCAAGGAGATACTGCCACAGATACGTGGAGCCAAATGAGAAATGAAAACTAAACATAATGTGACATTCTGCAAGGAATCTTCTACTAGAAATAGGACATTAGAGAAAACCTAAGTAAATCTGAACAAAGTATGGGCTGTAGTTAATGATATTGTATCAATATAGGTTCATTAATTGTTATAAATACTCCATGTTAATATATAGGGGACACTGGGAATGGGGTATATGAGGACTCTTTATTTTATCTTCTAGTTTTTTCTATAAATCTGAAACTCGTTTAAAAGATAAAGTCCCCAACATGTTCTATCAAGCTAGTATTAGCCTAGTCTCAAAGTCAGAATAAGACTTTATAACAAAAGAGTAATACAAGCATACCTCATGAATATAGATTTCAAAAAAAAATGTCTTTTAAAAGTTTAGCAAACTGTACCCAACAGTATACAAAAGGTTAGCACGTCATGATGAAATGGAATTTGCCCTACTAATGAAAGCTTGGTGTAACATTTTAGAATCAATTTAAACACCTTTTTAGCAGACAAAAATGTAAAGCCACATGATCATCTCAATAGTCATGAGGGAAAAAAAAATACCCTTAAATCCAACAACCATTCCAGTTAAAAAGATCGTGCAAACTAGGAACTGAAGTGAACTTCCCAATAAAATAAAAGACATCCACAAAAAACCTACAATTAATATGATATTTAAGTGTGGAAATAGAATGTTTTCTCCATAAAAAAAGAAACAAGATGGGGAAGTTGTCTGTTAAAATAAGAAACAAGATGAGAAAGATATCTGTTCTCAATATTTCTATTCACCATTGATCTGTAGGTTCAATTGATAGCAAAAAGCCAAGAAAAAAAGAAAGAAAGAAAATGAAGGGCATACACATTGTAAAGGAAGAGTATACCTGCCTTTTTCACAGATAAAAAAATAATTTAAGAAGAATATCTGACAGAATATACAAAACTTACTAGAACTAATAGGTGATTTGAGCATGGCTGTAGGATATATGACTCATACACAAAAACTCAGTTGTATTTCCATATACCAGCAGAAATTGAAAATGGAAATTGAACAGCTACGTTTGTCGTGATAGGATATAATAATGACTGTCAGGGTTAAATCTGACAAGAATTCCAAAGATCTGTACACTGAAAAACACAAAATATTGCAAAGAGAAATTGAAGAAGGCTTTGCAAAAATGGAGAGAGATGCTGTGACCATTGATCAGAAGATTTAAGATTTAATATCATTAAAGTGACATTTCTCTGCAAATTGATCTGGAGATTCAAAAAATCCCCAAAAAATACCAGCAATATGTTTTGTAAAATTTTACAAACTGAGTCTAAAATTCATATGGATGTGCAAATGTCCTAGAATAGCCTAAACAAATTTGAAAATAAAAAAAAATAAAGTTGCAAAACTAACACTACCTGATTTCAAGAATAATAAAGCCACAGTAATCAAGTCAGTGTGGTACAGTTATAAACACAATGGAACAGAATACAGTGCACAAATAGACCCGCACTTCTATAGACAACAATTTTGATGAAGTTACAAAGGTAAAGAGGGAAAGGAAAATCTTTTCAACAAGCATGCTGGATTATATGAATATCTATATGAAAAAAAAGATATGAACATTGACCAGTATCTTAAACTACACAATAATAATAATAATTTGAAATGAAACAGAGACCTAAATGTAAAGCCTAAAACTATAAAATCTTCTAGAAGAAAAGACAGTAGAAAATGTTGGGTTAGTCAAAGATACCAAAAGCCCATAAAAGAGCATCTTGATAAATTAGGCTTTGTCAAAATTTCAAATGTCTGTCAGTTCAAAGACAGTTTTAAGAAAATGCAAAGGCCAGCCAAAAACTGAAAGAAAATATTTGAAAATCGCACGTTCAATAAGGTACTTGAAAAAAAAACATCTACCATCATCAAAACTCAGTAATAACAATACAAACACTGTAATAGAAGTAAACAAAATATTTGAATGGGATTTCACCAGAAAAGATATATGGATGCAACTAAGCACATGTAAAGATGCCCACTATTATTAATCACTGAAGAAATGCAAATTAAAACAAAAATGATGGACTACTACATAATTATCAGAATGTCTAATAGCAGGCAGGCAAAGATATGGAAAAACTGAAACACTCATACACTCATGACTGTGACTACAAAGTGGAAGAACTACTCTGGAAACCATTTGGGCAGCCTCTTAAAAAGTTAAATATAAGTCTACCGTGTGATCTATCCATTCCATTCATAGGTATTTACCCAATGGGAAATGAAAGCATATGCCCATACAAAGACTCATACAAAGACAATGTATATAGCAGCATTGATTTTAATAGCCAAAAATTGAAAACAAGCCAAGTGTCCATCAACAGGTGAATTTTTACCTAATTGTGGTATATCCACACCTTGGACTGTTATTCAGCTATAAATGGGGTGAGCTTGTGATATACACTATAACACAAATGAAACACAAAATAATAATGCTTGCTGAAAAAGGAAAACAAAGAATGAATATACACTAAGTGATTACATCTGTATAAATCTCTAGAACATTCCTGGGCAGAGTGGAGAAGGAGAAAGCACAATGGGGCATGGTCAACCTTTGGAAGTGATAGATGTGTTCATTGTCTTGACTGTAGTGCTGGTTGTTTCATGGTCTATACAGATGTCAAAATGTATCAAATTGTACACTTCAAATATATGCATTTCACTGTATGTCAATTATGCATCAATAATGAAAATACATCCAGAAAATAAAAATATTGACATGTAAATTGAAGAAATTTCCTTAGAAGCAGAAAAGAAATATGGCAAATAAATGCCAGAGTATTTGTCACCAAATGCTGTCATTATCTTTGCAAAAGGTTTAAAAATATTTTGTCAAAGTGTATATTCTTAATTACATATGCTAAAATGTATAAGGGTGAATAAAAGTCAAAAACTTCAGTCATGTCACCACTGAGATATTTCACATCATCCTAGTTTTTAATTTTTAATTCACATAATAAAATTACTCATAATTAACATATGTTCATCAGGGGAAAATTATCTGATTATGAAAAAATAATATAACAAATAAATTCTACCTAATTTGGAGCTCACATTACATCTTGTTAAATTAGTTAAACAAGTAAAACTTTAATTGGAAAAGTTAATGTGTTAATGAAATTGCAGATGGATTCTTACTGCTTAACATTGTCGCCATTTATCTTGTATTGATACTTTCTATTACTCTCAAGAGCAAAAAGGGTAAGTCTATCAAACAAAACTTTTTCTGTCTTGTCTCTGATACAAATATATCTGACTGATAATAAAAAGTATAATCAATCATAAAAATATGTTGTTTCAATGATTTTACACATCAGGATATTATGCAGCAATATAATTTCAATAACATTTAACAATAATTCAACCCCTCTACTAGGAATTTTGCCTATTGCTAGGGAGACCAAGAAAAATATATACAGTTCCTGACTTTGAGGATCTCTTTTTCTAGTGTTTTTCTAAAAGTTATACTCAGCAATTTTTAATGTATGTATATATATAAAATTTTGGATGATGGGAGATTGTTACTGATCTCAACAGAACTGGCAAGTGTGGAATTGAGCAAAAGTTTGCTCCATAAAATATACTAAAACCAGTATACAAGTAGGGTCCTTAATCATCTTAACTTTGAGACTCTTTTTGTATTTCTGTATTAACAGAGAGAAAACATGAACTAAGAAACATAAGTTACAGACACTAACATTAGCATCAAATAAATGATTTTGGTTCAGGAAGGGGAGAAATCAGTTTAAATGTAAAATGATTTTTGGTATTAACTCTTTGCTTCTTTAGGATATGGGTGTGTAGGGATACGACATACTGACAGTGACAAGTGTCAGAGGGACTGTTAAAGATCTTACTTCTGACTTACTGCTTTCTTTAACCCTTCTCTAAGTCTGAACTACATTAAGTTGGTAGGGTAATGCTGAAATCACCTTAGAATTGTTACTACTTCAATTTTTAATGTAATTTAGTTAATTCTTTGGAGTGTCATTCATTTAGGCCTCTTAAAATTTGAAAAGTACAAGTAAGAATCAGTGAAGTTTTCTTTCCACTTCTGTCTCAGAGCTACTCATTACCCGAAGCAACCGATTGTATGTAATTCTAAGTGTTTTATGCATTTATAAGCAAATGCTAAAATAGTTAGACAAATAAAATTTTCTTGTCTTTAATTAAGAAGCTTTACTTTTTAGAGAAGTTTTAGATTTACAGAAAAATTGAACAGACAACACAGAGAGTTTCCATATATCACGTACTGTACCCTCTGCACATAGTTTCCCATTAGACTGCATTAGACTGGTGCATTTGTGACAATAAATGAAGCAATATTGTTGTAATATTATTAACTAAAGCCTACAGTTTACATTAAGTTTCACTCTTTGTGTTGTACATTTCCATAGGCTGTGACAAGTACATGTATCATCCATTATAGTATCTTACAGAATAGTTCCACTACCCTAAAAATTCCGTTTGTCACACATTCATCCCTCCCCCACACCCCTAAAGCCCTGCCAACCACTGATATTTTTTGTCTCTATAGTTTTTCCATGTCCAGAATGTCACTTAGTTGAAATCGTAAAATGTACAGAATTTTTTAGACTGACTTCTTTCACTTAGCAATGTACATTTAAGATTCCCCCGCATATTGGCTTGAAAGTCCATTTCTTTTCATCACTGAATAATATCACATTGTTTGGATGTACCACAGTTTGCTTATCTATTCAACTACAGAAAGACATATTGGCTGCTTCTACTTTGCAGAAATTATTAACAAAGCTGCTATAAACATCCATATGCAGGTTTTTGCATGGGCATACGTTGTCAATTCCATTGGGTTAATTCCTCGGAGCACAATTGCTGGATCACGTGGTAAGATTGTGTTCAACTTTGAAGAAACTGCAAGCTGTCTTCCAAAATGGCTATACCGTTTTGCATTCAACCAGAAGTGAATTGCAATTCTTATTATTTTACCTCCTTACCAGTGCTTTCTATCATCAGAATTGTATTTTAGCCATTCTAATAGGTATGTAGTGGTATACTTCCCTATACATATATGATGTGGAATATTTTTATATGCTTATTTTCCATCTGTTTATCTGGTGAGATGTCTGTTCAGATTCTTTGACCAATTTTTAACTCAATAAAATATTTGGTTGTTGTTGAACTTTAAGTGTCCTTTTAAAATTCTGGATACAAGTCCTTTAACAGATATGTTTTGCAAATATTTTCTCCCAGTCCATGACTTGTCTTTTCTTTGTCTTAGCAGTGTCTTTCACAGAGAAAATTTTTTTTTAAATTTTAATAAAGTCCCATTAAAACAAAATATTAGATAATATATTATTACATATGCGAGTTTGAGTAGTTTCTGACTCATGGATTGGTCAGCATCCAAACTGCATGTAGAAAGGAGTTCTTTCAAGGGGGCAAAAAGGGGGAGCTGATACAGAGAAAATGTGGAATCAAGAAAGGAAATGTTCTGATTAGTTGATGTTAGGTTTCTATTTTACACAAATGGGCTTTACAAAGAGAGGGGCAGATCAACATTATTTAGCATGGTATGCCGTCCATTCTGATAAACTATTTCTACTTGACTGAAACTGGTTTATTATTGGGTATTGCTTATCCGCAATTCTTTAGGGTGCATTCTATGGCTTCATTTTGGGGGAGACAGCCCCTAAAGGTCAACTGTTTTTTTCTTCTGGAAAATCGTCTATCAGAAAGGAGTCCCTCCCAGCAATGACCAATAGAGGAAGCCATTTTGTCTTACTGAACAGTACAGTTTTATATGCATATATAATACATTATATATAAATATATATATTTTATTGATCATATTTTTGATGTATTAAAAACTCATCATGAAACTCAAGTTCACCTGCATATTCTTCTCTTTTAATTTCAGGAGGTTTTACTTTTTTCATTTTGCATATGGATTGCAAGTGGATTTATTATTCATTTTGAGTCAATTTTTGCAAAAGGTTTAAGGTTTGTATCTCACCATTTGTTAAAAAGACTGTCCTTTCTCCATTGAATTTCTTGTGCTCCTATACCAAAGATTATTGATGTGTGTGTATTGCTAATCTCCTATATTCCATTACACTGAAATATTTGTTATTATTTTGCAAATATCAAACTGTCTTGATTTCTGCAGCTATATATGAAGTCTTGAGTCAGACAGTGTCAGCCCTCTGGCTTTCTTCTTGTTCAGGATTGTGTTGGCTATTCTGGGTCTTTTACTTTTACACATAAACTTTAGATTTTGTCTGTCAATATCCACAAAATAACTTTCTAGGGTTTTTATTAGGGCTTTGTGAATTTATAGAACAATTTGGGAAGAAATGACATCTCAACAATATTGAGTCCTCCTATCCTTGGATATGGAATATCTCTCCATTTATTTAGATCTTCTTTGATGTAGAATTTTGTGTTTTTCCCAAACATAGATCCTCCATATATTTTGTTAGACAACTAAGGCTTTCATTTTTCTGTTAAAACAAATGCTACTGTGGTTTTTTAAATTAATGTCAAGTTTCAAATGTTCATTTTGGTATGTAGGAAAACAATTGACCAGTGTATATTGACAGTATATAATGCAATTTTGCCATACTTGCTTACTGGATACCACAGTTTTTTGTTGATTCCTTGTGATATTTTACGTAGGTAATCATGTCATCTGTGAACATAGAAAGCTTAAATTCTTCTTCATGAATTTGTTAACCTTTTATTTCCTTTTCTTATCTTATTGCAGTAGCTAGGGCATGCAGGGTAATGTTGAATAGGAGTAGTGAGAGGTTATATCTTGCCTTATTACTGGTCTTAGGGGGAAAGGACCTAGTTTTTCTTCAATAAGTAAGGTGTTAGCTGTAGGTTTTGCATACATGTTTTTTGTCAAGTTGAGTAATTTCCTCTCTATCACTAGTTTGCTGAGTATTTTCTTCAGGAATAGGTGCTGGATTTTGTCAAATTGTTTTTCTGCATCAGTTGATATAGTCATATGATTTTTTCTTCTTTACCCTGTTGAAATCATGGATTGCATTAATTAATTTTTGAATACAGGACCAACCTTTTATATATGGAATAAACCCACTGGCATTGGTTTGTAATTTTTCATGCATTATTGGGTTCAACTTGCTAATATATTTTTGAAGAATTTTGTACCTATGTTGCTAAGTGATTTGGGTCCGTAATTTTTATTTCTTGTAATGTCTCTATCTGGTTTTAGTATTAGGATAAGGCTAGCTGCATGGAATGCATTAGGAAGTGTTGCTTTTGCTTCTATTTTCTGAAAGAGATTATAAAGAATGGGTATTATTTCTTCATTAAATGTTTGATAGAATTCAGCAAGGAAAGCATCTCAATCTAGTACATATTTTTTTGGTATGTTATTAATTATTGATTCAATTTCTATTTCTACTTCTGTGAGTTTTGGTAGTTTGTGTCTTTCAAGATATTTGTACATTTCATCTAATCAGATCTGTGGGCATAGAGTTATATACTATATTTCTTTATTATCCTTTAAAGGCTCATGGGGTCGGTAGTGATGACATCTTGTTCATTTCTGATATTTAGTAATCTGTGCCTTTGCTCTTTGTTTCTTTGTTAGCCTGGCTAGAGGTGATCAATTTTAATGATATTTTCAAAGGATCAGGTTTTGGTTTTGTTTCTTTTGCTCTATTGATTTCCTGTTTTCAATTTAATTCATATTTGCTCTAATATTTATTAATTCTTTTATTCTGATTGCTTTAGGCTTATATTGGTCTTCTTTCTGTAGTTACCTAGGGTGGAGGATTGGACTATTGATTTAAGTTTTTTCCTCTTTTTTGATATGTTCACTCAATGCTATTAGTTTCACCCCAACCACTGCTTTTTTTGCACAATTCCCCAAATTTTGATAGGTTATATTTTTATTTTTACTTCAAAATAATTTTTCTCAACTTCTCTTGAGACTTCTTGGCCCCATGTGTTGTACAGAAGTGTGGTGTTTAATCTCCACATATTTTGAAACTATCCTGCTGTATTTCTCTTATTGATTTTTAGTTTATTTCCACTGTTGTCTGAAACCTTCCTTTGCATGATTTCTATTCCTTCAAATTCATTAAGGTATTTTATAACCCAGAATGACATCTTTCTTAGTGAATGCTCCATGTGAGCTTGAGAAGTGAGTGTATTTTGTTGTTTGATGAAGAATTCTATAAATGTCAATTAGACCCAGTAGGTGGATGGTACTGTTCAACTCAATTATATCCTTAATGATTTTCTGCCTGTTGCATTTCTCAATTACTGAAAAAGGAGCATTGACATATCCAGCTATAATTGTGGATTGGTCTATTTCTTCTTGTAATTCTATCAGTTTTCACCTCCTGTATTTTAATGCTGTCTTTTTAGGTGCACACATTTCAATGACTGTTATGTCTTTTTTGGAGAACTGATTTCTGTATTATTATGTAATGCCCATTGTATTAGTTAGGCTCTCTAGGGAAACAGAATCAACAAGAGATATCTATAAATATAAGATTTATAAAAGTGTCTCATGCAACTGTGGGTATGTAGAAGTCCAAACTCCATAGGGCAGGCAGCAGACTGGCAACTCCAATGAAGGTGTTCGATGAACTCCTCAGGAAACAAAACAGCAACTTCAATGAACTCCTCAGGAAATGCCACGCTGGTCAGCCAAAGAAGAGGTGAAGGTCCTCTACCTGTCCCACTTAAAAGTCTTCAACTGATTGGATTAAATCAAGCTGATGGCATTCTCTCATTGTGGAAGACACACCCTTCATTGATGTAATCAGTCACAGCTGCAGCCAGTTGGCTGATGATTTAATAAACCAGCCTTCTGATTTATTAAACAGTCACAAATGTCCTTGCAGTAATGGTCAGGCCAGTGCTTGCTTGACCAGACACCTGGGTACCATCAGCTGGCCAAGTTGACACATGAACCTAACCATCACCTTCATGGTTCTGAAGTCAGGTTTGTTTGAAATTAAAATAGCTACTCCAGCTTTCTTTTGATTAATGCTAACATGGTATAGAGATTTAGCTATCCCTTTACTTATACGCTATCTGTGTCTTTACAACTAAAGTGCATTTCTTCCGGTCAACTTGTAGTTAGATCTTGCTTTTGTATCCACACTTGCACATCTGTCTTTTAATCAGTGTACTTAGATATTCACATTTACAGTAACTATTGACATAGTTTGATTAATATCTACCATATTTGCAACTTTTTTCTATCTGTGACATTTGTTCTTTGTTTCTTTTTTACATTTCCTCTTTTTCTCATCCTTCTGGTATTTACTGAGTATTAATAAACTCCATCTTCTCTTCTGCCTTAGCATAGCAATTATAATTTTAAAAAAATTGTTTGTGTTTTCCCTAGAATTTGCATTATCCATTTAGAAGTAATCTCAGTCTATTTTTGAATAATACTATACAACTTTACTTGTGATGCAAGTACTTTAAATCAGAGTATTCCCAATTCTTCTCTCCTATACATTGTCAGCCATTTCACACATCTGTATGCTACAACTATGCTATATACATTTTTGCAATTATGACTTTAAACAGTTATCTATTAGACCAATTAAGAAATGGAAAATAAAACATCTTACTTTACCTTAATTAATCCTTCTCTGATACTCTTCCTTTCTTTTTGGAGATCTGAGTTTCTGACCTATATAATTTTTCTTCTTTCTTACAAGTTCTTTAAACATTTTTTGCATGGCAGATCAACTGGTAACAAATACTCATTTGAAGGTAAATTTGGCTGGATACAGATCTCTTGCTTGGGATTTTTCCTTTCAGTCCTTCATATATTTCACTCAGCTCTTCTTGCTAGCATGATTTCTGAAAGTCCAATGTAATCCTTATCTTTTCTCTGACATAGTTTAGCCTCCCCCTGTCTGTTTTCAAGATTTTCTCTTTGTCTTTGTGCTCTTTTAGTTTAAATATCATATGCCTTGATATTGTTTTTTGGTATTTTTCTTATCGATTTATACACGCTTCCTTGATATGTGGTTTGACATCTGTCAATAATTTTGGAAAACTTAGAGCCTTTATTACTTCAAATATTTCTTCTGCTCCTTTTTCTCTGTCTTTCTGGTATTCCCATTTCATTTATTTTACACCTTTTGTGATTGTCTCACAGTTCTTGGATATTCTTGTGAGTGTGTGTGTGTGTGTGTGTGTGTGTGTGTGTTAATTTTCATATATTTTCTTTTTGCATTTCAGTTTGAGAAGTTTCTATCAGTCTGTCTTTAAGCTTACTGACTCTTCTTTGGCCAGTTCAGTCTATTAATGAGTACCAAAAAGAAATTTTTCATTTCTGTTACAGTCTTTTTGATTTGTAGCTTTCCTTTTTAGTTCTTTGTTAAAGTTTCCTTTTTCTTCTTGTATCACTCATCTGTTTTCCATGTTGCCTTCTTTTTCCAGAATAATGCTTAATATGTTAATCATATTTATTTTAAATTTTCAGCCTTATAATTCCAAATTTTCTCCCATATCTGACCTGATTCAGGCACTTGCCTTGTTTATTCAGATGATCTTTTCCCCTCGCTTTTAAGTATTCCTTGCAATTTTTTTTATATTGAAGATGGACATGATGTATAGGGTAATAGGAACTGTGGAAATAAGGATTTTAGTGTGAAATCTGATAAACTGGCTGGAGTTAGACTGTCTTTAATGTTTATTTTTCTCTTTGTACCAGAGACTTAAATTTCCACTAGTTTTCCTTTTTTTCTTTTTATCCTCCCCTGTTGTCTTTGATTTTCCCTAAGGACTACTTCTTAAATATAGTCTCTTTCACAGCTTTCTACACAAATATATAATCCACTGTTATTATACTGCAGCTCCATTGATATGGTATAGATTTTTGGGGATGGACAGCACTTCTAATTTTATGATTTAATCTAAGAGTTTTAGTGTGTCTGAGTCCCTGGGCTGTGATCAGAAGCATTTCTTAATCTGTTCCTTCCCTCTCTGTACTTGAGTCAGAAAGCCCCAAGGGGGCCTCCCATTGATAGTTGCCATTCTTCCAGCTTGGATAAGACTCTGCTGAGGTGGTTTTCCTACAAGGGGAGGCCTTTGTTACAGAAAACACTCTAAGCATAGTTCAAAATGGTCACTTCTCCCCTTCCCCTTTTCAAGGGGAGGGAAATTTTCCTCCTATCTTCATCATGAAAATGTGTTGTTTCTGGAAGCAAACTGTCAAATGCTTGGTAGAGCCCTAAGAATGGTTCCCCAGGATATATTAACTCAAGCTAGTTCACACTCAGTAGCCATCAAATTGTGAAAATTACCATTCTAATGTTTCTTCAAGATATTGGCTCCAGTGGCTTTTGCCTCTAACTTTTCCTGTCTTTCCAGATTACCAGATGGTGGTTTGCTCTGTGATAACAATTCTCTGATGGGTCTAAGAAAAGTCACTGTATTTAGCATGACTTACAAACTCTTTATATTTCAGCAGTAAAACCAGAAGTCCTATTGCATTTTTGTTTTTGTTATTTGTTTTGTTTTTACAAGTTATCAGTGTACTATATACATTGTATATTGAATTTTCTAATTAATATATCTTAGAGATTTACCTTAATTTGTGGCTGCTTAAATTCATTAATATTTACATTTTCTTCTATTTATTCAATAAATCTTTACTAAATATCTTCTATGCACCAGGAAATGTTAACTCTCTGGGTTTAGAACAGTGAACAAACCTGATAGAGTTCTCTGTTGATTGTAATCTAAGGTGTTTCCAAAATTTTATTGGTGTAAATAGCATTATAATTTCAAATATAATTTAGTATTATTTTGTCATTTTATTTTTATATCATATATGGTTGTGCCAGTTTGAATGTATTATGTTCCCCCAAATGCCATTATCTTTGATGTAGTCTTGTGTGGACAGAAGTTTTCAGTGTTGATTAGATTGTAATTCTTTGAGTGTTTCTTTGGAATGCACCCCACCCAGCTGTGGGTGATGACTCTGATTGGATAATTTCCATGGAGGTGTTGCTCTGCCCATTCAGGGTGGGTCTAAGTTGATCAGTGGAGCCATATAAATGAGCTGACATAACAGAAGGAACTCAGTGCAGCTGAGAGCGAACTTTTGAAGAGAAGCCACAGTCAAGAGGGACACTTTGAAGAAAGCACGGGAGCTGCAGATGAGAGACAGTTTGAAGACGGCCGTTGAAAGCAGACTCTTGCTCCAGAGAAGCTAAAAGAGAGGACGAATACCCCAAGTGCAACTAAGAGTGACATTTTTGAGGAACTGCAGCCCAGAGAGGAACATCCTGGGAGAAAGCCATTTTGAAACATGAACTTTGGAGCAGACACCAGCCACATGCCTTCCCAGCTAACAGAGTTTTTCTGGACGCCATTGGCCATCCTCCAGTGAAGGTACCCGATTGCTGATGTGTTACCTTGGACACTTTATGGCCTTAAGACAGTAACTGTGTAATCAAATAAACCCTTTTTTATAAAAGCCAATCCATTTCTGGTGTTTTGCATTCGGGCAGCATTAGCAAACTAGAACAATGGTGTTTACATGCAAATTAAAATCCTTATTCTATGGCTAAATTTTCAATTTTTTTTTTTAACTTCTATTTCTCATAATGTCTAATGCAAAAATATCTAGAAGCATGAGTAGGTCAGCCATGCACAGAATCTCTAAAATTTTTTGTGCATGAAAGGACTTCATCATTAAAGTAAAAAGACAAAATACTGAATGGGAGAAAATATTTGGAAACCACATCTCTGATAAGGCTTTAATATCCAGAATATATAAAGAAATCCTATAACTTCACACTAAAAAAGACCAACAACCCAATTTTTAAAAATGTACAGAAGACTTAAAAAGACAGTTCTCCAAAGAAGACATACCTATGGCTGAAAAGTTCATGAAAATATGTTCAACATGATTTGCCATTAGAGAAATGCAGATTAAAACCACAATAAGATATCATTTCACAAACATTAGGATGACTACTATTTAAAAAACAATGATGACTAAGTGTTGGAAAAGATTTGGAGAAATAGGAACACTCATTCATTTTGGTGGGAATGTAAAATGGTGCAGCCACTGTGAAAATAGTTTGGCAGTTCCTCAGAAAATTAAACATAGAATTACCACATGACTGGCAATTCCATTTTTAGGCATCTACCCACTGAACTGAAAGCAGGGAATTTATCAGATATCTGCACACTGACGTTCACAGTGGCATTATTCACAATTAAGAAAAGATGGAAGGCACCCTAATGGACCATCAACAGATCATGGATAAACAAAATGTGGTATATACATACGCAAAATATGGTACATACAGCCATCAAAAGATATGAGCTTCTGATCCATGTGACACCATGGATGAACCTTGAAGAAATCATGTTGAATGAAATAAATCAGATACAAAAGGACAAATATTGTATGATTTCATGTATAGGAAATAATTCGAATATGAAAATTTATAGACTAAGAAAGCAGAATGTAGGTTACCAGTTTCCAGTGTTGGGGTGATGAATGGAAATTAATTCATAAATGGTTGAAAGTTTGTTTGGGGTGATGGGACAGTTTGATAATAGATGGTGGTGATAGCAGCACAAGATTGTGAGTGTAATTATCACTTAATTGCATATTTGAATGTAGTTAAAAGGGGAAAACTTAATTTGTATATACGTTACCAGAATAAAATTTTTAAAAAAACATAGAGGCTTTGTAGAATTGGGCGGGCTTTGCTGTGCCCAGGCTGGCTGCGGAGGGGGAGGGGATGACGGTCAGTGTGAGATGTGCCCCTGCTGAGGAGAGGGGCATCAGCAGCAGCACCATGATAGCTTAACAGAAGAACCTTGAAGGCTCTGTGGGATTTGCAAATCTCCCAAATCAAGTACACAGAAAATCTGTGAAGAGAGGGTTTGCATTCACACTTGCGGTAGCAGGTGAATCTGTACTGAGAAAGTCAACATTTATCAACTTATTATTCCTCGGAGATTTGTATTCTCCAGGGTTTCCAGGTCCTTCCCATAGAATAAAAAAGACTGTACAGGTGCAACAATCCAAAGTTTTAATCAAAGAAGATGGTATTCAGTTGCTGCTCACAATAGTTGATACCCCAGGATTTGAAGATGTTGTGGATAATAGTAATTGTTAGCAGCCTGTCGTCTACTGCATCCACAGTAAATCTGAGGATACCTAAATGTGGAATCTTGAGTAAACAGATGACAAACGCCTGACAACAGGGTGCAGTGCTGTTTATATTTCATTGTTCCTTCAGGACATGGACTTAAACCATTGGATATTGAGTTTATGAAGAGCTTACATGAAAAAGTGAATATCATCCCACTTATTCCCAAAGCAGACACACTCACACCAGAGGAGTGCCAACAGTTTAAAAAAAACAGATAATGAAAGAAATCCAAGAAAATAAAATTAAAATATATGAATTTCCAGAAACAAATGATGAAGAAGAAAATGAACTTGTTAGAAATATAAAGGACTGTTTACCTCTTGCTGCGGTGAGTAGTAACACTATCATTGCAGTTAATGGCAAAAGGGTCAGACGAAGGCAGTATCCTTGTGGTGCTGCTGAAGTTGAAAACGGTGAACATTGTGGTTTTACAATTCTAAGAAATATGTTGATAAGAACGCACATGCAGGACTTGAAGGATGTCACTAATAATGTGCGCTATGAGAACTACAGAAACAGGATGCTGACAGCTGTGACTTACAATGGAGTTGATAACAACAAGAATAAAGGGCAACTTACTAAGAGCACTTGGGCATGGATGGAGGAAGAAAGAAGGGGACATGTAGCCAAGATAAAGAAGATGGAGATGGAGATGAAGCAGGTGTTTGAGATGAAGGTCAAAGAAAAAAATTCGGAAACTGAAGGATTCTGAAGCCGAGCTTCAACGGCACCAAGAGCAAATGAAAAAGAATTTTGAAGCACAGCACTAAGTATTAGAGGAAAAACACCATCAGTTTGAGGATAAGAAAGCAAACTGGGAAGCTCAGCAACATATATTAGAACAACAGAACTCTGAGAAACTTGGAAAAGAACAACAAAGGGAAAATCTTTTACACCCTCTATTGACCACCAGTTACGTATTAATTACCAATATACCTGCTTGGACATCAGTGTTTGTTGGATCCATTTAACCAGTTTGCACCGATTTTATCCATAATGATGGATTTAACAGCATGACAAAACTTATTATTGTATTGTTGTTCTTGATGGAGATTAACATGCCTTAAATTGTCTATGGTTGTTGTGTACTTACAAACTAACAGCTCTAAGTACCTTTCCTACTTTTTTTTCCCTTTTTTTTTAAAAAAAAGAACAGATGTCTTCAATTTAATGCAAGACAACATTTTACTGTTGTACGATCATGTTCTGGCGGTTTGATTGTTTACAGGATATTCCAAAATAAAAGGACTCTGGAAGGTTTTCATTGAGGATAAATTGCCATAATATGATGCAAACTATGCTTCTCTGTGATAATTATAATACAGAGGTTCTATTCAATGTTGCATTTACAATAATGTAATTTAGTCTAACACAGTTGACCCTATTTTTTGACACTTCCATTGTTTAAAAATACACATGGAAAACATACTTATATACTTACACTGCACGTAGAGCTTTTTTCAACAACCTTTTTGTTTGTTGGTTTGTTTTGGGTTCTTTAAAGATATACTATTCTCATTTAGTGCCCCCTTTAGCCAGAATCTCATTACTGCTTAATTTTTGTAATAACATTTAATTTAGATATTTTCCATATATTGGCTCTGCTAAAATAGAGTATAGCATCTTTCATATGGTAGGAACCAACAAGGAAACCTTCCCTTAATTCCTGTTTTACACTTTATGGTAAGTAAGAAGGAGGAAATGCATTTATAGGTCATTTCTACGCAAAACTGCCAAGCTAACAACCAGCCTGTTTCTACTCATGTGCAGTCTCTTTATTTTACTAGAAATAGGAATCATGGCCTATTGAAAAGAAAAAAAAAAAAAGTCACCATCTGCATTTAGTTGTGTTCATACATTGCATTTCTACATTTTTGTTTGTATTGCAAAAATTCACATAATAAACAAAACTTGTGATGTAAAAAAAAAACAAAACAAAAACAAAAAAAAACATAGAACTGCACAATGCAAAGAGAGAATCCTAATATAAACTATGCGCTGTAGTTAATAGTAATAGGGGAAGGAACTTGCAGGTGTGTGTGAGTGTGTGTGTGTGTGCACGAGTGTGTAGACAAGGAGGTGGGGGCAGCTGAGTTAGAGTCTCAACTCCTTGGACCCATTTGCTATTCCCTTCTTTTTTGCCCACACCTACCTGTTGGCGGTGGGCTTTCTATTGCATTTCTTTTCACTCATTTCCACAGCTTTTTAAATTTTAGGGATGGGGGTAATAGGAAAGGCAGGAAAAGGGAAGGGAGGAGAGTAGTGGCAGAAGAGGACATGGAGATGAAGAAGAGGATTAACCTAGAATTAAGGAACAGAGCCCCAGAAGAGGTAACAGAGTTAGTCCTCAATAATTCCCACAGTGTCAATGGGGAAATTGAGGGCCTGAATGACACTTTTAAAGAGCTAGAGTTTCTGCGTATGGGTAATGTGGAACTAAATTCACTGGCCCGGCTTCCCAGCTTAAATAAACTTCAAAAGCTGGAATTTAGTGACAATATAATTTCTGGAGGCTTGGAAGTCCTGGCAGAGAAATGTCCAAATCTTACCTACCTCAATCAGAATGTAAACAAAATCAAAGATCTCAGCACAGTAGAAGCTCTGCAAAATGTGAAAAATTTGAAGCCTTTACTTGTGTAACTGTGAGATCACAGAACTGGAATATTATAGAAAAAGTATTTTTGCACTGCTGCAGCAAATCACATACTTAGATGGATTTGATCAGGAGGATAACAAAGCACCAGATTCTGAAGAGGAGAAGGAGGTGGATGGAGATGAAAATGATGGAGATGAAGAGAATGATGAAGCTGGTCCACCTGAAGGATATGAAGAAGAGGAAGAGGAAAATGAAGAGGAGGAAGGCGAAGATGAAGGTGAAACAGGCTCAGAATTGAGAAAGGGAGAAAAAGAGGGCCTAATACTTAATCATAAAAGGAATTCAGGATGAAGAAGGTGATGATGACTACGTTGAAGAAGGAAAAGGAGGAAGAGGAAGAAAAAGGTGTCGAGGGGAGAAGAGGAAACAAAATGCTGAGAATGATGAAGAGAAAGGAGGAGAATAGATTAGTCTAAAACTAGATTCTCTAATGTTTCTGGGTTTGCAGTAGAGCAATTACATCTTTGTTTCTACATGTATGATAGCTTTGCCTACTGAACATAATGTGCAACTTTCTGTAGGAAAAGTATTGTTTTACTATTTTTGCCTTTTTAACATTCCAAATAAGATTTATTAGTCTGTTTATAAACATATTGTATGTAGAGAAAATTTTCATTGATCCCCATTGTGAAATTCCCTAGCAGTTACTTGGAATCTTAATATTTCTAATTCAAGTTCACTGTATTAGTCATTTATAGTGCATAATTAAAATACGATAGTGTTTGCACAGGTTTAGCATAGTGCATTTCATTCATACAGTTTTAAATTATTTATAAACTAATTGAAATCACAGTAGGCTTTAATATGAAATGGCAATAGTTTCTTGAATGATACATTGTTCTTTTTTTTGTTTTTTTTTAGAGTTGACCCAGAAAACTTTAGTTCAAATACAATGAGTTTTTTTGACTAAGAGTATTTTGATACTTTTTCTCACGTGTAACTTGGAAAGTGGAAGCAGAATTGTCAAGGTTCTATTCAGCAATAGAGTTAATGGATTTTGTGGAAGCTTCTGAAACCTCTGTTAAGCCTGGTAACTGGTAAGATTTTTATTTCTCAAGGAGAATTTGCTTATACTAACTTCAGAGATAGGCAGGTAAGCACCTTTTTCTTCAAGCTATAGATCATGACATGCCAGGGGTTTATTTTGTTTGGTTTTAGGTGTGCAATCTTTTTCTTCTTAGAAATTCCTTGTGCCGGTTTGAATGTATTATGTCCCCCAGAAAAAGCCATATTCTTTGATGCAATCTTGTGAGGCAGACATAATAGTGGGGATTAAGTTGGAATGTTTGGATTTGGAGATACGCCCCACCCAACTGTAGATGATAACTGATGGGATATTTCCACGGAGGTGTGGCCCCGCCCATTCGGGGTGGGCCTTGATCAGTGGAGCCATATAAATGTGCTGACTCAAAGACACTGAAAGGAGTGCAGCTGTGAGTGACGTTTTGAAGAAGAGCAAGCTTGCTAGAGAGGAATGTCCTGGGAGAAAGCCATTTTGAAACCAGAACTTTGGAGCAGACGCCAGCCACGTGCCTTCCCAGCTAACAGAGGTTTTCCGGACGCCATCGGCCATCCTCCAGTGAAGGTACCTGATTACTGATGTGTTACTTTGGATACTTTATGGCCTTAAGACTGTAACTGTATAGCCAAATAAACCCTCATTTTATAAAAGCCTATCCATCTCTGGTGTCTTGCATTCTGCAGCATTAGCAAACTAAAATATTCCTTTATGATCACCTCCCCTTCTTGTTTCACTTCCCTTCATTAAGGGAAAGGAAGGAAGGGAGGGAGGGAGGGAGAAAGGAAGAAAGGAAGGAAGGAAGGAAGGAAGGAAGGAAGGAAGGAAGGAAAGAAAGGAGGAAGGAAGAAGGAAAGAAAGAAAACTTGTAGATACCCAGGAAAACCTTTAGCCTTCTATCAGAACCACTTTTTCAGATCTGTCTTAGTTTTAAACAACCAAGTGAAAGAAATGGAGTATTTTCTCAGATACAAATATTATGACCAATAGAGTTTTACACAACAGGTTCTGTTTAAATGTAAATCTCTATTTGTTGACCACATGTATAGACTGTATTGGTAGGATGGAGAAAAAGAAGCAGGGGAGGCTTTTGGAAGCAGCATCATTGTTCTTCAAAAGTCAGAACAATTGCCTCATTGAAAATTAATGAGACATTCAAATCAATATTTTTAAATTGGCTTCCCAAATGATATGGATACTACTTTCCAAAGTATTTTTAACTTTCAATTATTTTTCCTATAGTTATAAAGCAGAAGCAGATATTACAGCATGTAATTGGAATATAGTAGGCAGTTGGAAAATTATTTGAAACTATGTCAATATTAAAATTAAAATTTCTTTTCTAATGGATGTCCAGTAATAATATAAAAAATTTTAAGATAGGTGTGGGTGTGCATGCATGTGTTCCTTGTATGGCTAGTAAATCAATTATAATGAGTAGACAAGTACATCTTCCTTTTTGTCATGGAGGCTCCACTCAGCTATCTAAAAATTTTTCCCTTTGTTTTGAATAATGCAAATATTTTGTAAGTTTGTATCAGAAAATTAATTGAAGTTATGTTTAAATACTAGAACATATTTCAATTACTGAGTATAATTCTACTTTTTATTTTTTTTTTATTTTAAAATGTAGTCACTGTGGTTTTAAAGCAAAAATTATGATGTTATTTGTGGAGGAACTAGAAGAATTACCCAACTGAAATAAAATTCCTGGGATAAGTTTGGTGAAAGGTTTAGACTCTCCAAAAGACTTAGCATTTTGCTCCTTTTTACCATGCAATGCCTCATTTTAGTCAATAAAAATTTTCATTGCATAGTATGCCAGATTATAAAATACTTACTTTTAAGATTAAATCAACATACTGACTTTCTTATCAGCCATCTTATTGTGCAATCAAAAACAGAATTCTTTGGTTTGAAAACAACAGCCTCCAGATAACTTTTAAAACTTATTTAGCTTCATGGGTGGTATTTTTATGCAAGTAAGTAAGGGGGGAGGTTTATATTTTTTAGAGGTTTTTGGTCCTATTTTAATGCTCTTTGTATGGCAGTACATTACATAGTGTGTTAATTTCCTCAAGAATCTCTCCTTAAAAAACTTTGAAGTTAATACTTTTGTGCAACTATATTTTGAAAAAAGCCATGACAATGTTAAAAACAATAAAAAAATAGTAAATTTATAATGATATTGTTTCATCAGGTGAAATGAAGTTACTTCAGTAATGCAAATTGTAAATAGTAATGACAACTCTGTATCTGAGGAGGGGTAATGGAAACTATACTCTCTGAATGATTTTTTTGGAGCTCTACAACCTCTCCAGTTAAAAAGAGTAAATATTTTTCTGTAGGATCAGGAACAAGCCAAGAATGCCCTTCTCACCATATTTATTTAACGTTAAGCTGGAGATTCTAGCAATATGCAATAAAAGAAGTGAAAGCTATCGGGAGTGAAAGGAAGAAATAAACCTGCCTTTATTCAAGGATAACATGATAATCAATGCAGACAATCCTATGAAATCTGATAAAAAAACTTCTAGAAGCAATAAGTGAATTTAGCAAAGTTCAAGGATATAAGATCAATACACAAAAACCATTTGCATTTTTAAATAGTAGCAATGAACTTTCAGAAATTAAAATTAAACAAAAACTATAACATTTGCAGAGCATCCAAAAACATTAATATTTATGAATATACATGACAAAAGAAGTGAAAGACCTATAAACTAAAACTTTTACAAAGCAATGCCTGCAGAAATTAAAGGAGATGTAAATAGATGGAGAGGTTTATTGTGTTTAAAAATCATTAAAAATTCAATAATCTTAATTCATTAATCTCACTCAAATGATCTGTAGATTCAAAAACAATCCAATTTAAATCCCAAGAATACATTTTAAGAAAAATAACAAATTGACTCTAAAATTAAATGAAAATGCAAAGTGTGTAGATTGGTAAATGTCTTAAGCCTTTCACTACCATATCATAAAGCTATGGAAAGCAAGATAGAATAATGAAATCAAATAGCTAAAGAGCCAATGGAACACAGGACATAATCTATAACAGACCCATACATATTTGGCAACAATGTTAATGCAGTTCATTGGTGAAAAACATCTTTTCAATAAATCATGCTGGGACACTTGTATATCATATGCAAACAAACAAAAAAAGAATTTTGATTCATACCTCACACCACACATAAAAATAAACTCAAAATACATCTTACCTAAATATAAATTCTAAAACTTTACATTTTCTAGTAGAAAACACAGGAGTAAAATCTTTCTCAACTTTGGGTTATTAGTAGCCAAACATTTATTAGATAACAACACTAAAAGCATGATCCAAAAAAGAAAAAAAAAACAACTAAATTCATCAAAATTAAGTTCTGCTCGTCAAAAAACAGAAGCCACAAACAAGAAGGAAATGTTTGCAAATCACATATCTAATTATGAACTTTTACTCACAGTATATGGAGAACTCTCTAAATTTAGTAATCAAAAAAACAGAAAAGTGAGCAAAAGATTTGAATAGACATCACATATGTATGTGTGTGTGTGTGTGTGTGTGTGTGTGTATCCTGGCAAATAAGCACATGAAATGATACTCAATGTCATTAACAACTAAGAAATGCATAATTAAATGACAATGAGATCCCCACTACATACCTCCTAGAATAACTAACATTACAGTCCCTTCCAAGTGTTTGTGTGAATGTGGAGACACTGCAACTCTCACGATATACTCGTGGTGGGAAGGTAATGTGGTATAACCACTTTGGGAAATAGTTTGTCAGTTTCTTAAAAGTTAAATATACTCTACCCATGTGACCCACCAATTAACTCCGAGTTATTTTTCCAAGAGAAGTGGAAGCATTTATCCAAACAGGAACTTTAGCACAAATATTCATAGCATCTATATTTGTAATAGCCAACATTTGGAAATAATCCAAATACTCATCAACCAAAGAATGGACAGGTATAGTAGGGAATATTACTCAGTAATAAAAAGGAATATACTATGTACACATGCCACCACATTTCTGGTATTAGGAAGGAAAGAGGAAAGGGATGGGAAAGAGAAATAATTAAAATAATGTGAGACATCTGGTAAATAGAGTGATGCAACCATACGCTTGTAATACACTTAATATGGAAAAATATGGAAAAAGGGATAAATCCTGCTGTTTACACAGCCAGTGTCATTTCTCAGGACTTTCTTACTGAGTAGATTTTCCTCATGTTGGGTCTCATTTTAGTGAAAATTATACATGATTTTCCAAATATCAGTATCTTAATTCAAGCCACCTATGTCATTTGGTATTCAACTTAACAAAGAGTAGCCATTTCCATCAAAATAGGCCAAAACTGTTGTATTTATGGATAGATAAATGGAGAGCATAAAGGATTTTCTAGAGAAATTTTAAATCTACAAAATATTTGTCTATTAGCTAAATGTAGAACTAAATCCTTACTTAAGGTGTGGCACTATTGTGATCATTATCTGCATGAATTCCCAGCTGTTTCCCATACATTTCATTGCTCTCCTAATTTAATTCTGATTTGTCCTTAATCCCACATCTTCTTTTTTGATTTTTTCTAATTTTTCTAGAAATAATAATTTTTCTAGAGTAGACCAGAAGTATCTGACCCAGAATGGGCATATGAGAAGTAAATATTCTCATTTCCTTCACAGTAAAAATGTCATCATTTTGTCACAGTATTTGATTTAAAATTTAACTTGTAATAAAATTATCCCCTAAGGTTCTTAGCATTCAGAATTATTGATTGGGAGTCTTTTGCAAGTTTGCTTCTTTCCTCTTTTTTTACAGAAACTTAATTTCCCATCGATGGAAAGATTTTGGATATTTGCTTTACTGTTTGTAATAAAAATATTTCAAAAACTTGCCTAAATATGGATTTTTTTTCATTCATCCTGCTATACTGATTGAGTCCTTTTAAACAGAAAATTCATGTCTGTCTTCCTCTCAATAAAATTTAATTCTATTATTTCTTTTAATATTTCCTGTTCACTGTTTTCTCCATTTCCTAGGGAATTTTTTAATTTCCTGTGAAGTCAATCTGTCAAATTTTGGACATCCTCAGCATATTGTGAAGGATTTTCGAGAAGAGTTTCTTTAGAGAGCACTACTATCTGATACACCACACTCAAGGGAAAAATGGTGCAATGGGTCCTCTTGAAAGACCTGGCATATAGGTGTTCCAGTTAGAGTAAACTAAAGAACTGGAGTCTGTCTTCCATGGAAATTTAAAGGGTATAGCTGGCCTGATAAACTGATTTAACAATGGGCTGAAGGAGAATTTTTGCTACATTGTGCTTGGCAATTTCTCTTCAGGAAAAATGTGAGGAATATTGATGAAAAATAAAACACCACTTGGAGAGTGTTATCATGGGGTCATCTCCTTTCTAAGAGGGCCACTTAGAGAAGCAAAAGGACATCTACAGCAGGGAAGGTGAAGTTATCCTTGGTGTGTTGGGGCAATATGAAGAGTTTAGCATTCACACATTTAAATTGGACAGTCTGTAGGTGAAACATTTTCTGGTTTGAGAGATCTCCTAACACACTTTTACTGGAACTATCAATATGCATATCCATAGGTAAAATATGACTATATATACACTAAATAGCTAAATCTCTGTCAAGAAGAAATGAAATTATGCAGTTGGTGATTTCACTTCCAGTTTTCATATTGTTTTACATTTTCTGCAAGCATATATTTTTATGTAATAATATAGGAACATGTAGTTATTTAAATGTGAGCAATGGCAGTATTTTATTATTGTAGAAATTCTTGAATATTATTTTTTGTAACAGTGAAATCAAATTAAGCTTTCTGGATGCAAATTTACAATACGTATCAGTACCCTTAATAGTCTTCATATATTGAAGACCAACATTTCTACATTAGAAAGAGAAAATTTGAGATAAGAATATATTTAAATAGAGGAACAATTATCTTTATGTTAATTTAACATGTAAATATAGAAACAATCTAAATATTTAACAAGATTTTGAGCTAAGCTAAATAATATTGCATAATCACAGGGTGGAAATGTTTTTGAAGCACATTTAATGGTATGGAAAATGATCAATACTTAAAGATAAGTTTAAATGATCAAATACTAATATTAAATTTTAAAAAAGAGTATAGAAACCTATAAAACAAATGTTGCCTATTTTTAATACCCTACTACTACTGCTACTACCACCACTTATAAAAATAAAATGGAAATGACCAAAGAGAGAAAATTTGGGGAAATATCTTTAAATGTAAATAGTACTTATCTCTGAGTTATTTATTTACTGGCATTTTTTTCCCCTTAAATTCATCCTTTTTGTTCTAATATTTTTTAACTTTTACAAAAATATTTTATGATAAAAGTTAGATTATTATATACAACATTTTATATTTCTCGAGATCTCTTACAAGCCTTTTATATTTCTTAGGTTACACGTTTTAGAATTCAACATATAAACTAGGAAAGTAAAAGGATTAGGATTAATTTAAAATACGTTGTGAAGATAAATTGTTCTATAGATTTAAAATGACATGGAATAAACCACACCATTTTTTAAAAGGGACTTGCAGATGCAGGAAGGACAGGGATAGACTTGATGACTTCAGAGGCCTTTTGGTTTCCCTAATGTGTCCATCTGTGATGATAAAAGTCCTTTATTAATAAGAGGGACCTTCTTCCCTAATTGGAAATTTCTTGGCCTGCTGTTCTGAGTTTGTTCAGAAAAGCTGGCAAAAACACTGGTGTCACTTCTGTTTATTTCTTAAGTACTCTTGTAAATAATTGGGAACAGAGCTCATTATCTATAATCTCTAGTAGAAAATATAGAGAATTTTGTTTTATTTGCTGTACTCCAGAATATAACATGGTATGTATATACATATTCATACTCTCCAGCCCTACTGGTTCTCCCAAGAGAATGGTCTCAACAGTTGATGTGTATAGTAGTATACCATATATGGAATATTTCTTTCAGCGCTTCAATTTATCTGAGATTTGCATGTCCTTATTTAACATGTTCCTTGTTTCTGTTATTATGCAAGAAATCATGCCTGATTAAGTTCAGACAGTTTTCAAGGCAGGGGGTTTGTGTAATTGCGATCATGCTCTGCAGGTTTTTACTTAATTGTCATCTCCTTTGAAACTAGATTAAAGGATTTTTTAGAGTGTGCTGATCACCTGTTTGTTCATTACATTAATTTAAGTTGTCTTCCTGCTATTTGTCAAAAACCTACCCCCAGGGAAATTTGGTGGGGTCATTCCCCCCCACCCCACCCCGCTATCCTATTTGCCCAAAGGCATTGTATCACTTTGACATGCAGCATCATATATCAGTGAACTCCATAACTTCCTTCACATATCTAAGATGCTAAAAGCTCCAGAATAAGTTTAGTTTCTAAAATGTAAATCTTGAAATGGTGTCCTACAGTGTCTAGCAAAAGCATTAATTGTATTTGCATTATAGTTTCTCAATTTGTCCCTTGGGATAACTGTATGTACTCTTCCGATTCATGAGTCAGAATTTTAAAGCATTCAAGACATGATTACCTATGAAGGGTATTCTCTAAATGAATGGTGAATTTCTTCTTGATTCATGGTTTTATAAATCAGAGCAATGCAAGCAGAATCACTTTTTCTATCCAAAATATGTAATAATGAGAATTTCATTTTCTGACCCATGGTTGAATACTACATTTTCTATAAAAATGACTATAAACACCATATTTGTTTAACTGAGTTGTAAATTAATATGCATACTTATAATTTATGTACCTGGAAGATGGAGATTAAATATGTGACAATGGTAACGGAGCATAAAATACTTTGTTTACTATGAATTATTAGAGTATTTAAATGTATAATACTCTTAACAATTCCTTGAAAAGAGAAGGTCAAAGAAAAAAGCAGTTAATGTGCTCACATCCACAGTCCCAGCAAATGCTAGAGTTTGGGTGGAAAAGTGACTCTGATTACAAAATGCCTGTCTTTTTATTTGTGGCACACACTTTCTGTGAGCTATTGCTTTGAACTGTGATTGAGAATCTAGGTCCTACTGCAAAAACACACTGCGGAGAAGACCACAACAATAGTTTTGGACTCAGGAAGTTCATCAGGCTAACATGAACAAAGAAATACAATGATAACCCCAAATTAACATTCTCCCCAAATTAAATTATTTCATGATTTTGTAAGGATTTCTGTATTTCCATAATAAGCAGCAACAAGAAATTAAAAGAATACTCTCATCACCTATCAATCATTTATGGATTTTTATTATTTTCTATAGTCCCTCCTCCTGAAGCCCTCTAAAGGACATTGTAGTATTGCAAATCCAAAACTTTTCAATTTGAAACCAGTCTGCAAAATACATCTAATTTATTCTAAAAAGTAATTTGTTTCCAATTTTATAGTCAAAAGGGTATTCTTTTAAGAGCTATATACACTTATATTATTGGAGAAAAAAACAAAAAACAAAATCTAAGTGTCCCCAAACAGGAGAGTATGACCTATTTTTGTAATTTTTATAATACTCTGACACTATTGAAAAATATGTCATATAGTTTTAATGTGGCTGAAAAATGTTCATGTTGTTGTATTTTCCTAAAATCAAGATGCATACAATTGCCATTGTATTATAATTCCTTTTGAAAATATGAGTGCATACATATCTGCACAGTGGTTATCTCAATTGAGACTAATTTGCATTAAAATAACTGTTAATAGTGGGTAATTTATTCTTAAAATGAGATTAAAATTTTACTTTTTTAAAAAATATTACATGTGCCCCAAATTGGAAAATCATCAATATTATTGTACTTAAAATTCTCATAAGAGTTTAAAGTATGCAAAAATAATGGGAGCCCAACCAGGTAGGCCAATAGGAATTTAATTCAAAAATCACTTAAAAAGTCATCATTAGAGCCAAGCTAAATAGGGAATTAGGAGGAATTTCAGAGTTAGTAAGAGCCAGAAGCTGCTATCTACCCCTAAAGTGGAAGGAATCAAGGGAGGAAGTGGTGCAACCAGGGTTCAAGGACTGCTTAGTGGGAGCTGAGCCCCAAAAGAAGATGCAGATCTTGTCAGAGATGCTGCCAGTTGCAGAGACACAGGAGATATATCCATATCCTAGTTTTTTCCTACCTTCTGCCCTCCAATCTCTTGCAAGTACCTTCCATCATCCAAATGTATAGGAATCCAGTTGGCAAGCAAACATGTGAAATGTGGTTTGCACAAGTGTGGGGGAGATATTTAGAAACGGAAAGGCAAGCAACTTGACTGTCAGATGCGACCTGTTTGTCACTTAGCAATAATCTAACTTTTCTACCCATATTTAAGTACAGCATCAGCTCTCTGCTTCTACCTAACATGAAACAAGTTTCCCTTACACAAAAGAACATTCTCTCCCTTTATTTCTAATAAAGGGGAGACATACTGACCCATCAGTCTCTATTGCCTCTCAATTTCCAGGATTTTCATCCCTCTCCTCAAGGTAGATGTAGCCACTCAGGGTCTGATCATTTATAAAGGAAAGATTGTAAAAATAAACCCCACTAGCACTCTTACACAAAACCCTAGAGGCAGTGGCAAGACGGGAAATTGTTTAACGTGTATACGTACACACACATTTAAAAAGTATGTACTGATGTCACTGTCCTCCTTTTAGCAGTTGGTGAAGAAACAATAGTTTTCATTTACTGATGTCAGTTTTCAGTTTTTCACTGTAGAAATCTAATGCTGTTGGAGTTTCTTATTTGCAGTTTTGTTTCTTCCTGGAAAATTGTGAACTCAAGACACTTCCTTTTGAATTTACCACTTTTGTCCAAAAGAACAAGCAAAGCCACGTTAACCTTGGATGCTTCTGAGAACCACCCTCTGAAACGCCACCCCCTTCAAAATAAGCAAATCATTCATGTACGCTTAACTCATATGGTGCAATGAGCTACTTTTTTCATATTTTGTTGTTTTAATACTAATAAGGATAACAAGGTTGTTTGCTCTCTGGAAAATAATGCATTTGAGAATGGCAAGCATCTGTAAAGGGTCTCTGGCAACTCCACCACAGCCCCAACTTTCAAAGTGATAAATGGTTTGATCGGGCTTCTCACAAGGAGAGGAAAATATTTATTTATATTAACATTATAATTCCCCAACCCATATTTAAGATAAATAATCGCTACAAAGTATCCTTACTTCATTCTGAGAACATCAATTTATGACCCAATGTTTCATTAAACTTCCTTCCTGTGTCCTATTCAAACTAAAAAGCAAGCCTAAGATCTCATTGCCGTGAGTCATGTTCTGCTCCAGATGCTCATCAAACTGTCTCCGTTTTCATCCAAATCTCTCAAAATAGGCTAAGTTCCATATTTTCTCTTCCTCACTGTCTCATCTACTACTCACTGACAGAGATCTGATTACTGCCCCTTATGTTAAAATGGCTCTTGCCAAGTTCCCCAAAACTTTAACGTTTGCTAAATCTGTTTGCCATTATCAAGGCCAACTCTTTTCCTCTAACATTTTCCCTTTGGCTTCCATGATGCAATGTCAGATTTACCTACTAAAGGGTTAAACATGAAGAAGTAAGCCCCTGACATTGGGCCTATTTGGGAGGACTTAAAAAGCTTTAACTTTACTCCTCACCCCCACCCCTCTCTGCTCCAAATGATAAATTGTCCTTTAGGAATTTACTGCGTATCAACATGTGAACTCTGGGGTTAGGCAGCCTGGGCTTTAATTCTGGCTCTGCCACTTACAGATACATATTTAAGAAAGCATCTCTCTGTGCCTCAGTTCAATCATTTATAATGTGGGGAGATACGGTGACTAAATAGTGAGAACTTAAGTCAATGTTTAGCACATTTCCTGGTACAAAATTCTGTTATGAGGAAATTCAAAGATTTGATACATACAAAGAACCTAAAATGGGGCTTGGCACACAGTTAGCATTTCAGGGTTGTTCAGTGCCATGTAGACTTGGCATTAAAGAATGGAAAGTGCTTAGACATGATGCACAGTGAGTTGCTACGTGGTGCATCGTGGGAGCACAGGCTCAGGCACAACAGAAATTTTGAGCAAATGACCGCTTCATCACTTACATAGCACGTAGAGCCCAAAAGAGCAGGGTCGAAGATCCCATCATGGCCTGTCTTTTAGGGGCAACTGCGCCAGTCAGGGTCGGTGGATGGCAGCTCCACATGCTCCACTTCACGGCAGGGAGGAGAGGAAAATCTGCGCTGCCCGAGAATGGGGTATTTCTACAGACCTAAGGGTAGGGGTTCCTGGGCTCAGAGTTCCTGCCCTGATAAGCAGCTGGAAGTGCTTTTTCCTGCTTTAAACAGGTCAGGCCACTCCCCTGGTCCTAACATCTCCTCCAGGCTGCAGAATGGAAATATATCGAGACATCTGCACACAATAGAAAAGTGGAAAAGAAGTGTGTGTGGGATGGGGGTGGGGGGGTAGGTACGGGCTGGTAGACAGCTGCTGAGCATGTTGTAACATTTCCAGCACACAAAGTAAAGTAATCTAGCAAATGAGAATTCTGCATTCAGTCCTGAAGGAAAGCTTGGGGTGTAAATTACCACTGTGATACTTACAATGTTCAATATGAAAACATCTGATATGTGGAAACGGAAGGACAAGGTAGAAACAGACAACGTTAGTACCTGATTATCAAAGAGGTCAATTTAAAATTAAGATAGACCTTATTTTGCTTCCACTTATTAACATTTTCTTAAATGAAGAAATGAATTCTCTACTCTTTACTCTTAATTCAGTGGTCTTCATGATTTCTCGATTCTCACCAGAAAGCTCTTGCATTTTCACAGTTTAGTATGCATTGCAATACCATCACCTTTCCAAAACCAAAGGTGATGAAGATTAAAAAAATAATAATAATAAACCAAAACATCAAACTAAAGTTACAGGATGAGATTAAAATGAGATGGGAAATTCCAGGAGATGGATGAGACAAACATATTCCTTTATAAAATACTACCCAGCCCTATCCCTATAAACACCCTCTCCCCACCATGATTGTAATAGAGTTTAGTTTATCTAATTTCTGATCTCTGGGTGACAGGATAAAACTCACCTGAGTCCTCTATGTGATATTCTTTAACAGACCTTGGCAAGCCACCAGGTCTTCATATTGAGAAACGTGCTCTGGGATATACCGACTATGACACAGCTATAAACACTTGATTATGAGTTTTAGAAATTATATTTAGAGGCACCAATACATTGTCAGTCACAGTGATTTATCTGCGCATGTACTGAAATATGAATTTGCTTGCAATTCTAGTACATATGTTGAAAACAAAATTTGTACCTGTGTGATTTTCCAGACATTGGTTCAGGTTAGTGTAATTCTTATATCAATTTTCACAAGAATCCTGGAAAAGAGCAGTAGATAAGGCATTTCTTGGTTTTGGGGTTGGATATTCCTTTTGTTATAATCCAGCCTGGTGAGTGGAACAGCATATCCTTTTGCAGGATGTTCACTGTTGCCCAACAAACTTATTATTTGCAAAATGATTCTAGGAATTCCATTTACATTAAGCTGTACAAGGATGAGTAGCCCTTGAAAGATATGGTTAATTGCAAAGTCACTCATCTAGAATATTATTTTTTCATTATTTTGCCTAAACTCAGCTCTTGAAAATATTTTTTAATTAAATAAACATAAACCTTCTATTTGTCATCAATCACCATACTTTTTCCTCTCTGAATTGTTTTTTCTTTTGGTTCCTTACATCTATTTCTAAAAATATTTCAGAATGTAATTTTTATAATCTGAATGCATTTTAACAGAGACAAATATTGCCAGAAATGCAATTTCCCATTCAAACATAATAGAAAGACAATGCTTAATCATATACCTGTTTCCCTACTTCTGTCATGCCTATTTTTTCTCTTTCTGCACTTTCCCATTTCTTCACTTATGTGAGAACTGAAAGTAATATATATATATATATATATAAAATTATATATATATATAATTATATATATATAATATTTGTTTCTTTAAATTAAGTATGGAAAAAATGTCTAGAAGTGGATCCTTAGAGGATATTCCTTTGTCAGTAACAACTTTCATTACTCATTGCACTACTCATTCCAAAAATGATAGTAAAAACCTACTTAGTCTAGGGCACTGAAATGTATAAAATGCAAAATCAAGTATGACATGAGCATTATTTCTAAACAGGTGCACATTTTGGAAAACATAAAAATGTAACATTTAATATAGTTGTTTATGCTGAATGACAAATTGAGAAGGGGATGGGAAATGAAATTTGATTTTCTTCCCATTTAATTAAATGTTAGCATATTTTTGTTACATGTTGTCCTTTATACCAACGCCCTTCCCCGAGAATAACCAGCCACCACTGAGTCTTTAGAATAGTCTAAGTTAAGCAATGTTATTTAGAACCCAAATTGCTAATAGCAAAATTATTTTGGGGCCATTTTAACTGATTTTCTATTTCTTCTCTTTGCATAAAGTATGTTTAGTAAACATGTCTCACTTGTGAATGATGTCTGGTAAAATCAAATTTAAGGGTAAACTTAATTAGGTCCACAGATGGTGAAACATAATTGATGATAATATGTCCATATAAATTGGAAATAACTGTTTCTAAAACTGTGTCAACACTAGGAACAAAATAGCAGCATTATCAAGCACTGTACTTAGTGCTTTGAGGCGTGATGCAGTTAATTCCTAATTTCAATTCAGATGTCCTAGACTCAAGGATCTCTTTGGTTTACGTGGGCAGTTTTTGTTCAGTAGGATGAGTATTTTGTTTTATATCCACTGCAGGAACAAAAGAAGAAAGCTGATTTTTCATGTAGATGATTCATAAGCTATTCTCCTGAAAACTATACGAGGCACTATCACCTGAGCATCACTGAAAGCAAGGGAGAAGAAAAAGAGAACCTAACCTTTCTTGTGGATGATTGAGTGTCCCCATAATGAAATAACTTTGATTTTGTGATTCTGTGTGCCAGTGGTCACCCCTCATTTGTATATGACAAGATGTGTATAGTATGGTAAAAGCACTTTGCGATGAAAAATGACCAGCAAAATCTTTAAGGAAAGAAATATCAAAAAGATTTTTAAAGTCTTTTACGGGCAGTGGATCTCTACATTTATTATGAATGAAGACATGGCACTTTATACCTGGAAATAAAATTAATCAGATTTAGGAAAACCATAACAAGCAACAAATTACAAAAATAGGAACACCAATGCTTTGCACGGAAAAAAAATATGTTTTGCAGTGCATTAAATATTCATTGTTGTCACATTTAATTGTAAGCATATTCAACTCTCTTTGTTTAGCTAATAGGAAAAATCCTAAATAATTCTTCAAAATAAACTTTAAGTTTTGCTATTCCAGTTTTACTTTCAATTAACAATAATTATAAAAATATCAATAATTAATAACAAAAAAATTAAAGACTACCATATTTTAGCTCCCTACTATACACAGGAAACACATTGATTGTAACTTTATACATGCTGTCTCATTTATGCATCACTAATAAGTCTAGTTTACTGACCCCTACATTACAGGTAAAGAAACTAAAACTCAGAGAGTTTAAATAAGTAACTTTTCAAGGAAACCCAAGAAGTCAGAGAAGCTAGAATTCAAATCCAGATCTGCCTGATCAAAACCAAGGTTTCTCTGAAGCACCATGTTCCAATTAAGTTGGTAGAAAGCTCATGTATTCTTTGGCTTTGGCCACTAAATAAAATTTTCTAAAAGCTCATGTCTTGAGTTCATTTTTTTTTTTTCAAATGTGCTGTCTTTCCTTGATATGTGGCATAATTTACACAATGCATAGTTTAATCCGTTAATGTAAACTTGGAAGTGATGAAAGAGATACAAATCTAGTCTTTATCTAGTTTCAACACCAAAGCACACAGGGAAATATTAATAAATAAATATTGAAAATTAACAACAATATTTCCTCTTCTATTCTCTCACTCAACATATAATATCAAAATTAAATCGACTGTCGAGAGGGAGAATCTTTGGTTTGACACACAATTCAGCCCTGGACTTCCTTGACATTATAATACACAGGTTACTTTAATCAAATGCCCTTGTTATCCCTTTCAGATTGGAATGTATCAAAATTAAAAGATTTTAGAAGTTGAAGATCTGTTTTAATAACTATTTCAAAAAATAGCTCATAATACATGGGAACTGTAGGTAATACTTGGTTAAACCTCAGTTACTGAAATTATCGATCCCTTGCAAACTTCTAGTCATCTTTCTATTATATTCAGGTGGAACTTCCTCCTCTACTTCTTCATTTTCTGCATGAGAAGTTTCAAAATGTTTGACTATTTTATCAATCCAAATCTATTCATTTTCATGGCTTAGACTTAGCCTCTTGAAATACTAAAATCTTGATGAAATTGCCAGAAAAATATATCTGCTATACCATATCAATCTATATAAATCAGTCTATAAAGGATCAAGTCAAGCAGATAAACTTTTAGTTCATTACTCTAAATTCTTATGTTTATTTCATATTACCTTTTGAGTTATTTGTATTCAAATTAATATATATATGCATGTATATACACATATAAATATAATTTCTTTAACTTGCATCAAACGCTATAAACCTAAAATCTCATCCAAATTATTGGGAATGGGAATGTTATGAGATTCTATGGATGTCTGTGTTAAGTTCATGAAAGGAAATGGCATGTAAGAGTAGAATTGTCTCTAAATAATATCTCTGATTTGTCCCAAATCAATATCATGAGCTCAAAAAAAAATATTGAACAAACCAAATTGTTAATGGAAGGTGGAAAAAAAAAATCTAAGTTAAATTTTGGTGTCTGCAAAATATTAAGACACTTAAGAAATTGTTAAATAAAGATCTTTTTGAGACAGATATGCCCTTATCTGACCCCGTTTTAAATTCACTATTTGCATCACTGGTAATGGCATTCTTCCAGTCTCAGAGTCAAGTTTACAACTGTTTAAAGCACCTTATTCAGACAAATATGATCAGTGACAGATACTAGCCACGGAGAAACATTAATAAGGCAGTAACAATATTGAAGAGAGTCAACCTTTTGATAATCTTTAGTCATTTGTGCTCTTTTTTTATTTCTCCATTTTTTAGGCCTTTATTAAGTCTGGGTCCCCTGAAATCTAAGCCCCCATTTTTTCAAGCATATTTACTTTCATATTTAATTTTACATATTTTAATTAATTTTATCTCTTCTTATTCTCTTAATCCTGAGCATTTAATCTGCACATACTATGTCCTTTTGCTGGGGAACTCACAGACATCTTCAGCAGCTATCTCCCAGCCCTGGTCTCGGCCTCCTTTCCTTTATGTGCAGATGTTTCAATACGTTTTCATTGCACAACCCTGGGGGTCATTATTTCTAATGGAACTGACTGGCCTTACTCGGCCTGACCATATCATGAAACCAAAATTGGGAACAGGCAAGCCCCATTGCTTATCAGGGTGGGAACTTCTCTTTTGCTCAGAGACATGGCTCCCTCCCCCAAGGTTGTCTGAATATCCACTTCTCAGGCAGCGGAGCCACCATCCACCAAAACTAACCTGAGCAGTAGGCCTCCCTGGGGAACCAGTCAGAAGGGACCTAGTCCCCTGCTTTTTTGGACATTTTGTGCTGTATAAGTAATAATAAAGTGGTAATTTGTTGAGAATCTCAGTTGTGCCTGAGCCTGTGTTCCCTCGATGCACCACACAGCAAGTCACTCCACACTTATCTTATTTCAAAAACATGCATACCTGAGCTGCTGTCATTCCTCTGTTTTCCAATTCCAAATTTTACCCTAAATACACATTTTTTTATATTTAGTCATTGCCCATTATTCATACATACTTTGTCATCTTCCAGGCTATACATTATCACTACTGTACTGAAACACACAAATGGATCTGTGTGTCCTACCACAGCAGATCCTTAAGTCATCAGCCTGGCTTTCAGGGACCTCATTTCAATCTACCAGTTCCGAGCATGTCTACTGCTCCCGATCTCACAGACATCATCGCCCTCCCATTGCTTCCGCCCCATGCTCGTTTTCTCAAATTTGTGTTTTAATTAATTTATTCAACTAATACTGTTGAGAACCTACTTTGTATTTTGCAGTGTTCAAAGGCCTATGTTCCAAGAACAGCAAATCAGGCATGGTCCCTACGATCAAAGCAACTAGGAATACAGAGAGGATAATAAAACAGAGTGTGAGGATGCCATATGGCCATATAAGACATCACCTACCCAAGATGGGAGGCTCATTGTAGAATGACAGTGAGCATCATTTCTAAGCCAATAACTGAAAGCTAAGGAGCGGGTGCCTGGAAAAGAGAATACGGGTATCATTTGCATTACAAGCAGGAAACATGGGAGAGCATTAGAAGTATTAATGTTTGTCTAAATGTGAAAATATTAGTTTTTTTTACTTTATAAAAACTTTATTTTTTAGAGCAGTTTTAGATTTACAGGGAAGTTGTGTAGAAAGAACAGAGTTCTCATATACCACCACAACCCACCTTCTGCAGTTTCCCCTGTTATTAACATCTTGCATTAGTGAGGTGTATTTGTTACAAATGATGAACTGGTATTGATACATTATCATCATTGACTAAAGTCCATAGCTTACATTAGAGTTCATTCTTTGTGTGGCACAGTTTTATGGGTTTTTACAGACATATTATGTCATGAATCCACCATAACCATATCATACAGATTGGTCTCACTGCCCTTAAAAATACCCTAAACTCCACCTATTCATCCTCCCTGCCATGAATCCCTGGCAAACACTGATCTTTTTACTCTCTCAATAATTTTGCTTTACCAGAGTGCCACGTAGTTGGAATCATACAGTATGTATCTTTTCAGACAGGTTCCTTTCACTAAGCATTATGCATTTATGTCTCTACATGTCTTTTGTGGCTTGATAGGTCATTTCTTTTGATCACTGAGTAATAGTCCATTGTAGGAATTTACCAGTGTTTCTTCATCCATTCACCTATTGACTAACAGCTTGGTTGCTTCTGACTATTAGAAATTATGAATAAGCCTGCTACAAACATTCATGTTCAGGTTTTTGCATGGATATCAGTTTTCAACATATTTTGGTAAATACTTAGGAGCATGACTGCTGGATAGTCTGATAAGCCTATGTTTAGTTTTGTAAGAAACTGCCAAACTGTCTTCCAAATGGTTATACCATTTTGTACTTCCATCAGCAATGAAAGAGTTCTTGATGCTTCAAAACCTCATCAGCATTTGGTGCTCTCAGAGTTTTAGATTTTAGCCATTCTAATAGGTGTACAGTGGTATTTCATGGTTGTTTTAATTTGCTCTTCCTTCATGACATATGCTGTTCAGCATTTTTTCTTGTGCTTATTTGTCATATATATGTCTTCTTTAGTGAGGGGTCTGTTCACATCTTTTGTCCTTTTTTAAAATTAGACTGTATGGTTCATAATGGTTGCATATTACGAGTTCTTTGTGTATTTTTGATACAAATCATTTGTCAAGTATGCATCTCGTAAATATTTTCTTCCAGCCTATAGATTGCCTTTTCATTTTATTCTCAAAGTCTTTCACAGAACAGACATTTTTAAATCTTAATGAAGTACCAATTTATCAATTTTTTTTCTTTCATGGATCATGCTTTTGAAAATATATCACCAAACTGAACTTCACCCAGATTTTCTCCTATTTCATTTCCTAGAATTTTTATAGTTTTGTGTTTTACATTAAGGTCTATGATCCATTGCAAGTTAATCTTTGTGAAAGGTGTAAGGTCTGCGTTTAGATTTTTTTTTTCTACCTGTGCATGTCCAGTTGTTCCCACACAATTTGTTGAAGAGAATATCCCTTCTCCACTGAACTGTCTTTGCTCCCTTGTCAAAGAACAGTAGACTATATTTGTGTGGGCCTATTTTTAGGCTGGCTATTATGTTACATTGATATATTTGTCTATATTTTTACTAATACCACAGTGTCTTGATCAACCTTGAAGTAAGGTAGGGTCAATCCATTATCCAAATTTGTTCTTCTTCAGTAGACTGGAGTCTACTTATGTTGACTGAGCCTTTTGGCATACTATATAAACTTTAAAATCATTATGTTGTTATACATACAATAACTAACTAGGATTTTGATTGGAATTGTTCTGAAACTACAGATCAAGTTGAGAAAAATGACATCCTTATAATATTTCCTTCTTATCCATGAGTATAGCACTTCATTTATTTAGATCTCGATTACTTACATCAGTTTTGTAGTTTTCCTCATATAGATAACGTACATATTTTATTAAATTTATACTTAAGTTTTTTGTTGCTAATATGCATGGTGTTTTGTTTTTAATTTCAAATTTCAATTGTTAATAGATGCTATAGGGGAAAACAATTGATTTTTGTATGTTAACCTTGTACCCTAAAACCTCCTTGTAAACACTTATTAGTTCCAGGGGATTTCTGCTGTTGATTCTTTGGGATTTTTTTACATATCATCATATCACCTGTGAACAAATGCAGTTTTATTTCCTCATTCCCAAATCTATATAACTTTTATTGCCTTATTGTATAAGAGTGACAAGAGAGGACATCCTTGTCTTCCTTCCAATCTTATGAAGAAAGCATCCAGTTTCTCACCATTAAGTGTGATGGTGGCTGTAGGTTTTTGGTATATGTTCTTTATCAGTTTGAGGAAGTTGCCCTCTCTTTCTAGTTTGCTGAGAGTTTCTGTCTTTAACGGGTATCAGATTTCATTAAATGCTTTTTCTGCATCTATTGATATGGTCACATGATTTTTCTTCTTTAGTCTGTTGATGTGATGGATTATATTAATTGATTTTTGAATGTCAAACCAGCCTTGCATACCTGGGATAACTCCCACCTGGTTGTGGTGTATAATTCTTTTTATAAATTGTTGGATTTGATTTGCTAATTTTTATTGAAAAATTTCACATCTATGCTAATGAGAGATATTGGTCTGTACTTCTCCTATCTTGCAATGTCTTTGTCTGGTTTGGATATTTAGGTAACGCTGGTCTCATAGAATAAGTTAGGAGGTGTTTGCTCTACTTTTTTCTGGAACAGATTGTAGAGAATTATTATCATTTCTACTTTGAATGTTTGGTAGAATTCACCAAAGAAACCATCTGGGTTTGGTGTTGCTTCAGAAGATTATTTATTAATTAATTTCTTTAATAGATATGGGTCTGTTCATATTTATTTCTCCTTGTGTGACTTTTGGTAGACTGCATCTTTCACGGAATTGCTCCATTTTATCAAAGTTATCAAATTTGTAGCCATAGAGTTTTTCGTAATATTCATTTATTATTCTTTCAATGTCTATAGAATCAGTAGTGATGATACCTCTTTCATTTCACTTTTTTTTATTTTTGAATAGCCTGGCTAGAGGTGTATTAATTTTATTGTATTTTCAAAGAATCAGCTCTTGGTTGTGTTGATTTTTTTTCTCATATTTCATCTTTTCAATTTCATTGATTTCTGCTCTATCCTTTGTTATTTCTTTTCCTCTGTCCACTTTGGATTTAATTTGCCCTACTTTTTTCCAGTTTCCTAATGTGAAGGTTTAGATTATTTATTTAGATCTTTCATCTTTTATAATATTTACATTTAGTGCTATAAATTACCCCTTAAGCACCTCTTTTGCAGCATCCCACACAATTTGATAACTTAAATTTTCATTTACTTCAAAATATTTTTAAATTTCTCATGAGACTTCTTTATTGACCCCTGTGTTATATAGAAGTGTGGTATTTAATTTCCATATGTTTTGAGATTTTTCATATATCTTTCCTTATTGATTTCTAGTTTGATTCCATTGGCCCCTGAGATCATCCTTTGTATGATTTCTATTATTTTGATTTTGTTGAGGTGTGACTAATAGCCCAGGATGTGGTCTATCTTGGTGTCTGTTCTATGTGTGTTTGAGAAAGATGAATTGTTTACAGTTTGGTGAAATATTCTAAAAAAGTCAACTAGATACACATGATGATGGTGCTATACTGTTCAACTATACCATTGCTGATTTTTTGCCTGTGTGATCTGTCAATTACTGACAGCGAGGTGTTGCAGCCTCCAAATATAATAGCATATTTGTCTATTTATCCTTGCAGTTCTGTCACTTTTGCATTCTAAATTTTTATTTTCTTTTGGCAGGGATATAAACATTAAGGATTTTAATGTCTTCCTTGTGAATTGACTCCTTTATAATTATATAAGATCCTTTTTTATCTGTGATAATTTTCCCCACTCTAATATATGCTTTTTCTGAGATTAATATAGCTACTCTAGCTTTTCTTACATTGTGTTAACATGGTTTATTTTTCTCCATCTCTTTTCCTTTCAATCTACCTGTGATATTATATTTATAGTAGCCTATTTTTTATCAATTCTGATAATCTCTGTCATTTAATTGGTGTATTTAGACCTTTTACATTTAAATTGTTTATTGATGTAGTTGAAATAATATCTACCTTGTCTCAACTCTTTCCTATTTATTATTCTTTGTGTCTTTATTTCTTCCACTCTTTTTCTGCCTTTTGTTTTTAATTGCACATTTTATATTATTCCATTTTCTCTCTCAGTATATCAATCACACTCCTTTTAAAAAAATTTATTAATTGTTACAGATTTTGCAATATACATTTACATCTAGGTCCATTTTCAAATAACACTGTATCACCTCATGAATAGTGCAGGTGTAACAGAATATTCCCTCCCTCCATCCCTTGGTACATTGCTGCTGTCATCCATTTTACTTTTCCATAAGCTATAATCATGACATATATTTCTGCTATCATTATTTTGAGCTTATTTCTATCAGTGCATATGTGAGTTTGTATTTGTTCATTTATTCATTAAAGTACTATTGGGTGCTGACAACTTACAATTTTCTTAGGGATAGGCATTTGCCAATTTAAATAAAAGTATTCCCTCCTGAACCATGTAAGTGAATGAAAAATCCTGGTATACTGCTTCCTCAGACATAACTAAAGGTTACATTTCCAATTCTAAGCTATCTCTAACATTCAGTTTGAAATTTTAGAAACAATTTATTGTTGAATTTTGGGCTTGTGCCACATTTTCATCATGTTGACAACTATTGTATTCATTCCTTACTTTCATGACTTGCTTGACATGATTCTTTGCCTTGTATGCATTTGAACTGATGTGGGAAAGTCCTGGGTTTGAATCCCGGCTTCAGCACATGCAAGCAGTGTGACCTTGTATTTCCAAACATGTATCTGGTAAAGGATTTATATGCAGAATGTAAAGAGCTCTTACAATTAAATAGTAAAAATAGCAATTAAAAATGATAAAAATGGACAAAAGTTTTGAGCAGACACTTCATCATCAAAGAAGATAAATATATGACAAAGAAACACATGAAAATATGTTCAAAATACCTAGTTATTAAGGAAGTAAAGTCTAAAACTGCAATGATATGCCACAACTCATCCACTGAAATTGCTAAAATTATTATAACAAGAGAAAACAACAACAAGAAAACCTGATGATACAAACTGCTGATGAGAAAGCAGAGGAAGTGAAAATTTCATGTAATTGTGGTTGGAATGCAAAATTGTACAGCCACTTTGGAAACATCTCTGACAGTCTTTCTATGTTAAAATACACCTACCATAAGATCTTGATATCTATGTATTTTTCACATCTAGGTATTTTTCTAAGAGAAATTAGCGTGAACAGACATTCTGCCACATGGTCTTCTTTTCATCTACCTGAACCTTGTGAAGTATACAAACACAGGCTGTATAAGAACATATATGTCATACAAAAATATGAAATAGGCTCCATAATTCATCCAAATTATACCCTTCTCTATTAGGCATTTATTTAGTAAGTCCTCACTCCTGCTTCAACTCCTGAAGGACACATCACTTTTTTTTTTTTTCTTTTAAGCTTATTAGTTACTCTCCTTACAAAATACTTGAAGAAGTGGAATTTTGGGGTATATTTTTAATGGCACAAATAATGTCACAGCAGCTATTGATTAGTATATATAAAAGACAGTCCTTCTCAAGGAAATCTCAGTAAGAAAAGTTACTGACAAGTATGAGAAGAAAATTGAAAGAGTTGCTAAAATAGAGGTTCTCAAAGAGGTTGATAGAGCCAATAGATTGGGACCCTCTAAATCTCCCTGGGGATAGTGACTTGATTCACAGAAGAAGAAGGATTTACTTATTTTAAGAGTTCATGGTAAACAGTGATTTCTCAGTTAGATATGGAATAGCATATTCAGAGAAAAGAGAAAGAACAAAGCATGGCATGCCCAGGAAAGCATTTGCATGTCAGTAACTCACTGATAACATACTAATAGTTGTTTTGGAGATCTGTTGGATGGAATGAAGCTGAAACAGTAATGAAGGGACAACAAAAGAAACTTCATTCACGATCAGCATGCATTATTGTGTGCCTTCTCTGCGTCACTTGCACTGGGCCTGGCTTTAGGGCTTTGTGGCCAAAATAGATAACCTGACCCTGACCTCAGCAAGCTTTATGTTCAAAGTAGGAGGAGCAGAAATTCAGGCCCAGGAGAGGTGTTAAACAAATAATTGGGTAATCCTATTGTGAGAAAATAAAAGTCTGATAAAGTTAAGGGGACACTTCACAGCAACTCCAAAGTCAGAAAAGTTTTTTTGGATGAAATGAGGTTTCTTCTGGAATTTGTATAATGTGGCTCAGATTCTATATGTATTCTTTGAGTATATAGAGTTGTTGAGTGATTATGTTATTCATATGAAAGTTATAGAATTAAATCAGAATTTTAGAAAATTATTTTTAAAATACATTAATGACAGAATGGATGATGATTAGAACAAAGGCAGAGATATTGTGCCAGTTTGAATGTATTACATCCCCCCCAAATGCCATTATCTTTGATGTGATCTTGTGTGGGCAGACCTATCAGTGTTAATTAAATTGTAATTCTTTGCACCCCACCCAACTGTGGGTGATGACTCTGACTGGATAATTTCCACGGAGGTGTTCGCCCACCCATTCAGGGTGGGTCTGAATTAAATTACTGGAGCACTATATAAGATCAGAGAGAAGGAGCAAGGTACTACAGCCAAGAGGGACACTTGGAAAAAAGCACAGGAGCTGCAGATGAGAGAGAGTTTGAATAGGGCCGTTGAAAGCAGACTCTTGCTCCGGAGAAGCTAAGAGAGGACAAATACCCCAAGTGCAACTAGGAGTGACAATATTGAGGAACTGCAGCCTAAAGAGGAACGTCCTGGGAGAAAGATTTTTTGAAACCAGAACTTTGGAGCAGATGCCAGTCACGTGCCTTCCCTTCTAACAGACGTTTTCTGGACACCATTGGCCATCCTCCAGTGAAGGTACCTGATTGTTGATGACTTACCTTGGACACTTTATGACCTTAAGTCTGTAACTTTGTAACCAAATAATCTCCCTTTATGAAAGCTGATCCATTTCTGGTGTTTTGCATTCTGGCAGCATCAGCAAACTAGAACAGATATCATTTAGGCAGCAAATGCTACACAATAGACAAAGTTTAAGGGCCCAATCCAAGCCAGTTGTAACAGCAACCAAAGGAGTGGATTGATTTGAGAAACTTTTATGAAGTAGAATTAATGTAACATGTATCTCAAAGTAACATAGATTTTATTTTTAATGTGTTTTTCTTAGTTTAAAATGAAAATGGTCAATACTATCCAGGGTAGAGGAAATGGACCCTGCTGGAGATTGTATAAATCATTACATCTCTTTGGGAAACAAGTTTGCAGTATGTTTGAAGTCTTCAAATTATGTATGCCCACTGACAGTTACTCTATTTCTGGGAATCAGTCATATAGAAATAACTGTAAATAAAGTTATTTGCACAGAGAGGCTCAATAAAACATCACTCATAATAGTTAAATAAACAGAAACTGCCTAAATGTTCAATTCAATGGAGGTAGTTAAATAAATTTACATGTGAATTTAAAACATTTTTATACCTTAAATGATATAAATTAAATGCAAAATCAGGTGTTCAGTAAGATCATACTTATTGAATATATGCACAAGAAAAACAGAGGAGATTCATCAATGGTATAAGTCCTTAACTCTTGGTGGTAAGATCAATTTATATTTTTTCTTTTTAATTTATTTTTAAAATAGTTGACATGAACATTTAACATTTATTTCTCAAACTTAAATTTACTTTATTATTCTTAGGACATGGTAACCCATTTATGTGGTGGGAAGGAAAAGAAAATGAAAACCTAACAATAATTCCTACCAGATTTCTGGCTTGAGAGAAAACATAGGACCAAATGAACAGGAGCATATATAAAAAAGAAAGTTGTTTCTTAAATATAGTCTTGTTGAATCAAAAGGGCTGTGAAAAATTTAAAGGGAGATCAGCAAATATTAAAACATAGCCTAGATCTGTACATATGTGAGGAGCAGGAATTGAGGGAGTTCAAGCCTTTTGTCTCTTCTGGACAAGTCAGATTGTGCTGGTTTATATATATTATGTCTCCCAGAAAAAGCCATATTCTTTAATGCAATCTTGTGGGGGCAGATGTATTAGTGTGGATTAGGTTGGAACTTGTTGGTTCAGTGTTTCCTTGTAGATGTGACCCACCCAACTGTAGGTGATAACTCTGGATAACTTCCATGGAGGTGTGGCCCTGCCTATTCAGCATGGGCCTTGATTAGTTCACTGGGGCACTATATAAGCTCAGACAGAAGGAGCGAGCTTGCTACAGCCAAGAGGGACACTTTGAAGAATGCACAGGAGCTGAGAGAGGAGCTGCAGCTTACATAGACATTTTGGAGACCGCCTTTGAAAGCAGACTTTTGCTCTGGAGAAGCTGAGAGAGGACAAACTCCTCAGCAGCAACTAAGAGTGGCATTTTTGAGGAGCTGCAGCCTAGAGAGGAACATCCTGGGAGAAAGCCATTTTGAAACCAGAACTCTGGAGCAGATGCCAGCCATGTGTCATCCCAGCTAAGAGAGGTTTTCCCAATGCCATTGGCCATCTTCCACCGAAGGTACTTGATTGTTGATGTGTTACCTTGGACACTTTATGGCCTTAAGACTGTAACTGTGTAACCAAATAAACCCCCTTTTATAAAAGCCAATTTATTTCTGGTATTTTGCATCCTGGCAGCATTAGCAAACTGGAACAGAGATGAAAGAGAGGTATAATGGGACCAAGGATGGGTGTTAAAAACAAAGTTTAAGAGTTAAATGTTTGAAGTAATTGCTAAGAAGACAGTGTAAATGATGGAATGCAGGTAGAATGGTCTTGAGTGAGGACTGCATATTTAGAGAGATGCAAATACACACACATATGACTTTGTACAATTATTCCCAGTCCAGTTTTCACAATGGAACAGATATCATGAACACTATTATAAATGTTGTTTTTTTGTGGGTTGATTTGTGGTAGGAAGATATAGAAGTCAAATTACAATATGAATATTATAAATTGAAGCATAAACATATTTCATTTAGTGATTTAGTCTATAAAAAGAAAAAATATCTTACTGGAAATAAGATACATTTACACAATTTTCCACTTTGTGCTCTCATGGAGTAACTTGAAGGAGAACAAAACTTCTGCTGAAACACACTAGGAGAATCAGTTTATATATAAGTCAAAATCAAACAAAATAAAAACAAAGTTCTGGTTGAAGGCTTTGGATAAATGCCTAGGCACATGGCACCTGAGGGACAAAGAACCCAGAGAGAAGGTAAGGGCACCAAGGCAAGCCAATATTCTGCAGCCACTTTTTCCCTGCCAGGTATTTACCAATACTTGGTTCATGGATAAAGGCTGGGAATCAAGGAAGAGAGGTGACACTCAGAGTCAGAAAAGCTAGCAGATTTGATAATCAATGGTTCAGTAGTGAGCCAAAAAAAAAAGGAAATTCAGGGCTATCAAGGTAGCTAGGACATGGGGAGCCAAGCTCCCCACAAAAAATAGTACAAGGACACAGCTCTAACAAGCTTCAGTTTTCTCTTTTGAGACAAGAATTCTTGAAATATAAAAAGCAGAAAAATAAGATTAAATGCTGTTGAAAATCAATGTTGACATGTTTCTTAGACTTAGGGTGTTAAATCATAGCCTCTGAGGAAAGGCCCAAGCAAACTCAAGGGTATGTCATTTGGAATAACTGGATGGTCCCACACAGGGAGCCAGGATAAATGAGAAGTAAATTAAGCTTTGAGAAAACTACAACTAAGACACAAGGTACACAACGCCTGACATTCAACAGCAAAGGTAGACTGTGATTAGTTGAAGATGTGTACGCTACAACTTAAAGAATCCACTAAATAGACACAAAAGAAAAAACTAGAACTAATATGCTAAAAGGAGAATAAAGTAAAAAAAACACTCAATTATTCCAAGAAAAGAACAAGAGGAAAAGGAAATGGAGAACACAATGGATAAATAGGAAAAAATATGGAAAGATGATAGATTTAAAGGCAATGATACCAATAATCATATTTGATGCAAACAGTCTAAACATCCCAAATGAGAGGCAGAGATTATCAGATTAGGAAAAAAAACAAAATAAAAGCAAGACCTAACTCTGTATTGCTGACATATATATAAACTCAAATAAGATTAAAAAAAGAAAGTATGGGGGAAAAAAGATATATCATGACAACATTAGTAAAATGAAAGTGTGACTGGATATATTAATGTAAGACAATGTAGATGATCCATGTGTAAAAGCTTAAAACAAAAGAGAAATTAGTATCTGGAATTACAGAAAATGAAAACAAAGCACAACATATTAAAATCTGTGGGCTGCCTATAACGCAGAATATAGAGGGACAATCATAGCAATACTTGTACTACAATTGAAGAAAGGCCTCAAACCAATAACCTCAAACTAATCTTAAGATATTACAAAGAAAAGACATGCAAAAGGAGACTGGAAATAAAAGATTGCAGCAATCAATAAGATAAATACAAGAAAAAAAAGAGAATATTTATGGAGCCAAAAGAAGTTATTGGAGAATATAAAAAAAAAAAAAATTGATAAATAGCTAGGCCTAGACTTATAAGTAAAAAAAAAATTAAGATAATACAAATATTTACTATCTGGCTTCAGAAAAATACACATAATCAAAGGGTAATAAGACAACATTATGAACAGCTTTATGCCAATATATTTAATAATTTAGATAATATGGATGAATCCTTAAAAGACCTAAACTCCCAAAGCACTTGAAAGAAAAAGTAGATAACCCAAACAGCACTATATCTAGGGAGGAATCTTCTCACAAATTTAAATCAGGACCAGATGACTTCTCTGATCAAATATTTCAAACATTTGAGGAAGAACTAATACAAATTCTACGAAACCCTCCCAGGAAAATTGATAAGGAGGGAGGCTCTTACCAACTCATTTTATGAGGCCATAATTATGCTATAAAAACAAACAAACAAACAAAAGAAACAGAAAAAATAAATTAGAACAGAAGGAAACTTCTTACCATTATTCATCTTGAACACAAATTAAAAATATTTTAGAAAATTAAACCAAACTATTCATAAAGTAAAACTCATCATGACCAAGTTAGGTTTATCCTAGAAATGCAAGGTTGCTTTAACATTTGATAATTCATTAATGTAATTCATCACATCAACAGGTTGAAATACAAAAATTATGGTTGCTCAGTACAAAAAAAAAAAAAACAAAAAAAAACCCTAATATTCTAGCTGCTGATTTTGCTGAGTAAAATGCTATCCTTCATCTCTGATTCAGAAGCCTCTGGATTTCTACCAGCATCTATAAAACGGTGGCAGAATAAAATGTTACTTGCAAATAAAGTACAAATAAAGTAGAATCTCATTCTCATTACAGCACTCAACACACTGCTGTAGGCATTCTGCAGATGTTTTTACCATCTTAAAGACATTCCTTTCTATTCCTATTTTGTTGACAGTTTTTATCAGAAAATGTTGGATTTTTTCAAATTAGTTTTCTACATTCACTGAAATCATTGCATGATCTATTTCTCATTTTTAATGTTATGTATTAAATTGATAGATTTTTAAATGCTACACAAACCTTGCATTACTGGAATGAACCTCACTCCTTCCTGATGTATTATTATTTTTTTATATTGCTGTATACCATTTGCTAGAATTCTGGTCAGAATTTGTGCTTCTATGGTTATGTGGGATATTCTTCTATAGTTTTCCTTTCTTACATTTCTCTGTTTTTTGGTGTCAATGCAATGCCAGTTTCATACAATGAGATGGGATGTATAACCTCCTCACTTTTTAAAAATGTTTGTGTAGAACTGACATAATTTCTTCTTTAATGATTGGTTGAATTTACCATTGAAACCATCTGAGCCTGAGATTTTCTTTATGTAAGAGTTCCTACCAATAAATTAAATGTGTTTAATAGACATAGGGTTATCTGTGCTACTTATTTTCCTTAGTTGAGCTATGTCAAGGAATATGTCCATTTAATTGAAGTTGTCACATTTATTGCCATAAAGGTTTTAATTTTTATAGTATTTTATTATTCCCCTATTATAACAACTCTTATTTCCTATTTTGATAAATTTTGTCTTCTCTCCTTTTATCCTGGTCAGGGTCACTGGAGGTTTATCAATTTTATTGGTCTTCCCAAAGAAAGAACTTTTGGTTTCTTTTTTTTTTTCCTATTATGCTCCTCTTCTTATTTTATCCTTTTTTTACACCAATCTTTATTATTGCCTTTATTCTATTTATGATGGGTTTAATTTGGTCTTTTTCTAGTTTCTTAAAATTTATGCTAAGGCCATTTAAGACCTATTTTCTTTTCTAATATATGAAATCAGTGCTATAAATTTCCTTCTAAATACTGCTTTATTGGCATGCCAATGAGTATATATACATTTTTTCACTCAATTCAAAATATGTTTATTATCCCTTTTGCTTTCTTCTTTGACTCATGGGGTATTTACAAGTATGTTAAGTAGTTCCTAAATACTTGGTTATAGTCCAAATATCTTTCTATTATTGATTTCTAATTTAATGCCAGAGAATGAATTTGTATGACTCAAATCTTTTAAAATTCATTAGGACTAGTTCTATGACCCAAATTATGTTTCATGTTAGTAAATATTCTATTTGTAATAAAAATAATATATATTCTCTTACCATTTGCTTTAGTGTCTATAAACCACTTTCATTGGAATATTGTTTATAATTTATTGGCTTACCAATTTTTACTGTACTTGCTCCATGTGTTATTGAAAGAGTGGTATTGAAATATTTGAATATAAATGTGATTTTTACCATTTATCTTTATTTTTATCACTTATGGTTGCATGTAATTTTAAGTTCTGTTAAGTGCATAACCATTTAGTGTCTTATGTCCCCTTAAGGGACTGACTTTTTTATAACTATGAAAATAGCTTCTCTTTGTTAATAGTCTTTTCTTTGAAATCTACTTTTTCTTATATTAATATAGCCACTTTTTCAGCCTTTCTTGGGTTATTTTCATAATTTTCTTAATACTTTCTTATTTTTGTCTTCATATTTAAAGTGAGTTTCCTAAAGCCAGCATATTGATGGGTCTTAATTTTATCCAATTTGCTAATCTCTGCCTTCTAATAATGGTGTTTACATCATTTACATTTTAAGAGGTTACTGATACGGTTTGGTTTAAATCTACCTTTTTACTACTTTTTTCCTTGTGTTCAATTTCTACTTTGCTCCCCCTTTCCTCTTTTAATGTCTTATGTTGGATTTAGTAACATTTGTGATTCCATTTAACTCCTTTTTTGACTTTTTATATTCTTTGTTATTTTACTGTTTCCTTTAGAGTTTATACTATATACCTTTATCTTATCACAATTCATCTTTAAGTGATATTATACAATTTCATGTTTAATATGAGAGCCTTAAAAGAGTTTACTTGCATTTCTCCCCTCATGGTCTTTGTGATCTTTTTGCCATGTGTTTTACTTCTGCTTATTTTATAAATGCTATATTATTAATATTTAACACCCAATTATCTTTTAAACATTTTTAAATCACATGAAAAATATTTTAAACTTTTGACTTAGTTGCCGTGTCTGATGCTCTCCATTTCATGTGTTGTGTGACTGATACAATCTAGGGTGACCCCAAATAAGTATAATTCCTTCAATGAATGCAGGTGGAACCTGTAAATTGTTCCTAGCCAATAGAATATGGGAACAGTGAAGATATTTTATAGATGCTATCACTGTCCCAGAAGAGTTGGTTCTGAGTTAATCAAATGAGAGATTATCCTGGGTGGGCCTGACTTAATCAGGCACAAAACTTAGAATGTAAAAGTCAGCAATACTCTCTAGTGCTTGTCTTGAAGACAGAAGCTGCCACAAGTTCCAGAGCTACAAGGAAATGAGTTCTTCAAACAAGAAACAAGCTTGGAAGAGGGCCCTAAATTTTAGATGAGACCATAGCACTGGCCAATACCTTGATTTCAGCCTGGTGGGATCCTGAACTGAGAACCCAGTTAAGTTCTTCTTATACTCCACCCCCCACCCCACCCCCACCCCTACCCCCCACAATAAACAATCCTTTCCATCCCCTGGTAACCTTTAACTTACTATCTCTGCAAATTTCCTATTTCTAGTCACCTCTGATAGTGATGCATAATATCTATCCTTATGTGCCTTCCTTATTTCACTGAGTATACAGTTTCTAAGCTTCTTCAATGTTCCATCACATCTTATAACATTATTTTTATGACTGAACAATATTCCATTGTGTGTATGTATCACAGTTTGTTTATCCATTCATTTGTTGATAGACACTTGGGTTGCTTCCAGCTTTTGGCTAATATTCATAATGCTGCTATAAACATTGGCATACAGTATTTGTTTCAGGCCATGTTTTCACTTTCTTTGGTTATATACCTAGAAGTGAAATTGCAAGGTCATGTAGAAATTACAAATCTAACTTTCTGAGGAACTGTCATATTGATTTCCACAACAGCTACATCATTTACATTCCCATCAACAGTGTACTTGTGTTCCAATTTCTCTGCATCCTCTCACTTGTTGTTTTCTGTGTTTTTTAATAATAGTCATCCTTACTGGTGTGAAGTGATATCTCATTGTGGTTTTGATTTGGATTTCCCTAATGTTTAATAATGTTTAGCATCGTTTCATATGCATATTGGCAATTCCTATGTCTTCTTTGGAGAAATGCTTATTCAAGTCCTTTACCCATTTTTAATTGGGTTGTTTGTCTTTTCATTCTTGCATTGTAAAAGTTCTTTATTTATTTTGGATATTAAACCCTTATCTGATATATGATTTGCAACTATTTTCTCTCATTCTGTAAATTGTCTTTCACTTTCTTGATAATTTCCCCTGGTGCACAGATGTTTTTAATTCTGATGAAGTCAAATTTATGTTTGTTATTTTTTCTTTTGTTGATCATGCTTTTGGAGTCATATCTAAGAATTCATTGCCAAAAGTCAGGTGACAAAAATTTGTCTCTATGTTATCTTTAAAAGTTTCACAGTTGAAGCTTTTATATTTAGTTCCTTGATCAATTTAGAATGTATTTTTATATAGTGTGTGGTGGCAGACTAACTTCATTCTTTTGCATATGTTCATACAGTTTCCCAACACCATTTGTTGAAGGGACTATAATTTTCCCATTGCATGTAGTTAGGACCCTAGTCAAAAATCATTTGGTCCAGACGTGTGGGTATATTTATTGCTCTAGTTTGCTAACGCTGCTAGAATGCAAAACACCAGAGATGGATTGGCTTTTATAAAAGGGGTTTTATTTGGTTACACAGTTACAGTCTTAAGGCTATAAACTGTCCAAGGTAATGCATCAGCAATCGGGTACCTTCACTGGAGGATGGCCAGTGGTGTCTGGAAAACCTCTGTCATGTGGCTGGCATCTGCTCCAAAGTTCTGGTTTCAAAATGTCTTTCTCCAAGGACATTCTTCTCTAGGCTGCAGTTCCTCAAAAATGTCACTCTTAGTTGCACTTGGGATATTTGTCCTCTCTCAGCTTCTCCAGAGCAAGAGTCTGCTTTCAATGGTCATCTTCAAACTGTCTCTCATCTGCAGCTCCTGTGCTTTCTTCAAAGTGACCCTCTTGGCTGTAGCTCCTCTTTAAAATGTCACTTTCGGCTGCACTGAGTTCCTTTTGTTTGCCAGCTCATTTATATGGCTCCACTGATCAAGGCCCCCCCTGAATGAGTGTGGCCATGCCTCCATGGAAATATCTCATCAGAGTTATCTCCTACAGTTGGGTGGGGCACATTTCCATGCAAACAGCTTAATCCAAAAGTTCCAACTTAATCCCCACTAATGTCTGCCCCACAAGATTGCATCAAAGAATATGGCTTTTTCTGGGGGACATAATACATTCAAACCAGCACATTCCACCCCCTGGACCCCAGAAAAACATATTCTTTCCAAATGCAAAATACATTCACTCCATCACAGTATCACAAAATCTTGAATCATTTCAGTAACAAAAGTTAAGTACAAGATCCCATCAAAATCAATTATAGGCATGGCCAGTCCTAAGGCATAATTTTCCTATAGCTGTGGATCTGTGAACCTAGAACAAGTTATGTGCTCCCAACATAAAAAGGACAGACATTCATAGGATAAACATTTCCACTGCCATAAGGAGAAACAGTAAGGACAACAGGGTTAACAGGAGCAAAACAGTTCCTAAAACCCGCAGGACAAACTCCATTAGATTTCAAAGTCCGAGAGTCATTTACAGAACAATGTTGCATCCTTGGGGCTTGAGAGAGCGGGAGTCTAACCCTTCCTAAGGGCCTTTGTGGCAGCCCTTTCCTCTCCAAACACTTGGGTAAGTGCTCCAACATACCCACACATTGGGGAGACCACCTTCTCGGCCCCACCCTCCTCAAACATCGGGGCAGCTCCCGGATTCCCTTCCATCTCCAGGGCACACGCTCAACCCCTTCAGAACAGTGTGGTGGCAGCCAGGCTCTCCCCAATTCTCTGGGAATGTGCTCCACCCTCTTTGGGGCTTGGGGTGGCAGGACATTTCCTGAGCATCGAGGTGGAAAGCCGGCCCTCAACCTCCAGGGAAAACTCACCCTTTCCATGCGTGTGGGCTGCTCCGCTCTCCCAGCCTGAGACCTCTTGACTCCAGACCTCAAACTCCATGGCTCTGTCACTGAAGAAATTTTTCCTTCAATTTGTTCCTTGTCTTTCTCCTCCAGTCTTGACTGGCAGCAGCTCTGTCTATAAAGATCTCACAAAAATTCTGTTGCCTTCACATGAAGCACACAGGTGTCAAAGCCATCAGACAATAGGACTTTCCACAAATCCTTTCTACTTATCTCCTTTTCCAGTCTTGGCTTGTACTGAAATGGCGGGTTCCATGTTTGGTTATATACTCGCATTGGGCTGTAGCTTCTGGGATTCCACTCCCTGGAAGCCTGTAATTTTCCAAGCCATCAGCTTCTGGTTTCTTTGAACCCAAGAGCTCAGTTCTAAGTTTACCTCTCTCCACTCGCATTGTACTATAAGCTGCAAGGAGAAGCCGGGATACATCCTCCACACGCAGTCTGGAGATCTCCTCAGCTAAGTATTCCAGGTTGTCACTTTCAAATTCTTTCCATCTAACACCAGGACTCAATTCTGCCAAATTCTCTGCCACTTTAAAACAAGGATCACCTTTCTTCCAGTTCACAACAATACATTCGTCATTTCTGTTCAAGTCCTCGTCAGAAGTATCTTTAGAGTCCATATTTCCACAAACAGTCTCTTCAAAGCAGTTTAGGCTTTTTCTATCAAGCTCCTCACAGTTCTTCCAGAATCTTCCCCTTATCCATTAAAAAAACCGTTCCAACATGTTTGGTATTTGCCAACTCAGCAGCACCAGCACCCCCTCTCGGCACCAAAATCTGTTCTAGTTTGCTAATGCTGCCGGAATGCAAAATACCAGAGATGGATTGGCTTTTATAAAAGGGGGTTTATTTGGTAACACAGTTAAGGCCATAAAATGTCCAAGGTAACACATCAGCAGTTGGATACCTTCACTGGAGGATGGCCAATGGTGTCCGGAAAACCTCTGTTAGCTAGGAAGGCACATGGCTGGCACCTGCTCCAAAGTTCTGGTTTCAAAATGTCTTTCTCCAAGGACATTCCTCTCTAGACTGCAGTTCCTCAAAAATGTCACTCTTAGTTGCACTTGAGGTATTTGTCCTCTCTTAGCTTCTGCAGATCAAGAGTCTGCTTTCAAGGGCCATCTTCAAACTGTCTCTCATCTGCAGCTCCTGTGCTTTCTTCAAAGTGTCCCTCTTGGCTGTAGCTCCTCTTCAAAATGTCACTCTCAGTGACTGCACTGAGTTCCTTCTGTTTGCCAGCTCATTTATATGGTTCCACTGATCAAGGCCCCCCCTGAATGGGTGTGGCCATGCGTCCATGGAAATATCTCATGAGAGTTATCACCTACAGTTGGGTGGGGCACATTTCCATGCAAACAACCTAATCCAAAAGTTCCAACTTAATCCCCACTAATATATCTGCCACACAAGATTGCATCAAAGAATATGGCTTTTTCTGGGGGACGTAATACATTCAAACTGGCACATTTATGGACTTCAAATTCTATTCCATTGGTTTATTTGTCAGTCTTTAAGCCAGTTCCATACTGTTTTGATTACTATAACTTTGTAACACAATTTGAAATTGCGACGTGTGAGTCCCCAAACTTTTTTCCTCTTTTTCAAAATTGATTTGGCTGTTTGAGACCCCTTGTGGTTCCATATTTTTTCTATTTATGCAATTATGCTGCTAGAATTTTTATAGGGATTCCATTGAATCCGTGGATCACTTTGGGTAATATTCACATCTTAACAATATTAACTCTTTCAATCCATGATCATGGGATATCTTGCCACTTATTTAGGTCTTTAATTTTTCAGTAGTGTTTTTGTATCTTTGACTAAATGTATTCCTAGATAGTTTATTCTTTATGTGCTACTATAAATGAATTGCCAATACTCTTGGCCCACAGAAACTATAAGATAATAAATGTGCTATTTTTCTTTGTTTTTTTTCTTGTTTCTCAATGAATACTGCCTTTGTTTCCTGATTTCCAAAGTTTTGACACACTGTTTTATTTATTCTTTCCAGCATTGTAGTTGAGCACTTTTTATGATGTCCTTAAAATACAATTCTAGAAAATACAAGCTAATCTCTAGTGACAGAATTCACATCAATATTTGACAAGGTTTGTGGTAGGGGAAAAGGGGGAATGAATTACAAAGAACCTTATAAAAAGGTTTCATGGGGGATAGAAATATTGATTAATACTTACAAATCTTTGTAAGACTCAGATTTCATCCAATATTACATTATAAATATGCACTGTTTATTACATATAAATTATACCTTAATAAAACTTTAAATATTGAAAAAGAATCACTTGCATTTTCATACACCAGCAATGAGCAAGCAAATACAAAATGACACCAGTTTCAATAGAAATATTACAATCCTAAGCATAAAATCATAATCCATAAACAATATTGAGGAAATTAAGGAAGAGCTAAACAAATTGAGACACAAACACACATCATTGCAAAGAAACCTAGTCAATTATATTTCTGTGGAATATGACAAGACACACACACACACACACACACACACAAATAAGACCAATGCAAACTTGAGGAAGAAAAACAAGTCTAAAGAACTTAAACTAAGAGATATCAAGAACTTTTATATTCAGTGATAAAGAGTGCTTAGTGTTGACACAAGTAAATAAACAAACATTGTAAATTATAGTGCTGGATTAGCTGTTTATCCATTTTGAAAATAAATTTTGAAACCTACCTCACCACATTCAAAAACTAATTGCATTTTTTTGCAATCTAACATTTCCATTTAAATCACATTCAGATACATGTTTCAGTAAATTTTAGATTGTATATATGGTAACAGATTAAACAATTTTTTTAATATCCATGGAATTACACTACCCTAAGTTAACACGTACTATAGTTAATAGTATAATTATAAAAATGTGCTAACATGAATTGTTTTAAGTATTACACACCAATGCAAGGTTTTAATAATAGTGTTGTTTGGGATATATTATGGCCCCCAGAAAGCCCATGTTATTTAATACAATCTTGTGGGGGCAGATTTATTAATCTTATGATTAGGGTAGAAACTTTTGATTAAGTGTTTCCATGGAGATGTGACTCACCTGATTGTGGTGATATTTTTGATTAGATTATTTCCATGGATATATGGCCCACCCATTCAGGGTGGGTCTTAATTAGTTCACTGGAGTATTTAAAAGAGAAGCTAAAAGCCAACACAGACCCAGATGAAGTGGACATTTAAAGATGCTGGAAGATGCAGACAGAAGGGTTTGTGGAGATGCTAAGTGAAGAGACACCTAGAGACATTCTGGAGAAACCATGTTGAAATGCAACCTGGGAGCAAAGGGACAGCAGACGCCAACCACATGCCTTCCCAACTAACAGAGGTGTTCCAGACGCCATTGGCCATTCTTCAGTGAAGATATCCTCTTGTTGGTGCCTTAGTTTGGACACTTTTATGGCCTTAGGGCTATAAATTTGTAACCAAATAAACCCCCTTTATAAAAGCCAATCCAATTCTGGTATTTTGCATAATGGCAGCATTAGGAAATGGGAATAGGTGATATTTGGGAATCCTGTATTTTATGCATGATTGTTCTGTACACCCACAACTTCTCTAATGAAGAAAAATAAAGAGTACAGAGAAAAAAAGAGAATAAAAGAACAGCAAAAAAAAAAAAAAAAAAAAAAAAAGCAAAAGTAATTCCAGTTGGATTCTGGATTTAATAAGAACAGAAAAATAATGATGTTTCTATAATAACATGGGAATAACTTTGTAACTGTAAATAGGGATCAAAAATCATTAAACAAAAGATTGATAATTTGAGCCACATAGAAATTAAGAGCTTTTGTTCATTAAAAGACATAATTAGAGAATGAAAATTTGAACCTCAGAGCTGGAGATGATATTAGCTGTGCCTATCTTATATAAAAAAGGACGTTGTTCAGATTTGCTAATGCTGCCATTTTGCAAAACACCAGAAACGGACTGGCTTTTATAAAGGGGGTTTATTTGGTTACAAAATTACAGTCCTAAGGCCATAAAGTGTCCAAGGTAACACATCAGCAATCGGGTACCTTCACTGGAGGATGGCCAGTGGCATCAGGGAAACCTCTGTTAGCTGGGAAGGTGTGCCGGTTTGGATGTATTATGTCCCCTAAAATGCCATGTTCTTTAATGCAATCTTGTAGGGGCAGATGTATGAGTGTTCATTAGGTTGGAACCTTTTGATTCCATGGAGATTTGACTAGTAACACCTTTGATTAGGGTGAGACCTGTTGATGGGATTGTTTCCGTGGAAGTATGGCCCAGCCCATCCAGCTTCGTTCTTGATTTAATTACTGGAGCTGTATAAAAGTTCAGAAACAGAAGGACTTCAGAATAGCTGCAATTTAAAGAGACATTTTGAAGATGGCCCTTGAAAGCTGACACCAACATTTTGGAAAACGCCATTTTGAAATGCAACCTGAGAACAAGCATTACCAAACCGGAACAGAAGGCATATGGCTGGCGTCTGCTTGCTCTCAGGTTGCGTTTCAAAATGGCATTCTCCAAAATGTCAGCATCAGCTCTCAATGGCCATCTTCAAAATGTGTCTTTCAACTGCAGCAGCAAGGTCCTTCTGTCTGAGCTCTTACATAGGACTCTAATGATCAAATCAAGACCCAGGCTGAATGGGCAGGGCCACACCTCCATGGAAATAATCTAATCAAAGGTATTACCCACAGTTGGGTGGATCACATTTCCATGGAAACCACCTAATCCAAAGATTCCAACCTAATCAACACTAATATGTCTGCTACCACAAGATTGTATTAAAGAACATGGCATTTTGAGGAACAAAATACATTCAAACAGGCATAGACATGCATCTCAAATATAAAACAGCTCTTATAAATCAATGACAAAAGGAACAATCCAGTGAATATGGGCAGAAATCTTGAATAGACACTTCAGTCTGAAATCACTAATAAACATGAAATGGTTCAAGTCCATTGTTCACCAGAGATATCTCATTTAAAACCTTCATGCATAAGGATGGATAAAATGAAAACCAACTAAACGTGGAAGTATAGGCAAGGATGTGGAGCAAATAAAAATTTAATCTGCTTGTGGGATGGCAAATTAATACAACCAATTTGGAAAATGTTTTGATAATAGCTACTAAAATTTAAAATATTTATACTCTATTACCTGGAGATTTCCTTCTTAAATATACGCTAAGCAGAAATTCATATATGTATTCACAAAAGACATAAATTAGTATGTTTATTCTAGAGCTATTTGCAATGGCCTCATCTTAGAAATAACCCAAATGTCAATTAACAATAGAATGGATAAACAAATTTTGTGATTCATTCCATAGAATGTTATAAAGCAGTGAGAATAACAATCTATTGATATGCATGATATCTTGGAGAACTCTCACCAATGTAAAATTGAGCTAAAGAGAACAGACATTAGAGAGAATCTACTATATAATTTCATGGGTAATAGTAAACTACAATTTTAGAATTAGTGATATGGTTTACCTTCAGTAATGGGATAATGAAAGGAAGGTGCATAAAGTGACAGTTCTGTGATACTTGTAATGTTCTATTTTTTTATCTAGGTGCTGGTTGAAAAAGTGTGTTCACTTTGAGAAAATCCAAATATGATTTATGTACCTTTCTGTATACTATAGTATGTTATAATTCAGTAAAAAACTTGACCTAAAGTAAATTTCAATCATGTGGTTTAGTGCTTCTTTGCAATTTCGTGTTGAGTATCCTTTTAAGAACTATATGTTTTTTCACTGAAAACTTGAAAAATACGCAATAAAAATAACACCAAAACATTCAGCAACAATTACAAAACACTCTATCATTTATACTTATAAAAACTTCCATAGTTTTGTATTACTCAATTCTACACCTTTCAAAATCTTGTTGACTCTTGATAAACTTTTGCTTTGAAAAATTCTCTTATTTCTTCTAGGCATAAAATTCTTCCACAGTTTAGCAAATTTATGATCTTACTTTGGTTGGACTTGATGTAAACCTCTACTTGTTACCTCTTAATTGTAAATGTAATCTCATCCCATACTGCATTAAGTCTGTCATCTGTGTCAGGGAAAGAACTATAACTGTAGTATAATATCATGTAGGTATACATGATATTTTTAACAGAAGTTTTTAATTAGAACAAAGTTATGCCATATACCTATTAAATATTTGTATACTTACCCACCTTCACAAAACAGTAGATATTCACTGTTACTTATATATTATCTCATGCAACATGTTAGCCTGAATGGTAATTTCATTCCATTTTTTTTTTTCAGAAAAATATGTTGGCCATACATAGGTTACATAGTCATTTTAGCAATTTAACCTAAATTTATCCCATGTGTTAATGAAAACAAATTAGAGAAACAATCTCTTCTCTTTTTTCAAGCATATATTCTGAAATAAGGAAACCACCTTTGAATATATGACATTTGCAATTGAATCAAAGAGAGAATAAAATGTATTTTGAAACTGTTCTGTCTTCTTATAAGCTTTCTTTAAAATACCAAGGGCAAAAAATCATAAAATTTACTTTTCATTTTGAAACGATTTTGCATCTAAATCAAATTCTAACATGTTCAAGATGCTTGACAAACACTTTTAAATCAACAAAACAAGTATAATAAGATGATAAACGCCTTGTGCGTATGTGTGTGTGTGTGTTGCAAGTATATATTTATCACAGGAAATTACCCTCTGTTTCCAGCTGGGAATTGTTTTCAAGGAGAATGGGTTTTGCTCAGTTTATTTCTTACGCATATTTGTGGAAAATAATTGAAAATTCTTGCTGTTCATTCCCAGGGATTCTTTTAAGTAAACTTCTAATATCCAGCAAAAGAAGTAAGTAGAAGGAACAATTTATCTCTGGGGTTGCCTAGGGGTTGGTTTCTACATAAAGGGGAGAAATGCACACAATGTTTTAACCGATTGAATGATTTAAGATTTTCTGACAGATGTGACCTTGTTGATATTTTCAACATTGGATCATTTGTGTAGACCTCATCTGGTTTCATGCCCCATTTTAATGTTTAATTACAAAAATATGTGTTCTATACTAGCTTGTAAAAAAAAGACGTTAATAAAAATGTTGGTGCTTTGTGAATTAGATAGCAATAAAATGAATAAGTAAATAAAATATATAAAACTTTTCTTTTTTCTGTTGTAATAAAACCTTAGCATTTAAAATGTATTCATTATTTGAGGTAAGCATAAATATCTTCAAATTCTATTTATGTACACAGCAAAGAAACAGATACAATCATGAATTTGGGTTGAATAAATTTAGGTATATAGCCTTCCTGAACATTAATCTCCCACAAAACTATTTCTATCCCACAATTAAAATTTCTATGTTGTACATAATATTCTTCCACACTTCTGCAGAGATCCCAAATCTACTAATCTTTCTAGGTCAAGATCAATTTATGTTTCTCCATAATCATTTTTCTAATCCCCATAATTGCAAGAAGTACTGCTTCTTTGAAATGCCTTACTATTTTAGCAGTATCTTCTACCAGTACATTTAATACAATACTTTTTTCTTGACATAACTTTTAAAGTCATTTTTACTGTTATTTTTGTAGGTAGGTACTAAAAGGCTAGAAATCTGAGTCTACAACTTGCTGTACCATAAGATTCCAAAATGTGTCCACATCTATAGTATTTATTATTGCTAACTTGCTGAATTACAAACATAGAATGCATCTTTTTTTTCAGTAACTATTACCAACTCTTTTCTATTAAGTTATAACCCCCTGGCTTCCAGAGAGTAATGAGATTAATGATAACACAGGCTAATTCTGTATATTTTCTGTTGCTTTCTGCTATTAAGGTCAAGTGCTTTGCATTTTAAAACTTTGATTTCATATTTGATTTTAAACTCACCCCTTCATCCTGCACAAGATAGAGCTTTGGTGATTTGGAATTCAAAAGGTACACAGTCTTCTCCTCATGACTTTATTTCTGTCTTAGACCCTCCTCTCACATCGAACCTGAAAGCAATTGTGGAGTTTCAGTAGCCATGGCCAGTAGGAGGAGAAGGGAAGCAGCCTTAGAGACACACAGGCAAGTCCCATGTGAAGTCAGATACACAGGGAGAACTCAGCCAGGTGAAGACAGAGGCAGAGATTGGAGCAGGGTCCCTAAAGGAATGCAGGGATTGTTGAAAACCACCTGAAACTGGAAGAAGCAAGAGAGAATTCTTCTCTAGAGCTCCCTGTGGGAGCTTGACTTTGGAATTCTGATCTCCATAACTCAGAGAAAATAAATTTGTGTTGTTCAAAGCCACCCAGTTTCTTGTACTTTGTTAAGGCAGCCACAGCAAACTAACACAAGTTTCTTCCATGTATGTGCAGAATTATTTCAAGGTATTTCACTACACATATGCAGTGAGTATACTTAAATAATTTTAAATTCCCGACTCACTATTTTTTGGTGAGCATCTTTATCAAAATGGTTTATTATAAATTTTGCATTGTGTGAACATAAATGCATTTCAGTAAAAATTGTGAAAGTTCACTGTACATATCAAAGCTAAATAATTTCTCAAAATGAAACTGCTGATGATCTTTTGTATGCTGCATTCACCCTAGAAGATATATATTACTTTACTATTATTTGCCTCTTCCTTCTCCTTTTACATTTCTAGTTGGACAGTGTCTTCATTCTCACAATCTTCTTTACCTTTTTAATTACGATTTTAACTAATATTTTGACTATAGTGATTCCATTCTCTGCTTTCATATTTAACCATCAGATTTTTAGTTTCCATCCCATATAGTAAGAGTTTTTGACATTTCAAAGTATATACAAGTCTCCTCTGTTTCTGTTTATGTTTGACTTCAACTAAAATAGTTTCTACACTCATATTTTAATTTTAGGTGAAAAATATGTAAAAGCAGATTTAATCTGATAGTTAGACATATAGAAGAGTAATTCAATTTCTGTTTAAAATTGACATTTTGTATTAAGCTAGGTAACTATTATGTTTACTCATACATTATATATACATTTATTTATACACTTTATTATATATAGTATATATACTCATATACTCTATGTATTCACATACTCATATATACACACGTATGATATATATTGTAAGGGGTCTTTGCAGGTGAGAGCCCCTGAGACACAGTTTCAGTACCTTCAAGTTAAATCTGTTGCAAACAAGCTTTTCTCACAATTGGTGAATATGAATACCACATTAGTATTTTACCAATGTTAGTCAAAATGAAGCAAAAATGTAACTGTGAAATTCATTCATGTAGAATATAAATCTAGAAATTCAGATTTACAATAAAGTCATTCATTTATCATCCACTCAAAAGTAGTAAATGCAAAAATAGTGTGTGCTAAAAATATGAAAGTATAAAACAAACCGATAATTTGTGCTACAAAATTAGAGCAAGATGTGGTAACCTTATTGAACAACACAAATCATGATGAAAGAATATGAAGAAAACATGCAAATACATGAACTAAATAAAATAAAAGTTGCAGTTTAATTTATGTGTGTTTTCCCTAGCCAGCATGGAATAGAAATGCCCCATGGTGTTATAAATATATGCTATACAAAAGAAGAAAGAATAATGCCTTCCAATGTTTTCTGTTATGGTGAAATCACCAGCAAGCAAACATCAGAAAGTGGCAACAAAAAACAAACTTCATAGGCCAAAAATTTATTAATACAGATAAAAATTTAGCAATTTGTTATAGAAAACAAATTAACCTATAGTATTCTTCCCAAGAATAAGAGGAAAATGAAAAACTGGGCATCCATAAATCTATCTCACCACAATAATATACTGAATGGTTAAACAATATGATTGTACTAGTATATATATTTAGAAAGCATCTATAAACTTCACAGAAAAAAATCAATAGCCAGTCTATATTTGAAAAGTTAAAATATCCAAATGTCATGCCTACTCAATATTATAAAAAAATATTTTTGGAAACAAATAATGTCGTTTTTTAAAAATGCTTTCTCAAATAAATTAAAATCAAAATAGCAATGCTCATTATTATTAATGTCCTTCAACGTTGTCCTATACAGTCTAGTCAGAAAAAAAATGAAGCAAAAGAGAGAAGCCAAAATATCAGAAGGGTAATAACATCTTTTTTTTCAGACAGAATGATTATACACAGATGACCACAGAATGATGTTAAAATTATAATAGTGTTATACATAGAGGTTTCAGTAAAGTGCCTTAATACAAAATATTATTATAAAATTCAATAATTTGTCCTTATAATAGGAATAAACAACTAGAAATTGCAATAAATCAAGACTTTTAATGCCAATTTTAAGTTCCTAATCTTTCATTTTAAATCAGCATTAAGAGGATAGACTATTAAGTAAATAAACACTTTGGAAACAAAGATCAAATGTACTAAATGATTTAGATACATATCTCACATACCATAAAATAAATTCTAAATGTACTAAAATGCTACATTTTTAGAAAATGTATAAAAAGATACAATGTATAAAAGAATATGGGGGAGAATATTTAAAACAATCTTATTTGAGGAAGGAAATTTTAAGCAATCTTTAAAACATAAAACCCATAATAAATACAGGAGTGGTAGTTTTGATCACAGTTAATAGATATAAATTCTAAGGATATATTTCAGCCTATATTTGAAGCATATAACTGTTCAAGTTGAATTAAATGATTAAAAAACACACTTCTATGATACAATGAATTATGACAATCTAATCAAAACATGGGCAAAGAAAATGAATGGGTAATTCACCAATGACAATAAATCAATAACGTGTGTGTGTGTTTGTATATATGATGCTATTTTTTTTAAAATTCAATTTCATTGAGATATATTCACATACCATACAATCACAATCATCCACTGTGCACAGTCAGTTCACAGTACCGTTATATACTTGCACATTCATTACCACAACCAATTTTTGAATATTTTCATTACCACACATGAAAAAGAATAAGAATAAAAGTTAGAGTAAAAAAGAACACCCAAAACATCCCACACTCCCCATCCCTCCCTATTACTCATTTAATTTTTGTCCTTATTTTTCTATTCATCTGTCCACACACTGGATAAAGGGAATGGGAGCCACAGAGTTTTCACAATGACATGGTCACACAGTGTAAGCTGTATAGTTATACAATTGTCTTCAAGAATAAAGGCTGTTGGGCTGCAGTTTGACAGTTTCAGGTATTTCCTTCTAGCTATTCCAATACACTAAAAACTAAAAAGGATATCTATATAATGAATAAGAAGAACCTCCAGAATGACCTCTCGACTCCATTCGAAATCTCTCAGCCACTGCAACTTTATTTTCATTTCTCTTCCCCCTTTTGGTCAAGATGGCATTCTCAATCCCACAGTACCAGGTCCAGGCTCATCCCTAGGAGTCATGTCCAATATTGCCAGGGAGAGTTATACCCCTTGGAGTCAGGTCCCACGTAAGGGGGAGGGCAGTGGGTTTACCTGCAGAGTTGTCTTAGAGAGAGAGCCACATCTGATCAACAAAGAGGTTCTCTGGAGAATACTCTTAGGCACAATTGTAAGTAAGCTTAGACTCACCTTTGAAGTAACAAGCTTATCATGGCAAGCTCCAAGATCGAAGGCTCTGCCTTCTAAATTGGTAGTTCCCATTGCTTGTGAGAATATTAATTCCCCAAGTGGGGAAATTTAATATTTCTGCATTTTCTCCCAGTCCCTCAAGGGGACTTTGCAAATACATTGTTATTCTCTACCCACGTTACTCTGGGAAGTATTGGGAATTCACACTAACCTGTACAAACCAACAAGATTTCCATATTCAACATTCTATGTAACTGTGTTGTTTGAATAAACTGACCACACAAGTTAAATTACATAGTGTGTTACAAAAAACATAGATTTTGCACCTAATAAACATCTTTTCCTTTGGTCTCACACAGAAGCTGAAGTTTTAAAGACACCAATATCATCCTTCACCCTTTAGTCTGATTTACCTTAATCCTAACCAAGTCCATTTCATTCATATATCTAACTGAAGTATGATCTCTTTTTTTAGAACCCTTAATATTTGTTGTATGGGGTAATGCTGACATCCATAGCTGCTGTACTCTGGCTCTGAGTCTCAGATGTCACATAGATACCCAGAGTTCCAGGGACTGACCAGATTATTCACAAAGAGCTCAGTATCTCAGAATTTAGAACTAGCCATGGCCACTCAGGAATAGATGTAACTGCTGTAAGAACTTACAATATAGGAACCTTTACCATAATCCTTCCCCTGATAACTTATGCTCTCAGACTCAGTTCTCAGAGTTCAAACATTATACTTAGTCCATATTAACGAAACATCACAATGTTTTTCTTTTCATTTCTGGTTTATTTCACTCAATATACTGTCCTCAATGTCCATTTGCCTCACAACTTCACTCCTTGCAGCAGCTCAATATTCCATTGTATGTATACACCACGGTTCATCATTCTGTTTATCAGTCAGTGTACCCTTAGGCCACCTCCATCCACTGTGAATCATGAATACTGACACCATAAACCCCACTATGCAAATGTCCATTCATGTCCCTCTTTTCAGTTCTTCCAAGTATACTCCCAATAACAGGGTTGCAGGACCATATGGCAACCACATGCTTAGCTTCCTGTGGAACCACCACACTGCCATCTAGATGGGCTGCACCATTCTCCTTCCCTGCCAACAGGGAATAGGTACAACCCTTTCTCCACATTTTCTCCAGTACTTTTATCTCTCTGTTTATTTTTACATGGTTTTATTCACACACCATACATTCCATCCTAAGTAAATAATCAATGGTTCCCTGTATAATCACATAGTTATGCATTCACCACTGCTACCTATATAAGGACATTTCCATTTCTTCCACGAAGAAAGAGGAAGAGGTGAAAAAAGAAAACAGAAAAAGAAAGAAAAAAATGACAACTAAAAAGCAACAAAAGAAAAAATAAAACACAATATAAAGTTCAGACAACAATACCAATGCTAAGAACCCCATACACCTCCTTATATCTTCCCTCATACAGACATTTAGCTTTGGTATATTGCCTTTGTTACAATTAATGGAAAATATATACTCTAGATTGCAGTGATTGCATTTTCCCCATAATACCCCATGTTTAATACCTTGCAAAGTTGACATTCATTTGTTCTCCGTCATGTAAAACATTCTTAGTTTTGTACCTTTAATCACAATCGTTGACCACTCCATGCTTCACTATGTTATACAGTCCCAGTCTTTATCTTCTATCTTTCCTTCTGATGTCCTACATGCCCCAAATCTTCCTCTTTCATCCGTACTCACAGTCGTCTTTGTTCAGTGTACTTACAATATTGCGCTGCCATCAACCATTATTGTGCTCCAAACATCTCTTTCTTTTCTTTACCTCTCTGCCTGTAGTGCTCCCTTTAGTATTTCCTGTAGAGCAGGTGTCTTGTTCACAAACTCTCTCAGTGTCTGTTTGTCTGAGAAAATTTTAAACTCTCTCTCATTTTTGAAGTACACTTTTGCCAGATACAGAATTCTTGGTTGGCAGATTTTCTCTTTCAGTATCTTAAATACATCACACCATTGCCTTCTTACCTCCATGGTTTCTACAGAGAAATATGCACATAGACTTATCAAGCTTCCTTGTATGTAATGGATCACTTTTCTCTTGCTGCTTTCAGAATTTTCTCTTTGTCTTTGACATTTGATAAGCTAATTATTAAGTGTCTTGGCGTAGGTCTATTCAGATCTATTCTGTTTGGGGCACAGTGTGCTTTTTGGATCTGTACTTTTATGTCTTTCATAACAAATGGAAACTTTTCAGTGATTATTTCCTGTATTATTGCTTCCACCCCTTTTCCCTTCTCTTTTCCTTCTTGGACACCAATGACACATATATTCCTGTCTTTCATGTTGTCATTCAGTGATCTGAGATGCTGCTCATATTTTTCCATTCTTTCACCTATCTATACTTTTGTGTGTAAGATTGCAGATGTCTGCCCCCCAATTCATGAATCCTTTCTTCTGCCTCTTCAAATCTGCTGTTTGTCTGCATTGTGCTTTTCATCTCTTGCTTTGTGCCTTTCACTGTCATAAGTTCTGCCAATTGTTTTTTCAAACTTTCAGATTCTTCCTTATGTTGCCTAATATCTTCTGTATAACCTTCATCTCTTTTGTCATATTTTCCCTCAGCTCATTGATTTGATTTTTGAATTTATTTAGCATATTTGTTTGAAGATCTTTAATTAGCTGTTTCAACTCCTGTCTCTTATTTGAAGTGTAAGTTTGTTTCTTTGACTGAACCATATCTTCATTTTTCCTAATATGACTTGTAATTTGTTGTCTAGGCATCTGGTTTCCCTGATTACCCCAATCAGATTTTCCCAGACCAGATGGGCCCTGATTTCAGGAGGGTGTAATCAATATCACATTTCTCTGAGGATGAGATCCAGAGGTTGTCAGTCTCTTCTGTGAGGCCTCTAGACCCTGTGTTTTTCCTATCCTATCCAGCAGGGGGTGCTTGTCAGCTCACAGTTACTCACTGGTGTAAAGAGGTGCAGTCTCTTTAATTCTCAGTGGACCCTGTCCTGGCCAGGGGACAAGGGTTCCAGAATCCAAGCTTAAGTTGTTTCTGTAAACCTCCCCCTCCAGGTCCTGGTGTCTGAATACTCTGAGGGAGGGCTGCCACTTGGGCTGGTCCCCACCCCCCTTTTCTTAGAGAAGATACACTCTTTAGTTAGTTATCTGCTATACTTAAATTCATTCTTTGTCTTTCTGACTGTCTTAATTCCACCCTTGCCTGGTAGGGCTGGAAATTGAGAATGCCTGAGGCTTTCTCCAATGACCTACATGGAATGGGAGAGAAAAAAGGAAAAATAGAGAAAGCCCCTTTTCGGAGCCAGTCCCCAGCCCCCCAATTTCACTGGTTGGCTGGTGTTGGGACCTGGTTCTCTGTACCCCCTTTCTTGGGACACAGGCATTTTCCAATATTCTGAGCTCAATCATCTCCAAAAGCCTCTGTTTTTATTTATTTATTTCTCCATCAGCCCCACCTCCTCTCTGCTGAGAGTGACCTCAGGTTTCCTTTCCTGCTTGCTCCAGGTTTATCTGTTTGTAGCTTGTATTCATTAGTCCAAATTGTTAATTAAAACTGCAGTTGGAGCTTGATTGAGTTACTTTCCCTCACTCCAGGTAGCCTGCTTCTTTTTCCTACAGTGAAGTTTTCCAACTCAGCCTGTTGTACCAGTGGGGAGGGGCACCAGCTCTGCAGTTTGGGGAGCTTTATTTACAGTTCTATGCTGCAATCTCAGCCATTTCACCCATTCCAGGCTGGTGTAAGATATGTGTCCAGTCATGTATGTCCGCTAACAGTTGTTCCAGACTATTTACTAGTAGTTCCTGGCTATTTACTGGTTGTTCTAGAAAACTAACTAAATTCCAGACCTCTCTGTACTGCCATCTTGCCTATCATGCTATTTTAAAATACTGATTTCATAAATGGGAATTACAACAATAGTTATTTTCCATAATTTATAGACATAGAAACATGGAAATAAATAAATAACATTGTTTGATACTTCACATCCTCAATTCTCCTTGTTAACAGTAAAGGCAAGAAAAAACAATCATGGCTACAAATATTCACAAGCTCTTGAAACCCAAAGAGAATGGGATTTTCTATCCCATGTGCCAGTTTGGATGTATTACGTCCCCCAAAATGCCATGTTCTTTGATGCAATCTTGTGGGACCAGATGTATTAGTGTTGATTAGCTTAGAATCCTTTGATTGAGTGTTTCCATGGAGATGTGACTCAATTTACTGTGGGTGAGAGCTTTGGATACTTAGTATGGAGGTGTTACCCCACCCATTCAGGGTGGGTGTTAATTGGATCACTGGAGTCAGTATAAAGGAGTTCACAGACAGAAGGACCTCAGAGCAACCAAGAGTGACATTTTGAAGAGTAGCTACAGCTAAGAGAGGACAACATCCCAAGAGCAACATTTTGGAGAATGCCATTTTAAAACGCAATCTGGGAGCAAGCAGATGCCAGCCATATGCCGTCCAAGCTAACAGAGGTTTTCCAGATGCCAATGGCCATCCTCCAGTGAAGATACTCTATTGTTGATACCTTAATTTGGACATTTTCATGGCCTTAAGACTGTAGCTTTGTAACCAACTAAACCCCCTTGATAAAAGCCAATCTATGTTGCTGATGTTTTCACAAACATTGAGGACTGATGGCTTGGTATGCCGAGCCCTCTATCTTGCGGCCTGCCTTTATAAAGCTCATTACTGCAAAGGAGAGGCTAAACCTGCTTATAATTGTGCCTAAGAGTCTTTCCCTGAGCACCTCTGTGTTGCTTAGATGTGGCCCTCTCTCTCTAACTAAGCCACCTTGGCAGGTGATCTCACTGCCCTCCCCACTATGTGGGACCTGACTCCCAGGGGTGTAAATCTCCCTGGCAATGAAGGATATGACTCCCAGGGATGAATCTGGACCTGACATCATGGAATTGAGAACATCTTCTTGAACAAAAGGGGGATGAGAAATGAAATAAAGTTTCACTGGCCGAGAGATTTCAAATGGAGTCGAGAGGTCACTCTGGTGGGCATTCTTATACACTATATAGATAGCCCTTCTTAGGTTTTAATGTACTGGAACAGCTAGAAGTAAATACCTGAAACTATCAAACTCCAGCCCAGTAGCCTTGGCTCTTGAAGACAATTGTATAACAGTTTACCTTAAAAGTGGTGACAGTGTGATTGTGAAAATCTTGTGGATCGCACTCCCTTTATCCAGGGTGTGGAAGGATTAGTAGAAAAATGGGGATAAAAACAAAAAGAAAAATAGGATGGGATGGGGGGATGATTTGGGTGTTCTTTTTTACTTTCATTTTTTATTCTTATTCTGATTCTTTCTGGTATAAGGAAAATATTCAAAAATAGATTGGGGTGATGAATGCATAACTATATGATAGTACTGTGAACAGCTGGTTGTACACCATGGATGATTGTATGGTATGTGAAAATATCTCAATAAAACTGAATTTAATTAAAAAAAAAATCCAATCCATTTCTGGTATTTGCATAACAGAGCATTAGCAAACCAGAGTATCCTAGAACTGGAGTTTCCTTCTCTGACAGAATGACATCAAAAGGAACATTTTTTAACAGAGCAACTGGAATTGCATCATACGTGCAATACCAAGGATATTGTAGCAATTATTTTTCATATAATCCCTTTCATGTATTATTGCCTTCCTCATTATTTCATCCTTTGCTCATTTCACAAATCCCTCCCAAATGCCACCCCAATCTTTCTTCCAATGTAGAATTTCTAAGCCTTTATGTTCCTCTGCTCTTAATAATAATTATAATTATTCTGATGATATCATTAGAATATGAGACAATCCACTTTATTTTTCATTATAATACCATTAACACAGAGATGATAGCCTTATTAAAATTTAAAAATTAAAAATAAGAAGATTGCTGAAAGTGATGGCTGCTCAATTTAATCTCTGCTGGATCCTCTCCCCTCTATTGGGTTGACTCCAAATTAATCTACTTCATGTTTTGTTGCAAGAAAATATAGTTCCCTTATTTGTAAACATGGAAATATCAGTCAATGCAGAACGTTCCTGAGCTTGAGAGACCTGGAATATGTTAATAACACTTTAATCTTAGAACCAGAACATAAATCTGAGTGTAAATCTCTCTCTCTCTCTCTCCCTTTCCCTCCCCCCCTCTTACCACCCTCTTTCTATCTGGATGTAGGTAGAGATAGAAATAGACAGATACATATAAATGTAATCTGAATTAAAATCAAACATATATTTATATGAAATGGAAAGTGTTTTTATTTTGATGAATGTAAGTATTGTAAATGTACTGCCTTGTTTATTGAGATAAAACTAGTGATCAAAGAATACTAATTCAAAGGAAGCATAATTACCTTGAAAATCATATATACATTTGAATATATATTTATACACATGCATTTATATAGCTATATATATTCTAAATTTAGCTTGATATTCCATAGAGTTAACAGAATTTAAATTAAATAGAATACATTATGATTTTGCTAAACATAAGTAATGCAAATGACCTGCCTTTTCCTATTATGTAAAAACAAGTGAATAAGAATCCTGATGGAAAGGAAACACTAATTGTTATCCATAAATATTTAGAAAATTGGACAAAATTTTTAGGCCTTAATGCCTATACTACTGTAAAAAAATAAGTAGGTGGGTATTATCTATGATATTAATTATATTGAATCATTGCTATTGAATATAGAAAAGAGTAGAATTCTCCAGACTCATAGAGAAAATTTATGCAATGATTCTGCAAATAAATGCCATAGGGAAAAGGGGATACAGTTAGAGCAACTTGAACCAAATGATTAATTCACATTTTATTTTATATTATAATAGAGCATTATTGTTTATATTAATTTAGGTAAAACTGATGAAATAGCTGATCATAGTTAGCAGCATGATATTGATATGGAAATCTAGCTCATAAGGAAGGAAAATAATAAACCCTGTGCAGTTCCCATTTACTTAATAACATGAATCTAATATGAAAAATGCATAATTGTTTCTTAGCAAGAGATAATGAAAAGGGATTAAAATCTCTTTATCATGGTTAATATTTGCACTTATCCTCACATGAAGGAATTTCAGAGTTTCATAAAACATGAAGAAAAGGACATTTGATAATAGACTTGTAAAATATCTTTAAAGAAAGTAAATAGAGTAATTATAGATGTGTAATCAGACTATAGAATACAGAATTTATTGCAATGACCTGGGAAATTATATAGGTTGAAAGTTCTAAGAAAAAGAACATGAGACTTGTTTAATACAATTTCAAACGTAACCATGATGGAAAGGCCTGTAGTTTTCCTTACATACATATTATAAAAAATATATGTTTTTCAACTGCACTGCATTTAAGTGGAATAGTCTAAAAAATTCTACCTTGAAAATCATGGAAGATTATTCTTTAATTTCATCACTCATGACATTAAATCCAAAGGAAACTCTCATAGTAACGAACATTTACTTATTACTCAGTTCTGTGCTCTTTTATGTTTCTCCTACAGCTTTTTTATATATGTTCAATTATCACCAAATATTATACACAAAAAAGCAAAACAAAATAATTCACAAACCAGCTATGGCTTTCCATATTTATTTCACCTTTTTTTATCATTATTTTTCAAGAAATTAAGCAATTTGCATATAAAACTAAGCCACTGTATACCCCTGGATCTCTCTTTCCAGTACCAGTAGTATTACTGGAGACTATTTTTCAAAACACACCTTTGTTTCCATGTATACATACATAACAAAGTAGAACATTTTTACATATTTTTAAATTTTTTATAAATATTGGCTGTATCATTTCACAACTTGGTTTCAAGATATATCTATGTTATTAATACAAATCTGGTTTATTCACTTAACCATTGTATAATGATCCATTCTATAACTATTTCACACATTTTGTTAAATTCAATATTTGGATATATAGTTTGCATATAATAGGGAAAAATAATATTAACTTAACTGAAAAGGCTTTGATTTTTTCCAAGCAATGTTTGTTTACAGGTTACTAGCATTGAATTCACAGTTCATGGATATGATTACTGAGGGCTTTGTGATTTATTTGTTTGTTTGTTTTTCACTGGACACAATAACACCCAAATAAAATCAAGTTGCTGTTCATAAGAAAAAATAGAATAAATGATGTTTTCAATTTTTATGAGAAACAATGTGACAATAAATATTCTTAAAGATTTATGTTTGCACATATGTACATGTGTTTCTTTAGGGTATATATAGCAGTATAATATAGTTTTATATATAGTAGGATAAATACAGAATGACTAAATAATTTTATTGTCTAAGCTGGTATCAATTTTCTAATACAAAGGGAAATGTTAATTATTATGCAAGGGCATCAGTTAAATACTGACTATTCTATGCAAAACTGCTATTTAGAGTCATCTTAGTCATATGTTCTACGCATCTTCAAATTAACTAGACATTTATAAATTGCAAATTAGTACCAAAGCTATAATAACACTGACAGAATTTGTAAGATTCCTTTGATTTTCACTCTAGCCAAAACTTAGTGTTGTACTTAGTGTTCAATTTTTGCCATTATTTTATATGAGAAATATTCCTTGTTGTTTTAATTACCATTTCTATGGTTACCTGGGAGGATTATGTTTATTAGCTACTCAATATTTTTCTCCTAAAATGTTTGCACAAATCTCTTGTTTGTCTTTGTTCTATTGATTTTTAGTAAATCTCAATACATCCCATGTTTTATGATCACTCCACAAGAGGAGGGGTGGATTCTCCAACCAAATTTTGGTTCGGATTTGACAGCAATGATGTACACACAAACCAAGAGGGTATGACAAGGATTATTACTCACATAATGAACTTTCTGTGGGGAGCAGGGTAGGCTTCTCATACTGCTCTGAAATCTACTTGAAAATGCAGGGGAAGGATCGTGGTTTGTGGTCTTTATGATGGCATGGTGGTGTGAGGCTGAGGCTTTGCACAAGTGGTTTGAACTTCCCGTCAGCACCAATGTAGGGGGCACCTGGGTATCTTAGCAGTTTTCCCAGATGTGGAGCCAAATGGAAAGGGGGAAGGGTAGGGTTTAAAATCTGGCAGCAAACATCAAAAAACTGAGTGACACACTTTATTACAATTCGCTGCTAATGCCTGACTGATGAACGAAATGTCTCATGTTTTCTTAAATTGAATCTGAATTTGCTTAAGTAAGTCATTGTTACAAGCTACATGGCTTACTGCCTGAGACCAGCAAGAGAGATGAAAAGTGCATTGAATGCCTTGTTCTAAAGCCCCACATTGTGTTTTGAAATGTAAAATAAGTGCTTTGCTCATTATCAATTATATCTGGAACTGACATGGGAATAAGGAGTGTGCTTTGGTGGGGCCTTGTATTGTTACATTAGTTTAGTATATAGAGGTACAGATGACCGTAAATTGTGTTTCAGGTATCTGTGAGGCAAGAGATACCCAGTGCTATTTATCCCAAAGGGTACTGCTTTAGATTTTTTTTTTCAAATGTTGTTACAGCCATTTGCAAGGAGACAGCCATTAGCAGTGGCTCAAAAGTCTGTGCAAATGTGCAGATATTCCTGATTTGAGGCCCCCACTGCTAAGATGACCACCTAAAGGTTGGCCCATTGTGCTGAACTTTTGGGCAAATACTTTATTAGGAACATCCCTATAAGAAATGTAAAGAAGCAATCCCTACTGAGCCACAACATGTGTAAAGAGGGTGACAAACTCCATAAAATGTATGAACTCCCTTTGCTGTTCATTCAATTGATCACAAGGAGCTCCCTGGGTGGCCAAATGGTCTTGGAGATGGGTCATCTCCTGTAGCATTGTGGCATATGACAAGGGACTGAATATGAGAAGGGCTACCCACTCCTATATGTGGGATATGCCAGAGGGCTTGGGTTTGATTCTATTCTGCAGGAGGTAAGCCTTGGTGGCTATGCCAGCCTTTCAGGTGCTTCTTCCATGAACCCAGGCATAACGGTCAGCTAAATACAGAGGATCAGAGCTCTGCGCCTGTGAGAAGCTCTATTTCCAGGATAGCTCAGTCTGTGGCCAGCAACAGTTGCTCTAATAGCATAAAGCATGGACCTGATGAGGGCGTTTTCTTCCATCAGAAGCCCATGGGGAACATATATCCATCATGGATGGCTCAAAAACACCAGGAGGCATGAAAGATGGTTGTTAAAGCCTCTATGGTGAAGACATTTCTGGGGGCCACTAATGAGGGTACCTATTGTGTTGCAATTTGAAAAGATTTTAGAGCCTTTTGTTGGAGGGGGCCCTATTCAAGATGGGCTGACTTCCAAATAACAGCATAAATGGGCTTAAGTAAGAAATATACATGAAGAGAGTATATTTCATCCAGAATTCAAAAAGCCTAGAGGATGCTGGCCTTTTTTTTAATATTGTGGGTGCTATGAGGGCCACAGTGTCAAGGATAGAGCAGCCCTGGTTTTACCAAATAATTTTTGAGAATTTAGCTGAGGTGGTGGGGCCTTGTACTGCGTGTAGAGCCATAACAGTCTTTCCCCTTCTTGTATTGTCCTGAATTAGGGTGTCAAATGAATATCCCCTAAGATGGATGTCCTCAGTATATCATACCTGTGTTTCTTGAGAAAGTTGATAAATTTAAGATCTTGCCTATGAGTAGTGAGATAAAGAGGTGTGCTGTCCCTTTGGAGGTGGTGGCAAACTGATGCTGAAAAGCACCGAACAGAACCGATTAGCCAAATGTATAATAGCTAAATAGTTACCAGGTACTGATGGAATGGAGTCAGCAATTTCAATAATATCAAGTATGGTAGCCTCACGGCAATAAGGTACACCACACTATCATTGTGAGGCACCATTCTGTATGAGTTTAAGAACAGGCCAAGTTAGGCTGTTAAATGAAGAAGAAATGGGAACAACTATCCATCTCTAAACTGGTCTAGTATAATGGATTTCAAACATTTACAGTCCCTGTTTTAATTTACATTGGTTCATATTATCCATTTCAATTGGTGTTGCGGAGGTCCGTGGGGTCCCACTTTGTCAAGGCAATTTGTGAGAATGACTTAATTGAATTTTAATTTATTTCTCAATTTTTGAAAACATCCATGCCACTTTGGAATATTTTACGGCAATGGGTGCCATGACTAACGTAATAGTTCTAACAGTTAAGGTGAAGCATACCTGTTTGTCCTCTGTTTCATATTCAGTAACTGTCCTAAGATTAAAAAAGGGTACCATGGTTAGTTTAGTGGGATTCTTAAATTTCCCTAATTTGAACCACAGTATTGTCTAAAGCCATTAAGTTTTGTCAATTGGTACATTTCAGCAGAAGTTAAAAGTTAGTTTAGAACCTGTGTGGTAGAGGCACTAAGTCAAATCAGCACCCTTTTATGTTTTGGTAGAAGGCAGAATTTGTAAGTGGTGAACTTGAATATTTAGCTGAGGAGGTTTCCAAACTAAAAAGGAGCTCTCTGGTTTCTTCCTGCTGTTTATATAAAAAAATTCAAAGGGAAGGAGACTAGATTGAAGGAATAAAAATTAAGCAAAAAAAAAAAAAAAAAAAGGAATCTAATGGCTAAAAGCCACATGAAAAGATTTTCATCTTCATTAGCTGTTATGGAAATGCAAATCAAACCACAATGGGGTTTCATCTCACACCTATAAGAATGGCAGCTACTAACAAACAGAAAACTATAAATGTTAGAGAGGATGTGAGACAATAAGAACATTTAGTCATGGCTGGTGGGAAAGTAAAATGGTAGAGCCACTAAGGAAGACAGTTTGGCAGTTCCTCAGAAAACTAAATATTGAGTTGCCTTATATGACCCAGCAATTCCACTACTCAGTAGATACCCAAGAAGATCTGAAAGCAGGGAACTAACTGACATTTGCACGCCGTTGTTTACAGAGGCATTATTCACAATTGCCAAAAGATGGCAACAATCCAAGAGTACATCAATAGATGAGCAGATAAACAAAATGTGGTATATACATACTATGGAATATTATGCAGCAATAAGAAGGAATGAAGTCCTGAAGCATGTGACAACATGGATGAGCCTTGAGGACATAATGCTGAGTAAAATAAGCCAGACACAGAAGGACAGATATTGTATGATTTCACTAACATGAACTGACTAGAACATTTTAAACTCTGAATATAGGTACCTAGAAATAAACAGAAGCTAGAGAAGGAGAAGCAATTACCTACTATGTAAGAAATTGTTAACAAAGTTGAACTTAAATGATTGGGAAAGAATAGAGGTGATGGTAGCTCATTATTGGGAGTGTGAGTAATAGTGTCATATTGTAGGTGAATTTGATTGAAAGTGGTTGTTTAAAGTCATGTATGTAAATAAGTTCTTCCGTGAACTACTACAAATGCAAAAAACTAAAAATAAAAATTAAGCAAAAAAGGAATTAGGAGTTGATGATTTGGGAAATTCTCAGCCTCTCCATGTTGCAAAAAAACACTAAAATTAGGAAATTCACTTAAAGGGAAGCCTGCTCTGGAGAGAAAGCCAAATTTGTGGCTGGAAAATCTTTTCTAGGGCCCTGGAAACATCAAGAGGTCTGATTTTCACATAACTGTAGAACACAATTTGGTTAGATTTCTGACACTATATAATGAGGACCCTCTTTTCTTGTCTCTATTTTGTTTATACAGTTTGACCATTTTGTCAGTGTCTTCAAAGAAATTGTTATTTCACACTATTCATTGATTCCTTATTTATAGTTCATTAGTTACCATGCTTTTCTTATTTCTCCTCTATCCCTTTTGGGGTTCATTCTGTTTTATTATGTTATTAATTTGGAAGTTTATCCCACTATATTTCTAAAATAATAATTTGAGGCTATACATTTCTCTTGAAGTATAATTCCTTTCTCACTACCCTTTCACTAATTTTAGATATTCCTTCTACAATAATTTTTCTCATTTTGAAGGGCATTCTATTAAAAATTACTTTACTAATGGACTATTGGTGGTACACTATGTTTCTGCTTCTCTGTGTCATCCATGAAAGCCTGGTGCTAACATGGCTCCACTAGAATTTTGGAGGTTTGTTGTACTATCCAGGTTTATCTTTTTCTACTTATTTATTCCTCATATTTCTGTGTTCATATATTTTAAGTGTGTTTTGGCATTCCTTTTTGATTTGGTCTAATAATTGTCATCATTTAAATCATGAGATAGGCTCTTTAACAATTACTATGGTCCTTGATGGTGATTTGTCACATTTATTGTGTATGTTTTATATACTTTACTCTGTTTAATACTCTACTCTGTAAAATATATAGGATTATCCCAGTTTTTTGCATAAGTAACTTGTGGCTTATTGACACTAACCAGACATTCTAATTAAGGTTGGTCCAATTCCATTCATTCATTCTAACAAATTCATACATTCACCCCTTTATTTAACATTATGTGTACAGTATAGAGGGAGACACAGATATAAAACAGAAATAATTCAAACATAATTGTAATTTTAATGATAATTATAAAAGCAGATTATAGTTTGCAGTGAGAGTTTACAGCTGATTTATGTCACCCAGGGAGACTTCCCTAAGAAGTAATGCTGGAAATTTGAATAGAAACAGGCTAAGTTAAAGTCATAGGGATGTGAGTAGAATATATGTATGTATATGTTTTTTGGAGGGAAAAGATATTAGGGTATTGACTTGAGCATGTAGAGATGTTCTTAGAAATGTGAAATGAAAAGCTACTGGTTGATCCAGGAAAGCTTAAGGGAGATAACACGGCAAGATGTTATATAAAAAGGGAGGAATCAAAATATGTAAGACCTCGTAGACCATGTTGAAATCCTTCTGAAGTTTTTGAATACTTTTAATGTAGTAAATGCATGGGAAAGGCTATGGTTTGAAATTTTGTTGACTGTGCTAAATATTGAATTTTTTACTTCAATAGGTACATGAGTTAAGCTTTATAAGGTATTGTGGACTTTATAACTAGGGAGGTGAAATTTGAAACACCCATAACAATTATGGACATATGCTGGGTAAGTAGCATATGTGTGGGAAAGACATTAAAACTTGAAGCAGTTGATGCTTTCAAATAGATGATATAGAAAGAAGGGGTATAAGAATTAGTGGACAAATTTTGACCAGCAATATTGAGAGTTTGGTCAATATGTGCAAATAAACTTCAGTTTAAATATCAATTGAAGGATAGTAAGTAATTTCTTCTGTTTCAATATTACAAGGAGTGCTTCAATAAACATTCTTATAATAGGTTCCTTGTACATTATGAGTTTCTCTAGAGCAGACACTTAGAAATGAAATTTAAAGGTCACAGAATACATGCATCTTAACTTTTTTGGTATAATTAAATTCTCTCCAACATGATTGAACCAATATAAACTCCAACCGTCAATAAGACCTCATTTCCACACATTTGAGGACATGGTCTTAAGCAAAAAATAAAGAAATATCAAAGGAGTTACAGTTAGATAGTCATAATGAGAAGAAATACACACGTCAAGCCCAGAGATTGCTAATAGCAGATCCTGACAAGTAAGACATTTCTAATCCCTTACTTCCCTCTCACCAAGGTCCAGAATCATGGCAAAAACAGAGGCCTCTGCTGGAAGGAGTGGAAGTGGGAGGCATAGAAATGGAGGTGAAGCTGTCTAGGCTCCCCACGCTCCCCCTTTGATGATTTAGACTTGAAAGTTTTAGGTTTTTGAATTTTACTGACAGTCACTTATATGACACTTAGTCTATGCCAGTCCTGTTCCAAGTAGGAACTTATGATACTAGTGCTATTACTTTCCTTAATTTACAAATGAGAAAACTGAGGTATAAATAGGTTAAAGACTTTCCAAAAGTCACAGCTGTATTAGATATTGAAGCTGGGATTTGAGCCCAGGAAATGCATCTGGAAAAATCTATTGTCAAAATCCACCATATGATGCTCACTTCTGGGGCAGAAGACTTACTAGCGACCAAAGTAAAACTGTTTTTGTAACCAAATATGTGCACATGATTTAATGTTTTCTAAGAGCTATCAAAACAGCTCAGTTTTTATTCAGGGACACAGAACCATTAAAATCATGGAACATGTCTGAATATTTGTCTAAGGAACCAAGAAGAAACTAGGAGCATAGACTGAGTTTGAATGAAAATGGGGGAAAAAATAGAATGGTTTCTATTTGCACCTTATGGAGTTGCACTCTTTCATATGTAATCTCAAATTTTATTTTCTGGAGAAAAAGTATGTATCATTTTTTCAAATGAATTACCTTAATTGAAAGAAATATTGATTAAAAATTGTTGCAAACTAGTCCATGAATCAAAGATCAGTTGATTTTATAGAAATTAGGAAGAATACAGATGACAATTTCTAATCTCACTGTGGTATAAAGAAACACTAAAAATGAAAGAAGAAGAAAAAAGTTAATTCCTGGAAATTTTTAAATATTGTAGGAGTCAATGTTAAAGACAAATTTTATGTCAGAAAAACAAAACATTAAAAAATTGCAAAACTGCAAAATTTTTATAAATTAAAGATGAGAAAACACATCAGAACATGAAATAAAGCCATGCTTTAAAAAATTTCACTATCTTAAAGAAAAAAAAAATGAAGCATTTTAGATAACAATTTAGTACTATTGTAACAAAATATAACTAAATCAAAATTAAATTAAAAATTTAGATTAAATTAAAATTATTAGGGTATATAATAAAATTGTAGATACTTTATGATAGTAAGAAAATATAAATTAGATAAAATAGATTAAATTAAAGCAGTTAAAATTAAGGAGCTATGTCTCCCTATAGGGGCATATATGAGTCTTTAATATATACAATTTTTTAAAAATTGTCAAAGCTTTACACAGTGTGGTATTTATATAAAATATTAGAGCACAGAAAACATTAAAATATGAGTTTTAGGAATGCATATATATACACATGCACATACATAAATATATATATACACAAACATATATTTATAAACTCTACATCATATACAGTTCAGAAAAACACTAACTTTAGGATTTTTTTTTATTTCTAGGGCAGGTTATAAGATACATTTTTAATATATATTTTTTCATTAAAAAGACAATATTCAACTTCAGACTCATCTGAGTAGTGTTTGCTATATTATTTTTTGTGATCGGTCTATTAATTAATTAAAATGTTTCTTCATAAAATATAAAACAGTGAACTCAAATAGAGCAACTACCCACTGAAAAGAGAAAAATTGATAAGACCAACACCCACTGCACATACACATGTCTGAAAAAAATTACCAAAGGCAGAGGGAAAACCATAGGCACTCACATAGGTAAAATCTGTCAAAACTTCAAGAAGAATATCAGTTGTTACCGTTTAATTTGTTCTGGAGCTTGTTGAATTATTAAAACTTGCAATATCATTGTATCATCTATTTTAGCATCCCTATCTAACAGAGAAAATTCACAAAGGATTTATGCAAAACTCATGTATGAATGTTGATGCAATAAACCACAGAAAAACATTAAAATTATCTCTATAATGGAACATGCAGCTGTTAAAGGAATGAAGTCAATGTTTTGGTGTGGATATTAAAAGTTATCGCACTGGTTTAAAACTGTTATGTACCCCAGAAAAGGCCATGTTCTTTTAATCCATTCCTGTGGGTGCTGACCTGTTCTGGGTGGGACCTTTTGGTTAGGTTATTTCAGTTGAGATGTGACCCACCCCATTCAAAGTGGGTTTTAATCCTTTTATGAGGGGATAAAGGACAGAAAAAGACAAGAGAGCAGAGAGAGAGAAACACCCAGAGAAGTCTGGAGAGAGCTTAGAGAGAAAAGCTCTGGAAATGCTAGGAGAGGACCCACAGAAGCTCAGAGAGGAGGTCACTGGAACCAGGAGCTAAAAGCAACAAAACCCACCAGCGAAGGACCAGCAGACACTGGCTAAGTGTTTTGCAATCTGACAGAAGAAGCCCAGATGCCAGCAGCCTGTCTTCAGAGAAGGTATCGTCCTATTGATACCTTAACTGGGACATTTTCATGACCTTAGAACTGTAAATTTGCAAACTAATAAATCCCCATTGTAAAAACCAACCCATTTCTGGTATATTGCATTCCAGCAGCTTTAGAAACTAAAACAGTTATGCAAGATGTTTTTTTAGGACATATATAATATATATTTTATTTATATTATTATACAGCATACATATATACACATATTTGCATACATGATATAATTGCATATACTAAATATATAAATATATGTGATATTTATATAAATAATTAATAAAAACACTAATTTTTTTTTCTGGACATATGCAAAGAAGTCTAGAAGGAAAATGGAAGTTTCATTGTAAACTCCAATGTACTGCTTTTTTGTTTGTGAGTTTTCTTCTGTGTTACTGCATCATCAGTCAATTTTTTCAAATCTTGAGTTATTTAAAATTACCAAGAAGCCATAAATTGTTATGGAAGAAAGTCACAAAGAAACTTCTAGAATCAGTCAACAGAGAACTATAGGTAAATATCTTTCTTGGGCAAATGTAAGTGGGGATAAGCCCAATGAGACTCTTTCAATGCATTTAATTGAATAAATTTGGGTGTAATGCAAACAAATGCACACACTTGGTCTTTTTTCTTGATGATGTTCTAGCAAATACATGAACAATCATCTGTACCATCTGCTATAGAGCATCTGTTGAGGGAAAGGTGGACTCATTGGTATTATATTTGTTGAACAAAACGCTATTTAAAAAATAATGCTAAACCATCAGACGCTTGGAGGAAAAGTTCTGTGAGCTCTAGATTTAGCAAAATGGGAATGGAAACAACTTTCATCAGAATAATCTGCAAAGTTATTATCTAACTTTTCAAATAATTATTGGAGGGAAAAGTTCATGTTGGCAGAAAATAAATCAACTTATGGGAGATTTTCAGGGTTTTGTTTTCAAATAACTGATGCATATAAAGAATGTTATCATGCAGTTTTGCTTATCTAAGCACCAAAATTAGTATTTTATGAAAATTTCAATCTACAGAAATTTCAAGTAACCCATGAAATTTTAATTTGCACCAAAGCATTTTAGTTTGTTTTGTCTACTTTCAAAATAGGTTCATAGTCTTTCTTGTTTTAAATTAAGAGAAAAAAGAATATAGTGAAAAGTGGTAGATAATGATGGAGAATGTTACCAGATGGTGTCTCTGATTGAAAAACAAGTAAAATTAGCCAATACCATTTCTACAAATGAGAACATTGCAATGATATTCTATTTCAGTTTTGGGGACCTGCAGGAAAATTGTGTTCTAGTAAGTGAAAAAGTTAAAATGGCTTTAGTTTTAAAAGAAACTGTTATTCGCAATTTGATTAGTAATTATTTATTAGAAACATGCAATATATACAACTTAAGATAATATATATTACACAACAGAATTAACAACAAAGTACCATGTGAAGAAAATGAGCTTTTTCCATGAGAAGGATAAAAAAATAACAATAGATTATTATGGGTGAAAATATTAATATATTTTTCTTTAAGCTGTATACATCTTGATCTGCTTTAAAAGAAGTAAAAGAAAAATCTCTCTGCAACAGGAAGAAAGATTTGAAAGCAATGACTTTCAAACTTTTTGCTTTTAAGAACAGAACTTTTGCTTAAACAGCATTTTTACTGGAAACCTAGAATATAAAAATTGTTGGAGTCAGCCTCTGCTATGTCTAGTGAGTCTCTTGGGGCACTATTTGAAAACTAATTTGATTGAGAAAGTGCATGGAATCAGGTGCCTGAAATTTGATTTTTATTTTTAAAGTTTATAAATAATTTATATTCACCATATTTTTGTTTTTTCTTTTTATCCCCTTTCACTCTCCCAACCATTGCAATTCGATTTCTGACCCAAACATGCCAAAAAAACTTAACTGAATATTGTCATGGATGACCACCTAGTGACTATCCCATGAGTGGTTTTCATTTCCCTTTTTATTTGTTGTGGATATGACGTGTGAAACTGTTTTAAATGCCAAGAATTGTAAAGCTCTTCCTTATTATTTCCATGACACTATGAGCTCCTGGTTTATGCCTCTCTTTTGGCAGCTTTAATCTTAAAGTTTGGTTCTACTTCATTTTTTCATCTCTGAAAATACCTCATACTCACAAGACTCCACTCTTGTCCCTCTTCCCTCTTACTCTATAACCTCCATGGATATTTTCAATCATGTTTATGGCTAGGTGTTACTACCCTTATTCTGCACAGTCTAGTTCTAGTGCATATAAGAGACCTCAACATGAATATTGCAATGACAAGTCCAACTCAACTGAACTTATTATCTATCCTCCAAAATTTACATGTCCACATAAGTTTTATACTTCAGTAAAAAGATATACCTATCCATGTGTCTTGTCTGCTTACCGGTGTTTTATTTTAAAATAAAAATGCTAATTTTAAAAATGTCAAATAAAACCCCATAATCTTAAATCTTAAATTTCTAGGGAATGTAAGAATAAACTCAGGATGCATTCTTTTTCTTTAAAATTTAAATAAAAATACTATTAACTAAAAAAACAAAAAAACAAACAAACAAAAACTAGTAGCCCAGTAGCAACAGTCACCACTAGTGTCTAGACTGTGTTGCCTAAAAACCTTTTTCTACAAAAAGGGATCAGGAGTCCCAGGAGAGATGGCTGATACCCACACTGGGACAGGATATTTTAAAAGATGAAATGGGAATATAATAAAATGGAGCAAAGAAGTCACCAAAGGCACATTTAAAGAACTCTAGGGGCAATGTGAAGGAACTGATACTGGCCCAAAATAGGATAATGTAAGCATCAATAATAATAAAATAATGACAATAATTTGGTCTGCATCATGTTTTTAAATCCCTGTATTTATAATGATTGAAAAACAATTTACTAGTGATCCAAAGAAATATTTTGAATACTGATAACTAGAGGCAGGGTGTGGAGATGGGGATGTTGATGGAGAATCTGGCAGTCATCTGCCTTTCTTGTAAGAATCTCACCTGGGGGTTACAAGAGTTGGTGAAGAGAAGTTTATCCCTATAGAAATTTCTAGCTAATAAATGGAAGAGGAATAGAGTAATTAGAATATTATCACTTGGCAATCCCTAATGAATAATATGAATAATAGATCTAAGCAATGATATACAATGGCTGCTTATATCAAATAAACAGAGGAATCTAGACATTACATCTTCTCTTGAAAGTGCATAAAGAAATCACACCTGAGTGTGATCAAATCTCTAGAACTAACTAGCAGTGAATGGAAAGCGCAAGGCTTGAGGAACATTTTAAATAACACTATGAGGATACAAATGCAGAAAGTGGGACTATCTAGAGGAAAAATTACTGTTATTACTTAATAGGTAAATCGCAAAAAAGAAGGAGAGCAAAAGAAATAAAGATTAATAAGGGACTTCAGATTTGAATCACAAAAGAATGGATGGACTTGGTTTCTTTCTTGAACCCGGAAAATAAACCATTAGAAAATACTTACAAGAGACTTAAAGAATTTTAAAGATTGACTGAATTTTAGATAATAATAAAGAATTATTGTTATTTTACATAAAAAATGATATTTTAGGCTTCAGAAATGTGCTTTGATACTGTAAATAGATAAATATTTATTGATTATGTAATGTCTGGGGTTTGCTTCAAAATAATCTAGAAGCAGGTAAGTGAATGAGAATTTAATTAAAGAGCATTGTCCACAATTTGATGACTGTAGAAAAAGTAACAGAAATGAAAGACAAGTCCAAGAAATCATCATCTATGCAATCAGAATTCCAAAACAAGAACTGAAACAGTAGATAAAAGGGTAGTTATCTAGTACTTAAATGCAAAATTCTAGAGTTGATACGACCCCATTTTTTTTCTCTAGCCAGAATCATCTCTTTGGCAATAACTCTAAAATATAAAACATTTAACTGTGCATGAATGAATGATAATCATCTCAAATTCAACATGACCTAAAATAGAGCTCATCATTTTATTGACCCCACAGTACTAGTCCCAAGATATTGTCATTTTAAAGTCAAGTTTAGTGTTTATGAGTCCAAATTCATCCATATAAAATGATTCTTCTAAACTTTTCTACACTGTGTAACCTTGGGAAAGTAAATTAACATCTTGAATTCTCAAGTGTAAATAGAGGGCATTAACAGACACCCTGTCTTGGAGTCTTTATGAACTTTAAGGACAGAATGCATACAATGCATACTGAGTTGATATCACTGATTTTGGCAGAAGAATAGAGAACGATGTAGTCAGTGCTGTGCTGCAGTTTTATTATTATTGTTCTTATTAGTAGTATCAGCAGCAACAGCAACATAAATACAATAACAGGCATTACCATCATTCATCCTGTAACCCAAGATAGAAAACCTGATTTATTTGATTCCTTCCTTTTATGAACTTTCCATATTACATTAACTACCAGGCTCATTTTGCTGACTGATCTGAAAAGAACAAACTTTTTAATCCATTATCTTTTCACCGTGGCTGTTTTTACAGACTTAGCCCATGCTCTCTGCATAATTTTCATGAATTATTGCAATGTTTTAACTGATATCCCCAACTCCAATTTCAATTCTCTCAATCAAATTTCTTGATTGCAGCTTAATACACCCCATATTAAATACCTACCAATTTATTTTGGGAAGAAATCTATGCTCCAGGACTTTATACACTGCCATGCCATTTACGGTCTTCCTGCAGATTAGTATCTCAACATTACTGTTTACCGGTACCCTACCCCATGTTAAAATCCAGGCATATTAAAATAACTGCAGTTAATAGAAACTGGTGTGAACACAAATGCTATCAGGTATTTATACTATTCTTCTCTCTCAGAATACCAACTTTCCCCTGTCTTTTCATCATTCCCTTTTTACTTCTTTTTATCTTATTGACCCCAAGGAACGATTCATTTATCCTATCTTCTAGGGAGCCTTCTAAAATATCCACCTCACCTTCCAAAACTGAATTAGTGCTTCTCTTTTTTATTCCTTTGTTATCCATATTTCCATCTCATTATAATAATTTTCATAATATGAAAACTGCTTGTACAATTACCTGGCTCTTTATTTGGATAGTGGCAAGGACCGATGACACCAGAGATGTATGAAAGAAAAGTCTGTAAGCACCTACAGGTCCTGGACCAGAGAGGAGTAGCAGGCCTCCCAGGGTCACACAGGAAAAGGTGTTAATTGCGTAAGCTCAAACAAGCAGGCAGGGAGCAAATGTTACAGTGGACCCAGGGACTCTGACTTTGGAGTGTTACACAGGTGGAGCTGCAGCAGTTGTCCAAGCATGCATGAGGATTGGGAAGTTCGGACTTCAGTATTGTAGTGGCACGAATGTGAGTAGGACATGGGGAGTATACATCCTAAAACTGTTTATCTTGTGTCATCAGGTGCCAGGATCATCGCTGAGGGATCTAACAAGAAGTTCTGAGATGCTGAAGCACCATGACAGTGCAAAGCACCTGTGTTATGCTAAGTCACTACAATAACTTTATAAGCCTATCAGCTCATAACACTTGACATGGAATAGGAAACCAAAATATTTACTTTACAGAATTAATTAAACTCTCCATAGATTATTATAGCATAATAATCAACAGGAAAGAGACTTTTGTGAAAGATAAAGCTGTGAGAAATAGAGAACTTTTGGCAGAAAAGATCACTGAAAATTTGGAACCAAAAAAAGGAAAGTAGGAGTTGATAAAAGAATCTAAAGTGTGATGGAGGGAAAAGATAAACAGAAAGAATTAAAATAAGGCAATAAAGAAAAAAATGCAATGTCAAAAAGGAAATTAATAGGTATGTGTTGCCTACATGTGACAAGTATTACATTTTTAATTCTGATGATTTCTCCTGTTGCTACTATAAAGATGGTCATGAAAAGCCTGGAAATATGAACTTGTGCCATGTCATGTATCATAATGAATTACATCCACAGAATATTTCATTTGTATTTGTCTCATGATTATATAGACTCAGATTGTGCATTTTATTCAAAATTTCCAATGTTAGTGTTTTTTATGGATAATGGAAGGGGTTTATCACTGAATATGCCAACTATTATAGCTTTTCCAATATCCTTAAACATATCAAATGAAATTACTTAAATTCACTTGAGTGTGTACTGAAAAATAAATTAAAAGGTTCTGAAAATATGGGTTAAATTATTTAAACAGAAAGTGTAATTTGTTGAAAAGCATCCTCATAAGATTTGGCATTCTACCTGGAGTCAGAAGACAATTTTATTCCCTAGAAGAGTTATGAACAGTAATTTAATTGAGTTGGGAGATGATACTAATTTGGGAGATAGCATAAATATTGCTGGTGGGAAAAATCTATGCAGGCAATCTTTAGGAAATACAACAGAAATAAACTAAAATTTTATTTGTTTTTATTTATTTTATAAGAGACACAATTGAAAAAAAAACCAAAAACGTCCTAAAGGAATGGAGGCAAAACTACGGATAAAGAAATAACAACATTTAACCAAATTCCCCATAAAGAGGAAACATAAGTTATGAATTTCGAGTACCTATGAAGGGAAAATGAAGAATGTGATCTTATAAATACAGATAGATTTTCTTTTTTTTAATGAGTTTGTAGAATCTCTACCTCTTTCTCTTTTTTCTCTTACATTATTTTTAGTTAAATGATTTTAATTTGTGATAAAGTATTTGTTGATATGTTGTTGCTTTTTTAATGTATGTGTAAAATAAAAAGAAAGGGGAGAGAGATGGGGGAGGGAGAGAAAAAGAGAGAAAGGGAGAGGATACATAGAAATAAAAGATACTACATTTGAAGAGACAACCTCAATCTTGTGTGCACACATTACTAAACATGAAAGGTTTAGGACTAACAACCTAAGGTGACAATAGCAACCTAGAGAACACTATATAAAAGTCATATATTTTGCTTTTGGCTCCACCCTTACAGATAAACCTGGTTTAGTCCTGTTATTTTGGAACTAAAACTCTAGCATCCTCTTTTATTCTCAACGTTTTCTCAGGTTAAACAATAATTCATATGGTCAACCTATCCATAAATACAAATACACATTAGGTAACGTATTTGACATAATGTTCTTAACTCCATGTGTGTGCATATGTGTTTAGAAATTGTGCTTACAATGAATATTCTTTTGCATATTACAGTAAGAATCAGTCAAGTGAATGACTGTGGTTAAGACACAATATGAGGAAAAAAATAGAAGTACTGAAAATAGAGAAATAAAAGGAATAATGAAAAACATAAGTGAAATCAAGCAAATGAAACTTACTCAACATACACTACCAAATAACATTTATAGAAATATCCAAACTTGCAATATTGTTGAAAAAGCATCAACAGACTATTTTTTGCATGTACAGCATATTCTTACTACTAGCGTTTCTGAAATAAAAAGCACTTTATATTATGCAGTGATTTTTGTTGATAATTAGATTATGTTTTAATCCTGGAGAAACAGCCTTATTCCTATTCTAGTAAAATTTGCAAATGAAAGTGATAAGATTTTCTTTAAAAATGTCTATTTTATTTGAAGAAAATAAAAAGAAAGCATATAATACTTAACTATAGTAGTCTCACAAGAGCAGAGCAAATAGAAAGCTACATGATATTAAGGAGTTGACAAACTTCTCCCATAAATAGTCACATTGTAAACATTTTAAGCTGAGGAACATGACAACTTGGCCACATATTCTTCTTTGTTTTGTTTTAATAACCCCTATAAATGTACAAGCATTATTTGCTAGGCACATAAAAATAGGTCACACTGTTAATCACAATGTGAATAACAGTAGAAATATAAAAAAATTCCTCCATGAACTAAAACTAATCTATGAAAATATTATAAGAAGTTAATAACAGAATGCTATATGGGAAAAAAATCACCTACTACAAACTATGGACAATTAACAGTAATAATATTCTTTCATCAACAGAAACAAATGTTCTGCACCAAAGCTAGGGATCAATGTTGGGGAGAATAAGGTGTTCTAGTTTGCTAATGCTGCAGAATGCAAAACACCAGAGATGGATAGGCTTTTATAAAACGGGGGTTTATTTCACTACACAATTACAGTCTTAAGGCCACAAAGCGTCCAAGGTAACACATCAGCAATCGGGTACCCTCACTGGAGGATGGCCAATGGCCTCCAGAAAACCTCTGTTAGCTAGGAAGACAGCTGGCATCTGCTCCAAAGCTCCGGCCTCAAAACGGCTTTCTCCCAGGACGTTCCTCTCTAGAAAGCTTGCTCCTCTTCAAAATGTCACTCCCAGCTGCACTCTCTTTCCTCTCTTTGAGTCAGCTCATTTATATAGCTCCACCGATCAAGGCCCACCCCAAATGGGTGGGGCCACGCCTCCATGGGAACATCTCATCAAAATTATCTCGGACAGCTGGGTGGGGCACACTCCAAGCAAATCCAACCAGCACCCAAGCGTCTGCCCCACACAAGACCACAAAGACAATGGCATCTGGGGGACACAATACATTCAAACCGGCACATAAGGGTATGGGATGTTTTGGGTGTTCCCTTTTTTTTTTCTTCCTGAAGTAATGAAAATGTTCTAAAATTGATTGTAGTAGTGATAACAATCATAAATATGTGATGATACCAAGTGTCATTGACTTTGGATGGATTGTATGGTTTCTGAATATATCTCAATAAAATTGCATTAAAAACTTAATTTATATAAAAATAAATCATTTTAATTTATAATATTAATAGAATAAAAAAGGATAATTATTTTTTTAAAAAATATGTCACAGTGGGATTTGACTCCTGAGTCACAATTTGCCATTTAGACTCAAAAACTTCTCTTGATTCAGTTGATAATGTTTGTTTTCTTAAAGACAAAATTCCAGCTCTACCAAGACATTACTGTTCATTAAGTCCTCATCTCCTATGTGTCACAGAATTCTTTAGATCTACAACATATGAAACATTAATCCTGGGTTAAGGATATTAGATGATATCCTTACTTTCATCCATTAGAATTGTTATCATAGCTAAGATCCTTTGCCAGTTTTTACAAAATCTTAAAGACAGTTTTAAAATTATTTTTGGTTTATTTTGTGGTTCATTTGTTTGTAACAATATTTCATCAGTATCTTAAAATTTGCCATGTAAAAGAATAGCTATCATTACAATTGTAGAAAATATTTTCATGCAAAAGGCTTCTGAAACATTAAAATATCTAAACATGTTGATATTTAAACATGTATAGGATTCCTCAACAAACCTAAATAAGAGGTTTGGTTTATAATAATACTGGCCACAACATTAGGCTGTCCCAGTAACTGATAGTAGTTTAGTTTCTGATTACTCAAATCCTACTGTTATTAACAGATTGTTCACAACCATCACTGGTGAAAGCAAGGAGCTGAGGCATATTGGGAAAGGAACAAAGCACAGAGCTTTGACTTCCATGTCAATCTGCTGAACGAAACAAGCGTAATGCAGGCAATATAAATCGAAGGTGAAGATATCAAAGAGAAAAGAAAGTGTTTCTTCCAAAACTCCAAAGTCTTACCCTGCTCAAACCCAATGAGGCCTGTCTTAAATAAGATACAGCCCCAGGACCTGTTCATCAACCCACACCTAAGTTATTCCAAGGAGATCTAGTCCAAATGGAGAAGTACAGAAACAAAAAAGAGTCCAGAGTAAACATCCACACAGTCTGAAAACCCAAAGACACCATTCCACATGAGGGTAAGAATTTTGTTTGATTTTGTTCTTTAAACTGAAATTGCCACCCTCTAGAACCCTGGACTTAGAATACAAATATTTGTAACAAGCTCAGTGACATGATGGGAGAAGGATGGTACTCTCACTCTTCAGACTGTAGTAGGTCTCTAATAATACATATGAAACTCAATTGGGAAGTAATATAAATCATAATGAAAGTAGAAATGGTATGAAGTGTGTTTATGCTTGCATATAAAATTCCTTCTAATCCAATCTGAATTGTGTAACACTTAGACAGAATCTACCTGGAAAACCTATGTGCTTGTTTGCCTTGTTTTGTCTTTTGTTAATTTCTACTCAACTTTAGATTCTTTTATAATGGTGTACCCTTACATGGAAGGCAGCTGAGGCCTTAGGAAAGGGTTCATTCATTGTTTCTTTTCTTGTGAAATATTTTAAATAGTATTCTTTATTTTAATCCTAGTAAATCAACATTTAATTTCTCAAGAAATTTAATAGTAACAGAATAAATGATAAATTAAAGTTGAAATGTTCAAAAAATAATATAGTATATTAATTTTGTGACAGATGATCTCTTGAGATCACATCCTTTACCTTTCATAAATTTATCTTCTGTTCCTTATATATTGCACGTATATTGCTAAGAAAATTTTGGTGATCCAGAAATACTCAATTTTCAATAGCATGAATGATATAGCTAGGCGTTCTAAGCTAGAAAAGAGAAAATATATGTATTTCAAAGGAAACTTAAGTTCCTCTTTTTCATTGTTTCATTTTTGCAACCTACTTGCTTTAAGTGAATTATGGAAAAATGAAAATTTCAAATTTTCAGCTGGAAGAAGGAACAGAGTTTGATCTTAGTTCAGAAGCTGGTTCTCATGTAGCATCCCTCCACAACTTCATATATCCCCTCATTTACATGTCCAGATTAAAAATCTTTGTGGTAGGCATTATTGCTGCATCTTCAAGAAAGGTCTCCAGTTCTTTTTCACATAAAACAACAAAATTTACTTTCCATCTGCTTCAAGTTGGTGTTGGTGACATTTGCCATATTGCGGAGAAAGTGCAAACGCAAGTCCACCAGCATCTCCCACTCTCTTTTTATCTACCAAGGAAAACTGTGTTCTGGTTAGCATCCCCACCATCTGCTTAGGTCCCAGAGTGAGGATAATAGGAAGCAGATACCCTAGCCAGCCTTCAATGAATATAGTTTATATGATAATTAAGCCTTTACTTTTTAAGTCAAAGAGATTTATTTTTATTTAATGATGTTACTTGTGAAATAACCTGGTGTGTGTGGTTTTTTTTTTTTTAATCAAAGATCCACCCATTAGCACCTTGTGATACCTTCATTTTAGCTTCATGATTCTTGTTTCTATGTGTTCAGTGTCATCATGTGTTTTTAAAATGTAAATTCCCCGTGGCGAGATACCACCATACCTATTTGTTTATCACTATCTCATCACCATCTGTAGAGTATTTAACATAGAATAAGCGTTGATTAAAACTTGTTAAATTAATAAACTGACTTGATTACAAAATATAAGGCATTATTGGATAGAATTCTGTGAATTCAATTTTTATCAATGTTAACAGATATGCAAATCAGATTTTTCATAGAATGATCGAAAGTATCTAGCTTTAGTAGCCAGAACTAATGATAAAATTCTGATACCTTTTAAACAGGTAGGATTCTCAAAATATTTAACCTGATGCTTTGCACCTGATAAACATTTAATAATTAACATGGAAAGAACATATTCTTTGGATCAATTGCAGCTATTTTGGAATCTAATAGATTTTACTTACTACCTGTAAATATTTCTAGTCCAGCCTCTAACATTTTCTTCACATCTTGAGCCTAAGTACAGTCTACAAATGGCACTGGAAATACTAATTCCAACAAAAATAGAATTACCCATTCTCAGATTCTCATCAGTTGTTTCAATAACTAAAATTCTCGGCTAATTTCCTATGTAAATGTTGTTTGCCTTACATATAAAAGAATGCTGCTGATGATACGGAGAGTGTTCTCTGAAGCCAGGTGTTGTGTGGTCAAAGGGAACTACCAAACTCACCTTTTCTTTGACTTTGAACAAATCACTTGCCCTAAGAATCCAGTCTCTCATTTGTGCAGATATAGAGTATTATTTATCTTTGTTTTGCATATCAAATAATGTAAAGTGGATGAAGTGCTTAGTAAAATGACTAGCATATAGTCAGCTCTAATAAAATTATCATCTTAAGCCTAGGCTCACAAGGAATTCACAATTCAATGAACACAAAGACATGTAAAAATAATTAAAAGACAATAATTGAATGGAAAATGTAGGTATGTGATGCAATTAGACAGAGAGAAAGCTATCATTAATAATCTAGATAATGATGGGAAATCTTCCCAAGAAGGTAATACTTAAGCAGAAACTTAAAGAATAAATGGAAGTTAACTAAAGGGAAAAGTCAGAGAGGTCATATGGCAAAGGATTGAAGGGAAAATGGTATGATGAAGCACAGATGATAAATGAATGATGATGCTATTTACTGAAATGGAAACCTGGATTAAGTGCTGCCCTCACATAGGGATCTGGAAGGAATTGAACCTTTAAAAGGTTTTAGTGAATGAAAAAATCATGAATGTACTATTTTTTTAAGAAATAGTGACTTTTTGTTTAAAAACATATATCATTAGGTTTAAACATCACTACAGTTCATGGAGAGCATGTCAAGCCAAAGAGAAAGGCCATTTCCTTTTGTTATAAGGTCAGTCGATTGAAGACCAGAAGCCTATTAGAGAACAAAAAGCCTTTACCGTGACTTGGAAAAAGTTTTCTCATGATTAATAAATCAGTGTGAACCTGGAGGAAATGATATATTGATATGCCATTTGATTTCTTCTTTGTTTCTAGTTTCTTGTTCAATAGGTATCAATAAATTAAATGAAGTATGCTTGTAAATTTTGCAGGATATATAGATTTGAAAAGGATATCTATGTTTAAATTGGATTACAAGATAAAAAGATCTTAGCAAACAGATGGACGACCTGAAACTATAAATAAATTTTAAAAGAAATAGATGTCAAATAATTTTGAACTTTAAAAACAAAACAAAAAAAAAACATACTACTACCAGATCATCATCTTAAAGAGACTCCTTACTTTAGATTCCAGAATACAATATCTTCAAATGAATTGGCAGCAAATCTTTTAAAAAGAAAAACAATTTGTGATAAAATATATTTGACAAATCCTAGGACTTGCAAAGGTAAAGAAGTTTTGTTACTAAAGGAAATCTCACACTTCACTTTTGCTAATATCTATTTTGACACTCGATAAGGAATAACATTGAGTGAAAATTAAAAATCATTTTAAGTATGAAATCTATCTTTTTCAGTAAAGTATCACCTAGGATTAGTATTCACTCAAGTAAATTTAAGCATTCCTGGATAAGTCGAAAGTGATTGAACTTTGTAGTCAAAGAGATCCTACTAGAAATGAGTTTGTCCAAACTGTCTGGATCAAAGCTAGATTCTTATAACCAGTGACAACTATTCATGCATAACTAATCATTATACTTACCATTTTAAATGATATTTAATATAGAGATTCTCATTTTTTATTCCATTCACTTATCTATTCATTTATCAAATTTACCACAGTTAGGTACTGGGAATACATTATTGAGGTGAGATAGATAAGAGACTATTCTCTTGCTTCAAAGAATTTATATTCTAGAAAGGGAAAGGAAGACAGACATGATAATTTTGAATTGTGATAAATACTTTGAAGGAAATACTCAGAATAAAATATACAATACATCATCTTGCGTTCTGGCCAAATCTCCTTGAGAAGATGACATTTGAGCTAAGTAAAGAACTACTTAACAAATTGTTTAATGAATGTATATACATTAAAGAATGGGTTGAGTAAGGAAATAACACTGTAATTACTCAAAATAAAATAAAGGATTCCCATGACTGCACAACAGTGTTTTCTTGTCAGTCCAAAGGGAGAGAATGGAGAAATTATTAACCAGACATTTTTTCAGACAGTTTTTCAAATACAAAATGAACAGATTTTTTAAAATACCTCTCCAATATCTTAATTCTTAGTGGAAATTTTTCTTATATTTTGACATTATGTAAAATTTCTTTTCCAGTTTCCAGAATTGTCTGTAAATTTTCATATTGCTTATATTTTAACAGAATTTATTTCAGTTTTAATTGGAAATTGGTAGAAGCTGCACCAGCAGGGACTAACCAGACAGTATTTAAACTAGAAATTTCTTTAGAAATTTTGATTAAGAAGGTTACATAGTCATTATCATACTTTAGGAATCTGGACTTAGTAGCAGAGTTGAGGGGATAAAAATATGGATAGGGAGCATAGTTCTAAAAGTCCTTTGATGATTCATCTACATATAGGGGAAAAAAGGACTTGAACTAAAGCATGATTAGAAATGAAAATGATTTCCCTTAACTTTCTCATTGTTGTCTAATTAATGAATGCACCATTTCTTCAACTGCATACATCAATACCTATTAAACATATAATCATTAAATTTCCCATTAAACTCTTTAAATCTCTTGATACAATTCCAGACTATATGGCAATATGTGCTAAAGGAGATGAGAAACAGAAAACAATGGAGCTGTAATCCAAAACAATGATTGTTGACAGTTGAACCAGCTTTCTGGAAACCAAAGCCCAAAAGGTAGAATTGTAACATGCTAAGAAGCAAGGATGGATAATAGATAACATGAAGATTCTAAAAAGCATTAAGGTCAACAACTGTTTTAACCCATTACATTAACTTTCTCCAATGAGTCTTTCCCTTAAACTCTTAGAAAGAAGTAAAAGCATCTGTCTGCATTAGTTTTTGCCTTTTGTCTCACAGTGCTAAATTAATAGACAAAAGGGCACAATTCATGAAGTCACAAAGAAATGACTCTTTCCAAAAAGTCATAGAAGTATTTCTTGGTCACCACACCAAAATGGATTTACATTAATTTACTGTGTCAGTATCAGGTAATGAATACATAAAATGAGCCTTCCCCTTAAAAAAAAAAAATTCAAAAATAAAAATGCAAATAAAATACAAAACAATACTTTTCTTATATATGGTTAAGAATCATACTTTAGAAAATTTCTAGTACCATTTTCTTTATTTTCACTCATTCTGATTACTAATAAAACTTTGCTGGTCTTTTAACTGCTTCTAATTCTCTCTGTATATTATTTTTTTATATATGTTAATATATTTTGTCCAACTAAGTCATATCAGCCAACATGCAGGACATATATTTTTGTAAAATTTTGATACTTTGAGATCCAGATTTAGATATAAAAGCTATTTTTTACTTATTAGAATATTCTAACCAACCAAATTGCCTGCTGTTTGCTCTAATTGGATTAAAAATGTTTATTCTTAAAAACTGATACTTGCTTTCCTCCTACTAGATTAGTTCCAAAAAACTATTAATTTGTTTGCTTGTGAATACATGATAATTTAATCATTTTCACCCATTCAATCATTTACAAACTCATTGTTGCAATGAATATTAGCTATACAACAATCTGTAAGCAGAGTAATCAGATTTTATGTATCAGATAAAAGAAACGTAACAAGTGTTCTACTTAAGGAACTTGCTACCTAGTTGAAAGTTATAACATAAATATATAAAATAAAAGGCAATATTAGCAAAAAATATTATAAAGTCATATAGTCATTGGCCAGTGACATAAATTTCTGCTAAATGTTTAAGTAGGTAAGTAAGGTGATTTGATTGGTTTCAAATAAATACAGTTATTAGATCAAAACTTATAAGGGAATTAAACTATTTTACCCAACATTATTATATATGTGCTTTAGACTCTAACAGCTAGTTGCCAGGTACAATATATCATTTGATAAATAGTCCTGTGTTAAAATGGTCAGCATTCCAGAGATCAAAATGTTAACTGGACTATCAAATTTATTAAAGTTACTATGTAACTGTCAAATTTATTACAGAAGCATGTGTATTCTGCTTTTATTAGGTGTGATGTTTTATAAATCTTAATTAGGTCACATTGGTTAATCATGTTTTTATTATCTTCTATATGCCATATCATTTTTGTAGCTGTATTCTAAAAATTTCCGAGACAAATATGTTTAAAGTCTCCCACTGTGATTGTGGCTTTGTATATTTCCTCGGCGGTCTGTTAGATTTATTTCCCTTTCCTGGTATATCTGCTCATTAAGCTTTAACACTGTCTGCACAGTCACCACAAAGAATTTAGTTTCTCTCTGTTTAATCAAAAGTCGGAGGGTCTTAGGGTACCTGCTTTTTATGTTGCTTTTTACATCTCATTAACTTCTTCTAATTGACACTGGTACTCAATATATACTTTTTGTGCTGCTGTTGCCATGAAGCAAATTATTCTACCCTTCATGACTCCTCTGGCAGCTTTCCATGAAACACCCAGGCTAGTTTCTTGGTTTTTATTGATATTAATTTATTCTGAAATAGTCTTCATCTGTTGCACAAATGCTGCAGATTTAATTAGAGAGTTGTTAAATCTCCATACTTCAGATCTCCTATAATTTAGTATATCACCCAGAGACATTGACACCAGGATATTACCAAGCAAAATTAGAATTTCAATGCAGATGGTTGCATGCTTTGGCATATCCTCATATATTTTCTTAATACCTGAGTAGACAGCCTTCTATAAAAATATAAATAAAATATATCAGGTTCCATACCTAGTTTTTGATAATTCATTTCACCATTAACAGAAATTTTTATATGAGATAAACCACCCAAAACACCATCTTGCACTTTGGCCTCTTTTCTCCTTTTCTTTCATCTTCTTCCCCTTCCTCTTTCTCATCCTCTTCCTCTTCTTTTTAACACTTTAGTGTTCTGCAAAGATCATCCCAATGCAGTAGGAGAGGTGTTTTATCTTTTGGGGGTAGGGAGCTTCACAGTATTCTCTTGTCTAGATTTACCATAATTTATTTAACTACTTCCTGACAATTGGCATCAAGGAGGTGGTTTCAATGCTTTTCAGAATATCCTGGAACCATGAGTGTGTGGTGCCAGGGCAAGGGGCATCTTAAATCAATTTTTGAAATTGATTTTGGGAACTTTTGTTAAGATCACTGTGTCTGAGAATTTAGACTTTCAATATCAACTTTACTCCTGCAGTGTAAGTTCACTCATGAGTTGATTTTGTATGTTTACTCAGTTGTATTTTTATTGAATAATAAATAGAGAAGCTGATATGTAGCTTTTAGTTTCTTGCCTGTTAAACAAATAACTTACAGTGGGTTGGCTTAAACAATGGGACTTTATTGTCTTACCATTTTGAAGCTAGGAAAAGTACACAATTGAGGTGTCAGCAGGGTGATGCTTTCTTTCCTAAGACTGTGGCATTCTGGAGCTGGTTGCTGGTGATCCTTGGTCATTGGCTTTTCTGTAATATGGTGATGCCCATGGTGGTGTCTTCTCCTTTCTCCTCAGGGTTCTGTTGACCTCTGGTTTCTTCCCCTGTGTCTTTCTCTCTCCATGTCCAATTTCCTTTGTTTAGGTTGGTTAAAGCCCACCCTCATTCACTTTGGGCACACCTTAGCTAATAACATCTTTCAAAGATCGTAATTAGAAATGGCTTCACATCCACAGGACCAGGAATTGGGACTTGAACATGCCTTTTGTGGGGGGCATGATTCAATCTCCACAATAGCAATATGAATAAGTGGGCAGTCATAGTAAAGTATTTCTTATTTTTAATTATTAAATACATCAAACATTTAGAAAATACAAAAGAGATATGAGAGATGCATGGTTGATGTTGCATAATTCTTTTAATATAAATTAATAAACAAATTGTGACAGATACAAAGAGACCTATCACCCCTCCCTTGTCTTCCAACTCAAGAAACTATTATTTGAAAAGTTTGTCTGTTTGTCCCTCTGGTTAATATTTTTGTGCTGTTTTTTAATATGATAATGTCTACACAACATACAATTGCTTTCTATGTTGTAAAATTTTTAAAAATAATTTCTATCACACTGTATCATATTTTATACCTCTTTAAAATTCCTCCCATTGTTCAACATTATTATTATTATGAAATGTAATTCATACTGGTAAAACTAGTTACATTTCACTGATTTAAAAAATTATATAGCATAGGGACTCCTGGTCAAAAACTGTTGCTCCAGAGTGTCATTTCCTTATAGATTCTTCAAATAACTCACAAGCTCTATCAGAACCATCTTACTCAGAACTCTGGAAAATAATGAAATGGTTACAGTAATTGGACAAGTGGTAAATCAAGAAATTCCAACATTAAGAAATGGTAGGGAAAGCTGTAGCGCCCTTACTGGGCCCTTCCTCACCGCTCCATGGTGAAGTGTGAGTCAGTCTGCATGCCCTCTGTGTGTCCTTGGTCTGATCTGGATGGAGCAATGGGGTCATGAACAAAATGGCCATGGGGTAGGGAGGGAGGCTCAGCGACATGGACTTCTACTCACCCATGCCAACCTGGCTATGGCCACTACGGAGTGCCCAATCTCCCTGCAGCAGAGGCCATCACTCAGTCCCCAATATGGCACCATTCCTGAAGGTAATCAGTCTGCTACCTGGAGTTAGGTTGAATACATTGGACCACTTTCATCATGGAATGGGTAACATTTTGTTTTTACTGGAATACACACATACTCTGGTTATGGATTTGCCTTCCCTGCATGCATTGGTTCTGCAAAAACTGAGATCCATAGACTTACAGAATACCTTATCCACCATCATAGTATTCTACACGGCATTGCTTCTGATTAAGGAACTCACTTAACAGCAGATGAAGTGTAGCACTGGGCTCATGCTCATGGAGTTCACTGATTTTACCATGTTCCCCATCATCCAGAAGCAGATGAATTGAAAGAATGGTGGAAATGGCCTTTGGGAAGTTCTATTGCAATGCCTACAGGGTGGCAATACCTTGCAGGACTGGGACAATGTTCTCCAGGAATCATATGTGCCCTAAATCAGTGTCCAATCTATGGTGCTATTTCTCCCATAGCCAGGATTTGTGGTTCAGGAATCAAGCAGTGAAAATGAGAGTGGCACCACTCACTACTAGTCCTAGTGATCCACTAGAAAAATTTTTCCTTCTTGTCCCCATGAACCTATGCTCTGCTGGTATAGACATCTTAGTTCCAAAGGGAGGAGTGTGTCCACCGGGAGACACAACAATGATACCATCTGTTCTGGTTTGCTAATGCTGCTGGAATGCAAAATACCAGAAATGGATTGGCTTTTGTAAAGGGGGTTTATTTGGTTACAAATTCATAGTCTTAAGGCCATAATAGTGTCCAAGCTAAGGCATCAACAACAGGGTACCTTCACTGAAGGATGGCCAATGGCATCTGGAAAACCTCTATTAGTTCCGAAGGCATGTGGCTGGCATCTGCTTGCTCCCAGGTTGCATTTCAAAATAGTGTTCTCCAAAATGTCTGCACCAGCTTTCAATGGCCATCTTCAAAATGTCTCTGTGAGCTGCAGCAGCTCCTTCTGTCTGTGAACTTTTTTACAGGACTCCAGTGATTCAGTTAAGGCCCACCCTGATTGGGGGGGGTAAACTTCCATGGAAATTATCCAATCAAATTTCTCATCTACAGTTGATTGAGTCACATCTCCATGGAAACACTCAATCAAAGGATTCCAACCTAATCAACACTAATACATCTGCCCCCACAAGATTGCATCAAGGAACATGGCTGGCATTTTGGGAGACATAATACATCCAAACCGGCACACCATCTAACTGGAAGTTAGATGATACCTGATTGCCATGCCTCTGTATCAACAGGTAAATAATAGTGTTACTGTAGTGGCCGGCATGATTGATCCTGAATATGAAGAGGAAATTGGACTGCTACTAAACAACAGAGGTAAGGAAGAGTTTGCCTGGAATACAGGAGATCTCTTAGAATGTCTCTTAGTTCCATGATGTCCTATAATTAATCAATGGAAACCTACAACAAACAACTCAGGCAAGACTACTAATGCACAGACTTTTCAGGGGTGAAGGTTTGGGTCACCCTACTAGGCAAAGTACCATGACCAACTGCAGTGTGTACTCAGGGTAAAGGGACTATGGAATGGGTAGTATTGGGAGGTGATTATAAATACCAGCTATGACTACGTGACCAGTTGCAGAAATGAGGACTTATTTCTTCCTTATTTTGTTATGACTGTATTTTTATAAATATATAAAATATATAAAACAAATATCTTTGCTTTGTTCCCCCTCTTATCCTCTTATCATAAGTTGTATCATAGTTTTTAAATTCCAGTATATAAAGCATGAGTGAGTATCACTGAAGGACTTGCATCCTCTTCTGAAGAAAAATTGTGTGCATTTTCTGTTGTACGAATGACAGCTAAATAATGTTAGGTGAAAGTATGATGATGTTAATGTCTTTATACAGAGACTAAATATGGTTTAAGGAGGTATACATGGATGCCAGGTTGACAAGGGGTGGGTTGTAAAGATTAATTTCGTATGTTCACTTGGCTAGGTTATGGTGTCCTGTCGTTTGGCCAAGCAAGCACTGGACTGATTATTACCATGAGGGTATTTTGTAGTTGAATTTGCATCTACAATCAGTTGATTACATTTATGGCTGATTGAATCTACAATCAGCAAAGGAGATAGACTTCAGGATTTCAAGAATCTCTTCACCTAATCAGTTGGAAGTCTTAAAAGCAAGAACTAAGAATTTCAGAGACAGAAAGAAGACTTTCTGCCTCAACTTCAATCAGCCAGCTTCCCCTTGGGAATATGGACTTCCTAGACTTCAAAATTACCTTTATCTGAGTTTTCAACTTGTAGCCTGCATTATAGAACTTGGACTTACTAAGTGCCCATGGCCATGTGAGTCAATCCTTTATAATAAATCTCTTTATATGTGTGTATGTCTTCTGTCTCTCTGGGGAACCCTGAATAATACAAAAGTCATACACACACATACAAAAACATACAATTCCTAAAATTATTCTATTGATTTAGTGATAAATTAAAGGAGTAGAATAAATTATTTAGAAAATAGATTAAAGGAATAGAATACAGAGACAGGGAATAAACTCATAGGTCTTTATATATTATAAAGGTTTGGTGAGAAGTCAGTAGAGAGAGGTGAACTCTTTCGTAAGTGGTTTCAGGGAAGTAGTTACCAAAATGAGGAAAAATACATATACATTTTCAAAAATTCAAAAAATGTTAAAATCTAATGCAAAAAAACAAATTATTTTTAATAGAAATAAAGGAATAAAATTAAAATACTATGTTCTACACACAAACATCACAAACTTAAATGAAAATGTCTTATATTAAACCTAAAGCATTTTATATAATAATATTATAAAGAAAGTGCAAGACAAACTTCAGACTGACTCAATGTATTAGCAAAGAATTCAATCACAAAACATTACTAGTAATGGTATAGGTTACAGAATTGCAACCTTTCAGTGAACACCACAAACATTCTAGTTGTAATATGGACACTGAATTGAAAATGTAATTTACCAAAGTGGAATTCCAAATGGCTAATATCTGGATGAAACCATGCATAAAATCTCAAATAATTAGGAAGATGCAAGTTGCAAAACGGAATTTAAATTTCACAACTATGAGACTGGCAAAAATCAATCACTTGTGACATTGATTGTTGGTGATTACTGTTAAGAATAACAACTGCTACATCTATGTGGAGATAAATTTGGTAATTCCCAGTCAATTTGAAAATAGACATTAATAAAAATTTGCTAATACACAGTCAATTTGAAAATAGTCATTAATAATTTTATTATTAATTTTACATCTCATTATCCACAGAAAAGGAACTATCTCACATATGCATGCCCTCAACAACACATTTATCCCAATAATTAACATTTTGCAACAATTTTGTACCTTTTTTACAATTAATGAAACAATAGTATAATTATCCTATTAGCTTTGCTCCATAATTTGCATTAGCCTCCACTGTTTATTTTGTACAGTCTTAGATTCTTGTTTTTTAAATTTTTATTCCAGTGACATGTATACAACCTAAAATTTCCCCTTTAACCATATTCAAATGTATATTTCAGTGGTGTTAATTACATTCACAATTATCACCTCCATCCATTGCCAAAAGTTTTCCACCACCACAAACAGAAACTTGGTATCAATTAAGCATCAACTCCCCACTCCCTACACACCCTGGCCCCTGGTAACCTGTATTAATGTCTTGGGCTCTATGAATTTGTTTATTCTAATTATTTATTATCACTGAACTCATATAATAATTGTTCTTTGGTGTCTGGATTATTTCACATCTGATATTTTAAGGTTCATCTATCTTGTTGCATGTATAAATGCCTTCACTGATTTTTAAAGCTGAATCATGTTCCATTGCTTGCATATACTGCATTTTGTTTATCTATTATCTCTTAAAGGACATTTGGGTTGAAGACAGCTCTCTGATTTGATATCTGTCTTCTTTAAGCTAAAAATTTCCCTTTCAGTACTGCCTTTGCTGTACTCCATAACTTTTGGTGTATTGTAATTTCATTTTCATTTGCCTCAAGATATTTCATAATTTCCCTTGTAATTTCCTCTTTAACCCATTTTTTAAGTATATTGTTTAATTTCCATGTATTTGTGATTTTCCATTTCTCCCTCTATTATAGATTCTTAGCTTCATTCCACTGTGATCAGAAAATATACACATTATATGATTTTAATATTTTTGAATGTATTGAGTCTTGCTTGGTGACCTAATATATGGTTTGTCCTGGAGAATGACACATGCACACTCGAGAAGAATGTGCATTCTGTTGTTTGGTGAAGGCTTCTATGTATGTCTGTTAGGTCTAGTTGTTTAGAGTATCATTCAAATCTAGTATTTTCTTATTGATTTTCTGTCTAGATGTTTTATCTATTTTTGAAAGTGGTGTATTAAAATTATCTTACTATTATGTAGAACCATCTAATTCTTCCTTCAAATCTGTCAGTATTCTCCTCGTATATTTTCAGGCTCTGCTGTTAGGTGTATATGCATTTGCAATTGTTACTTCTTCCTGTTGAATTGACCCATTTACTCAAACAAAATGACCTTCTTTGTCCCTCATAACAATTTTTGCCTTAAAATCTGATATTAGTATAGCTACCCAGTTCTGTTTTGGTACTACTTGCATGGTGTAATTTTTTCCATCCTTTCATTTTCAACCTACTTATGTCTTTGAATTTAAGGTGAGTCTCTTACAAACATCATATAGTTGGGTCATACTTTTTAATTTATTCTGCCATTCTCTGCCTTTTGACTGGAGAGTTTAATGCATTTACATTTATAGTCACTACCAATAATACAGAACTTTCTTTTGCCATTTTGCCTTTGCAGGCTTATTTGTCCCTCAATTCTTCTGTGAATGCCTACTTTCATATTTAGAAGATTTTTTGTATTTTACCATATTGCATTCCATCTCATTTCTATCTGGATATATTTTTCAAATATTTTCCTTGTGGTTATCATGGGGTTAAAATTTAATATACTAAAAATATAGCTATTTTATTTGATGTGATACCAACTTTACTTTAATAACATACACTTAACACAGTTCCTAAACCTCATAATGCCCCCATTTTTTTTTGTATTTATTACTAATTATATCTTTGTACATTGAATGTTCAAAACCATAGATTTATCATTACTCTTTATGCATTTGCCTTTTAGCACTTGTAGGGAGTAAAAAGCTACATACCCAAACTACAATACAATAGTAGTGGCATTTATAATTACTCAAACGGTTACCTTTATCTGAGGTTTTTATTTCTTTGCACCACTTTGAAACACTGACTAGTGTTCTTTTTTTTTTTTATTTCAAAGAAATTCCTTTAACATTGCTTTTATGAAAGTCTAGTGTTGATGAAGTCCCTCAGCTTTTGTTATTCGGGAATGCCAATCTCTCTCTCATTTTTGAAAGAGAGTTTCCTGGAGTGTCCCTTTCCCATAATTTGCCCTCCAGACAAAAGCAGCTTGAGACAAAGAAAGCAGTGTAAGAAACAATTAATGCAGATTGCCTGCTGCAAAGCTTACCTGCTTTAAGTCCTACAGTGGAAGACTAGTAGGAGAGGCAGAGTTTGTTTCCTGGGAAGTAAAGGGGGCATTCAAATTCCTGTAAACAGAGAATTCCTAAGGCCACCAGAAAGCACAAGACCAAGGCAAGACTCAGGCCCAGAAAAGACAGGGAGGCCCCTGCACGTGATGTGTTCTTATTGCTATGAAATATTATATGATCACCAATGGAGTCAAGAAAATATTCTAGTTAGCTTTATTAGTATTTTTGAATTTTAGAAATAGCCTTTTTCATTTAAGGATATTAGTGTACAATACAATTCCACCAATAAGAAATATGTCTTCAGTAATGAAGAAACTTCATAAAGATTAGAAGCTATTGTGAAAACCTAAGATTAGGAATGTAGTAACATATAACAAACTGAAAAGGAAGTTTCATTTCAGAGAGCTTAAAAAGAAAGAATTCCAGAAAAAAATAGGTCAATTAATGGAGTAGTAATTATAAGAAGGGAAATGAAAAGGAAAAAAAAACAAAAAAAAAGAAATGAGAGCTGAAAGCATTTAAAACAAACCCAGTACAGAGGCTGTTGGCAATAAAACACAGAGCACTTTAAAGGTAAATGTAATAACTGAAAAGCAAAATGATTTATTTTTGTCCAATAGATGTACACTTGCCTCCCACAACTAGCATGGATTAAGATTGAAAGTGTTTATTCACATGTCGATAAGGTGTAAATAGTTTTCCAACTGTTAGCATATGAGCTCCCTTTGAAACTTCTCTCAAATGTTGATATAATTTCTTTTTTCTTCAAGAGAAGTTTGGGTTTACAGAAAAATCATGCATGAACACAGGGATCCCATATACCACCTTTTTTATTGAGTCCTTGCATTTATGTGTTACACTTGTTCCAAATGACAAAAGCACATTTTTATAATTACATTATTAACTATATTCCATATTTTCATTTGAGGTTCACTGTTTGTGTTGTGTAGTTCCATGGACTTTTTGCAAATTTTTATTCTAATAGCACATATACAACCTAAAATTTACCCTTTTGACCACATTCAAATATATAATTCAATGCTGTTAATTACATTCACAATATTGTGCTAATATCACCACCATCCTTTACCAAAACTTTTACATATTAAGCCTTAACTCCCTATTCCCTACCCACATTCCATCCTCTGGTAACCTATATTCTAGATTTTGACTATGATTTTGGTTATTCTAATTATTTAGTATCAGTGACATGCAATATTTGTCCTTTTGTGTCTGGCTTATATTGGTCAACATGTTGTCTTCAAAATTCATCTGTGTTGTTATCAAATGCTGACATAATTTTTAACATATATCTTTACCTTAACTCTTCCTTTGTTCACCAAACTATCTTTCTTATTGTGATATACTTCTCATGATATATATATGCCATTGTATGCTTTTGAAAATAGAATTCCATAATAAAGTTTTATCCATTTTTGTAAAAATATTTATAATACCAATAATAGAATGCATAAGTTTCCACTACAAAATAAAGATATTTGTTTATATCAGTTCACTTTTCTTCTTTTAGTTTTATTTTGTTTACTGAAAAAAAATGAAGAATAATGCTTTGATTCTATAGAAAAATACTCACTTCTTTTGGTTTCCTTCTTTTGCGGGCTTTGACCTTGGAGTGCTTTCAAAATATTTTGTTCCAATAAATATGTGAATATTTTCTTCATAATTCCTGGAAGTATTAACTCTAAAAACAAAATTTCCGAGAATGATGTCAAAATGTTGATTGATCACTATTAGCAGATACAATAATGGCATTACTTAGCGCATCATTCTTCCAAAAAGGACATTTTTTAAAAGAAATTAAATTATTAAAGTTTAAACAAGCATACATTTATTATTTTCATAAAAATGTGGTAAACAAACCAACAAGAGTAGATACCAGGGGGTCCTTAAAATATACTGTCTAGAAATGGGTAGGTGGTGTTTATTTCCCCAAATAAATTATTTTTTTTTACTATTGTAGTAAATGTACACACTATTAAGAACTAAATTACCTTTTGTTATGGAAAACTTAAAATTTAAGGGTTATATCCTTGACATTTTATTGCAGGAGTATAACATGATACATTTCACATTTAACATATTTTCCTAGAGGTTTCACTGTGGACAATTGATGCTGTCTTCCAAAATCTGAAAGTGGAGCTATTTTAAAGGAAAGACACTTCGGGGAAATCATAGAAAAGGGCATTTTAAATTAAAATAGTTATAAATAAATTTGAACATATGGAATTATTAAAATAATAAAATAATATTTTTCTTAAAATCATCATTACAGATGGATGCTGGGCAACTTACTTTAAGAGCATATTAACTATTGAGTGCAATTGTTCTAATGTTTCTCTCTCCATGTTCATTTTATACAGATAGATTTGATGTGTCATTCATTTTTTATTTAATCACATCTCTGGTCTTGAACAAAAAGTCTTAATTCTGACCTTAACCCAAAGACTTTGCTTCTTGGGAGCTTTCCATAGGTTTTCTGTAAAGAGGGGGTGAACCACTGGCCGCAGGAGTCAAACCTAAATTAAAATGCATCCTCAAGGCAAACCTCCTATTCTCTGTCTTTCCTGGAGCCAACATATTTCTAGTGTGTCACTTTGTGGTGCAAAATAGACTGCATTTCATTTCCATACTCCTGAAAAACTTCAGGAGGGAGAAACTTCTTTAAATGCTTGTAACAGAAGAAATTTCAGATAGATATAACCGTTTCCTATTTTAGGGTTTTAAAAAGCAATATGATACTTTTAACAAAGTAAATAATTCTTCTCTTCTAGGAATTATATCAGACTGGATTTCAAAACACTCTTTAAAAAAAAAAGTGCTGACCAAAATTTACCACCTTGATCATCCAATAATATTTTTAATATAATATAATCTAGCCCAAAATGAAAAGATGATTGTGATCCCAAATGAACATATAAACATTTTATAATTTCTACTACATCTGTTCTGTAGTTAATACAGTAAACTTTATTAAATTATGAACTGCAAGACTGCCTTCATTTCTGACACCAATCACAAGTTTGGGGTTTCAAAAAGATGATTGAGAAAGAGCTTAGGGTTTTGCTTTGATGTATGAATGCTAAATATAAATACTCTATACAAATTTGTTTGTTTCTAAATTTTTATTCCTATTTCCTCTTCATAAATTATATCTCATGCGGGATGTATAAATTATAAAAACAAATTATAGGATGATTTGATAATTCTCATGGCTAGAGTACAAAAGTCAAGGAAAAAGGGAAATTGAATGCAGAACCATAGGCCAGTGATAATTTTCTTCTTGATTTATTTAATTGTAAAGTCCACAAGAATTATTTAACTGTCCTTAAGTAAACTAATCCACCTCAGTATTTTGGATTTGAGTTTAAAAATATTGATGGAATAAAGCATCCTCTAGGTATCCATTTTGAGTAAGATATTGGAGGAATGATCAACAAAACTGAAATAAATTAAACCTTGAAAATACTTGGGCAACACTACAAATAAGTAAACATCCACAGCTTTTGCACTGGTGTGGAGAGTAAGGTATTTTATTCTTACTCTAATTTTCAGCCATAAATATTGCCTTATAGAAGCAGTAATAATCTGGGAAATTTTCCAGATTCACTTATGAGAAAGTAAAGAGATGAATTTGAGCTACACTTTATAGAGCTCTTCATTCTCTCATTCATGACCTGAAACCCTTATGCAAGTGTGTCTGTTTTTTGCATGGGACAAAGATGGCTTCATCAGGTTCATCTCTTTTGACTTTAAATGCATTATCCAATATTGGGTATGCAGGCAATAATTCAAACCGTTCATTGAAGATACACTCAGTGGACATGCCAGACAGTAACTCAACCAGGAAACAATGTGTTTTGCTTTCTTTTGGACAGAGCTGATGAGTGTGTACCTCTAGGTTTTCAAGTTTAGAAAGTCTTCCTGACATTTCTAAAGTTTACTATATTAACTACAGAACAGACGTAGTAGAAATTATAAAATGTTTATATGTTCATTTGGGATCACAAATGTCATCCCAGCTCAATTTAGTCTCAATTGTAGGAGACAATTTGGGGCATTTCAGCAGGTACTATATTTATATAATCATGTTTGAATTCCACGTTTTATTGTTTATTTGTCTGTTTTTAATAAAACATTTCCTTTGCTCTATCAACATAACTCAATTTGTGTTTTGTTTTCAACTTGGGTATTAAGCTTTAACTAACTTTCTCAGTTTGAAGGCAACCTATATGTGCCGATTTGAATGTATTGTGCCCCCTAAACGCCATTATCTTTGATGTAATCTTGTGGGGCAGACGTTTTGGTGCTGATTAGATTTGCTTGGAATGTGCCTCACCCAGCTGTGGGTGAGGACTCTGATGAGATATTCCCATGGAGACATGGCCCCACCCATTCAGGGTGGGCCTTGATCAGTGGAGCCATATGAATGAGCTGACTCAAAGAGAAGGAACTCAGTGCAGCTGTGAGTGACGTTTTGAAGAGGAGAAAGCTTGCTAGAGAGGAATGTCCTGGGAGAAAGCCATTTTGAAACCAGAACTTTGGAGCAGACGCCAGCCACGTGCCTTCCCAGCTAACAGAAGTTTTCCGGACACCATTGGCCATCCTCCAGTGAAGGTACCCGATTGCTGATGTGTTACCTTGGACACTTTATGGCCTTAAGACTGTAACTGTGTAGCCAAATAAACCCCTTTTTTATAAAAGCCAATCCATCTCTGATGTTTTGCATTCCGCAGCATTAGCAAATTAGAGCACTATACTAACATATTCTATCACTGTTTTTTTTAATGTTTTACTTATTTAATATTTTATCACTGTTCTGATAATATTCCCTACATCTAGGACCAGAGCAGCGTATTTATAGTAATCTTGAATGCCTGAAAAACAATTCAGATACAACTAAGTATATTACTCAATAACGCTTTACCTGGAGTTGGCCAAGATGCTAAACCTAAGGACACAGACTACAAGACTGCCTTCATTTCTGACACCAATCACAAGTTTGGGGTTTCAAAAACCACCCTCAATTTCAAACGTTCACTGGGAGTACTCAGAAAACTCACTGAAAGTTATTGTGCTCATGGCTACAGTTTATTACAGGGAAAGGATATAAATTAGATACATTCAAAGGAAGAGAAGTGTAAAATACAACCTAGGAGTATTACAAAGGCAAAGTTTCCATTGTCCTCATTAAGCATTATCTTCCCAATATTGATGTGTGACAACACATACCAGCTATTGCCCACCAGGTACACTCACCTGAGCTTTGATGTCCAGTGCTTTTATCGGGGCTTCATTTCATATGCATGGCCAATTGATTTTCCATAAGGGTGCCAAGCACATTCAATGGGTTAAAGAATAGTCTCTTCAAAAAATTGTGCTGAGAAACTGGTGATCCACATTTGAAGGAATAAAATTGGACCCCTACCTCCCACAATGTGTAAAAATTAACTCAAAATGGGTCAATGATCTAAATATAAAAGTTAACACCATAAAACTCTTATGAGAGAACATATGGGGAAATCTTCAAGACATTGTACTTGATAATGTATTCTTGGAAATGACACCAGAAGCAGGAGCAATAAACAAACAAAAAAATAGAAGAATCAAATTTCATCAAAATTAAAACTTTTGAAAAGGCAATCTACAGAATGGGGGGAAAGAGTTGTAAATCACCTATCTTATCAGAGTTTAATATCCAGAATATATAAACAATTCCTATACTCAACAACAAAGGACAAACAAGCCAATTAAAAACTGGGCAAAGGATTTAGACATTTTTCTCAAGGTATTATGCAAATGGCCAAAAGCACATGAAAAGGTGCCCCACATCATTGCCAGCAAGGAAATGCAAACAAAACACAAGATACCACTTTATACCTTTAGGATGGCTATTACTAATAATTAAAAAAAAAAAAAAACTGTTGCAGAGGATATGAAGATATCAAAACCTCATGCATTGCTGTGGGAATGAAAAATGGTATAGCTGCTGTGGAAAACAGTTTAATAGCTCCTGAAAAAATTAAACATATAATTAATCATATGACCCAATAATTCACCTCTTACATATATACCTAAAGGAATTGAAAGCAGGGACTCATTTGAACAACCAATGTTCACAGCAGCATTATTCACAATAGCTAAAAGGTATAAGCAACCCAAATACCCATCGACAGACAAATCAATAAATTTAATATGATATAAACATACAATGGAACACTATTCAGACGTGAAAAGGAATGAAGTTCTGATGCATGCTACAACCTAGAAGAACCTTGAAAACATTATACTAAGTGAAATAAGTCAGGCACAAAAGGACAAACATTGTATGATCCCACTTACGAAATATCTGGAATGAGCAAATTCACAGAGAAAGGAAGTAGATTAGAGGTAAACAGGGACTAAGAGGAGTTATTGTGTAATGAGTTCAGAGTTTCTATTTTGGGTTATGAAACAGTTTTGGTAAGGACTGGTTGTGATGGTAGCTTGATATTACAAACATAATTAATACCACTGAATCATACACTTAAAAATGGTTAAAATGGCAAATTTTATGTTATATATGTTCCCAAAATTAAAAAAATAAATTTAAAATGAGCTATCAGGTCAAGATTAGACAAGAAACTTAAATGCATTTTGGTAAGTGAAAGAATCCAGTCTGAAAAGCCTACATATTTTATGGTTACAACAGCTTTCCATTCTTGAAAAGCCAAATCTATACAGACAGTAAAAAGTACAGTGGTTGCCAGGGTTTTTTTAGGCATTTTTAGGGTAGTGAAAATATTCTGCATGAAACTTTAATGCTAGCTACACTACATTACGCATTTCAAAACCCATAAAACTTTAAATCACAAAGAGTGAAACAATATATGCAAATTTAAAAAAAATCTTTAGGACATTGGGCGAGTTTAGGAAGGAATGCAGATTGTGACAAGAAAACCTAACTATATTCAGATGTATGAAACAACTTCCCTGAAGGTGTTGAAGACCAAAGCGTTGATTTGAATAACTTTGGAAATAATTGGAAATCATCAGACTCAATGCAAAAGACTAAATACCACTGTAGTAGAGTTGATAAAATTGTTTCCCATGGGTATATGTGTTTACAATTCTCATACTGTCAAACATTTATGTAAGTCTCATACTGTTAAACATTTATACTGAACAATCTGAATAGCAGATAGTGCGAGACAAGTTTCTCCCTATTGGAGTGGGAGTTTACAGATTAGAAAAGAGAGGAAGATAGAATGATCCATGTGGTTATTGATTAGAAGTGGAGACATAAGGAATTAATATTTAGCTTAATGTAGACACAGATAACTCCATATAGAAATATGTATAGACTTGTGTATATGCATGTTTTATTGAACTCACATATATTTTCATACTCTGTCAATTGAGAGAGCCTAAAAGAAACAGAACCCCAGTAGCATTGAGCCCACCTGATACCCAGATCTTGGTTTCAAGTACCTTTCTCCAATGAAGGGAACCAGTGCTCTTTGGAGTCACAGTCGATCATAGATTTGGGGCAGGTTGTACACAAAATGAGCCTGGAGCATCTTGTAGTGTTAGAGATAAAAAAAAATTCCCAAACACACACACACACACACACAAACACACATATACACATTGATGGTGGTTTGTTATAGAAGCAGAGTACTTGAATGAAAGAGCTCCTGATAGCCAAAGCCAGAAGGATTTGAGCAACAAAATAAACACAAGTGTATTGAATTATAACCTAAAGTATAAAATAAATATTCATGAGTCCATATTGATATAAATGACTGAATTAATTAATAATCCACATGTAGTAGATTCCAAATAATCCACATTGCTATTCAGCTCTTAAGAAGGAGTCTAAGACCCCACTATTTAGGCATGGCTTGCAGTTAGTCATTTCATTCCAAGGAGTATGGCAAGTGGGGAAAAGAGTAACTTTACAGTGCAGAAACCTGACAAACGCCACCTCAGCCAAGTAGTGAGGGTTAACATAAGTAGTGATGTCATGGCGACAGTGCGTTCCCATAATATCATGTGCTGAGAATGACACTTTACTTCTGTGGTATTCCTTCCCCCAAATAAACCCACTCTAAACTAGAGAAAAAAATCAGAAAAATCCCAAATGAGGGACATTCAAAAAATACCTATTGCTACTTTAAATTGTCAAGGTCATCAAAAACAAGGAAAGCCTGAGAAACTGTCCCAGCCAAGAGGAGACTTAAGGGAAAATGAGGAATACATGTTGTGGTATCCAAGATGGGATCCAGAAACAAAAAGAATATGCTAGGTAAAAACTAAGGAAATATAAATGAAGTATGGAATTAGTTAATAATAATGCATCAATATTGTCTCATTAATTGTGACAAATGTACCCAACCAATGCAAAATGCTAATAATAGGGGAAACTTTTGCAAGTATATTATAATTTTCTGTACCATCATCCCAACTTTTCTATAAATCTAAAATGATTATAAAAAATAAAATCTATTTTAAAAAAAGAAATGTAAAGATATTTTTAAAAGTTATGAGAGCATATATCTTACACAATTTTTTTTCCAAGTTCAATAAACCTATAAGGAAATGTGTATAGAGACAAATCTTACCACTTTTTATCTGCTCAAAAACAGAAATTAAGTAGAAATTAAATCTGCTCGAAAATCTCTTGGATACTTCTTGAACAGAGACCTAATTTAATACTGATCTAAAATTTCCATTATAATTAAGTTTATTAACTAGTTTATCAGCATGGAAGGGATTTCAAAAAGTGGTAACTCACCCAAAGCATTTAGCATCTACAAAGCTGGTTTGGATGCTCTGATGGTATGAAGCTAGGTGGATCCCAGAAAATCAGGTTTTTAAAGCTAATCCATTCCTGTGGGTAGGTTCTTTTGGTGACTAGTGTCTTAAATAAAGATGTGAACCATCTCATGCAGGGTTCTTTATAAGAGAAAGCCCCAGAAGACTGAGAGAAAACCACAGAAGCAGAGAGGAAGCCACTGAAGCCAGAAGCTGGAAGCAATGAAACCCAGAAGAGAAGGAAGAGAACAGCAAACACCACCAGTTGCCTTGCCCTCTGACAAAGGAGTCCTGGATCGCCTGCAGCCTGTCTTCAGCAAGAAGGTATCATCTTGATGATGCCTTGATTTGGGCATTTTCATGGTCTCAGAACTGTAAGCTTGTAAATTAATAAATTCCCATTGTTAAAAGCTGGCCCATTTCTGGTATATTGCACTTTGGCAGCTTTAGCAAACTAAAACACATGCAAGTCAGTCTAAATGTACCTGTATACTCTTCATTCCTTCATGCACTACAGACATTTGTAATCATGAGCAATGGGAAAAATCAAGACCTAAGCTGCTATTTCACAGATGAAGAACAACATTGGGCCCTTATTCATTCATAGGATGAAAAAAAAAAAAAAAAAAAACGAAACCTTGAGTTTGGCAAGATAATAAAATTGTAATATTATTTGTCCATTTCTTTTCATGTAGGGATGTTATGAAATATAAATTATATAAGGAAGCATAGAATGAATTCTACTTCAGTTAGTATTTTAATTGCTTACTCATGTTTTTCATTGTAGCAAACTGTGTGGAAGTCATTCTTTTGTTCTTTAAACACTGCTTTATTATTGATAAACAAAAGAAGACATTTAAAATGTGTTTATTCTGGACCCCGAGCTGAAAGAGAAGTCAAAGGAAATGTGCATAATCAGATGTGTAATCCCTGGGGGGAAGAGTAAAACATTGAAATCTTTAAAAGATTTAAGGGCTTCATTAGCCATTCAAAGCAAAAATAATTGTTTTGACCCTGTCCTTTCCTTATAGTTAAAACACTTACACACATAAACACAAACACACAAGCATACATGTGCAAGTATATGCTCATTATAAATATTATCAATATGCAAGTAATTAAGAACTGAATTTGAATGTGTCATTTCAAAGATTTTTATAATACAGCTGCAATAAATGTATTTATGGAGCACTATCTAAACCATTCAGTCCATAGAAAGGTGAAAGAGAAAAACAATACAAAGATACACTATTTTAGATTTATGGAGCAGCTGACAAAAGAAAGCAAATGTTTTTATCCTAAACAGAGATGCTTTATAAAGGACTGTAGAAATCACAGCTCCTATTTAGGTTTATGGTGTCTTAGCTATAAATATGCAGAAATGCTCTAAAAACAGAATAGGCCAAAAAGAGTCTTCATCATTATGTATATAATTTAATTTTTAAAATGAACAAAAATGGCTGGAATTGTCTTATCCTCCTTCATCATATTCTAAACAAAAGACTAAAATCACATAAACATCCTCATCCAGCTAACCACAGGATGCTATGAAACATAAATAAGGAACAAAGAACTGCTTAGAAACTAAAAAGCTATGCCAAATATCTTCCATGGATTACCTGAAACAGAAAAGCTCAAAGATACAATCCTGATAATTTTATAATAGGTTTTCTGGCTAATCATAATTAATTGATACTAAATACAGATTTTACTTTCTTTTAGTTTTTTAGTCTAATAAAAAAACTGCACATATTATTTTCATAAACAAATTGGCCTTATTTTGAGAATGTATTTTATGGAAGTTCACTTTTAACAGGGAAAATAATTTGATCATTTTCATTCTTTTTATCTTTTTTTTAAATTTAATACACTGAGTATGGAAAACATGGTGGAAATTTCATAATTCACATAACTAGACATGGAATGTTTTGGATAGCTGATGAGGTAAATGCTTTAAGATATAGTATATACCATACTAAGTAGATAACAAAGAAGAAAATCATGTGATGACAGGCAAGCTTGAGCAGATGCTCTAAAACTGAGAGAGGAAAGAAAAGTGACAAGAGGAAGGGAAAGAGAGAAAGAGTGAGAGAGTTTTTGAAAGAGGGAGATTTTGTGTGGAAAGAAAACCAATATGAACTCCCTAGATGGAAACCTATATTTTATTGAATCCTTTAAAACCCCATGAAGATATATATTAGTGATAGATGGTTTCATTTGTAGAGTTTATAAGACATAAACAACAGCAACAACAAACCAATTATCCAAGTTAATCCAACTTTAAAAATTCAAGATGTTTTTGGGCTTCACACCTTTTTAAAAAATTAAAATAAAAATGAAGTTAATTAAACATAAAATGAATAAACAGCAAATATTTCCTCAATAAAAATCATGAAAAAGTATTTTTAAATGACAATAACTTATTTCTAATAGTTGTTATTCTTTTAATAGTTCTAAAAGTTTTAAATCCTGGGAGTGGTGATCTCAGTAAATACAAGTGATTAGTGAAAAGCTTCATTTAGTGATAAACCAAAGAGGTGGTCATTTATAATACTGCCTCTAGTCATTTACTTTGACAAGGCCTGAACTACCAAGATCATCAAGATATTTTATCAAAGATGAAAAGATAGGAAATTCAGTGGTTTAACAATAACCCAACATTCAGAATAATTAATCAACCAATTATCTATAGGGTTCAAAACACCACTAAAGCTCAATTAAATGCTTTGATTCATTATATCATTAAGAATTCTTGAACCCAAAGGGAGTGCTCTAATTGGCTGGAAAAGCAACTAGCTGCTCAAAAGAAAAAAAAAAAGAGTTTATATATAATAGGAGTCTAGGTGTGGGTAAAGGTAAAAGAATCAGAAAATTAAAAGAGCAGACCACATCACCCTGAGAATTTCTGGTTATTCTTATAATAATAAATAAAATTTAACCTTTATAAAACACTTCAACAAACACTAACAAGAGAGCAATGGTCAACAGGGAATCCATTATTAGCCTAGATTTCACAGAAGACAACAATTTTGGAGAGAATTAGTAGCATCATTAATATTATTCAGTGTAAATAAAAAAGCAGAATAATTTTGAGGGGCCCTAGACCCTTAAATCAGTGACCCATGATAAAACAAATGTTAGTTCATTTAACATATGTATTTTATACTTCATGGTATAATATTTAAAATTAATGTTTACTTTAGAATTTTAGAAGAAATATTTAACATCTATCCCATACTGGGAGATGCCATCAATAGACTGAGTATGTCAAGAAATATAACTGCATTTAAGGTTTATTTTCTTTCTTCTTCACTTAGCATATCTGAAAAGTTTTGTCCAGTGTTGCCAAAAAGTCCTTATTAACTTCATTTTGAATATTGCTTAAAATTTTTTCCTGTTTGTTCACTACTTTTGTCTGCATTTTTTTAATTAATGCAATTTTATTGAGATATGTTCACACATTATACAATCCATCCAAAGTATATAATCAGTGGCTCACAGTATCATCACATAGTTGTGCATTCATCACCATAATGTCTGCAGTTTTTAAAAGAGCAAAATTATATATGTTTATTGTGTAACTCTGAATATAAAGAAAAGAATAAACACACTAGCAATCATTCATTTTCCACCACCTATGAATAACAAGCTTTATGCACAATCCTGGTCAAATGGTCCAGGTGGCTGATGAGAACACACAACAATCACACTTGCATGGATATTTAATTATCTTCTACTATATCTTGAGCCCCATTAAATTAAGCATTCATGACACTTGCAAAATTAAAACAGAATCTCATATATTAAGGTGAATCAGTTTTAAAAAAATTAATTAAGAAGAGAAACATCTAACACATTCCAGTGTCTAACCTGCCTGGTTCTTTTCCTGGGGTCAAACTAACCCTCTAGAAGGTTTTACCATCAGAGATCTGCAAGCCTCTGTGTCTCTCTAATGCATAGAGAATATTTGGGAGTTCTTGAGACTTTTCACAGCACTAGGGTTTGGGCAAGATTCTGAACCATGGCAGAGTACAGCATGTTCAGGATTCAGTGTATGAATCTTAGTTGGTTACAACAGTGCCACAAAAAAGCTGACACAAGGGGATGCAACCTTCATGCTTGATTATTAATGTCAAGTTCCAAGGGTGGAGTACAGAGATGACGTAAAGTCTCAAATATGTCAGTTGGCAAATCCTCTAGCTCCATAACTGAAGAAATTTTCTCACTTTTTTTCCCTAACAAGTCTTTCTCTCACACATATTTACTGATGTATGTTGCCTTTTTATCAGCATGTTTGGTGAGCAAATGTCCTTTGGGCATATGTGGCTGGTACATGGTATTCCGATGCACGTTTATATCTGCCACCAATTTACTAAGTTAATAAAAATATATCAGTTCAGGATGAAAATATTATGAATAATAGGAATGTTTCTAGTAATGAGGTCTTTAGATTACTTCATTGCTGTGTCTTTGAATATTTTATGCCAATATAGAAGATAATTGGGATAGGTGGCATGTAAATACGCTTAAGTAGATAGATAATAGATAAGGACATTGTGTCTATAACTAGAATCATACTTCACATATATTTTCTATCCTGACTTTATCATGAACATTTTCTTGTGACATTAAATGTTTGGAAAATATACTTTATTAGGTGCTTAATCCTATATGTATATGTTGTAATATATATGTACTTATAAACATACAGCATTATTTAAAATGATAGTTGCATATACAAACATATACAGAGGGTTTAAATATTATTTTATGCAATACTGTGTTAAAATGATAAAGATCCTGGTACACTTTTCTGTGGTTTCAGTTTACTTTGGGGGAGGGGCACTATTTTTCTTGAAATGGAATTACATGAGTAAAATCATATCAACATTAAAGCTTCTGATATGTATTTACAAAAAGCATTTGCAAATTTAAACATCTTCAGAAGATAGGAAAGATTCTATATACCATTGTGTTGCATTTGGTAGTGTTTATTCATACTTACCAATTTATTAGAAAGATGAAATTTTTGCTTAGAACAAATTTACATATGAATAGCCATGATAATAAATAAATAATATTTTATGGCTATCTGTACATATTATTCTCAATTTTCACTTAATTTGTTCAAGAGTCTTGACTTACTACTTTCTAAAATTAATTTCTATTTCAATAACATAAATTAATCTACTCATTCATAAAAATATTTGATTGCTTTCTATTTTATTTGCTCTGGGATGGAAATACAGTGACAAACTGGTTAGAAACTGCCCCTGTCTTCAGTTTGTTAATAGGATACTGGGATCTACAAATAAGAAAATATATGATTACAGAAGCGTGATTTATGATGACAGAAAATCAAGGTGTTTCAGGAATATATAGAAAGGAAAAGTGTTTCAGTTTTGAGGGTTTGTTTCAGTATCAAGGCTAAGTCAGGAAAACAGAATACATGTAAGTTACTTCAATAGGGGAAATTTAAAATGTGGTGCAATTTACAAAGATGTTTCAAGAGCTGGACATCCAAATATGGGACTATGAAGCCATCCAGAGATTAAACACATGGAAGGAGTCCCTGCCTCCCCCAGGCCTTGGGAGAAGATTGTGTTATCAGATTCCAGGAGCTAGGACCATCCTGTACAAGGCAGAAGGGGTGGTTTGGTGCAAGTTGGAATCATGGAAAAACAGGGTCAATTAACTTTTAGGACGCCACAAAAATGCTTTAATTTTATTGTTTTTTAATCAGAAGAAAAAATGAATGCAATATCATGAATATATAATAATGAATGCTTTCTGGATTAAACACATGGAAGAAGTCCCTACCTTCCCTAATTGTTATAGTTACAAGGAGGAAGGGACCTATGAAAGCGAAAGTGGCTAGGGCCCATGGAAGTCATAAAATGATTCTTTCTGTGGAGTGAGTTGTTATATGGTGTGTTGTGGGAACAAAGGCTCAGGCACACAGAAACTTGCAGCAAATAACTGCTTTGTTACTTACACAGCACCAAGGGTCCTAAAGACCAGGGTTAGAAATCCCATCATGGCTGGTCTCCTTTGGAGGCCAATTGTTGGGGTCAGGGTTGGTGGATGGCAGCTCGGTACACCCCACTTCCCATTGGAGACCAGAGGCGAACCTGTGTTCAAGGGTGGGGTGTTTCTATAACTCCAGGGAGAGGGGTTCCTGCCACTGAGATTTCCGACCCTGATAAGCACCTTGGGCTGTTCCTGATTTCCAGGTTTTCATTTGATCTAACATCTTCCTGGGGCTGTGCAATGGAAACAGACAGATACATCTGCACACAATAGAAAAGGAGGGCATACGTAGGCAAAGGGCTGGGAGATAGCCGCTGAGCATGTGTCTATGACTTGCCTGGCACTTTGGAAGATATGTGTCATCCATGACTAGGGACACCATCAAAAGCAAAGTGAAAAGAGAGAAATGTATAAGAGTTTCCCTTTTCATAGCCTCTAATCTCCTGGTAGTATTTCTCAGTGGCTAGCAGCAAATTAGCAAGGGATCCTGGAAAATGTAGTTTGCATGGGTCAGCATGTACTGGTTCAGTTCACTGGAGAGGCAAGGAAGAGAAATGGACAAGTTACTGGTTCGGTCCACATATTTCAATACTCAGCATCAATCTCATCATTTTACCCACAGTTATACCCAAATAAAATAATCTTTCTGCCCTTCATTTAATATGATACAACTATTCAACATATACAGACATTTACATTCCCTCCTCCAGAAAAAGAAGGCACAGATTCCTACAAGTTACATTAACTGTCTAAAAGTTTGGAATCTCCTAATGATAAGCAGACTTTCCATTGATAGGAAAATGGCTTCTCATGAGTTGATGACCCATTAACTAAATTATAAAGTTAGTACCTCTACTATTCAAATAATAAATAATGGAGAAGTGTACACCTTTGGCTACTGAGTAGGATGGAGAAGGTAGTGGTAGAATAATATTGAGAACAGCTAGAAGAGCTAAATTATAAAATAATCATATTTTTAAAGATATTAAGGAGCCTAACTTGCATAGACTTCATTCCTGCCTCTCAGTCATTTTGAACATGTGGCCCATTGAGCAAACCTTGAAGATGCTGAGCAAAACAGAATGAATGTCATCACCAGAGGTGTCATTCAGCCCACTTGATTATCAACAGTCTCCTTTGTGTATGTGAGAACTTACATGAGAAATAAATATCACCATAATCTGTGGCTATGCCGATGAGTTCAAGTACATACCTCTTTCTCAAGAACTCCCTGTCACAAATAATATAATCTAGTTCTTCCCTAATCTCTGCTCCAGTGGATGGTTGTTATTAATCTCTCACAGAAAGATGTAGATCCTTATGTAAGGCCTTCACTTCTTCCACACAATAAAATAATCAAATGTGCTGCCAGAAAATTTCCCAAGGTCTTAATTTCTTTCTGAGAGATCCCTGAGTTGCACTGTAATGTGGCAGCCATCTGCTTCCAGGTAGAGGCAGCATCAAGAGGTTTGATCTTTGCTTTTTCTTTGTCTTCCTTTAATTGGTCATAATTAGGAGGACCACACATTTGGTTTATGTGCTCCTGTTATTAAGGTATGATCATTTATAAGATCATTTATAACTTTAAACTGAATTACCCTAGACTTTATGTCTCAAATTCTGATGTTCATGACTCATATAGGATAGTGCTTTTTCAAATTTAATAGACATGTTCATCATTTGAGGATTTTGTATTTTATTTTTATGCTAATTCAATAGTTTTGGTGTGGGCAAATCTGGCATTTCTATCAAATTTCCCAATGAGGCTAAGGCTGCTGGTCAATGGACCAAATTTTAAGAACAAAGATCTAGGACAATTAGTGTGTCCTGTTTACCAAGAGGTCATCAATTTGGGATGTCCAAATTATGAAAATCACATCAAACTGCATGAAGACAGAGAGCCATAGTGATGACATAGTCCTGAGGTAGGAGAGTGGAGTATTTTTGCCACTTCTGCCAGGGAACCTCCTCTAATTGCTTTTGATAGACCGTGGAAAAGAAAAAAAATTGGTAAAGTAGGTGCCAAAGCCTGGGGAGATATTTTATTGCAAAGAGAACATATCTGGAATATTGACATATTTGAATGTCTACTTGATTGCATTTAAAATAAAACCATAGACAGTCTCCAAAGTCTATCCTGTCACTTTCTTATTTTGATGATAGCACTAATGTTTGCAGTTCTACTGGGGTAATTATGATTAGAGTTTTGATAAAGAGTCCAGGAAGAGCATACATTTGCACTTCCTGACATAGAGCTGTCATTCCACTTGTCGTAGTCTAAAGAGGAGTCTATGTATCTATCTATCTAGATATCATTTATCTATTTATTTATCTATTTATCTATCTATCTGTCTATCTATCCATCTGTCTATCCTGATAGGAAACATGATCTGTGGATCAGAGACAAGCCTTTATTTACTTACAGACCCATTCCCTAAACTACAGTTTTTCACAGGTAATGTGATGAGGGTACCTGTGTAGATCTCAGGATTTGCACCACATGGAGGAACTGTGGAATCATTAGACTCAGAGTTTGCATAGGGCACTCACAAATCTGTGTATCCTCCCCTCCAGAGACAGAGAGATAAACCTTTACTCTGGTAGATAATCAAATCCTCTCTGGGATAAATCCAGATATATACCCTGGAATATAAACAGATGTCTACAGAGCAATACCCAGCCTCTAACTTCCATAGTATATTTGTGTTATTCAATCATAAAGACTGAATAGTGCAGAAATGTGAAAATCTCGTTAACCCAACATTTCCCAATTACTTAATTTGCATGTTCTAACCATTCAAGAATTGCCCCTTGCCATGCTGGATTTAGACTCAAAGTATGGATATGGTGCAATAAGGAGATGATCTTAGGAGGAGACTTAACATCCCAGGGATGTTAACCAAGAGCAGTTTTTCTCCTAAGACAGGGGAGGAAGTGATTCTACCCAATGACAAAGGAAGATAGACAGATTTAGCAGTCTAAACTTTTTAGATTCATCCAAATCCACCTATATGTTTTTATCCCAAGTCTAACATTATATTATTTCCAAAGTACTGCCCAAATCATTCTATCAGTGTTGTTGTTTTGATAGTTCTGTTAATGTATATGGAGTTTTTTTTTTTTTTATTTTATCTCCTAGTCTTTTGACTTACCTTTCAATAGTAACCACTTAGCAATTCAAACATGGCATTGAATAATGATTTTTAAAATAGAAAATTATAATTTAAATCTTAAACTATAATTTGAATTCTTAAGTAATTATCAAAGATCGTAGAGTATAAACATCTGGCCATTTCCCAGAGAATCAGATCCACACGTACTTAGTAAAATCTTGTATTTCACCACTATAGGAAAATTGTTGGTAAGACCTTGGAGAGTCAGTTTCTGTGAGATAGTTAACTTAAACAATTTAGGCTCAAGAAGAAGTAAGAAGGCTTTGGGGGGTTTCTTTTAGAGAGGCAGCAATAGAGAAGACTGAATACTATTTTATTTCTCACAGTTTCTGTCTAGTTCCATTTGCTTCCATCTAAGACCTATGGAGAGAGGAACCACAGGTAATGAACAGTACTCATGGGTGCCTACAGGAGACACAGAAACAAATATTAACATTAAGAAAGTAAAAGAGACATTCTCCCCACCTAAGAGTAGAATTGAACAAGGTGTGGTGCGTTGACAATTACAAAGATGTCACAGTTTAAGTATCTTAGGAATCTGCAGTTTTAAGTACACTTAGGAAAGATTATTCCCGGCACAGACAATATTCTCAGGCCTGGTGCCAGTTGCTGTAACCATGTGAGGACCAATATTAAGAAGATTCAATGTAAGTAGATATTTCCAAGGAGAGACTCGAGCAGAGAAAGAATGAAAACCTTATTACTGAACGCATGTAAGATATTCCTTAGGGGTGTCACAAAATACTCTTAGTACTGCAAATGGCCAAATTCCTTTACTCTATAAGTATGCACAAAATAAAATGCAGAGAATTATATTATTCCCTATGAATGACCAAAATGATTGCACATATCTAACTACTAGCAAGGCCTGGAGAAACTAGGAATCATAAAAATGTGTGTGGGGATGGGGTGGGGGGTGCTTATCTCTATAATATATATTTCAAATTAATATGTAAAGGAATGTTATTTCATTGAAAAGTGTTTCATAGCAAGCAATCTTTATGCTAAGTATAATTTCTAAATAAATAGGAAAAAATATTGTGCACCACTTGCCTTGTCAATAATGGAGTTGTTTTGACACATTTTACAGGCTTATATTTTAATAAAATAACTGTAACCACATTTAATAAACAAAACCATGTAAGCTGGAGAAATATCATGGTGCATCAAGGGACACTAAGATATAGCTCTGCTTTCAGATATATCTACTGGAGATTTAAACATTTGCTTTTGAGACAAAGTTGTTAAGGACTAACACATGTACACCCATTCATATACTCCCCCTACAATGCTGTAACCATTTAATTTGTGCAACTACATATGCAGGAGTTAAAATAACTTCATGCTTGTTTGTTGATATAAAAGGTTTATTAAAAAGCTTCACCTAAGTAATTATGGTTTCTGATTATTGAATCAAGTTGCAGTCCACTATTTAAATAGTTCTTTCTATCTTTTGAAAGCTGGTGTACATAATATTCTTCACAAAGTCTCATTGTATTTATTGTTGGAATAAGTAAAACATGCATTTGTCTTTAAAATTTTAAAACATTATAAAGATTAACCAATTATATGTGCACTTTTTCCTACATTGATATCTAGCTCAAGGATTCTTGAAGGGTGGTTTGTGGAACCTGGTGGACCAGAAGTCCCTTTCAGGATGTCCATGGAATAAAAATATTTTTATTATAAATGAAAATGTTATCTGTCCTTTATAGTATGTTGAAAACTGGAGGTCAACTGTTGCACCCTTAGTACAAATCAAAGTGGAACAAAATTGTGTTCATTCCTATTCATTGTATTCTATACTGCTACACACAAGCTGAAGGAAAAATATGAATTTCACTTAAGATGCCCTTAATGTAGAAGTAAAAATTATGAATTTTGGCCCTTATTACTTATCTTTTTAATATTATGCTTGATAAGAGAAGTATAAGTAGCATTTCTGTTGCTTTTTGAAATGTGATTGGTTTATTGAGGAAAGTGTTTGTGAGCTTAATTGTAAACTGAACTAACCAATTTTTTTCACAGAATTTGGTTTTATGTGAAAGTTTAAAATTTCATGAGCATAAATGGAATGTTTTGAACACTAATATCTTCAAATGTGAGCTAGTCAGCTTCTCATGACTTAAATAATTTTCTGATGTGATTGGTGATGATATTAAGAAACAGTATGTTTTGATATTTATACTGAAGTATATAAAAGTTCCAAAGATTTTACCTTTCAGTGAACCAATATTTTTGAAATAAACAATGCATATTGTGACAAAACCATCATGGCAAAAAGATTCATTTTAAGTGTCAGATAAACTATTTGATGTTAACAAGGGTTGCTCAAGATTCATGAGGAATATTGGTGTTTAGTTTTCTTTTTCTATAATCATTGGTTTTCATATCAAGTTATTATTAGATTCATAGAATTAATTGGGAAGTAATTCCTCCTCTTCAATGTTCTGTATGATTTTATGTAGAGTTGGTAATAGTTTTTCCTTAATGTTTGTTAGGATTCATTGGTAAAGCCAACTGTACCTGGAGTTTTCTTTGAGGGAAGGTTTAACTTCAAACAATGGATATTCTGGCTATTTTTCCTTGATTTAACATTGGTTATTTGTGTGTTCAAGGAAATTGTCCATTTAATTTGAGTTGTCAAAATTACTAACACAAACATGTTAATCATCCCTTATTATTCACTTATTCACAGAAACTGGAGTCATTTCCCCCTCTCATCCCTTATATTGGTAATTTGTATATTTTTTAATTGTATGGATTGGATTGGATAGAGTTTTATCAATTTTATTGATCTTTGCAGAAAAGCAGATTTGACTGCATTGATTTTCTTTATTATTTTTCAATTTTCAGTTTAGTGATTTCTGCTCTTAAAGTTATTCTTTTATTGATTCTCCTTACTTTGGTTTCAATTTCTTCTTATTTTTCTCCTTCTTAAGAGCGAGTTTAGATCATAGATTTGAAACCTTTCTTCTTTGCTAATATTCATATTTTTTGCTATAAATTTCCCTCCATACATTGCTCTAGCTTCATCCCATTGACTTTAGTATGTTGTGTTTTCATTATTTTTTCAGGATACTTCTAATTTCCTTCTGATTTCTTTGATTCCTGGATTATTTACAAGTGTGTTTCACATATGTTATTTCTGGATCTGTTTCTATTAACTGATGTGTCTCCTCATTAAGGGATGTATTTTCCTGCTTCCTTCATGCCTTTTAAGTTTTCACTGAATGCAGACATTGCCATTTATATCTTGTTGGGTGATGGTTATTTTTTAATTCCTTTAAATATCCTTGAGATATGCTATGGGATGTAGTTAAGTAATTTGGTAATTGTTTCGTCTTTTCAAGGTTTGATTTTGCTTCTTTTTAGGTTGCACCAGAACACCTTTGAGTCTAGGACTCATTTTCCCCTGTTATTGAGGCAATCATACACTGAGTATTCTAACAAATATCTCATATATTATGAGATTTTTTCACTCTGACTGATGGCAACTCTAACTATTCTGGGCCGGGTGTGAGCTCCTGGGATTTTTCTGCCTGTTTATTGCTGATGGGTCTTTCCCCTGGCTCAGTATTTTCCTCACACGAGTGATCTCATCAGCATTCAGCTCACAACTCAAGGGAACCCTCTGCACAGCTCTGGAATTCCTCTGTGCAGCTCTTTCTTCTTTGGTACTTAGCATGTGAATTCTAGCCTCCTTGGCCTCCCTAATTCTTAAATGTATCTCCTTAACTCAGGGACTGACAGTCTCTAATTTTGTACCCCTTCCTTGGCTGGGGCCTGGGAAGACTCTTCATGTAGTAAGCTTGGACAACTACAGCTTACCCCATTTGTGGCATTTTCTCAGAGATCACTGTTTGTGCTGCCTGTTTTCAAATATTTGAAAACCGGTTTCATATTGAACAATGGATTTTAATGTAACAGAGCACAAAAAGTTTATTGACATGGTTTCATATGGTATGTTGCAACTAACCACAAAAAAATAAAAATAAAGCCCACTTGTCCATTTTCTGTGCATGTTAACGAGGGAGAATACCACCCCACTTGTCCAGTTGGCTGTATTAACAAAGAATACCTTTAATTTTCTGAAAAATTGATTGAAATATTGCTGCTTTTTCCAACTCTGTGCCTGTAAAAGATCATATTTTCTTCCCGTACCTCATCCAAAACAACATATCTCAAAGGATTGAATCTACAGGCAGACAGAAGAAGTCAAACATCTTCTCTAATACTAGATATTAACAAGACTTGGAAAATGTAACAGAATTCCACTCTTACCATGATTTTTTTGAAAAATGTATTTTTAATCTGTCTATCAACATGTAAAGGGCTTTTCTGGGGTTATTTTAATTAATTCATAATTACTTTTAAATATTCTATTTTAATTTCTAATGTGGTAAAGAACAATAGCTATAACCTGAATAAACAAAACCTTATAAGGATTCTCAATCTTTTTTAAGTTAAATAAATGCATTTACAATCAAAAAGTTTGAGAATTGCTGACCTATTTCAACTCTTTAGACTTAATAAGTCATAATTTTTACTCATTTGAAATAAACTAATGGCAAGAATTCTTTCTATGCTATTGTTAATATTCATAGGCAAATTTTTTAGCTATTAGATTAAACTAAAAATTTCTTACAAGAAAACTGTTTTAGCCCCAATGCTCAAAAATATTTGTCCATTCTCTTATTCACTGATTCAGCAGAGGCTGAAAATTATACAAGGTGGAAACATTTATGTAATGTCCCCTTTGGGCTATTCAAATTGCTTCATGTCAGTTAGGTCAAATGCTTGAAATGTGGGGGTGTGGTGGGAGGATGGCACAAGGGATTATATCCATTCATACCTATCCTGGAAAACTCAGGTTTCTGATTGGGTTTGATTTGCCAGGTCTGGGGCTCTACATATGACTTCTGTTTCTTAGATTTATACTAAAGTATCATAAAGGGGAAATCCACTCACAGAAAAAATGCCCAGGGGCCCGCACAAATTCCTACACATCTGAAAAGATCTGGCAGTGGAATATGGAACGGGACTCAATTCTCATTCCCAGGAGCACTGCAATTTATCACTCCCCTAGCTGTACTTCTCCAGGAAGGCAATCTATAAATTTCACCTTGGAGGGATTTGCTGAGCTGCCTTTTGTGCATTCGTAATGTGTGCATGCATTTTGGCTCTACTCTTTTATTAGTGTGAATCATGAGCAGTCAGTTCTTTGCTTTATTTCTTAGTCTTCTATATCTTCCACTCAAAAAAGACCTTTAAAAGTCACCTAAAAAAAGGCTGTGGGTCTCCTGAGACTAGTAAATCTCAGCTCCTCATCTGATTCGTTACGATATTAAAATCTTTTCCTGACAAGCCTAAAACTCTGTATAGGAAATTTTTTGTCCTTTTGTAAAGGTCTTCCATCAGATGAAGATTTAGATTGTATTTAATTCAAATATACCAAAACTTTCTGCCATCTAAAATTACAAGCAAAATTGATTAGCTATAATATAATTGCATACAACTAAGTCATTTGTAGCTCTATGCCTATGGTAAAATCTGACCTAACTCATTGGTTTCATAGAAAGACAAAAATACCAGCTTTTTCCCTCTTGCCTTTCTTTACTATTATGATCTTAAATTAGAACCTCACACAAAGATGACATTCCTTAAGTATTATTAAATTTGAAGAATATATTTCTTGCAGTTAAACTATTGTATTGCTATAGAAAAGCAAGTCAACTTAAGGAATAATTTTTAATCTCTTAAATATAAGTTAATATGTCCACAGCAAAGAATATAGAAGAAAATACTAAATAACTTAGTACTTAATATATTTTATCTTTAGTTTTTTGTGAATCATAGACAAGATTGGTGTTTGTGTGTGCATGTGTATGCACAAGTGTGTATATACTCCGTTAAATTTCCGAAACTGTACACTTCCTGAGAACAGGGAGAACAGTATTAAAACACTTGCATCCTTTACAGCACTTATAAAAGTATATTGCATATTGGTTTGGATAAAACATTGTTGATTGACTGATAAACTGATTAATAAATATTTAATTTTATTCCAATTTCCTAACTATGTAGTTGAAGATTTCATATATGAATGGACTAAAGCAAACACTTATTTCCAAGGTTCCAAATACTTACACTTTCATGACCTGGATAACTTTATATTACTTTTGATAGAAGAGGAATAGAAAATGTAACAACTAAAAACGAAAGGAAACAAAATACCTGCCTACTGAAAAACATCTATTCTTTTCTTGACAGAATTTACATAAACATAATAAAATGTTGAATACCACCTTGCCAAAATAGCGTTCTTAGATGACATGAAAATTATCCCATGATAAGTGAAAAATAAAATATAATAAATACCTTTTTAAATGCACAGATATGAAGAAAAAATTAAATTTCCAGGGACCATTAACAAAGAAAGAAGTGAAATTAGGAGCAATTAGCATATGTACAATAACATCTAGTATGATTTCCACAAGGCAGGGGAAGATGATAGAAGCAATATGCAAAAGACAATGATTAGGAAGTTCCCAGAATTGAGGAAAAACAAGAATATTCACCTACTGAAGCAGAATACACACTAAAAAAGGAAAATATAAAATAACCCATACATGAACACATAATATTTTTACTAAAAAAAGATTTTTAAAAAGTTGTCTTAAATTAACTTATGCAATACTGATCAAATAATTCATAAAGGCAAGAAAATTATATTAGCAGAAGATTTCTTATGAGCAAAAATAGAAATCATAAAATAATATATCACCAAATGCTGAGAGAAGGTATTCAAGTTGACATTCATAGCCAGCTAAATATAATTAAGAAAACAAAAGAAAGCCATTTTTATGCAAATATTGGGAGGACCTGACATTGAGAGACTATTTTTGAAAAATAATTATTATCAGGTATTTATATCTAAGAAAATAAAATGAATTTTTACAAATAAAAAATATCAGCAACATAAGGAGGTCATCTCTACAGAATCTTCACACATTAATTAATAAAATGAAAAGGACATATTGAGATGAAAAGATATTTTAAAAATAACATTCATTTTAATAAAGGTAAAACTGTAAGGAGAGAGTCGGGCAAGATGGCAGCATAGAGAGGAGTGGAAGCAAAGTAGTCCCCCGGAACAACTACAAAAAAACAGAAACAACTAATAAATAATCCAGAATAACTGCAGGGGGACAAATGAGACCATCCATTCATCATACACCAACCTGAATTGGAAGGAATGCCTGAGAACACAGCATAAAATCTGTAAGTAAAACATGCAGAACCAGGTCGGGAGACCCCCTCCCCCATAGCCTGAGCTGCAAAGCCTCGTGGTGCCAGAGATAAGCTCTCTCCCAGCAAGCGAATACAGCTCAGCTGAGCTCCAGCTGGGGTTTTAAGTAGCGAATGTGAACTGCTCACTACAGGTACGCATCCCCAAAAAACAGATAGAGGCTTTGGGTGACGACTGACCTTGGAGAGCCTTGGACTGGGTCTGTAGGGGGCTATCTGATTCTTTTTCGGCTCAGTGGAGAAAGCCCCAGTCATTTTCAGTTTCCAGGGCTGTGATGTGGAGAAGGGTGAAGACAGCACAAGCAGAGAGCGAGACCATTGAAATGCTAATGACCTCCACCTGGGGGCTCTGTCTTCTCTAGGAGGAAAGGGGTGGGGCCCTTTCCATTCACAACCAGACCCCAGAGCCTGGGAGAACACGGCCATACCTCCTCACACCAGTCAAGAATTATAGGCTAACAGGCGTCACTTGATGGGCAGAAAAGCACAGTGACCCGAGGCAACAAAGGGTGGAGCAATTTTCTAAGACACACCTGCAGGGAAACCAGATACTGAATATTTCTTCCCTCTGGGACCTGAGCCTGTTCTGGTCTGAGAAAACCCGATTTGGATAACCAAGGAAACCATGCCTAGACAACAGAAAATTACAACCTACATGAAGAAAAACAAAGTTATGGCCCAGTCAAAGGAACAAACGTACACTTCAACTGAGATACAGGAATTTAAACAACTAATGCTAAATCAATTCAAAAAGTTTAGAGAAGATATTGCAAAAGAGATAGAGGCTGTAAAGGAAGCATTGGACATGTATACAGCAGAAATCAAAAGTTCAAAAAACCTACTAGTAGAATCTATGGAAATGAAAGGCACAACACAAGAAATGAAAGACACAATGGAAACATACAACAGCAGATCTCAAGAGGCAGAAGAAAACACTCAGGAACTGGAGAACAAAACACCTGAAAGCCTACACGCAAAGGAGCAGATGGAGAAAAGAATGAAAAAATATGAGCAACGTCTCCGGGAACTCAAGGATGAAACAAAGTACAATAATGTAAGTATCATTGGTGTCCCAGAAGGAGAAGAGAAGGGAAAGGGGGCAGAAGCAATAATAGAGGAAATAATTAATGAAAATTTCCCATCTCTTATGAAAGACATAAAATTACAGATCCAAGAAGCACAACGTAACCCAAACAGAAGAGATATGAAGAGGCCTACGCCAAGACACTTAATAATCAGATTATCAAATGTCAAAGACAAAGAGAGAATCCTGAAAGCAGCAAGAGAAAAGCAATCCATTACATATAAAGGAAGCTTAATAAGACTATGTGCGAATCTCTCAGCAGAAACCATGGAGGCAAGAAGGAAGTGGTGTGATATATTTAAGATACTGAAAGAGAAAAACCACCAACCAAGAATCCTGTATCCAGCAAAGCTGTCCTTCAAATATGAGGGAGAGCTCAAAATATTTTCTGACAAACAGACAATGAGACTTTGTGAACAAGACACCTGTCCTACAGGAAATACTAAAGGGAGCACTACAGGGTGATAGAAGACAGGAGTGTGTGGTTTGGAACACAATTTTTGGAGAGGGTAGCACAACAATGTAAGTACACTGAACAAAGGTAACTATGAATACGGTTGAGAGAGAAAGATGGGGAGCATGTGAGACACCACAAGAAAAGACGAAAGATAATGACTGGGACTGTGTAACTTGATGAAATCTAGAGTATTCAACAATTGTGATAAAATGTACAAATATGTTCTTTTACAAGGGAGAACAAGCAAATGTCAACCTTGCAAGGTGTTAAAAATGGGGAGGCATTGGGGGAGGGATGCAATCAGCATAAACTAGAGACTGTAACTAATAGAATCATTGTATTATGCTTCCTTTAATGTAACAAAGGTGATATACCAAGGTGAATGCAGATGGGGGGGGATAGGGGAGGCATGTTAGACACTTGACATTGGTGGTATTGTCTGATTCTTTATTCTACTTTGATTTAAGGTTATTTTTCCTTTTGCTGCTTCCTAGCTGTCATTTTTTTTGTTTCCTCTTTCTTTTGCCTCTCTACCTTCTTTGACTCTCCCTCCTGCCTTGTGGAAGAAACGTAGATGCTCTTGCTTCGTATGAGCAGAATGTTCAACTAGGATGAACTTAAATGTTTGGAAATGAACAGGGGTGTTGGTAGCAAGATGTGAGAATAACTAACAGCGCCGAATGGTGTGTGAATGAGGTGGAAAGGGGAAGCTCAGAGTCATATATGTCACCAGAAGGAAAGTTGGAGGTCAAAAGATGGGAATGTATAAAACTGAATCCTATGGTGGGCAATGTCCATGATCAACTGTACAAATACTAGAAATCGCTTCCATGAACCAGAACAAATGTATGACAATACAATTAGAAGTTAATAATAGAGGGGCATGTAGGAAGAACTATATACCTATTGCAAATTATATACTACAGTTAGTAGTATTTCAACATTTTTTCATAAACAGTAACAAATATACTATATCAATACTATGAGTCAACAATTGAGGGGGGTTGGTTAGGGATAGGGGAGAATTAGAGTTTCCTTTTCTTTTTTTCTTTTTTCATCTTTCACTTTATTTCTTGTCTGGAGTAATGAAAAGTTTCTAAAAATTGAACAAAAATTAAGTGTGATGGATGCACAGCTGTATGAGGGTACCCAGGGGCAAGTGATTGTACACTTTGGATCTTTGGATAATTGTATGGTATCTGGACAATCTCAATAAAAATGAAAAAAAAAAAAACTGTAAGGAATAGAAATTTTTTAAAATCCTATTATATAAATGAAATCTATAAGGGAAACCAGTAATGAAAAAGTGATAAAAAAGATTCTAGTCCCAGATAATTTTCCTGTCAAATTTCACCAAATAATTTAATGAGAAATAATGCTTAAACAAATTCTCAGGGGAGGAGAAAAAGAACACATTCCAATTCATTTTATGAAGCTAGGCTATTCCTGATACCAAAATCCAATTAGGACAGTGTAATAAAAAAATTTACACATTGAATCCAATAATGAACAAAGATGCAGAAATCCTAAACAAAATATTAGCAAATGAAATCCATGATATATAAAAATTAAGTATATCAGAATCAAGTTGGCTTAATTCCAGCTGGCTTTAACATTAGAAAATCTATCAATAGAAACCATTGCATTAACAGAACAAATGAAAAAATAAAAGATCATGTAATTACCCCAATGGATGTATCAACTACAGAAAAAAAAATGCAAAAGAGAAAAAAGTTAAATCACACTTTAAAGGTATCAGAGACCTTTGAAAGATTACAAACTATATAAACCAAAAGTCCAGAGATGTAGAACAAGTGTTATTTTCCCTAAGGTAAGTGCCAAATTGCTTGGCCCAGGAAATGGGCTACTTCAGGACAAATTAAAACCTGTAAAACTTATAAAAGCCACCAGGAACTTATGGACAAACTGAAATATTAGAGGCATTAAACATTTGATGCAATTTCACCAGAGAACCTTCTCTGAGGTTCATAGCTATGCATGAGTCTAGAGAACTTCTCTGAAATCTTAGAAAAATGATATAAGATCTCCAGCTATGTTGGTGGGGGGTGGAGGGTGGGGCAGGGTACTTGCTGAGGAGGTGACATGCTTTACATGCATTTGCCCATTTGCCCAGCTCCACCTCAAGAGAATTGTCAGATTGTATCTTTTAACCTTTCATGGTTAGGCAGACAAATGCCATTTCAGCTCTCAGTAAAAAGCTCATGAAAGACAACCCTCAGGAACTGTGGGGAAACACAGGAGCACTGCATCTTCCTGAGCAGCCCAGCTGACTCACCTCAATTCAGCCGCCTCTTTGACTAACAGAGGAAAGCAGCAAATCTCTCCAGTGGATAAAAATATCTTTGCCCCCATACAACATTTTTCATTAAAAATACAATCACAATAATAATAATAATAACCAAACACAGACAGGATAATACAATCCACAAAAAATAGGAAAACAGACAATAGAATTCAACTCACTGATGATCCTGATGCTGGATTTAGCAAACAAAAGCTTTAAAATTACACTGATAAATATACCTGAATATATTCTAAAACATAGGGAAAATAGAAGAAAAAGTAGAGAATTTCAACAGATAACATAAATCTATAAAATAGAATAAAATGGACATTTCAGAACAGAAGTTACAATATCTAAAATTAAGAACTCAATTTTTGAGTTTATCAGCAGATGGACAGAGAGAATTTAGAATTAGTGAAGTAGATGACAAGTTGCTTTAGTTTCCTGCTGCTATGACAAATACCAAGAAAGGAATTAATTGGCTCACAGTTTTGAGTCTAGGAGAAGTCCAAAATCGAGGCATTAGCAAGACAATGCTTTCTCCCCAAAGACTATGGTGTTCTGGTGCTGGTTTCTGGTTGTCAGGGAGCCTGCGGATCCCTGGGTTCCTTGGCTTTTCCTTTACTTTACAACATCCTTTCCTTTCTCTTCTGGTTCCATTGACTTCCAGCTTCTGCTCTTCCAAGTGCCTTTCTCTTCATAAAGCTTCCAGTAACAGGCTGAAGGCCCACCCTTGTTCAGTTGGGCTACACCTTATCTAAAAGTATCATATTCATAAGTTCATGTTACAAAGGGTTGACACCCACAGGATGCATTAGGAAGCTGTTCATTCTTTTTTTTTTTTCCTTCTGGAATACACAATTCAATCTACCCCACAAGCCAATAAATAATACTCAAAAGAATCACATGAAGAAAACAGCCATGCAGAGAAATGAAAGAAACAGAGTATAATGATTCTGAGATTGATCCATGTTATTGCATAGTTTGTTCCTTATATTGCTGAGTAGCACACCATTTCTTAGTACAAATAGGAAAGGAAATGAAAGAAAAGACAGAAAAGAGGAGAAAAGAACAGAAAAGGAAAGGAAAGACACTTGTCAAAAGAAGCATTTTCCTATGTTTAAATTAATAATTAAAAGGTTTTCTTGAGAAAGAAAAACTGGCATCAGGGAGATCTCAAACTGAAAACGGAGTGAGAGTCTCAGCCATCTAATAATAGCTGCTAATAAAGGTATTTAGGGAATTTCCAAGTAGGGGATTACAGTGACTAGCTGACAGTAAATTTCCTTATTACATAGGGGGTCTTACAAAGTAGGGAACCAATATATATTGATTAGTTTGGTATGCTTGTTCACTCTAAGCTATCTCTTCTGGACCCAAACTGGCTTATCACCAGATATTGCTGAACTGCAATTCTGTAGAGTGCTTTCCATTTTCTCAGAAAGCCTTCATGGTCAATTGTTTTTTGTCTTTTGGAAAATCCTTTCTGGTAAAGAGGTCACTCCCAGCAATGCCCTATGAAGGTGGCCATTTCATGTCACTTAGCACATGGGATAGCTTAAAGGGACTGAGCAGGAGATTATATGTATACCATAATAGGGTAATAGAAAAATGGAATCCTAGAGTGATGGCAGAGAGAAAAAGAGCTAGAAACAAAATTTGGAGAAGTAATGGCTGAGGAGTTTCCAAATTTTGATAAAGTAAAAATATTTACCATATAATAATAAATTTAATAAAAGATTTGGATGATCTCTGCAGAGATCCTCACCACTTTGCCTTGTCTGTCTATATCTTGGCTCCTTCCTCCTTTCCTTTTTCTCATTCCGATTCAGTCATTCTGGACTTCATAACTTGAACAAGTCCAGTTAAATTGCCTTTCAGTTCCTTTGGCTTTGCTGCCACTCTGCTTGGGTGTTGTGTTCCTAGATTTTCATGACTCCAAAACTTTCTTCATCCACATCTTTAATGTCATCTCTTCAGAAAAACCTTTTCTACTTACCCTCTTCCTCTTTGTCTCATTTGATTTTTCTTCATAGCACTTTTCCACTACTGACATTATATACTATATGTATGTAATTGTTTGGACTATCTTTATCCACTGTTAGTGTAAAGGCACCATTTGGGTAGAGATTTTTTCTATCTAGTTCATAGTTGTTCACTAGTGTCAAAAGGAGTATCAAAAGGGGTAGGCAAGTGTTTTAATTTCCTCATTGCGAAAGCAAATACCATGCAATGAATTGGCGTACACAATGGGAAATTATTGGTCCGCAGTTTTGAAGCTAGGAGAAGTCCAAAATCAAGGCCTCATCATGGCGATGATTTCTTCCCAAAGACTGGAGTTCTGGAGCTGGCTGCTAGTGGTCCTTGGTCCTGGGCTCCTCTGTCACATGGCAAGGCACATGGTGGCTTTTCCTGGACTCTCCCTTCTCTTCTGGGTTCCGATGACCTTCAAGTTCTTGCTTCCTTTGGTTTTCTCTGTCTGAATTTTATTATGCTTAAAAAGATCTCCAGTAATAGGATTAAGACCCATTCCCATTAAGGTGGGCCACACCTTAATGAAGTAACCTCATCAACAGCTCCTATTTACAATGGGTTCCCAACCACAGGAATGGATTAAGTTTAAGAAAATGTTTTTCTGGGGTACATGCAGCTCAAAACCACCACAGCAAGCATGGCCCATACCTATTTATGTAAGGCCTGCAAGTTAAGAATGATTTTTTGCATTTTTAAATGATTAGGGAAAAAAAAAAAAGGAAACAGAAGAATACCATTTCATAACATGTGAAAATCATATGAAATTCAAATTTTATTTTCCAGAAATAAAAGTTCGTTGCAGTGCAGCCGTGTGCATTCATTTACATATTGTCTGTGACTGCTTTCAGGCCACAAGGGCAGAGTTCTGTAGCTGCCTGCAACAGTGACCATGTTGCACACAAAACCTAATCTATTTACTAACTCTTTCTTAAAAAAACAAAAGTTTGTGAAACCCTGGTCTAAAGTAACATCTGGAAATACATATATTTTCTTTAAATCTCTTCATTATGAAATAACCACTGATTTATAACTAATGCCATACCACTTCTCATCCTCTCCCTCCTCCCCGGAGGAAAGTGCTATCTTAATACTGGTGTCTATATAACCATGCTCTTTTATATGTGTGTTTACCCAAAATATGTTTTGTTCCTTTGTGCATATATCCTTTTACAATTTTTATTATTTATTCTTAAAATAAAATATAGCTGGCCCTTATATAAATATATAACAAGTATAAGTTAATAGCATAGCTTGTTCTACATGCATTAGCATCAATAATGTTTTATAAATTTTATGAGAAAATTTTTTACAGATTTTTGGTAGATCTATTTCTAGGGAACTACAGAGCTTTGTTTTATCCTTAAATGATACTCTTAAATTACATTTTCTAAATATTTGTTGCTAATGTATAAAAATGCTATTTATTTATGTATATGGAACTGTTCTAGTTTGCTAATGCTGCCAGAAACGAAACACCAGAAACGGATCGGCTTTTATAAAAGGGTGTTTATTTGGTTACACAGTTACAGTCTTAAGGCCATAAAGTGTCCAAGGTAATGCATCAACAATCAGGTACCTTCACTGGAGGATGGCCAATGGCGTCCGGAAAACCTCTGTTAGCTGGGAAGGCACGTGGCTGGTGTCTGCTCCGGAGTTCTGGTTTCAAAATGGCTTTCTCCCTGGGTGTTTCTCTCTAGGCTGCAGCTCCTCTTCAAAATGTCACTCTCAGTTGCTCTTGGGGCGTTTGTCCTCTCTTAGCTTCTCTGGAGTAAAAGTCTGCTTTCAAAGGCTGTCTACAAAATGTCTCTGTAAGCTTCAGCGCCTCTCTCAGCTTACGTGCATTCTTCAAAGTGTCCCTCTTGGCTGTACCACACTCCTCCTTCTGTCTGAGCTTATATAGTGCTCCAGTGAACTAATTCAGACCCACCCTGAATGGGTGGGGTCTCACTTCTATGGAAATTATCCAATTAGAGTCATCACCCTCAGTTGGGTAAGTCACATCTCCATGGAAACCCTCAAAGAATTACAGTCTAATCAACACTAATGTGTCTGCCCACACAAGATTACATCAAAGATAATGGCATTTTGGGGGACATAATACATTCAAACCAGCACAGAAACCTAACAAAACTCTACTACATCCAATTCTTTATGAGTAGATTCTCTTGTACTAAATAAGAAAATAATAGAGACTTTTTTTTTGTTCCTTTTTAAGTCTGATATAATTTATTTTTTCTTGTCTTATTTGCTTTATTAGGATTTTTCCAACAGAACTGAAATGGTTATAACAAGCATCTATCTTTTTCCTGATTTTCAATGTAATGCTTCTACATTTTACTCAAACAATGATTTTTCCAGTAGTTTTTTGGTAGACTTACTTTATCAGGATAAATCAGTCATCCTCTATTTCCAGGCTACTAAGAGATTTCATCATAAATGTATGTTGAATTTTCTCAAATACATTTTAAGCATCCATTGAAATAATTTTATGCTATTCCAATTTTAATCTTGGAATGTCATGAATTAATGTGTTTACTACCTCTTTTGGTAGACCTTACTTAAACTTCTCCAATAAGCATAACTTCATCATGGTATGCTATCTTGGATTCTGTTCATTAGTTTTTATAGTGAATGATACCAACCTATAATTTTCCTTTCCGGTCCTATTGGGAATCAAAGTAATATTAACTTCAAAGTATGATTAAGGTAGCCTTTCTCCTTTCTAAAATAATGGGGATTATCTTTATTAAACATTTTTAGAACCCATTTAAAATAATCTAAACTGTGTGTGTATGCATGTGTCTATTTTTTTTTCTCAATTTGCTTTTGTTTTGGAGTGGGGAGAGATTTGTTACCTCTCATTTTCCATCACTTTATCACTTTAGGTACACTATTTTTTCTTAAAAGAGTTGTTCTAATTTATATACTTTTTTTCTACAAAAATATGTATTGCATTTGCTTTCACATTTATTATGGCATTAATTTGTTTGTAATATTCTCAGTGTTTATTTTTTAATTTCCATTTTCTCAGTATTACGTCCTCTTTCTCAGTCCTTACTTTATCTGGACATTATTTTTTCCTTCCTTCCTTCCTTCCTTCCTTCCTCCCTCCCTCCCTCCCTTCCTTCTTTTCTCTCTCCCTTTCTCTTTCCAAATATTCTCTCTTTTATACATCTTTGCTTTAATTTGAATCAATTGACTGAATTGCTGCTTTGATATTTAGTTCATTAATTTATGCACTTTTATTTCATATTTTCTTGCAACCATCTTGAGTGTAGTTAATTAATCTTTTTCAAAATCCCTCATGTGAATGATTATCTTTTTTAAAAACTTTTTTTCTCTGAGATATACATAGAGGTAATAAACTTTCCATTCAATATGTTTCATTGGCAATTGTGCAGTAAAGGGTGACTTGAAGGCTTGGCTTATTCAAACCGTGCACACTCCAAAGGGCTGGCCCTAGACCAGCACCAGGGATCTAGGGGTAGAACCCCTGAAAAAGGAAATATCCTGCCTGATAACAGTGCCTGTGCATGGCTGAGGCCTTGTTCTATGCTGTGTCATTTTGACTTCTGGGGATTTGGAGTGGGAGGTAAGTCATTTGGGCACTGCATGTTTATGTGACTAACCCCTAATAAAATCCTTGGAGAAAGGTCACGCCATTTTGTCACATCATTCCTGGGAGAGAATTAAGCACCATCTGTGAGATGGCACTGGGAGAAGACAACTGGAGACATGGGGTTTCTCCTGGTCTTGGTCTTAGGTGCCTTTTCCCTTTTATGAATCAAATCTCCATTTTCCCATTGAAATAAATTGTAACCGTAGGCATAACAGCTTTTTCCACATTTTGTGAGTAGTTCTAGTAAATTCTCAAACCTGAGAATGTTTCAGAGACCCATGAGAGATCCAAAAAACGGTGGAGTTTACACTTTTGACAATGCCTTAAATTTAAAATGTGATTGAAGGTATTCTAACAATAAAAAACTAATTTCCCTGCTCCTAACTTATGCCAAGAAGAGGTGTGACGTCCCAGGAAGGAAGGGAGGGAGGGGATTTCTACACTTATTTGATTGAAGGTATATTTTTATTTTACTCTGACTCTTGAATAACATTTTAGCAGTTATTTGCCCTCAGCATTACACGATAGGGTTACATTGTCTTCTGGGATATATTGTGGCTTTCAGATGTCACTTAGTCTATTATTTATTCTTGCAGAAAATCTATTTTGTTTCTTCCTTTTTTTTTTTTTTAACAATTTTCTCTTTGTTCTTTATATACAGGGAAAGGTCAAAGTACCAGAACAGTTCAAGGAAGACATTTTTGTTTTTCCCAGTAAGTACTAGAGCAGATTAAGCTTCTTTGTTGACCATGGTTTGTGGATGATGCTTTAATTCTTCTTTTATCTTTTCACTGTTATTATCTCACAGAGCATAACTGGCCTTTTGCAGACACCTCAAATCCAACCCTTTTCAAGTTTCCATGGTCCTATCTTCAGTTTCGCTATAACAAAAATTCTAGGGTCCCTTGCCAAAAACTGTCAGCAACTTTGTCTGTGCCACCTCTGGGCTCTCAGATCTCTCTTTATCTCTGGTATCTGAGATTTCCTTCCTGGAAAATTGGCTAGGAATTGAGAGAGTTTTGATTGTGATCATTGTTTCTCTGTTTTAGTCAGCATTTCTCCATATTTTTAGTGGAAAAGTTTGCTTTTGCCTGGTTCACCATTTGACCAGAACCAGGAACCTAAGAATCCTAGCCCTCCCTTTTTTTTAGGACACTAATGTATGTGTGTGTGTGTGTGTGTGTGTGTGTATATATATATATATATATATATATAAATAAAATTTCTCAAATAAAAATGTGAAAATCTGTTACAGCAATGATAGAAAACTAATACATTGTCCTGGGAAATACTCTTTCCCTTGCTTTAAGTTTGTGATCTAAGTGATAGCTGCCATCCTTATGCATATCTCCATCTTGCTGGTCACAGTCACCGTGACACAGTCTGAGTCAGTCATTCTATGCATATTTTAGATGCTAAGGTGGTGATATTCTTTTTTCTCACTGGCTCTGAAATTACATGGTGACTATAGTTTTAGCCTCGTGAGGAAACCTTTTGAGGTATAAAACCAAAACACAGAAAAAAGCAAAAAGGAAAAACTGAAAAAAAAAATCTTGCTGGTGTTCAAGTCTCTGCTAAAAGACATTTCTAGGCTAGATTTTTTTGCAATTCGTATATATGAATCAATATAGAACTTGTTTGTCTCTTAGATTTACATTTCTGTCACTTGAAACCAAAAATTCCTATTAATATAGCAAGTGGAGATAAGGTTTCTGTAAATGGATAGAAACACTAGTGATATTTTTATTAGATTTTGCACACTCTAAATGATTTATAGACACATTATTTTGACCCTCTATTCTGAATAATAATGCAAAAGCAATTGAATCAATGTATCAGTCATTTTTAGCTATTTCAAAAGATGGTATCATGATTTCTACCATTTGTAATCATAATAATATTCTATTTGCTCTCTGTGCTGGTTTGTATATATTATGTCCCCCAGGAAAAGCGATGTTCTTTGATGAAATCTTGTGAGGGCAGACATATTAGTGTTGATTAAGTTGCTTAACTTGCTCTATCCCAGTCTGCTTCATTTCCTGCACTCACTCAGAAAATATAAATTGAATCATACTATGAGCTAGAAACTGTAGTGTTGCTCATGATATAGTAGTAGGAAAACAGACAAAAGCTGCATTCTTGTGTACTGAATAGAATGGATACATAAATATCCATATATAACATATATAAGTGTAATAAGCCATCTTCAAACTATGATAAATTCTGTGAAGAAAGTAACATGGGATGTTTAGATCCAGACTAACTCTAATTGGCTTTTTAGATTGTGTGATCAGGATAAAGAGTTTGCATTTTAAGTGCAAGGGAAGACAAAAGTTTTTAAGCAGAGAAATAACACAATAAGATTTGTGTTCTTGAAAGAGCACTCTGATTGCTTTGTAGAGGATAAATTGTAAGGCCAAGAACATAAGTAGGAAGACCACGTAGGGGCCATTGCAGAAAACCAGAATTGGCATGGTAGCAGTTAAACTGTACCAAAATGTACTCATCTGCCTGAAATCTCTTAGTTGACTGAAATTTTTCTCCCTCCTAGTGATTGGCATTCAGGAAATTCCCTGAAAGTAAAGAGAAGGGTGTGATGGCAACAAGTACCTAAAATAGGAAAAGATGTTATTGAAAGAATTTCTTTATTAAAAAGGTTTTTTTTTCCTAAGAGTTCAATATTTAGGAAAACTATTTTCATGTTTCACTATAGATGGGAATAATGAATGTGGATCTAATATATTAATAAAATGGAAAAAAGACAACAAAGATAGATAAATGGGTAAAATATATGAACAAACCATTCATAGAAGCATAAAGGATACTTAAATATTTGAAAATATGTTCATCCTTTCTCATAATAGGATAAATGCAAATCATAGCTACTCTGAGAACCATGTACCACCTGTAACCTGACACCTATCAGATAGACAAACCTGCTTCATTGACACTCTCATTTGTGGCTGGTGATTGCATAAAATGATACATTTTATATGGGGGGGGATTTGACAAAATTGAGCAAAATTACATTTGCATTTTCCTTTTGACCCAGAAATCCAAAAAAAATAAAAAATAAAAAAACTTGCAAAAATAAAACAGAGTTCCGCACAAGGTTATTCACTCCAGTATTCTTTGTAATACCAAGAGAATGGAAGCAACCAAATGCTTTCTTTTATCTAGGTTTCTTCACCGAGGAGAATTTTGCTTTGCCTCTCCTAATCTGCCATCTCCTCCCAAAGCCCTCTTAATAGGGGGCTGATTAAATAAACTATGGGATATCTATGTAAATGAGGACTATGCTGCTATAAAAAGAAATAAGGAAGATCTTTGTATATGGTGTAATCTTCAGGATATATTAATCCTGACATGAATGAAGACAAATCAAAACATAGAGCATCAAAATTTGTGAGACATTGTTAAAAGAATACTTAGGGGAAATTTTATATTTCTAAATGCATATCTTAGATCAGAAAAAGCCACAAACTCAGATTCTCTTTTAGGTAACTAGAGAGGAAAAAATAAATTAAAGGGAAGAGTAAATTAAACCTAAAGAAAAAAGAAAAGTAACACAAGAGAGATAATCAATGAAATAGAAAATAGAAAAACTATAGAGAAAATCAATGAACCACAAATTAATTCCTTGAGAAAATGAAAAAAATGATAAATCTCTAACCAGATTAATCTTTAAAAACAGAGAAAGCATAAATGTAGGAAATGAGAGACAGAGCATCACTAAAACATTCTAAAGATGTTAAAAGAATAATGAGGAATTTTTAAGAACAATTTTTGCTAATATGTTAGACAACTTAGAAGAAATGGACATTTTTTTGAACATACAAACTACCAAAGTGCCATCAAGATAAAATAAGTAACCTGAATAACTCTTTATCTATTGAAGATGTTGAGTTTGTATTAAAACCTTCCCACAGAGAAACTCCAGGCACAGATGGCCTCACTGGTGAATTCCAGCTACCATTTAAGGAGGAAATAATATCAATCTCACACCAACTCCTCCAGGAAATTAAAGAGGAGGTAATACTACCCTAATGATTCAATGAGGCCAAAATTATCCTGATACCAAACCAGGCAAAGGCATTACAAGAAAAGTACAGATTATTATCCCACAAGAACAGGTAATGCAAAAAGCCAAAGCAAAATTTTAGCAAATTCAAAAAAGACAACTGTATATAAAAAGACAATATTACAAAATTACAAAAATATTACAATATTACAATAGAAAAAACTATGATCACAATAGATGCTGAGCATATAATCCAACAGCCATTCCTGTTGGAAAGTAGAAATAAAAAGAAACTCTCTCAGCCCAGAAAGGGCATATCTGAAACACAAACTTCATACCTAAATGTGAAAGACTACGTAATCTGCAAAATCAGGAATAAGTTAAAGATGTCTACTTTAATCACTTCTATTGAACTTTCAACTAGAGGTTCTAGCTAGTGTAGTCAGGCAAGAAAAATAAATAAAAGGCATCCAGATGGGAGATGAGAATGTGAAACTGTCTTTATTCAAACACACACACAAAATATTTATTAATTTGACACATAATTAAATCTACAAAGAAAAAACTTCTAGAACTCATAAATGTGTTTAACAAAGATGCAGGATATTTCAATATACAAAAGTCAGTTGTATTTCTGCATAATAGTAACAAAAAATTAATTGAAATTTTAAAAATACCATTCATATTATCAAATTTATCAATGACTTAGAGATAAATCTAACAAAAAATGGGAAAGACCTATACATTGCAACCTGTAAAACAGTGCAGAGAACAATTAAAGAAGACCTAAATAAGTTGAGAAAAATATGGTGTTAATAGGTTGGGAGACTGAATGTTGCTAATATGTCAGTCCTTCCCAATTTAACCTATAACTTTGATGCAACCCAATTCCAAATTCTAGATTTTGAGACTTATTATTAATCTTCAATAACCAAACAGTATGGTGTCAGAGTAGACATGGGGAAATAGAGTAATGAACCTGGAGTGATGTCCAGAAATGGACTCTTTTCGCAAAACAAGAAACAGAGGAAATTCAATGGTGAAAGATAGTTTTCTACAAATTGTTCCATGTACAAAAATTTAATTCAAAATTGATCATCAATCTGCTTATAAACCTCAACATATCAAATAGCTAGAAGAGAGGAAATAATATTTTATAGATTTTAATAAGGTGAGGATTTCTTATATAACACCAAAAGCACAACTCATAAAAGAAATGTGAGAAACAGAAACTCATCAAAATTAAAAACATGTTTTCTTCAGGAAATACGATTAATAGATTGAAAAGACTAGCTATAGACTGATTTGCTGAGCCAAATTACTTACCATGTCTCATTACTTCATATCTAAAGAACTGGGAAAGGTTTGTGAACATCAATTTTTCATTTCTCCACCGCCAACCCCATTCCAGGTTCTTACAGGTGAAAATGTGCAAAACAACTAAAAATATTTATATTGTAAATAATTTTTCATTCTACTACATTAGTTTGCATATGGATGTTTGCTGAGATATTGTATATACAGATACACATATACAAGCAATCAATATTTGCTAATTTGTTATTGAAAAATTGTTATTCACGTGGTCCTACTTAATTGGAATAAAGAACTGCTATTATTTTGTAATTTGAGGGATTATGGAACATGTATATGCCCAAAATTATTTTAAAGGAAAATCGTATGCTGCAAAGTTGTATTTGGTTATAAGTGCATGTCAACCTTGAAATATTAAAGTGATACTTAAAGGTAGAAAATGTTAGAAGTGAGTATGTGGGGTATAGAGTTCAGGATAGAACTGTCTACCCTGCAGTATTAATTTGATTATTAGCATATGTATAAGTTAAATAGAGACATTAAAGTGTTATTGTTATCAAATTTCACTTAAAAAAAAAACACTTGGCAAAAGGAAGACTAAGTTGGAGGAAATAAAAAGGACAAATTAGTTGCTTATTGTTGTCTAAAAAGTGAGAATGTCTGTTGCAATGAAGATTGACTAATATATTAACACTATTAGAGAGAGATTTAGGGAGAAATATGCATTGTGCTTGGTGATGGACTGGGTGTTGGTAACAGCTAAAAAAATAATACATGAAGAAAATAATACATGAAGAATACTAAAGTATGAACTAACAGAGAGGTTTTGGTGAATTCTACATGTTTCCTATAGATTCAAAAATATATTCAATGTTTTCTGATCCACCTGCAAGGGACAGAAATATCTTATATGACACTCCAACCTCCATTGATTTCAACAAAACATTTGTGATTATTCAATGGAACTTAGAGACATGTATGCTTTTCATACTAATTTCTGAACTTATGGATTCATGTGTGAAAGTGGGCAGTGTGGTTAGCATATTAGATCACTTATTCTTGAGAGAAGAAATACTGTGCTTCCTCTCATTAAGATGGGCAATTTCATGCTTAGCAGCAAGTAGAACTCCAGATACTAAATTTCATGCCCTGAAGCATCATCAAGTACAATATGGATAGAGTCAGTGGCCTGGTAACACATAAACTTCATCTACCAGAAGCTGGCTCATATCAGTTACCAAGAGTCTCTTCCTAGGATTTTTCTTCTTTAAAGTAGATCTGGAAGAAAAAGTTTTTTCATCCACTTCTGTTTCATGAAACTTTTAGGTTTACACCTCAAGAGCTAATGATGTTCAATGGGAAAAATCTGGCTGAGACTGAAGTCAACATGTACAAAGAAGTAAAAACAGAGAGAAAAGAGAACTGGTTCTCATGTCATTCCATTAGTAAGAAGCAGATTAAATCCAAAATCTTGTGTCAATGTATGGCTACGGGGTTGGTGAATTCCCTCTTTTATCCTAAGCTATTTTGAGTTGAGTTTCTGAGCTTAAAGTCAACAGTTATGTTGAATGCCATTTTTTTGTTTGTTTTTGTTTGTTTTTTATTTTTTTAATTCAATTTTATTGAGATATAGTCACACACCATGCTATCATACAAAGTGTACATTCAGTTATTCACAGTACCATTATATAGTTTTGCATTCATCACCAAAATTAATTTTTGAACATTTTCATTACCATACACACAAAAATAATAAGAATAAAAATTAAGTGAAAAAAGAACAATTAAAGTAAAAAAGAACACTGAGTGCCTTTTTTTTCCCCCCTCCATTTTTTTACTCATCCATCCATATATTGGACAAAGGGGAGTGTGGTCTATATGGCTTTCCCAATCACACTGTCACCCCTCATAAGCTACGTTTTTATACAATTGTCTTCAAGATTCAAGGGTTCTGGGTTGTAGTTTGATAGTTTCAGGTATTTACTGCTTGCTATTCCAATTCATTAGAACCTAAAAAGAATTGTCTATACTGTGCGTAAGAGTGCCCACCAGAGTGACCTCTCAGCTCCTTTTGGAATCTCTCTGCCACTGAAGCTTATTTCATTTCCTTTCACATCCCCCTTTTGGCCAATTGAATGCCATTTTGTACAAATGTTTGGCAATTCTAAAAAGTGGCTTCATTTACATAAGAATATAATCTACTTCATTAATTTGCTAGACATCAAATTAATCAAACTGCATGATTTTGGGTTGTTTACTATAATGCTAATTGGTGTATTTTACTAATATACAGTCCATGTTTATGTATAATGAAGATTACATTCTTCCTAAACAATTAAATTTTTCTAGTATGTCTCAAATATATAAATGTATGTCAACATACACTAATATTTCAGGTGTTAAAAATGTTTTCTGTTCTTCTATAGTGCTTTATCCTATATCACACTGCTCCATACATCATATGAAATACTTGTGTGTAGAATTTTAAGGGCTACTGGTCATGCCTGGTATTTATTTAGCTATATCTTAGAAACTTTGATGAAAATTACAATAAAATGTAAGATTTATAGCTATTCTAAAAACAAGTGCCAGTTAAGATACTCACTTTTCATTAGAAGCCTAGGAATAAAGACAATACTTTCAGTGAAGTACTAGAAGTTTAGAATCAAGCTCTTAAAACAATGGAAGAAAATTCAAAGTACTTTGATTGTGTGATCAAAAGAACTGTTGGAATTATAAAGTAATATATAGAATGTAATCACTCCATCACATTCTCAGTCTTCTTTGAGTGGAACTTTAACTCTGGCCTCATCAAGACAACTGGTGATGATGAAAGAAAGGGGCTGAAACACTTAAAGAATATTTTTAGATTTTAAGGTCCACATTATCCAAATGATCTAACCGTGAAAAACTTTAGTTCTGTGACTATTAATGCCAACATTATTCTTTCAGTGAAATTTCCACCACTGTCTTAGGATGAACTTAATTCAAAAATCTCTGCAAAGATAACACCATAAATTGAGCCTAAAACAACTGTGTGTTTTTAGATTTTTTAAAAACATCTTACACTATTATGTTCATAAATGGAAAATAGAAAATTAAAAGTTTTTTATTGCAAGTCACAAAAATATTACTCAACTCTAACTTTTTCTTTAGAAATATTAAACAATTCCATTATTTCAGAGCCCCCAAACTAGAAGTTGCCACTTAAGAAGAGTAAAAGGTTAACTTGAGTTTTCTGAAGAAATCCAGGGTCAAGACTTACTACTTTGTTTATAGCTTTTGTGCCATAATTAAATCTTTGTCATTATGTAGTAAAATCCTTGACAGAAGCATCCTATCTTATTGAAATTACATTGCCATTCCTATCGATCTGTGTAAAAATATTAGATGTGCTCTTATGATTTGGCAGATGGCTGCAAGTGCCTTGACAATGCTTTTAGAAGTGAATTAAGAACAGAACAAACATCTTCATTAGTTCTGTAAGTTCAGGAGTAAGTCGCCAGTGAACTGAACCAGACTAACACATGCTCATGATCTGTTAGGCATTAAGTCTTTTAAAAAATGTAAGTTGATTAACAACATATAAAAATCAAGCTATTTCACATAAAAACGTGCATGTCTATTTCTCTCAAAGTCAGAAATTTGGCAAAAATGGGCTTGCATGCCCAGAGAGTAACAATCTGCTTAAGCAAAGTAAACAGTTGCCCATTACGACAAATGCCACAATTCGCTATTTTTATTTCTCATATCTTTTCTTTCACTCATTTTATGACATGTTGTGGTAGTTTGGAGCTGTTATGTACCCCAGAAAAGGCCATGCTCTTTTAATCCATCCCTGTGGGTGCAGAACTATTGTGGGTGGGACCTTTTGATTAGGTATTTTCAATTGAGATGTGACCCATCTCATTCAGGGTGGGTCTTAAACCTTTACTGGAGTCCTTTATGAGAGGATAAAATGTAGAGCCATTTGGAGGGAACTTAGAAAGGAAAATGCCCCCAAGATACTGAGAGGGAACCCACAGATGCTGAGAGAGAGAGAGCCACCGGAATCAGGAACTGAAAGCAGTGAAACCCCGGAGTGAGGGACCAGCAGAAGCTGGCCGTGTTCCTTAGTATCTGACAGAGGAACCCCAGATGCCAGCAGCCTTTCTTCTGAGAAGGTATCCTCTTGTTGATGCCTTAATTTGGACATTTCCACAGCCTTAGAACTGTAAATTTGCAAACTAATAAATCCCCATTGTAAAAGCCAATGCATTTCTGGTATATATTGCATTTTGGCAGCTTAACAAACCGAAACACATGTGATCCCTTAAGCACTTTGATTTTATAACCCTCTTCTATACTAACTCATAAAAGTCATGCTAAACAGGTATGCATGCTTTTTTTCTTAGACACAAGAAAAATATAACATGATATGGAAATTATAACAGATTAACTCTTTGAAACCATAAGAGTAGGGTTGACACCTAAATGTGGTGAAGATTGCTGTTATTATGAGTTCTACATAAAAAAAATAAATTTGGAGCACAAATTTCTGGTTGAGGAAAACAAGGATATCATAAAATAATCAATATTCATGAACTTAAATGACTGAAAGTAGAAAATTGAGGCAGTCAGTCAATTTCTTTAAATAGATAGAATCAATATCATATACATGAGGTATTAGTCCCAAAACATGAAATGATACAGGTGTAGTACAAAAAATACTTGAATTATAATCAAAATGTGTGTGCTCTGCAATGAAGTAGTAGTATATTTTTACACGGTATAATTAGCATCTTTGAGTTTTAATTTTGTAAACTTGAAAAAAGAGTACTTATAATTCTATTTTTATGGTTGTTATATCAATTAGGTAAACTGATTTTGAAAGACCTTTGTAAATGGTAAAATGTGTGGTAATAATTGTTGTTTTAATTACCTTCAGTTTTTAGTGGACTCAGATTCTTTCATATATATGAGGTGGAAATATATATGCACATTTTATTTTTAAACAAACCTGAGAGGTTCTGTCAATCACAAGACTAAAAACTGTAGCAGAGCACCACGATGTTTTCCATATAATTCTTGTTGGGTTATATTAGGGAGGTCCAAATTTAAGATATGAAATCTATATCAACATTTTATTTTATATTTTTAAATTAATTTTTCTTGGTGTTTTTGGAATTTGGTAACTTTAATGTTTCTCTTAATTTTTAAGATTTAATAAAGCTCTACATGGTTATGTACCTATTTGTTTTTTATCTTGGATGTTAAAATACAGATCTGTGCATAGATTCCTAAAGAGTTCAACCGTAAAGATATGTGTGTAATCAGACCTGCTCTTCTGGAAAGTAATATATATGTATTGAGTGCCGTAAAGATGTCCAGATATTTGAGTAAAGCAATTTCATTTCTGGAAAACTCCTAGAGATTTTTTCCATAGACTAAATAAGTTATGTATATAATTTTATAGTAGCACAAAATTGGAAAATAGTAGGCAACTATGAAGTAATGAATATCTAGTAGTACTTTTACCCAGTAGAATATTGTGAAGCCTTTAAATTAGATTTTCAAAAGTTTTTATAATATTGGAAATTTCCCATGATCTAATATCAATGAAATTTCTTTATTAGAAATATACCAATTTGAAATTTACTCAAAAAATATTTGATGAATTATTCTTACGTTCCAAGCACCATTCTAGGTGTTGGGGACATAGCAATAAGCAAAACAGATAAAAACCTCTTTTTTTCTTTAAAAAAAAAAAAAACTTATTTTCTAGCAAGAGGATGCATACGATATGAAAAATAACTAAATTTTATAGCATTTTTGGAGAAAGGCAAGATGTTAATATTAAATAAGGTGGTCAGGGAAGTCTGCATTCAGAAGATTACACTGACTGAAGACTTGAAAGAGATGAGGAAGTAAGTCTCAAATATATACAAAAGAATTTGGGTATAATAAGTGGTAATACCATATTCAAAATCAATTGATTTGGAACTGAATATCACATTCCAGGAAGCAAAAACACTGCTATTTGAGAAAACTAAATGAAGAGGAGCCTATTAAAGAATGAAATACAAAATATAATGGAGGGCAAATCCAGAAGGGTTGTTTATGTCACAATTAAGAGATTTTTTTTTTACTCTGAGTGAAAAGGAGACCATTAGGAAACTTTCCAGGAGTGGAGTGGAGTGGCATAATCTGAAATAGTTTTTAAACTATCTCTGGGGCAGGAGCAGAAGCTGTATTAGGAATTAGAGGCAATAACAATAGTCTAAGTAAGATTGTAGGGACGAGGATCAGAGTGGGGGAAAAAAAGGATAGTGAGAAAGGTTTGGATCTATTGGGATGAAAAAATATATAGATATCCTGGGTGATTGTATATGAGATGTGAGGTAAAGTGAAGAGGTAAGGATGATTTCAAGGTTTGTGGTCTGAACAATTTGAGAATGAAGTTGCTATAATGAAATTCCAAATTTTGCTAGAGAAGCAATTCTGGAAGATGGTAGAAATCAGAAATTTAAACATGCCAAGGTAAAAGAGACTGTTGGACTTCTAAATGGAGATTTCAATTATGTGATTGTAAATGAGACTCTGATGTTCCTAGGAGAGGTGTGGGCTGGAGTTAAATGTTTAGAAAACATCAGCAAATATATGGTATTTAAAGCTGGAAAGTGTGTCGAGGTCACCAAAAAGATATATGGCGATAGGGAGGAGAAGAGAAGGAACTGATCCCTGGGGCATTCCAATATTTAACAGGTTGTATAGCTGAGGGAGAATCTCCAAAGAAGGAAACAGCTAGCATCAACTTATCAGGTAATCTGAAACTCAAGTCAGAAATATTTTTTAAGTGATCAAAGGTAGCAAATTCAGATGAGGACAAGGATTAACTATTATCAATCTGAAGTCAATGGTGATATTAATAATAGAAGTTTAGGTTGAAGTTTGGGGAGAGTTTCTGACTGGAGTGAACTTACAGAGGAATTGGTGACAGTGAAAACCAGTGTTCTAGTTTGCTAATGCTGCGTAATGCAAAACACCAGAGATGGATTGGCTTTTACAAAAGGAGGTTTATTTGGCTACACAGTTACAGTCTTAAGGCCATAAAGTGTTCAAGGTAACACATCAGTAATCGGGTACCTTCACTGGAGGATGGCCAATGGCATCTGGAAAACCTCTGTTAGCTGGGAAGGCACGTGGCTGGCGTCTGCTCCAAAGTTCTGGTTTCAAAATGGCTTTCTCCCAGGATGTTCCTCTCTAGCAAGCTTGCTCCTCTTCAAAATGTCACTCACAGCTGCACTGAGTTCCTTCTGTTATGTTAGCTCATTTATATGGCTCCACTGATCAAGGCCCACCCTGAATGCGTGGGGCCACGCCTCCATGGAAATATCCCATCAGTTATCATCTACAGTTGGGTGGGGTGCATCTCCATGCAAACAACCTAATCTGAACATTCCAACTTAATCCCCACTATTATGTCTGCCCCCACAAGATTGCATCAAAGAATATGGCTTTTTCTGGGGGACATAATACATTCAAACTGGCACAACCAGTGAACAATCTTTTGGGGCTATTTTTCCACAAATGGCAGAGAAAATTTAAAGGGAATTGTGGGGTATTAAGATTTTATACAAAAGGGAGAAGAAAAATGAAAAAGATACAGAAAGAATAAAAAAAAAGAAGACAAAAGAATGGAAAATTGCTGGAATGATGACTTTTAATTTTCTTAGGCAAAGAAAATTAGATCTAGTATAAAGTGAGGGAGTTGGACTTATATAGATTTATGGATAGATTAAATCTCAGAGGCCTGGGTGAGGTGATCTTACTGATTGACCAATTGCACATCATTAATGAGGCCAAAAAAAGCCAAAAAGTATGTGAAAATAGAAAAAAGGTCCTTAGTCTGTCTACCCCCAAATACATTCATCACCCTTCCAATAATTGGTTCCATATATATTGATATTTATTGATAAACACCACTTATCTTTGATTCAGGACTCAGCATAAGCTAGCTTGGGTATCATAAAGTGGATCTAACAGTGTTCTTGGATGATGTATAAGTCCTGGAAACTACTGTGGTTTATTGATAATGTATACATGCCATGGCTTTCTTAGCAAAAATGCAAAAAATGGAATTCAAGGATTTAGGCAGATGGTATTGATGCAACAGATTTATTGTATACAAACTCACCCTCCTGCCAAGTCTATCACCTAAGAGTCAGAGGACTCAGGTACTAAGGCATTGGACAACTTTGGCAAGTGGAGCAGTAGCATCATTGGAAAGCTCGATGATATGTGTCCTCTGGAGGCTCGGGATAATTGTGGGAGATGCTGCCAATGAATTGGACAGGCATTCTCTTTGGGAATCACTGGATACAAGAATGATTTAGACCAGTTATCAACCCTTCACCATCAGAAGCAAAATGGACATGATCATCAGAGTAAGTAGTAAAAACAAAGTGGCAACCAGAATATTTTGAGCCATCAGGATAAAATGCAGTGGCTAATTAATCATGTGTAATTTCTTACAACCAGTTGATGATGAAAGAATAAAATCTAGGAGTTGTTTCCAATTGCCCTGAACAAAAAGTTAGCCCTAGCTAAAAGCAAACTGCTAACAGAATTATAGCTTCACTCAGGGATGGCCTTGCAAAAGAGTAACAAAATGAAACTATCTCAGAGGACTTAGCTTTAGGCAATAGTGGTGGTTGTTACTTTGTGTGGTATGGGTCTATAATGCTTCATCGGTGATGACAAGGATGACGAGTTTGTGAGCTGGTAAGAGCCCTAAAGGGATTGGAATTTTGGTGGCAAGGAGGTCTGTGAAAGAGGTATGTGGAGGGTTCAAGGAAATTTAGATACTAAGTTCATCAATCCAAAATTCCTCATTCAATATTCCAGGGTCCCACTCTTCTATATTAGGACCAGTCTTTAACAAAGGAAACCTGTTGCGACTGAACATTCCCTCTCAATTGTCATTCTTCCACCTTCAAATTTATGCCATGGGCCTGATTTTCCAGCCTAGTTTTTGTTGTGGTTGCAAGAAATGAGTTGCCTTCAAAGATGCCACCAAGGTTCCCAGCCTTTCACAGCATGTCTCAAGTTGGCAATTAACTGTCCCGAGTAGCCTATTGTTTTCTTATTACAAGGATTTCAGTACCATAGTGCAACCATCCCACATCATAATTCTTTTAATAATCATTGCTGTTTCACCAAATAAGCTTCATATCCACTGTGTATCTGAATACTTCACCTTCCATCTGTACCTCAAACCAGTTAGCCACTGATGAGCTTTAGTAATTTTAATGCTACTACGTCCAAGAGGTTATCCCCCCATGCCCCATATGCTTCTATACTTAATAATGCCCCTCTTGCTTTCAGAAAGTGGGAAATGCAAATCCACAGTCTCTTCTACTTTGTTGAGTTATTCCCGGTACCGTAACTGTAGTAAAGCAGATTCCCAAGAAACCAGATCCTGTGCAAGCATTTTTAGGGAAACATCCAAAGAAAGCAGGAATGAGGGAAAGAGGGAGTGAGGCTGGAAGAAAGGGAAAAGAGCATAGAAGAGTATATTACCAAGCCGGACTCACATTTGACAACCTGATTGTTTCATCTGTAGAAACTTCAACGACCACATAAAGAAAATAAACTCATATACTTATACTATGGCATACTGTATAACAATTAAATATTACGTAGACAAAATACTTTCACACTAATGTTTCTGCCTGGTATAGTATTTCTCTACAGTTCCGCACACAGGAATCAGTTCATCTTATAGTTGGGGTAAACACATGTAAATATGTCTAATGTAAAATTTTGTAATTCACTCATATATGTATTTTATAATACATATGGAAATACAGGAATAAATTTCACAGGATATATCAAAATGTTGAGTGTTTTCTTTTTTCCTCATACTATATTGATTGAAGTTTCTTTATCTTTTTTAAAGATTTATGTTTGTATGAATGTAATTATCAGGAAAAAGACACTAAGCCAAGTTAATTTGAGGAAAATGTTCTTTAGATAATTTTTCCTACAATCTCAGATGTGAAAGGAGACAAGCATTTGCTCATTTTCTGAATATAAAACTAGGAATTATGAATTCCTTTATTTGTCATCATTTTTGTATGGTTAGCAATTCAAATATTCCTTTTTTTCCTAATATTCTAATAAATACTGTCTGGAACCAGAGGCTGTGCATCTCTAATTAACAGTCATTCCAGGAAAGATGTCTTTATTAAGAGAATTTTATTTACTCAGCTGCTTTTTTTTTTAAGTAGCATAGTAATTAAAATCTTTTATGATAAAACTGAAGTCAAAGAAATTCCTTAAATCACAAACCTGAACTATAAATATAAAGCAAGTTTAGGAAGCAAGCTTGTTGTCAGATTTACACTTGTACTATATCTTATAAAAGTTTTTCTTCTTTCTTTAATTATAAATTATTTCAATATTTTTGTAAAAAAAAATTGGGGATACTCAGACTCTAAAAGTTTAATGTTATCTCCTATGCATTGTAACCACCAATCTTTGATCCTTTCTAATTAATTGTCACATAAAACTGCATTCAATCCTCTGCCTGTAAGCCATTTATATGTTTCTAAATTTCTTCATTTGCCAAAATGTGTGTACAATCATTCTTTCTGCCTCCTCTTTTAGGCAAAGTGTTATTAATAGAATTACTGACTCAAGCAGAATATTTGTCTTAAATTAGTGTTAGAAGGATTATTGTTTCTACATTAAATAGTGGTAAAATCATCTTAAACTAATGCCTGCATTCCCTTTTGGCACATTTTATTTATTCAGCTCCTCTGCACAAACAAAAGTTACCAAGTATTCCATTTCATAAATTACCAGTTTACAAAGGGAAAGAAAGAGAGAGAAAAAATAATAATAGAAAGAGAATCAACACAGTTTTGAGACCTACTGCTACTACCCTGAAAGTCATTTAACTTTTCAGGATTCTTTCCTTCTCTGTTGTTTAATCATATTAATTTCAGTAACCTTAAAATTCAAGTGCTAAATTCTATAATTTTAATAATGAATTTATGTACATGTTTAGATTTGAGGGGGAAAAGAGAAATTAATGGATAACTGAAATTTGCACAGAAGATAACCTACAAAATATTTCCTGGGGATGTAAAATGAACTATACATTTGAAAAGGAAATAATCTTGCTTATTTATTGAAGTACTTAATTTTTATTTCTACTCTGAGATCCATTCATTCTTTAGAAATTAAGCCATAAAACCTATACGGTTATGAAGGTGTTTGAAAAAGTCTAGCACCATCATTTTTTTTAAAAAAAAAAACAGCACTTTTTTGTGTGTTCTTTCATAAATAAGAGATGTCCATTTATGAAAAGACATGACAACCTGGCTTTCAGTTTTTTTATATTTGTGTTATTCAATGTCAGTATAGTCACGCTCCATTTCAGTTGCACACGCAAAGGTAATATGAATTTTACTCTCATCTAACTATTCAAGCCTTTAGAAGGAAAGATGGTCCATGAAGGAGTGAATTATATGCATTGGCTATCTAAATTGATTGAATTCACTACATGTTTATACTAGGCATGCCATTATTTTCCCTTGTTATCACAAACTAAATTATATCATTAATAATGTTAAATGAATCATAGCAAGTGAATTTTTTCCTGAGTTTTAAAACTCTATATGCCTTCTGAGCATGCTTAGAAGCAGCAAGAAGTATGTATAGTGATATCAGTGATGAAGATATAAAGTCACTCTCTGCAGGACTTATTCATTGTTGTTGTTCATTATATTCTGATGACAGCTTTTAATATATTTCTAATCAATTGAATTTCCTTGAGAATGACACTAATGAGAGTGGTTCCATCACAGAATAAAAATAAGAGCTTTCGCTTGTGAGTTAATAGACATTAGCTGTAAGTTGAGATTAAAACAACAATCTCCTTTTTTACCTGAAAAGAAAGTCAATTTTTGTGAGAGCCCAATGATTATATTATTTTTCTATTGAATGTTTAAAAATATAAAATATTTCAAGCAGGAACCCCACCCCCCCCCCCTTAATACTATTGGTCAATTTATATGTCATTAAACAATTAATTATGAAAAAGTCAATTTTATCAACAAATGCTAATGAGTTTTTGAGATACATCTTGAGAAATAATTATATCACTATACACTTACTATTGTTGATGCCACAGTTTTCAAAGCTTCCAACATAAAAGAGTACACTGGCAATCTCTTAAAGTAATTGAATCAATTTTTGACCACATTTATTTTTAAAATAATTTCAATGGCAGACTATTAAAGGCAAAAGTGTTTCTATAAAAAACTAACGCAAAGCAGATTAACATGGGGGGTTTAACTGATTTTTAAGATGTAAACATTAAAAATATTCCCCCTTATATCTCTAATACTTGAATAAGAAACTATATCTATTCAAGTAGTTGTTTAAATTTACCCTTACCTACCCTGTACAGAAAAGGGGCATATGAACAGCTAGAAAAATATTCTTGTTTATACATTCACTCTTATTCCCAAATCACTGGAAGGAGTAAATACAAACACACAGAACTGATTGAAAAGGGAATACCATATTAACAAAATATTTCAGGAAAACTACACCATGAAATAGATGTAACAAAGTCAACAAAAGGAAGAATTATCACTCAAGAAAAGAGCTTCAGTAATGTCAATTGCAAATATCTTTGAAAAATATACAAGGATTCCTCACTTTGCATCATTCTGATATGCATAATTTTCTATTAGCATGCTGCAAAGCTTGGGCGTAGAGCAATTTCCTGTAATTGATAAAATGTTACTTCATCTTCCTGACCCTACTCCCTAGTTCTCTGTGCTTACTTTTCTAACATGCCTTGCTCTCAAGATTCTTCCAACATTTTCATGCTGAATTGAAGTCTTTTCAAAAGATGTCTCTTAAAAACTTAAATCTACATTCTGTCATACCACACAAAATATTCTCTAGTCAAACTTCTGAATATACCAAGTTCATTCCTGCAACATTTCTTGGCTTTTATTTTTCTTTACCCTCTTTTTTTGTTATTTACTAAGTTGCAAAAATTCTTTAAGATGCAGCTCCCCTTGAAGTTCTATGTCTCCATGAAAACTCTTCTGCTTTTTAGTGGCCCATTTTTGCTAAACTGCTATTTGGTTAATATATTAAAAATAGAATATTTTCTTTCTATTTTACATATATTTTCTCTTTGCATCACTATTAAATTTTAAGTAGGTGAGAGCAGAAGTTACATAACATTATTTTTTTATTTCTCATATGGTACATAAAACAATGGCTCCTGCACCAGCCACCATCTGAATGTTACCACATGAGATATACCAAGTGAAAACTGACTAGCTGAGAATAATCAATGCCCCAGCCCAACTCAACCCCAAGAACAAAGAACACACCAGGCAAAATGTTGCCCCTGAGTTTTAATTAGGGACTGACTGACAGGAGGATTTTTCCCAATGGCGGCCAGCTGGGAAATGGAGGTCAATGATCTATGCAGACAAGAGGAAGAGGTATGCTTTATGTAGTTCAACAGAGCCTAGCTAGAGTTGGTTACCAAGAAACTCAGCTGAGTCTCATGAAAGTTGATACCCAACAGTGATTAGGCTCAATGACCTTCAATGTCTGTGCTCTGGTCACGTGGGCAGCTAAGTGTTCAAGGCTCTGCCTGTTTCCCTAAGGTTGGGGTTGGTTCTGACCCCTGGGCTGCCACAATCATAACAAAATGATTGTTGCTTTAAGCCATTAGGATTTGGGATGATTTGTTAACCAGAGTCAGATGTCTGAGGCAATTATTTTTGAAACTTTCAAACAATTGACAACCTTTATTTTCAAACTGTCTTCAGATGTCCAAATATTTTGTATTTTTATAACCATTTTACTTCAAAGCAAATAGATTTTAAATGGATAAAATGGCTCTTAAATTATTCTTAAAAGACAAATTATTTTGTGCAGAAATAAAAAGTAATGTTAATGAAAGCGAGGCTAACCAAATGATAAATGGTTTAGCAACTATCAGAAATGCAAAACAACTTCTATTTGTATATATTTTAATTCATATTATGGTAAAAGTAAAGTTTCCCTTTACTGGCACCTTGAAATATCTCTTTTCTCTTTAATATACTTTAAATGTATTATGAAAAATTTAGTTTAGCTTTATATGATAGTTAGCCTAGACCCATATCATCTAGAAAAAGTATGTGCTTCAGAGGTTTTTAAGCTTGATTTCCTACTAAAAGAAACTGAGTATTTCCCATGTAAGCTCTTCCTGTATTTTTAAAATTTTTAATTAATAAAATTTTTAAAAGAATGGACCCAGAAGTAAATATATTGAAATCTTTATACTAAATATCCAAGTTATTCAATGTTATACATTCAATTATTTCTATAAGGGAAACCAAATCTACTCAAGGATTAAAATATATCAGAACTCCTGATTGTTTTAAATGTCTCTGTAAACATAGTTGATCCATAGTTCAGAAGTCAGGCATCGCTTACTTCGGTTCCCTGCTCAGGGTTTCATAAAGCTGAAAACAAGGTTTTGGCCACACAGGCTCGTATCTGGATCTCTGGAGGCTCCACTTCCAGGATCATTTGTTGTTGTTGACAGAATCTGGTTCACTGAGGATGTGGGACTGAGTTCCCTGCTTTCTCACTATCCATCAGCCAAGGGCTTCTTTCTGCACCTAGCAGCCACCTACAGTCTTTCCTTCATGGCCTTCTCCATCTTTAAACCAACAAAACTTTGAAAAGTCCTTCCTGTCATTTAAATCTCTCTGCCTTCTTCTTCTGCCACGAGCCAAAAAGGGATTTTTTTATTTTTTATTTTTTTGGCTTTTCAGGGCTTGGGTGATTAGATCCGCTCTGCCAGGATAATATTCTTATCTTAAGGTCAACTGTACCATGTAATATGCATACTCATGGAGTGATATGTCATGATAGTCACAGATGCTGAAGATTAGGTGTGGAAACTTAGGGGGAGGGTGCATTTTTAGAATTCCACCTACCATGATGCATTTTTGGGGGATTAAAACAAAGGGAATACAAAACAGGCTGACAAATTCAGTGGAAAGATTAGCACAAGGAAATCTAGATTCATATTATGGTAAAAGTAAAGTTTCCCTTTACTGGCACCATGAAATATCTCTTTTCTCTTTAATATACTTTAAATGTATTATGAAAAATTTAGTTTAGCTTTATATGATAGTTAGCCTAGACCCCCATCATCTAGAAAAAGTATGTGCTGTGTACAAATATGAGCAGGTTAAAAGTTTGAAGTGTCTGTGAATTATTACAAATTCATGGTTCCTTTTACTAGGGCCATGAATCAAATTATTCTAAAACTTATGGGTATGAATAATACAATCATTCATTACACTTATGTATTCTTTGGGTCAGGAATTCTGACAGGTTGTGATGGTGATATTTTGTCTTTCCTCTATGTTATCTGGTGCCCCAGCTGGGAGACTGGAATGGTTTAGAATAGTTTGAAGACTTGTTCATGCTTGCATCTAATATTTGATGTTGGCTGTCAACTGGGACCTCAGCTGGATTCTACTGGCTGGATCACTTATATGCAGTGTCTCCATTTGGCTTGGGCTTCCTTACAACAGGGCAGCTGGGTCCCAAGAGTAAGCATCTGAAGAGAGAAAGAGCCACTTAAAATCCATATTGCCTCCATGACCTGATTGTAGATGTCACATTGTGTCACTTCCATGGCAATGGAAAATGAATGGCCTTGTTTAGCTTAGTACAAGGGAGGGGAAATTTTATCCACCTATTAAAGGGAGAATTTCAAAGTTCTGGAAGAGCACAAGGAACAAATAATTTTGCAGTGGCCAGTTTTAAAAATACAATTGGTTACATTTGTTGTTCAGGAAGCAGCAGCATTCTACACCATTTTATTATATAAATAAATAAATAAATTGGTAATCAGAGCATAAGTCTATTATTCTGTAATAGCTGCATTTCAACAAAAGAGAGTGATTAAGATTTCAAGGTATTTTGAAAAGAATATCAAACCCAGAACATTTTGTATAATTGTAAAGATTATAGTGTAAGGGAAAAAATTGAAAATTAAAAAAGATTCTACTATTAAAATAAATGTCTTTAATAATTACAGTTTTGTTTATTTGGTGATGAATTTCAAATTGGTTATGGATCAGGTTTCTGAATATTCTCCTGATTGAACCAAGTTTATTAAAATAAGATATTTCTGTTGACATAAGTAAAACAATTTTTGACAGAGATTTTGAAGGAACAACTTTTGGTTGTTATTTTGGAAGAGCTTTGTTGAACATGCATAATTCTTTGATCAGAGTTATTCACAGGTTACTGTAATTTTTTTTTTTCAATTTTAAACAGAAAATCCTTAAAGAAAAATCTTACATGATGGGTATGAGCAGCTAAGCCATAAAATCTCAGCTCAAGGCTGTCAACATGTTGAGTGTTGGTTTTAGAAAGGCACAATGCTATCCATACTTTTTGACCAGTATGTGGAGCCATTTTTACTTTGAGTCAGTATTCTAAATGGTTTTTCAACCAAAAAGGATGCCATATTACCCCATAAGATAAATGTGGACCACAACATGTTTATGGGAAACAGAGCCCTACAGCTATAACCAGACAGAAAAACACCATTCCTTGTTCAATAGAATCTAATAGATGGACTATCTCCATAGATACAACGGTGACTAAACTGCCCTTCTCCTTTCCACTTTAGACTCTTAGTTCTTTTTGCTTAGTCAGATTTTAAAATATTTTATACTCATTATTGTGGCAAGGATGGTATGCTGGTGAGAGTATGGGTTGATCTGACTATATAGAAAAATATGAAATGTAAAACACAGCTCCTTTTTTGAAACGTGTCCCATTTCCCTACACAATGTAATTGTAGCAGTTAAGAGATGACCTATTGAAAATAAGGTCTCTACAAGATGTTACTCAGTTACAATGTGGCCCCACTGAATCTGGTTGGGCTGAATTACTGGAGTCCTTTATAAGTAGAGTAAAAATCAGATGGAGACAGAAGACACACAGAGCAGCCAGAAGCCAGAGGTCAACAGAACCCAGAAGAGAAAGGAAAAGACACTGCCATGTGTATTGCTGTGTGACAGAAAAGCAAAGGACCAAGGATAGGATCACTGCAGGCAGCCCCAGTAAGCCAGTCTTCAGGGAGAAAATATTGCCATGCTGACACCTTGATTTTGGACTTATCCTACCCTCAAAATCATGAGCCAATAAATCCCCATGGTTTAAGCAACCCATTAGCAAGCTGAGAAACCAAAGCAATTGGAAACCATGATATGTCCAATAAATTTAAGATATTATTACTATCATTCTTGTTGTTAATAATCAAACATTACTGCTAACCATAAGTTATTTCTTTGTATGTTTTATTTTCATAAATAAGGAGAGAATAATACAGTCTTTATCACATCTTTTTGAAGGAAAAATCCTAAAGTATGTAATTGCACCTAATCATACCTAGAGTAAGCATACATTTAATAGTATATTATGTTTATTAATATATTTTATTTACAGAAGCTACCATTATTTCTTTCACTTGTAAAAATGTCGCAAGACCAAATGTCCATCGATGGATGAGTGGATAAACAAACTGTGGTGTATACACATGATAGAATACTATGCAGCCATAAGACAGAACAAAGACATGGAACATATAATAAAGTGGATGAAACTTGAGGACATTATGTTGAGTGAAGTTAGGCAGAAACAAAAGGACAAATACTGTATGGTCTCACTAATATGAACTAACATTAATGAGCAAAACTTGAGAGTTCAAAGCTGATAACACAGACTACTGGGAGATAGAAAGAGGGTAGAGATCAGGCATTTGATGCTGAAGGACTACAGAAGGTTCAGCAGAAACAAATAGCATAATACTGTGTGATGGTAGCACAATATTGTAAGTACACTGAATAAAGATGTCTATGAGTAAGGCTGAAAGAGGTGGGATAGGGAATGTGTGACACCAGAGGTAAAAACAGATGATGAAGGCTGGGTCTGTATAACTTGGTAAAAACTGGAGTGGCCAAATATAACAATGTTCTCACATGTGGGAGAACAAATGAATGTCAACCAGGAAGATTGTTGAAAAAAGGATGATATTTGGAAAAAAACATAATCAAGCAAACTGGTCTATGGTCAACAGTAACATTGTAATATGGTTCCATTAAATGTAACAAAGGCAATATACCGAAGTTAAAGTGTATGAGAGGGGGATATAAGGGAGGGATATGGGATTCTTGGTAGTGATGTTGTTTTCTGTCCTTACTAATATATTGTATTGTATGAGACTTTATTTTTCTTTTTATTATTATCTTTTTTATTATTCCCCCCCAAAAAACTTTTTCATAGTAATCAATATGTTCAGGTGCTGACTATGGTGATAAATATACAACTATATGATACTATGAATAACTGATTGAACACTGAGGATAATTGTATGTTATGTGAATATAACTCTATAAAATTGTAGGAAAAAATGTAAATATGGGTAAAAGTGCTGGAGAAAACATGGAGAGAGAGATATACCTATTTACTCTTGATGAGGAGGCAGAATGGTGTAGCCTTTCTGGAGGTCACTATGGTGGTTCCACAAGAAGCTAAGTATATAGGGGCCATAAGGTCCTGCAACCTCATTATGGGGTATGTACTTGGAAGATCTGAGAACACAGGCATGAATGGACATTTGCACACTGGTTTTATGGAGGCAATATTCATGATTTGCAATGGGTGGAGGTGGCCTAAGGGTACACTGACTGAGGAACAGAATGGTGAACTGTGGTGCATGCACAGAATGGAATATTGAGCAACCAGGAGGAATGAAGTTGTGAGACACTTCACACCTTTCACGCAACAAGGTGAAAGGATCCTGTAGACAGCATTTTGAGCGAAGTATGCCAGAAACCAAGGCAAACACTATAATAAGGCAAATACCAATATGGACTAACTACAATGTGTAAAATCAGAATTGAATCTTAGGGCACAGCCTAACAGGGAAATGATTATTGCAATGGTCCCTAGATATAAGCTCTTATGGCAGTCAAATCAATTCCTGAATTGTAATGGCTATCTCCAAACTCTGAGATGTTGATCCCTTGGTGTATAATCTGATTGGTCTCTGAAACATTGGGTATCTGTGTGACACCTGAAACTCAGAGCTAGAGCTCGGCAGACATGAATGTCAGTATTAACACATACGGCAACTGTTAAATAGAAAAAAAAAAAAAAAAAGGCTGAACAAGAGCCCAGACTTCAATTAGAGATATGAATGAAGCAGATCTGGTTAAGAGTAGGGCAAATCAGGCCAAAGGGTAAAGGCTGAAACTGACTGTGTGTTAAAACGTCAACTTCCAAGTGAGACCAAGGGAAGAGATGTTTACTTGGTGTAGGGTCTATATTTTCTGAACAATGTAACTTCTAAAGTCAATTTGTTCAAACACCATAATTATATGGAACTTTGAATAGGAAGTGAGCTATGGTAGATCTATATAGGTGAGAGTGAAATAGCAACACATCCCAAAGTAATTTGGGCAGAGAATAAAAATATATATTCAGGGTCCCCCTGAGGATTGGGGGAGGATGCAGAGGTGTTAGACTTCCTCACCTGGATTGTTGATGATATTGGGGATTGATGGCTTTATGTGCTGAGCCCTCTGTCTTGGGGCTTGTCTCTTTGAAGCGTGTTACTGCAAAGGAGAGGCTAAACCTGCTTATAAATTGTGCCTAAGAGTCTCCCTCTGAGTGCCTCTTTGTTGCTCAAATGTGGCCCTCTCTCTCTAAGACAACTTGGCAGGTGATCTCACTGCCCGCCCCCCCCCCCCCGCCAATGTGGGACCTGACTCCCAGGGCTATAAATCTCTCTGGCAACACAGGATGTGACTCCCAGGAATGAATCTGGACCTGTCATCATAGGACTGAGAACATCTTCTTGACCAGAAGGGGGATGCGAAATGAAACAAAATAAAGTTTCAGTGGCTGAGAGATTTCAAATGGAGCCAAGAGGTCACTCTGGTGGACATCCTTACACACTATATAGATAACACTTTAAGGTTTTAATGTATTGGAATACAATAAACTACCAAATTCCAACCCAGTAGCCTTGACTCTTGAAAACGATTGTATAACAAAGTAGATTACAAAGGATAACAGTGTAATTGCGAAAACCTTGTGGATCGCACTCCCTTTATCCAGTGTATGGATGGATGAGTAGAAAATTGGGGACAGAAAACTAAATGACAAACGGGGTGGAATGGGAAGGAGATGATTTGGGTGTTCTTTTTTACTTTTACTTCGTATTCTTATTCTGATTATTTCTGGTGTAAGGAAATGTTCAAAAGTAGATTGTGGTGATAAATGCACAACTATATGATGGGACTGTAGACACTTGATTGTACACCACAGATGATTGTATGGTATGTGAATATATCTCAATAAAACTGAATTTTAAAAATGTGGCAAGAGCACCTAGGAACTAGCAATCTCTATATACATGTTCAAGGTCCCCATTTGCTTTAAATTTTTGGATTCATCCAGATAACTATTGAAGCCTTTGTGCTGTTTGTTGTTCTTCCGAATAGTCCTACTGATATTACTGCCAAGAAGGGAAATTCAAATTCCATTATGTACCATTATCTTGCGAGGAATTTTACTTCTGCTAGCTTTAATTAAGGTAAAATCTGTTTCACTTGCATTACTGATTAAAACTAATTGAGTTTGTTGCTTAATCCTATCTAGAAAGTCTTCTATTGCTTAAACAGGTTTACTTCCAAATGGAATTGTTTTAGAGGGGAAGTTTCTGCAATAGCAGGACTAGATTTTACTTTATCTACTTTATTAAAATATTGCCTTGATTTATCCCACTTGGAACAACTTCTCACATTCAAATCTCTTAATTCAAATTAAGATAATAGATTTAAGTAGGCTTAGGCAGTAACAATTGTTTAACAATGATAAACAAGCTTTGCAATTTGATTGAAAAATTGGCAAAATGAAAAAAAAAGAAGGAAAGCATCAGTTTGGATTGTTTTAGGCTATGAAGATTGGCCTGCTATATCCTTGAAACCTTTCATTTAAGAAATGTTTTACTGTATTTTAAAATCAATTATTAATAATAAATTTTTAAAAATATTAAATGGTAATATTTAATACCTAAGATATTAAATATTCTGTACATTTTTGTCACAAATGTGTCTATAACTAAACTTTGTATGAACAAAGAAGGAAATAAAATATTCTTTTCCCTTATTCTGAGTCATAAAAAAAATTAAAATGACCATGAAACTAACAAATGCTGTTCCAAATTTACAACTGATACTGTTGTACAAATTTTCCAGCTCATGTGGCTCAACCATTGTACTATAGCCAAACCTCACAGGAGCTCTTTTAATTTTCTTCAACCAGAGAGAAGATGGCAAGAATATAATCCATGGCTCACAGTAGGCTGAAATCAGCAGAGAGTAGTTCTTAAGCTTCTTTTGCCGTCAGTTCTTTCCAAGGACTGTGAGACCTCTGGCAGAAAATATAATTTATAAATAACTTGTCAAGAAGGAATCAGAAGATCTAATTCAGATCTTTGCAAGATAACACTGGTTTCAGTTTCCTTCCACAACTATGGTGATAAGAATTTTTGAAAAAGTATTGTGATATCTTGGCAGCTTGGGATTGAAACCTCTCAGTTTTCACATTCAGTTTTCATGACCCAGAATGTTCATGATTTATGGTCATTTGAAATATTCCTCAGAGATGGATGTGAGTCCTGTGCAAGCTTAGTAGTTAATTCTGAGTAGTTAAATATACAGCTTACATAATTCAATGCAGCTATTAGCTTTTATCAATTTCTTCATTTATGTTGATCTTAAAGTGAACAAAACTGAGTTTGTTTAGTTAAAAACTATTCTCCCAAAGAAAGCCAACTAATAATGCTGTTCATAAACATGAAGAATATGTGATATAAAAAGTAAAAAATGTTATGTTTAATTTGCTAGAGGCTTGGCAAGGTGTGATTAAACTTAACCTCTGTTCTATAGGGGAACAAGAAAGACTGATAAAAATGTTTTAGGCAGTGTTGTTCAGCACAGTTTGCAAGTCTGACTTTTTGTAAAGGTACCATGTTTTTATACCTTTAGAATGTCTAAGATTGACTCTGATATGGACTATGTAAAAACAATAGATGAAACACAGTGCTGAGTTGGTGTACTCATCTCACTTTTCATCTCTAATGATATGTTGTATAAATGGAATATTTTTAGTGTATGTGACTATCAATTTAGATAAATACAAATGATATGTCAACCCTTATGATAATAAATGCTTTTATCAAGAAAAAAAGCAATGTTGATGTTTTGAAACGTTATCTAAGGATAAATGAAGCAGTGACAGGGACTTGTTTGTTATTATTATAATTTTTTAATATGAGAAATCCAATGCAAAAAAGAAGATACTTTTGCTGGGATGTATTAGTTGCCATCATGATAGTTTATGAAAATTATGACAGAAGACAAAAAGAACTTGTTCACATATAACTCTTCCATCAAGTGTCAAAAGATTGAGATTGAGAGCTGCAGTAAACATGGACTTTTCATAGAGTTTAATTACTTTCGAAAATTACCTTTTCTCCCTTGTAGATCACATTCCCTTTATCCAGTGTATGGATGGATGAGTAGAAAAATAAGGACAAAAACTTAAAGAAAAATAGGGTGTGATGGCGGGATGGTTTGGGTATTCTTTTTTACTTTTATTTTTTATTCTTATTCTGTTTCTTTCTGGTGTAAGGAAAATGTTCAAAAATAGATTGTGGTGATGAATGCACAACTATATGATGGTACTGTGAACAGCTGATTGTACACCATAGATGATTGTATGGTATGTGTATATATCTCAATAAAACTGAATTTTAAAAGTTACCTTTTCTCTTACAATTATTAAAAACATACTTTTCCATGTAATGATTTTTATTGATAACATTTTAAAAGTCAAATATATAATGTGTTCTTTAAACCCATAATTGTATCAATTAGTATGTTCATTAAGCAGAAGCATGCTTTTGATTTAAAATATTTATTACTCACCTTTTTTAATATTTAAAGGAAAGTACAAAAATAGAGAAAATTGAATTGGATTCTTAAAAAATCATTTTCAGCAAATCAACAATGTAAATAAATATTTCGTAAATAATTGTTCAATATTACTTCCTTCATTAAATCTGTTCTCTGATTTGCCATTTTGCACCTTAAAGTGAAGTTTGATTTGAAATATTTTATTTCTTCTTTAGTAATGTAGATATTAGAGATTTATGTAGTTCTCTAAAATTAATTTAATAAATATCATTATTTTTATGCATATTTTAAAATGATAACTATCTGTCTATAGAACCCCATTTTCAGCTTTCCCAGTGAAAGTCTTTCTTAATAAATGCAAGGCTCTAGTGTTCACATTGCATTTCTTAGATCCATCCCAGCTGGATAATTCCCTATGTATCAGTGAATGATGATAATCCTGTGTTGAATTTCAATATATCCAGTTCTAAGTAAATCAGTGGAGAGTAAAGCTCTCTCCTAAATGTACATTCCTTCAAGCAATGCCAGCCACTACAGTCATCCAAAACCTCAGAGACCAAAGGCTTAGCAATATCTGGCTCAAACCAGCAATGTGCCTGTAGCAGCATTAACTTTTGATTTTCGCTGGTGCTTGTTTTCTATTTTTAATATTACACATGAGTATCAGCATTCAGACTGCCATGTACATGGTAATGCTAAAATGCAGTGGGAACCACAGCTCTACTGCAACCTGTCTTCATTTCCCTTGCCCATCCTTAAGCACATAAATTATCTCTAAGGATTATTATGGACTAATAAATCATCCTTTAGTAATTCTTATACATTTTGAGGGATGGCAAAAGTAAGGGGGAGGATATCTTTAAATGAATAATTTGAAGAGAATAAAGGTGCTGTATGGATTTGAGTTTGTGCTTGTTGGCTGAGGATCAGTTTTCATACTTCTGCAGACTTTGCTGTTCATTTGAAGTAAATCAAAATACTGAGACTACTCATAATGGATCCTTGATGTTCTCAGTTTGAAAGGATGAGAAAATATACATATCCCTGCAAAAACTACTTACTTTTTTTAAAGCAAGTAAGTTACACTAGCATTGAAAGAAATAGTTCCTGGACTGGTAAGCAGAGAGTTATATCTATAGACATAGTTGAACACACATGATCATATGAGAAATGAAATATAGCATCATATCACTCACATGAAAATGCTTAAAAAACAATTCTGAGCAGACAACATAATTGTTTTCATATCCATTTACTGAAACGTAAACAATTTTATCATACCATTATTCCTCAACATTTCAATTGGACGTTATTTACTTTTAATTTGAAGATAATTCTAAAAAGCTTAGTAATTCAGTTTCCAATCACAAGAACGTGATACTCAGCAAATTCAAATGGAAAAGGAAGAAATGCTGATAGAAGATAAACTATGAAAGTAGGAAGTGATTATTGACAACAAAAATAACAGAGAGCATAAAAAAAGAAAAGCACAGCAGTCTGAGACTGTTTTGTTCAAGAATAAATAGTTCTGCATCTCATAGTAGACTCCAAGCTATAAATGCAAGAATTTTTTAGGAGAATTATGTAATTGTTTCTCAGGACAACAACCCTGAATATTCAAGAAAAATTTCAACACTTTTCCTGAAAATTTTTAGAGAAATATACTGTTCTTGGTATATATTTATATATGTGTTTACTATATAAAATGAAACTAGGTTTTCCTGTTAATATCTTTTTTTAAAATTAAATTCAGTTTTATTGAGATATATCCACATACCATACAGTCATCCATGGTGTACAATCGACTGTTCACAGTACCATCATATAGTTATGCCTTCATCACCACTATCTATTTCTGAACATTTTCCTTACACAAGAAAGAATCAGAATAAGGAAAAAAAAAAAAAGTAAAAAAGAACACCCAAATCATCCCCCCATCCCACCCTATTTTTCATTTAGTTTTTGTCCCCTTTTTTCTACTCATCCACCCATACACTAGATAAATGGAGTGTGATACACAAGGTTTTCACAATCACACTGTCATCTCTTGTAATCTACATTGTTATACAGTCATCTACATGAGTCCAGACTACTGGGTTGGAGTTTGATAGTTTCATGTATTTTCTTCTAGCTATTCCAATACAATAAAACCTAAGAGATGTTATCTATATAGTGCATAAGAATGTCCACCAGAGTGACCTCTCAACTCCATCTGAAATCTCTCAACCACTGAAACTTTATTTCATTTCATTTTGCATCCCCCTTTTGGTCAAGAAGATTTCTCAATCCCATGATGCCAGGTCCAGATTCATCCCTGGGAGTCATATCCTACATTGCCAGGGAGATTTACACCCCTGAGAGTCAGGTCCCATATAGGGGGGAGGGCAGTGAGTTCACCTGCTAAGATGGCTTAGCTAGAGAGAGAGGGCCACATCTGAGCAACAAAGAGGCACTCAGGGGGACACTCTTGGGCACAATTATATGCAGGTTTAGCCTCTCCTTTGCAGCAATGAATTTCATCACGGCAAGTCCTATGATAGAGGGCTCAGGACATCAAACCACCAGTCCTAACATTTGTGACATCAGCATCAGTCCAGGTGAGGAAGTCCAACACTTCCGCACTTTCCCCCAGCTCCTCAAGGGGGCCCTGTAAATATATTTTTATTCTCTGCCCAAATTACTTTGGGATGTGTCACTATTTCACACTAACCTATACTAACCTACCGTATCTCACTTCCTATTCAAAGTTCCATGTAATTGTGGTGTTTGAACAAACCGACTGTAGAGTTATACTGTTTAGAAAATACAGATCCTGCACCAAATAGACATCTCTTCCCTTGGTCTCACTGTTAATGTCTCTTAAATTTCAACTTAAATATTGAAGTACATAACTGAATGATGAGTATTAAGTAGAAAATATTCCAAAGTAGAAAAGGGGAAGTCAGTCCAAAATCCCTCTAAGAGTAAATTAATCTCAAAATAAGCATTTACAAAAAATGGTAAATATGGAAAATAAGTTTCCATTTTATACTTGGTGATCTAACAAAAGTTCCATTTTTTAAACAAGTATCCTGGGAAAATAGAATAGTCAGTACCCTTGGTGACTGAGGCAAAATATCATTAAGAAAACTGTATTTGAACATTATCAGGAGAGACTTACAAACAAGTGGACGTCTCCTCTGAGCAGAAAACATCCTCAGCTGAGGGTGTTTTCATTGAACGTGTGTTCTTCTACTATATTAAGGCAGAGAAAGATGGAGTAGACATAGAGAGAGTTACTACTCCAGAGTAAGACCCTGGAGGGATCTAACTCCTTAGGAAATTTCAGGCAATTTCAATGCTATCCTAGACATCTCTTTTGCAGAAATCCACCTCAAATTGTCTCAAGAAACTAGGATGCCTAAGGATGGCCTTAGGCATTGTTTAACCCAAGGGCTCAAACTATATGATCAGGACTCACTTTCTTACCATCTCCTGGTTCTGCTTTTCTCTGCAGAATGTTTCTCGCTTTTATGCTGTAAATGTCTTATTCCATGTGGTTAAGGGAGATAGTCACTTGAAGCCACTTCAAGTGAAATCACTTTGCATTTCTAATAATATGTCCTCAAAGGCAATAGATAGTGTTTATAATTAGCTCTAGCAGAAAATACTTGGAAAGGGTTTTGGATTAGCCTGGCTCATTATCTCTATCTGAATCAATCAGAATGATCCAGGGATTATAAAACCACAGTTAGACAGACTGAGTTAAAGGCTCAGTCTTTGAATGTGGTTGAGAATGAGCACCAGGACTAACAGCTCCATGAAATTCACATGAAGTAGGAGAAGAACATTGCCCCAAAAAAGAAAGAATGCTAGACAGATGAAAGCTATGTACATTTCATGGTCACTAGGAAAAATAGTCCTGAAGGAAAAAAAATAAACTAACAAAAATGTTTCAAATGGAAGAGAGAAACATTGACACTTCATAGAAGACCAGGAACTCATATTCTGTGGAAGCTACTGAGAGATGGACCATGCAGATCTGGATCTGTATGAAAAAACACAATTAAAAACAAACACAATAGTGATTGATTGCTGTTCTGGTTTTCTAAAGCTGCCAGAATGCAAAATACCAGAAATGGATTGGCTTTTTCCATGGAGGTTTATTAGTTCATGAATTTACAGTTTTAATGCCATGAAGCCAAATCAAGGCATCAAGAGGTAGATACCTTCTCTGGGAAAGGCCAATGGCATCTGCAGTTCCTCTGTCACGTGGGAAGGCACATGGCTGGAGTCTGCTGGGCCTCATCTGGGGTTAGCTTCTGGTTTCTATTACTTTCTCCAAAATGTCTCTGGGCTTCTGTCTTAGCTTCTCTCTCTCAACTCCTGTGTGTCCTTGCTTGTTTCTCCCAGGGCATTTCTCTCTAAGAGTCTGGGGGAGGGGGGGTCCTCTCTTAGCTTCTCCAGGGCAAATAAAAATGCTGGATTTCATCTCTTAGCTTCCTTCTTGGTTCTGGTTTCGAGGGCTGTCTCCAAAATGTCTCTGGGTGTTTTCTCGATAAGCATCTGCATCTGCATTGGCTCTCCTAAGGACTCCAGTAAACTAATTAAGACCCACCTTAAAAGAGTGGGTTCATACACCCATGGAAATAATCTAACCAAAAGGTCCCACCCACAATTGGGTGTTTCACATCTCCATGGAAACAACCTGATCCAAAGATCCCACCCACAGTAGGTCTGCCCTCACATTGTGGATCAAAAGAACATAGTATTTTATGGGGTACATAAGAGATTCAATCCAGCACAATTGCTATTTCTGAATCTTTGACAACCAAATTCTGCTACTATGTCAACTGTTACTACTGACTGATAATTATTCAGCACTTGGGCTATGACCAGCATATTGTATTCTTTATCTCACTTGATTTTAAACAGAAACTCAATGAAATATATTGTATCATTTTCCACATTTAACATCTGGAATGTTTTATTAACTTCTCTAGTTTTATTAAGTTGACCAAGGTAATAATTAGTAAAAGAAAGAGTAACAAGATTCAGTCTGATTCAGTTCCAAATGCCATGTTCTTAACTAAGTAGCCCAATACATTTTCAGTTCCTTGAAGCAGGGAACATTTTTTTTTTTTTTTTAGCATCTGTAATGCTCAGTGCCTACAACTTTTTTGCTGGGCACACAGTATGTGACTATCTGTTTATTGAATCACTACAGAAACATGGATATATGTCTTAGCTTGGAAGCCTCAGAGTTTCCTTTTTGACCTATCTATCCCCAGTATCCAGCTGCCTGAGAAGAGAAATGGCACTTCCACATTCCTTACGATTAAGCCCACAGAAGGAATGTGGAGCAGATATTATTCCTTAACATACTACTAATTTCTTTCATTTCTTCATTCAGAAATGTAACCTGAGGGTTTTTTAAGAACCAGGAACAAAGAAACATCTCTGACTGAAGAGTTTATATTCTAGTAGAAAGGAGGAGGAAGATTAAACAATGAACATGGTATAGACATAAATTATTATCTTACAAAATGGTAAGTGCAATGGGAAAAAATGGGCAAAGTAAGAGGGATCAGGAATGTAAGGGATTGGAGTATGGGAAGCAGATGTCCGCATTAAATACAGTGTATCACACCAGCATTTAGTCTGGATCAGTAAATACTTTAAAAAGTTCCAATGGTTATAAAAATAAATGTTTTCTTAAGTTGGCTTTTTAAAAGTCCATTTAGGGTCTCATTTTATTTTTTATTTGATTTTTAACCCATTTGATTACATCAATGTAAGCATAATAACAAGTTTTTTGAAAATCTGAACTGGCAAATAATTACCATGAATTTAGAATGTAGTACAGATATAAAAGGAAAAAAATCCCCCCTAACATTTACTTAGGACTGACTGAGATTTGAACCTGTTAAATAAACTGAGTTTAAATGTTAGCACACTGGACAGAAAAAGGGAAATGCAAGCTCTACTTGTTTTTGACTGCTAACTTTCTACTGAGCTAATAGAAAACAAAAGCATTTTTTCCATTTCTGAAAGAAAAATAATTTTTCCTCAGCTTGTAGGCTATGTAATGAATTAATGAAGGAATGAATATTTTTATTTCTTTGAGAAATATAAGAATGCCACATCAATAATTTATTTAAAAAAACATAATTTGGGTAAGGAAAACACAAATTGATTTAATGAAAAAAATCTGAATTATAGAGATGCTCTTTTGCAATATTGTCAAAGGATAATCACTATGAGAGCTCACTGGTAGTATATGCTTTAAAAATTAATGAGAATACTTTTGTAATTAGCACATAAAATCAAAATGTTTCAGGTGCTTGGAAATATACTTTGCTTGAAAATTTAAACCTTGTCTTGCAAATATATTTACATTATTTAGTTAAGCCAACACAAAACAATTTGGTTAACTAAAGAAACTTTAGTTAGATGCTGTCTAAATTACCACTTACTTCTGAGTTAATGGTATCTGAATTGGTGATTTAGTATCTTAGTTACCATTTTAAACTCATCTGCCAGTTTTTTTTAGATTAAAAATTACTTTTCATATTTGAATATGTATTCAATATCTACCCTACTACCATGTAAGAAAATTCATGTTTGAATTACTATTGATATAGTTTAGCAACCCTTCACAATCCTAACAATGCCTTGATTATTGTAAGTTTTGAGAAAATTTAGAAGAATACCTGTATGAGCGAATTTTATATTTTTAAATCACTGTATTTCTCAAAAATAAATATGAGTAACAACAGGATTAAAATTGGGAACTCTGAATTCAAGGGCCATCTCCACCATTCGCTGATGACTTTTTGCACCTCATTGAGCTTTGTTTTTCTGACCTAGAAAAGAACAAAATAATACCTAACTCACAGGGGAATTCTGAGAATTAAATCCACGGTGCAGCTGAAATTGCTTTGTAAAATTCTGAGCATATTATGGCAGCATAATATACTATTATTTTCCCAACTGGAAGCAATTTTCCCCCCCAATATCTAGGTCCTGGAATATAAGGTGGCACTGAATATAATTTTACTGACAGTTGACTACAAGTCCTCTGGCAGAATAAATTCTAAACAGAGCTCTCCAATAAAAGTTTCACACTTGCAAATTGTTTTTAACACTCATGCATTAAGGCTTGCTAAATACAGAAACCATACAGCAAATCAGCAGTTAACTTTAAAGATGAGAAGAAAACAAAAACTGAAAAGAAAAAAAAATATTAAAGGTTAAAGCAGAGCAGTTGATCCATTCTGTCAAAATGCCAAATGTCTCTTACTCTTTGCTTCTGGATATTATTAAAGCTGGCTTCCAGGCGCCTCTGTCTATCTTTCTCTCATTTTCTTTCTCTCTCCTTTTTCCAATCAACATGCTGGCTGCACTGCTCAATTACTGGACAAATGTAACTTCCTGTCCCCCTCTGCTCAACCACTTTTATAGCAGCACTAACAGATGCTATCATTAAGACCCTCAACGGGAAATCATGATCTAAAGTATATTCTGTGCCCTTCTCACTTTTCAATTTTCTCTAAAAAGATAAGCCATCTGCTTTAACTCTCTTAAAATTGCAAGTTTCTTTGAAACATCAGTCTTGTATTTGTCTTAATAATAAATAGATATTTAAACCCCAAGTTTAGAAGTTCAATTTGTATAGAGCTATTTTTTTTTTTTGTATTGAAATATATTAAATATAAGCAACTTGGTCTGGGTCTCATTTTCTAGGAATAATTTTATATTTTAGTTATATATACCTATAAATAGTAAGGGCCATACTTACCAGATCTATGTAGTGTTTTTAAAATGTACTTCTATTGAAACATATTATGGAGTTGTTCCCAAAATACTAAACAAATAGTGTGTTTATGGAAAATTTAGGAATAACAATTTTACATGGGAATATTAGTGATCTTATATTTACATATAAAATTATCAGTGCTAAACTACTAAAATTAAAATACCAAGCTGAACTAAAACATAGGGACACATAAACATATACAGCAGAGTATTACATTTAAACACTTCATTAATTCAGAAGTTATGATATGAACTAACACCAATATTTTCTATTCTACAAATGCCATCACAATACAAAAATTAATTAAGAAGAAATATATAATTTTTCCTTCACATAATCACTAATGTGGTGGGTCATGGAAATAACAACAGCACTTTTTCTAAAGACTTAGTTAAGAGTTTTGAGGGCTGAATATAGAGAGAAGACAGATAACTAAGTGTCCTGTACTTTTTCATTACTGTTATCATGTATTTAGTAGCTCCAACAAAATAAGAAACTTGCACATATTTTCCACAGCATTAATAAAGAGCAATTTTACTTGTGTTATCCACCTCTCCTTTTACTTCCTTCTCTTTTGCCAATTCCTACTGCTCTCCTGGAATTCTAAAAGTGGGACTACCCGGCAGCCTTTTCTCCCCAGAAGGGATCCAGGGCTATTGCTTTAAATACCACTAATGACTTAAACATTTATATCTCCAGACCAGACTTCTCTCCTGGTTTCCAAGATCTATCTCCAAAAATTAACTGACATCTCCATTTTAATAGGTTCTTACTGAAATCCTGATTCTCTCCCCCCAAACCTGTTCTTCCTGCTATTTTCTCCACCTATCACAGAAAAAATTAATCTTATTCACTCTCCCTTTATTTTATTCTTCTTCAAGGCTGCTATCACCTGACATATTATATATTTGCATGTTGGTTTGCCTACCCCGACTATATCCCCAAACCTGGAAAAGAGCCTAGTGTATAGTTTGAGAATGAATGAATGAAAGCTATGGTAAGTAGTCTCTTCTGATTGGACTTTCCTAACACAGAGATCAATGAAATGCAAAACTGTGTCAGTTGTCTATTCTGCTGTAACACATCACCACAAATTGGTAGCTTAAAAAACACAAATTTATTATCTTACAATTCCCTAAGATAGAAGTCTGACAAAGGTCTCCCTGGGCTAAAATCGAGTCATCCACAGGGCAGTACTCCTTTTTGGATGAACTGGGAGAGAACCCGTTTCTTTGCCTTTGCAGCTTCTTGAAGCATCCCATATTCCTTGGCTGTGGCCCCCTTTTTCATCTTCATATCAGGCAACACTGCATCTCTTCGCTTATTGTCCCATAGTCACATGTCCCTTTGACTCTCTTCATCTATGCCCTTCTTCCACTTTTAGGAACGCTTGTGATTACATTGGGCTCACCTGGATAATCCAGGATGCTCCCCCTATTTTATGGCTAGCTGCTTCGTAACCTTAATCTCATTTGCAACCGTAATTCACCTCTGCCATGCAGTCTACCATAATTACAGGTTCTGGGGAATACAATGTGGATGTATCTTTGGGAACATTGGTCTGCCTATTACAAATACCCAATAACTGACCATGGTATAGTGTATACAATTTACTGCATACTAAGGTTGGATTTTAAACTTACTGAATAAACAAAGGGTTTAAAAAATAAATGTTTAGGTAAATTGCCATGCCTTAAAGTAAAATAATATAAGCTAAGTCATTACTTCATGCAAGATCTAAAAATAAACACCAGGCTAACCTGGTATTGTGTGAAAAAGAAAAAAAATTGGAAAAATCTTACAAAAATGTATTTATAATTCTAAGAATGGAACAAAATATTCTAATCATACAAATTAATGAGTGCTTCACGAAAAGAGAAGTTATAGAATACATGAGATCAAAATTTGAAGAACCACATGAATATCCTAAATTAAAAGGCACAATGACAAAGTGAAGTATAGTAGAAACATGTAGTGAAACAGTGTGAAAACATATAGACAGGATGTTTAAATATTTGATTTATAAAGAATTCTTGAAATCAATGAGAAAAATATAAAAATGTAGAAAACATGCACCAAAAAGGAAGAGATGAGTTACAGAAAAAGAAATATAATAAACAGTAAACTAATGAAAAAGTTCACCTCACAGTAGTCAACTTAATGATGCTGTTAAAAGATTCTTCAAATTATCAAAAATTTAACCATGATAATACTACATACTAATTAAACATGGTTTTTCAATCCAGCTGTATTTCTTTTACACTCACTTGGTAAAGTGGTATCTACACTGCAATGATTGCTACCATAAATTTTTACCAAATATCTGGGGGAAGGGGAGAGGTCAATATTCCTATTTATGCTTTGCTCTTTTCTGGGGATTGCCCTCAGAAAATGATCATAAAATGCATTACTATGATAATCGTAATAGAAATAAGAAATAACCGAAAGGAAAATGGAGCAGGAAGAAATGCAGAGATAAGGGGTTCTCACCAGGAGCTCTGCACTCAGGGGCTGCTTTGGGATTGCTTCATTCAACTGCACTACTTGGGCAGAAAAATACCCTATGCTAAGCACCAAAATTAATAAATAAATAAAATAATGTTTAATAACAAAAAGAGAGGCTCTAAATTGCACAGATATTAGCTGTGAGTACGTTAAAATGCTCCCTAAAAACTTTGATTTCTTTAGACTTAAAAAATATATATTAAATCAAATCTTTCTTATTTCCATCACACAGAATTCAGATTCCACATATTCTGATGTGTTTGTTTGTTTGTTTGTTTGTTTTCATCAATAAGATAAGCTCATTTTAACTCTATTTTACCCCTATTTAAAAAATGACAATTTATTGAGAAAGAAAATGGAAATTGCCCTGCATCCAAATCATTCTAGAAACTTCATAATATAGTCATTATGAAAAAGACAGTCTGCTTTTATTCAGGTTAAAGATGCCCTGAGAAAAATGATGACAAACTTTGGTTACCTCGGTCACATCTATCCAATGCCTTCCGCTTTCTTACTTTTCTGTCTAGTACACTTTATTCTAATTATGAAATCTACCCTTTCAAGATCACATATTTCCTTGGCTTTGGTGAAGAATTGAAATTCATTTTGAGAGCTAACTATGCCTGGAAGTCATAGGTAGATTTTGATAACAAGTTAGGTGTTTTGTCATTTTCTGTGTTATTTATTATTTTGCCCTTATCTCCCCAAGTAAAATATAGTACATTGCTTCCAACCTTTTTACCCATATAAGAACAGATAAAGCTAGGGAAATAATATGTTTCCCTAACACTCATGTTAGAGTAGAATTGGTTGTGCATGTTTTGTTATTTTTGTTTTTGTTTAAGCAAAACATAAGTGAAATGAAAGGGGCAAACAATTTGCACTTTCAGAATTTTAAGATGAACACCCCGTCGTTGCAGTTACAGTTGCAGTATATCTGAATTCACCCAAGTATTATCAGTTATCTATTTTATGATATGCACATATGTGAGTTTTTCAGTTCATATACTTTGCACATACATTACTTTGTAACATTTTAAGAATTAAGTAGCATTAATATTTATATCCACTATTATACTTCCATTCTGTCTTTACCCCATCTGTAGTGATTGATCAGGAATATGTCAGTCTTAGATTAAACTGTATATTTTAAACTGACCCTTTTCTGGGACTTTCTAAAAGGCAAGACTGCAAATGAGATCAGAGAAATGCAAGGCACTAGTTACCTGACAGATGCAAGACCGGTTTCCTTGTAGAGGAATGCCTCATGGGCTCAGGAAAGTTCTAGTATCACCGTCCTCACCAGTCACTATTGTTTGTACTTATAACTGAGAAATGTGCCAATTTACTCACAAATGGGGAGGAATTCTTCAATTTTATTTCTTTCTTATTCCAAAAGAAAACCTAGATTATTTTTTAACTTCATTTCACATTAGCGACACACACAAAAGCAAGTTTTAAAAAGCCACTGACAAGTGTCATCATATACTGTTCTTTTGCTGTAAAGTGCTGTATAGGTGGTACAGATGGGTGGATTTCTGCACACCCCTTGTGTGACTGTTCCCTGATTTGGGAGGGTTGTGACACTCCTAACCAATGGATCCCAGGCGTTGGATTATTGAACCAGCAGCTCACCCCTCATTAGCCTTCTACCCTGCAGGCCTTTCACCCCCATCCAAAGGGGCAAAAAAAAATCATTCTTGCGTATCACATTGACTGTGTTACACATCTCTTTAAATTGGCTTTTATTTTCCTTTCACATCAGATTTGAATTGGTCTCCCTGAATGCAGAGGCCTCCTGAGTGATTGTTTCTGCCTATCTCATCTCACCCCACGGGTCTCTCTCCTACCTTCCAATTTAAAACGGTGTAATGACTTATGATACCTAGACCTCTCTGTTCTCTTCATCTCTCCTCTCTCCAGTCATCTTAATGGATTGGATTTTTATCTTCTATTACACAAAAGGATGCAAGAATGTTTTGCAGACATGAGCAGCCTTGTCTTCCAAATTATTTTATAATCTCAGCTATTTGGGGGGAATTACATTCAGTCTTCAGGGAAGAGCTAATAATACTCTTCATTTTCTGTCTTAATATAAAAATTTTTATAACTCTTTTCTCCAAAGTACTTAGTTCAGTAAGTTTTCTTATGCACTGTATGTAAGGTAATGTGGATTCCAAGGGGCACGCACAGGGACCCTACCCATGGTCCAAGACCTGTTTTTAGGATACTCTGTCCTTTGAGAAGCCAAATGCACTCTGCCTTGTTACTGAGAATCCCTTTGGGTCATTTAGAAACAGTTAAAATGTCGACCTTCTTTTTCAAAAAGGCTTCAGTAATGCAAAGGTCAAGTTACCTCTGCCTTTAAACAGAATAAATAAAACATGGTATCCATTAAGTTTACACTGATGAAACATCCAGACCCTGAAAGCGTTCCCTCGAGGACATAAAATGGCAAAGAAGACCCTGCTGAAATAATGCTTATTTATTAGGGATTCCTTTAACACAAGCATAGAATATATAAAGATGAATGATATAGATGCAGATATAAATATCATGTGACATTAATAATTTTACAGCTATAAATATATAAATACAGTAGAACAATTATATGCATATGCATACAGACATAGATGAATTACACAGGGATATTTTAGACAGAAAAAGGAGTGCTGAAAGAGCGCAAGAAAGTAGCGGAAAAGAACCGAAAAAAAGAATACATTCATTTAAACCTTCCAACCATACACACAAAGAAGTAGAATAGATTTTCTACAATTCTGCACAGCTAATTACTTGGGTATCAAAAGTACATTTTCGGCAGGATTCTGGAGGCAGACTGCTGAAGTTTGAATCCTGACTGTCGCTTATGGCATACAATATTTGCTGATACAATTTTGAAGCAGTTAATTAACCGCTTTGTGCCTCAATTTCTTCTTGACATGGGCATAAGGACAGCACATCTTCCACATGAGGGCCATATGTGTTAACCCTTCACTGCCTGAGTCTCGGCTCACCCTTCACCCTTTAAAGCCTCAGACCTCTCTCCATGAAGCTATATATTTGCTGATTTTTCAATAAGAACCCCTCAGAGGAGCAAAATATTATTGAATTGATCAAAATTCACTAAAGGTTTTATTCGATATGTTTTAATGCTAATCTTAAGGTGTATAAAATATACTTTCTTGAAATAACATCAAGAGCATTTGCTATTCTATTGCTGGTGAAATACAGTTTATATTAATGGTAAACAATATCTGTAATATGGTGTTAGTTTTATGTTACCTTAATTGACAATTCTTAGTTTAGCTTTATTTTTTGTTTGTTTTTTTCAACATATGTTGGCAGAGGTTTAAAGTACTCCTAAGTGGCGTGTGGGACTACTCTTATGGAGTGATGATTTCTGGGTTCAAACCCTGACTTTCTTTAGTGTTTCTTTCCCTTTGTTCTGCTTTCCAGCATCCTTTAAAATGAATTACTCTAAGGCAACATTTCTACATCTAAAACCTAATAGGCCTTTCTCTTTCCTTTGTACTCTTTGTTACAGGCCTTTATAATGGAGAATATCTCTCTTCATCCTGCATTTTCCCTTATCTAAAGAGAGTGCCGCCTGTAGGCAGTTCCTTTGAGTTCTGGGAGGTTGCTATAACCTTCTTTGGGATTATTTTGCCAGCAATCTGCCACTTTCCTGCATAATGCATGTCTACATCACTAATGAAAGAAAACTATTCCAATAATGGCTTTTCCTAGTGTTGGGATGGGGTGGCAGGTAGATTAATATTTGTTTCTCAGAGTGGAGATACATATAATATTATTTTGGAATTTCATAAAGAGCTTTAGTTTTTTGGTTTGTTTTTTTCTTTTACTTTAAAAAATACAATGGGCTAGCTTACAAGGAATACCAAATTAAAGCCAACATTGCCAAAATCATTAAGGTGAATGATTATAGCATGGCAGAATTTTTTAAAGTTTGTGTATTTACTCTAGTACTAGTAACATCACTGCTTAACATTTTGAAACTTATCTTACATTAATTGGTAAGAGTTAGTAAGAATAAAATGCAATAAAATGCACAAAGAATTTCACAATAAATCACTGCTATACTAAAAATGTCAAAATGCATGTGTCATCAGCTTATAGTACCATTGTGCTAATGCACAAAATGTTAGTTTTTCAGTTGATAACATTAATATTCAAATTCTGCATGTGAAAGATTGACAAGTGAATGATCACAATCTGTATTTGGAATGTGATTTAAGCGAAACTAAGGATGCAAATTGTCAGTTGTAGGAAAAAAAATTCGAGGAAGTAAAGTTCTTTGGATGAAAAAAATGAAGGGTCTTTTAGGGTGTGAACATGAATTTAAATATGGGAAAAAAATATATAGTTGAAAAAATTTAGGAATTGCTTATATAGAAAATCTTTCCCCAAAACATTGTGTGGAATGGATGAAAATTAGCAATTGAGTTTGTTGCCATTGTTGCAGCTAATGTTTTAGAAGCATATCAGAATTTGGGGGAAGAAGGAGATGGGCAAAGCATCCTGATGAATCTGGTGTTGTGTATCACCAATCACTAGCACTATATATCATGGACCACCAATAATCCAAAGAAGAAGGAACGGATTCAGGGTGATAACTGTATAGAGAAATTTAAACTGCTTTCTCACTCTTCCTATTGTGGGTTCCTCTTGTGATCTAGAATAAAAAATTGGGAGATAATCGAAAATAACACTAGCCTGAAAAAGCTATTACCAAAGCAGTAACATAATTTAAAAAGTTTTGAAACATAGTGGCTCTTGTACAAAACTTTGGTGCTTTATCCAGAATTTCAGTGAGGTCATTGATACAAAGGATAAAGAGAGGGTCATGCAAGAGTTACAGTTTTTCCTAGCAGAATTTTTGAGTTGGTATGTTGTAATACCTTGTAAATCGTAGTGGTTGAATAACAAACATAAAAGTCAGAAAGCCTGGGTTATAATTTTGGCCCTGCTAGCTGTAGATTCTCAGACAAGTTAATGTCTTCAGGAATTGGACTGTGTGCTTCCCTAAATCATTTCCAACTCCATAATTCCATGATTCTATGATAAAATTGTAAAATTGTGCAGACTCCTTTATCCCATATCATTGCAATAAAGAGTGATGTAATGCTTATTTGCATATAAATAAACGTCACAAATTCTATATTTCATTTTATTCCATATTATTCATTTTGAATTATTTAGAAATTAATTCACAGATTTAGCCAAAAAAAAGTTATTATAACAGGAACTGCATACAAGCACTGCTTTGGGACTGGGGATATAATACCAGGCAAGACAACCAAATTCCATGCTCTCAGAGCGCTTACAGTCTGCAAATATTTAAAACAAATAATAACATACATAAATGATTAAACAAGTTAAACACAGGGTTTTGAAGAAATGTTGAACAAATTGTGTGAACTGTTAGAAAGGCTTCTCCTTTAGCATATTGCAAAGCCTCTCAGAGAAGGTGATGTTTTAGGTGAGAAGTAAATGATAGGAATGAGACAGTCATAGGAAAAAAAAGGGGGGGAATAATCAAAAAGGCCATGGACTAAAGGCTAGAACAAGTTTGTCACTTTTCAGTGACAAATGAAGTATCAGTGTGGCTACAGTGTGGTATTTAGGGGATGTCAGAGAGACTACTTCATGCCAGCTCCTGAGTGATCTCTCTGATGAGAAAGTTTGGGTTTTAAGGAATTTATCTTTGAGGAAATGCACAATCTAATGAGGAAAATAGACAAGTAAAAAGCAAATATATAACAATGTGTTATAAGCTAAGTAAGGCCTAATTTAAAATACCATAAGAGCACGTAAATGGGGCATGTAATCCATTTTGAAGAGTCAGGGAAGGTTTCCTAGAGAAGTGAGATCCATACAGTGTAATGTGAAAGATGAAATGCAAGGATCAATTAGACAAATGAGGAAAGAAGAAACAGAGGAAGGAAAGAAGGAAGGAAGGAAGGAGAGGAATGGAAGAAGGGAGGGGGATGGAGGAAGGGAGAGAGGGAAGGCAGTAGGGAAAGAAACAGAGAAAGGAGATGAAAGAACAGCTCTAGCAATTGGAAAAGCAAACTCTATATGGTCCAGAGTCACAGGATCAAACCTCCTTTCCCTGACACAAAATTGCTGGAAAGATCAAATGTGGGGAATCGTTTTAATATAATGCCTACCTCCATGATCCACATAAAATAAGCATTTAAATCTTCATAGTTAAGAAGGCGGAAGACTTTTTTGAATATTGTATTTCTTAGGATATGCTGGATACATTAATAATATTTAATATATTTGACTAATTAATGTTTCAACAGCTCTTTTCCAGGTGTGAAGGTGGAAAGATTAATAAAACACAGCCATGAAGAAACATCTGTCCTAATTTGAGAGATATGCAAGCAAATAAGTATGGAATAGAATGAGATTGTTTCTGTGCTAGATTATTTCATGAGTTGAAGGCCAGGCAAGTGCAAGTTTGTATAAAATCGTGATGGTTAATTTCATGTGTCCTCTTATTTAGGTTATGGTGCCCAATTATTTGGTCAATAAAGCACTAGATGGCTTGTTATACTGAGGGTATTCAGTAGATGCATCTAAGTCATTAGACAGCTGATTGTACCTATGGCTGAATGCATCTACAATCAACAAAGGAGGTTGCCCTCAGCAGTGAGGGGAGTCTCCTCATCCAGTCGGTTGAAGACCTTAAAGGCAGAGTGGAGGATTTTAGCAGCCAGAAAGAAGTAGTTCTGTTTCTACTTAAACCAGCCAATGTCTCTTGGGAAATTCAATGCCACCTTCATCAGAATTTCCAGCTTGCGATGTCTCCTGGGGAATTAATTTAACTTCACCTTCATTGAGTTTCTAATTTGTGCCTGCCATGTAGATTTCAGATGTGCCAATCCCCACTGTCATATGATCTAATTCCTGTAATAAATCTCTTAATCTCTACATATATATATACAAGAACATCTCTTTTTATTTCCCTTTGTTTTTTTGCGCTTTGCAGATATTGTAATTTTTACAAACTGAAGGTTAGTAGCAACCCTGCATCAAGCAATATTTATTGCAATATTTGCTGTATTGTAGTGGTCTAGAAACAAAGCCACAGTATTTCTGAGGTATGCCTATATATATCCTGTCTGTTTTGTTTCCTGGAGAATTGTGACTAATCAAGGACCTAGTAGGCTAAGTAAATAGGTTTGAAATTTAACCTGAAAGCAATATGGAGGCAGTGAAGCAAACGATATGGTAGGATTTGTGTTTCGGGAAGCTTGCACTAATTAGTCTTAATGGCTGGAAAAGGACTGAGTTGGGAGAGTGGAGACAATTTAAGAGGCTTGTCATTCTTGGTAAAAAGTGTCCGATAAAATGAGGGATATCCTATCATTTCATCTACCCAACAACAATTTAAGTCTTTAAAATGATTGTTTTTAAAAAAAGAACACAAATAAGGCTTGGAATATTTAATTAATCCCCTTATGCAAGCCAAGGTAATTAGCAATCAGTAACTCATATCTGATAATCCAAATCCATGTGCCCTAATTCCAAAATATGTACTCTTCTCATTTACTATGCAGAAGCAAAATTTATTGTAGTGTCATGTAAGTATTTAATTAAAATAACTATTCAATATGATAGCTTTTATCTCTGACTAAATAAACAATAATAATCAATCTTGTATATATAAAAATAAGGTTTTGTGGTATTTATCAGAAGGAAGCTATTAAACTTACATTTTAAATATGATGTATTCCATAGACATTTATCATAGTCATTGAGATCCAATAATTTGAGAGCATACTTTCAAAATTAGCAGTCTGACACCCAGAGAAATTAACTATATTTACATGTACTGTGGAAACCTGAAGTACAGGAAACCTCGGTAAATTTTAATGGCACTGAGCTGTTCAAGTCTCTGGACAACATGTAATGATTAGGTGCTTTCTTTTATTGGTCATCATTTCTTTATGCATCAGGTAAAAAGAAGCTATTAGAAATGCTGTGTCTGATTTCAACTGGAATTCCAAAAAGTACTTAGGTGATTTGGGGGAAATCTCTGAAATTTAATAAAATAATATTCAGCTTGGCAAAATATTTATTTGATTTATATTGATAATTTCATTTTTTTCTACATTATTGTTCACTCTAGGTAATGGTTGATAATATACCATCACATCTAAATATTTCCTTTTCTTTCTACCAGAGTCGGGTTGCTAAAATACTGATAAAAATAGTTTTTGTTGGTTCTAGTTAGGCTAAAATGGTTTAACATTGATCAGTCTAATAATCTTTTTCAATCGCCACAAGCATAATCTTGACACCCAGTATTGGAAATGGATTTTAATCATTTCTTTTCTATTGAATTGGCAGCTTAATTTCAGTAATCTTGTATCATAAAATGGGCCCTTAAAGGTCAGGATTTTAAACTAACTGATCTATCACTCTCTTTATAAATAAATAAATAAATAAATATCCACCAGGTATACATAAAGAATTGTATTTATATGGATTTGATGACTAACATCCAGGTTCTTTTGACATTACCTCAATCTTGAGAAGTTCAATTTAAAATACCAATGATGAAAAATTAAATAATAGTCTAAGAAATCAAAGTGATTTTGGTGCTGGGCAATAACGGTAAGTTTTCTGTGCTCAAATTTATCCCTAACCAAACTACTTACGTGATTTTTCACAAATCCTTTGCATACTACATTGTACTAAATTATCAGAAATCATGATAATAAAAGATAATATTTGCTGTACACTTCATAGGCCTCCTCTCCAATAATTACCACTTCAAAACTGTGAGGTGATACCACTCTCTTTGCTATAACACTTAGAATAACCCCCAGTATATCTTGGGTATAGATTGGATAGTCTTGAGTCAGGATGTCTTCAATGCCAGTCTAAAAATCTTTCATTTTACATATTCTCCTTATGTGTCTATATAACTCTTTGAGAACACCTTACTTATTGTGAGAAATGAGCATTTGCCAAGTATCAGGAATAACTGAATAAAATGCAGAGTAGACATAGGCTCTCTCATACATTTTTTTTTATTAGAAAAGTAATGGGTAACAGAAAAATTATGCATAAAATGCAGGGTTCCCATATACCACCCTATTAATCCCTTGCATTAGTGTGTTACGTTTGTTACAATTAATGAAAGCATATTTTTATAATTGTACTATTAGCTATAATCCATCGTTTACTTGAGAGTGTGCTGTTTGTGTTGCACAGTCCTATGGATTTATTTTAAATTTTTTTATTCTGTAACATATGTACAACATAAAATTTCCTCTTTTAGCCACAGTCAAATATAAAATTCATTGCTGTTAATTATGTCCACAATGTTATGCTACCATCACCACCAGTCTCATACAATTTTAACTTTCCAAGAATTTTATTAACTGTGATTATCCTGCTTAGATTCTTCTAAGTGACTTCATATGGATTAATAAGAGTAACACAGAAGCAAAAACAAAGCCAAAAACTAGAGAAGAAACTGCAGGATGCTCCTGCTGAAGAACTTCCCCACAGGAAATAAAATACTTTAAGGTCTTCCAAATCGACTTCGGATGAAGTCAGACCAATGCACTCCATTGCCAGTAGCCTGACATTTATCAAACACAACTGATAATTTCTAATAGCAGTGGAAGACTATATATCATTAATAGATATTTTTGTCATCAAACAAGCAATTCTACTTCTACTTAATAGCAAAAACTGAGAGAAGATTGAACTTTGTCTGAAAATTTTTATCAGGACAAATGTATGCATTTTTATTAAGGCTTGCCTATAAAAGTTTTGCCTTTTTGTCTTATTTTTGGTCTAAAATTGAGACATATTGAAAAATACAAATGGAAAAGTACAAAGAAACCAACCAGACATTATTAAGAAATATCTTTGTCGTTGTGGGGCGAGTTGCTACAGAAGTGTGCTGTGGCAACACAGGTTCAGGGCACAATAGAAACTTTCAGGAAATGATCCCTTAGTTACTTGCACAGAATAAGAAGTCCAGAAAAAGCAAATAATCTCCTTGTCGCTTACACAGCACAAAGAGTCCAAAAGAGCAGGGGAAGAAGTCCCTTCATAACTGGTCTCTTCGGATGGCTGAAAACTGCTCCTGGTGTATGGCAGCTCTGCACAACCCACTTCATGCTAGAGAAGAGAGACAATCCACACTGTTTGAGTGTGGGTTTTATCCACCTTGGCGGGGGGAAAGGGCCCCTGCCACTGAAAATTCCTGCTCTGATAAGCATCTGGGGCTGCTCCTTCCCAGTTTCCAGTTTAAGGTTTGTCAGGGTCTTTTCATTAGATTTAACTTCTCCCCCAGTTTGTGGAACAGCATACAATATAAAAGGAAGTGGGGGTAGCAGAAGACTAAGGATGGCCATTTAGTGTGTGTTTATAACTTCCCCAGGAGGTGCAGGTAGGTGAAGTCTGGGCAATTCTGCTTGACAGGTGTCTGTGATTTCCCTGACAATCATTCTTACTTATTTTCAATCTGAATCTACCCAGGGTTTACCATAATCTAGAGGCTGCAATAAAGCTTGGGGATACTGAGATCAATAAAACATTCAAGAAAAAATCAATGAGATTACAATTTGTTGCTGCATGTGACAATTGAAACTAAGGAATCATATCAAGGGAAGGACCACCCATTTGGTGTAACTTTGAGCTTTTAATCACAGGTTCTTACATTCACAGGTTTGCATTCATTATCTTCATTTCTCCATGCTGTGTTCACTTTTCCACACACAGCAAACTGACTTCTGCACCTCACCCTTGAAATGGTATACTCATTTAAAATCACATACTTGAGTTTGCAATTAACTGATAGCCACCCAAATGCAGCATTAATCTGACTTTTTTTAATACTGTAAACATATATTGAAGTCTTATTTCTTTTTTCCCTTATATGCATCACTTCATTCACTTTTGGTTAGTCCCTATTTCTCTGAATCTTCTTCATAGCCCACCTCTGTAGACATTTCATGTTCCTTAGGTTCTTTAACCTTTCTGAACATCATAGTATATGACTTAAAAATATTGCTAATAATTTTGCTTGTTATTTGGGCTATTATAAAAATACTGCTGGTTCTGTTCCCTTCAAACATAGACATGTTTAGGTTGTGTTTTGAGACTCCCTTTTGATTGTTTACCCATCTGAATGGTTCTGCTTAATGACTTGTGATCAAGAGTGACATAATTCTCCTCCAGGCTGAGGCATTTTAGTTGTCCTTGTGAGAACCTGCAGACATGGTAACCAGCAGAATTCAAGATGGCACATGTTGCATCAGGAGGAGTTTCCAAGAAACCAAGATGAACAAGTCTACAATGACCCATGATGACCATGTAGCAGGAGGGAATGGAGTGCTTTTGCTATTTTAAAATATTGAGATAACAAGCTAATCTTACTTATACAAAAATATCTTCTAATAGGAAAATTATGAGCATGAAATATATTAGATGATAAAACAATTAGCCCATTACATGGTATAAATTAAGGGCACAATCTATGTTCATTATGAGAGTACCCAGCTATACTTGCTTAAGTTCAAGTACTTAATATTTTAATTTTCTTATAATTTTAATTTTATATTAAAATAAATACACACACAGGATAAAAATTCAATCAGTGCAGAAGTATCTAGGAAATATATCTTCCTCACCAATATGTTTAAGTCACATTACTATTCCTATATGTAGCCAGTTTTTAAAGTTTGGTTTGTAAGATAGACAAACATTTTTTCAATCAATGTGCACATGCACACAGTCATTTATGCACATATAAATATATACATAGATATTTCTCATAGAATGTGTTCATGCTACATTGGCTTTTCTTTAAAATTTATATATTTAATTGAAATTTTGTTGAGATAATTGTAGATTAATATGCTGTCACAAGAAATAATACAGAAAGGTCCTTCGTACACCTTTTCCAATTTCATCCAATGGTTACTGTGCCAGTTTGAACATATTATGTTCCCCCAAAAGCCATGTTCTTTAATGCAACCTTGTAGGGGCAGATCTAGTAGCCCTTTGATTAGGGTGGAAACTTCTGACTGAGTGTTTCCATGGAGATGTGACTTACCCAACTGTGGGTAATAATTTTGATAAGATTATTTCCATGGTGTGGACCCTGCTCATTCATGGTGGGTCTTAATTGGATCACTGGATTCCTTTAAAGGGAGCTCACATAGAGAGCAGAAAGGACAAAACACCCCAAGTGAAGCTGAGAGACACATTTTGGAGACAGCCGTTGAAAGCTGATGCTTGAGACGCTTGGAGATACAGACAGAGGATGTTTGGAGATGCTAAGCTAAGAGATGAAGCCCAGAGTTTGACCCAGAGAAGCTAAGAGAGGACCCCAGATGCTTAGAGAGAAACATCCTGGGAGAAAGAAGCAAGGACGCCGAGAGAGAGGAGCTAAGACAGAAGCCCAAAAACATTTTGGGGAAAGCCATTTTGAAACACAACTTGGGAGCAAAGGAAGAGCAGATGCCAGCCACGTGCCTTCCCAGCTGACAGAGGTGTTCCGGATGCCACCAACCATTCTTCAGTGAAGGTATCCTCTTGTTGATGCTTTAGCTTGGACACTTTTGTGGCCTTAGGACAGTAAATTTGTAACCAAAAACACCTCCTTTATAAAAGCCAATCCATTTCTGGTATTTCGCATAACAGCAAAAATAGCAAACCAAGACAGTTACCTTTTGAAAATTAAAGGACAATATCAAAATCACAATATTGGCATTGAGACAATCTACAGATATTATTCAGATTTCACAAGTTTTAATTGTTTCCCTCAAGTATGTGTGTTTGCATTTGTATATTAAGTTCTATTCAAATGTATCAACTTTGTAAGATTGTGAAACAATACTACCATCAAGATTCTGAAAGGTCATAAGGCTCCCTTGTGCTGACCTTTTATTTATAACTATAACCACCTCCCTTCACTCCCAACCTCTTCCCTAAACCCTAACAACCTCTTACCTGCCCTCCATTTCAAATCTTTGTCATGTCAAAAATATTGTGTAAGTGGAGTCACAATGATGAACTAATCTTCTACAGAATGATCAACGTACCTAATACTAAAAACAAATTTTTCCTTATGTCTAATACATGACATTTCACATTTTACTTTAGGTTTAATTATTGTTAGGAAATAAAAGATAAAAATAATAAATGATATAAATTACTTTATATCATCAACTGGGCAATATATTCAATTTCTTGTGAGCAGTGAGAGATAAATGCCCTGTCATTATTATAGAGTAACACTGTTTGATATAGCAAAACAAGAGGTGTCTTTGAAAGAACCTCCTAGTGTGTGTAATATAGACCAATATTAGTTGATCCAGAGATCACAATCATTGATGGTTTCATGGATTAAAAATTTTTAAATTTAGCAGATTTTCTATTATTTGAAAGCATGGATTTCATCATGTTTATAAACCATTTCCAAATATATATTCACGTATAGACTCTGAAAAGCAAGTAAGCATTGTAACTATTATATTTATTACTGGTTCAGAGTTAAAGTTGGTGTGTGTATATATATGCACAGACATATATTTTGTTGTTGTTTATATTTGTCAAACTATACACCAATCCTACTTACTTATTTGAAAAAGTTCAAGATATGGGTCCAGTCCTTCTAGGAAGTGAAAGAATTAAAACATTTATTTCGATAGCTTAATTTTCACTTTCATATTTCATGTCACTCAACATTTTTTGATACTTGATGAATTATAGAGTGATATGGAAAACTTTTACTACATTAGTGAAACTTCCCTATTTTAAGAAGAAACCTATATTTTTCATCATTCGTAAATAAAAAGAGAAAGCTCTGTTGTTATTTAGAACCCATAAGCTATCATTTCCCTTGGTTCAGAGTTTAATAAACAATTTTTATTTTTTGGTGTGCAATGGAGCCAAAGTGGAACCATTTAGAGCTCTTGAAACAAAACGACAAGATACCTATTTTATAAGACCTTACCGAGGAATGCATTTTCTTTAAAACTAAAGAACAATTTCCCCTTTCTTCCTGTCTGCACTCTCTCTTATACTTAATATCAATTAAATACAAGGGGTATAAAGATTTTATTTTTTCCCAGGAAAGGTAGCCATTTATGCTACTTATTTAGACCCAGAAACTCTCTGTCAAGTTTAGTATATTCTTTAAAACTCATCTCACAAAGCAGATTCAGTGGTAGTGTCAATATTAACACAGAACAGTGGGTGAGAGATGTAAAGAATGACGACCACTTCTGGACTTATTTTGTCACGTGAAATGTACCTCGCTTGTCTGCATGTCAGACACTGAGTTTTCCGTTACAGCTGGAGGATTCCAAATTGTACTTTGGAAAGTAAAATTGAGGAATATTAAGTACGATATGAGTAATATTAAGTTGATTCCAGAGGCAGAAAGTGAAATTTTATTAAACTGGAACTAATGCACTCACCTGACACACTTTAACGTCTTCTACTAGTATATATAGCAGTATTTCAAGCAAAGCTTTTTGAAAAAAAAAAAGAAAATCATAGATAACATCTACAAAATAAAGGACATTCTTTCTATCTGAAATGAATTAATGGCTGTTTTTATGAATGAGGTAGGGCAAATTCTGTATTTCCTTACCTCTTAGAAAGTGTTTTCTCCCTAAAAACTTTCTTAACTTAATGATAGCACTAGTCTTTAAAAACAAGTTAGCTGTAGAATTTGACACTGTAAGTTCTTTTAATTTGGTGCTGCTTATGACAGGCTTACAACTGAGCTATAAAGAGAGTTTTCAAATTCAATTACAAGTAATAGCACAGGTTATGACTACTCATGTAAAACAACCTTAGGAATAGAATTAAACTGAGGTTGAGTGTAAGAGCCAAAGAAAACATGAAATGAAGAATGGAGATGAGTAAGAGCCCACCAAATCCAGAAAATAATCTGTTATAGAAATTTCAACAAGTTTAAATATGTAAAGCGACAAGCTTCCATGGGAAGGAGATATAAGGCAAAGAATGCTGGAATTGATGTTATTACAACCAATTCTTACAAAAGCTTTATCAACTTTTGTTTAGGAATTTGGTTACTGAGAATTTGGGTTAGTAGCAACAATTGATAGAGGTCGATAGTTCAAAAGGATCAGGTGATAAAAGACTGGGTACTTCTAGTATGTGCTGATGACAAATCAAAGTCATGGTTGGATTTCAATGTTTTGATTATTTAGGGTTATAATGTTTATATTTATATTGTAAAATGTATATATTTTCTTTTTGTGTTACTTTGATTAATAATATTAAAAACAAGATGTAATAAACAGCTTCATAGTAAGAAGCAAGAATTTCCTACCTCATCTCTGCTCTGCAAAGGAAAATATTTTAAATGATCTTGTGGTACTTTTTTCTTTATCATTACCTCCATTTTACTAAATAAAACAGTGATGCCATTATCTATTTACTGTCCATTATAAAAAATAAGAATCTAGCTTATTTTAATACACCAAGCCAATGCATATCCCTAGATAGATATATACTGTCTCCTTTGTAAATTTAAGGAATATATTCACATTTATTTCTTGTATCGGAGACATCATATGGTCTTATTTTATTAACCATAGATCTTCCTGGTTCAAATAATAGCTCTACAACCTTTTTTTCCAGAAGTGTTAGCTTTGGCATGCTATTTTACCAATTTATGCTTCTGTCTCCTCATCTGTGCAAAGCAGTAAAAATAGAACATAGATTAAATGAGGAATGTATTTTAAAAAAACTTAGAATATGAACAGTGAATGCTTAGAAAGTGTTGATTGCTATATTTTTTGTTTTACTTCATCAGTTTTACAGTGCATTCTTTTACTACTTATTGTCAATCATATTTTAACATCTGCTGTTCTTTCTTTACGGTACATGAAATAATGTTGTATCTTACATTCAATGGGCTCAGGTTTTTTTTTTTTTTGAAACCTTCTTTGTCTTATTATTAATTTTATTAAACCTATGGATTGAATCTTAAATCTGTAAATGAAAAATCATTTTAACATCCTATCACTGTATAATACTATTTATACAAAGTCAATTAATACTTTATAATTGCATTCTCTTCCATTTTCTGGCTTTTTTTTTTTTTTTTTTTTTTTTTACTTTAAGTTATTTCAAATTCTGAAACATTAGAATTGTCTTTTACTTTGGAAATCTTCCTCCTCAAAACCCTCCACCATCCTATATAATCTAAACTGATTACTTACTAGGATAGCAGTAGATAATTCTCCATGAAAGAGAGACGCATGTCACTGCTTTTGCAGTTTGATACTTTTTTATTTTGCAGCACACCCTGGAGAACTACTAAATTTGGATGTTGCCCTACTCCAAATTGGGGAGGCTGAAGAAATAGATAGCTGCTTCCCTGCCCAGTATTTGGGCTTGGCTTAATTCTTTCAGATTTAGAAATTCTAGGGGAGTATTTACAGGGGCTATCCTCTACCAGGACACAATAGAGCAGACTTATCCCACACTTTGGAAAGTGTTCTTTCAAAAAAAATTCAATTTAATATATAACTACTAATTCTATTTTAATACTTTAGTATATAGATATGTGACTATGCTCTCCTGTAGCACTTTATCCTTTTTCAGTTTTCTGTCTTATATCTTAGTTATAGGGAAAATTCCTGAAAAATAATCTTCATTTGGGAAATCAATCAATGTTTTATCAGACTCTACAATCTATAGATTTTTTTCCCCTAAGCCTCATGATATTAGGTTATTATTTGTTTTTTCTTTTTTATCTATTTTTTTCATATTTGTTATGATAAAAGAGAGGACTATTAATATCAAACTTTTCTTGCTAGGTTAGGTTCTAAGAATTGACGTTATTCTGGAAATAATTTTTTGAAGTTGTAAGGTAAAGACCAAGCACTTATTTTTATTTCAAAAAGGAAATTTTACAGTAAGCATTTTAAAGAACATTGAATATGAATGAATTTAAAATAACTAATAACCAATGTAAGTTGATTCTTTTCAAGTTAGACATTATTTGACTAATTGCTGTGAGAGACCCAGGACTTGGAAAGTGGAATCCTTCTCACTTATTTTCCAAATTTTAACGTTTCCTTATGTGGCCCTTTGTGTCTCATATTTAAGGATAAAGCCGGATGTTTCTCACATAAATTGTGGCCCATCTTTCTACAGAGGATCGTTCTTCAAAAAATTATTGCCTGAAAGTCTTCTCATTTTTTTTCTCCCTGAAGAATAGGAAACTACCCTTGAAGGACATTTATGAATTCATTTTGTAGTCAGCAAATGCAGTAATTAACATATTGAACAAGGTTGTTTTCTTTTGAATTATTTGATAGGACAGCAGCTACTCAGCAAAAGCCAATGTGCTGAAGATCACAATCTGAAAATTTTAATACATAGAAATACTAAGGGAAGGATTCTCATCAGAGTTAGTAATCCACTTCTCAGCCAGGATTCCAGAGTGTCTGGTATAAACCAAGAGAATAGATCCCACCCACAATCTTAAGTGTCCATAGAACCAAATATGGCGCTGTTGGCCACATTACCTAATTTTGTGATTTCTTTGTTTGATTTGCAGATGTTTTTTGTAATAGTAAAAATTCCCAGTGAGCACTGCAGGGATGTAAGCAAAATATTCTGCTCCCTTGAGAGGGCAAAATTTTTTTGTAAAGCGTCTTTCCTCTGAACCACTGCTTTTCCAGGTGAGGTATTCTATAGCCTAGAGGTACTAATTCCCTGCTCTTCTCTAAACCATAGCACATTGGATTAACCTGATGTTGTGGGGCATTTACAAAGCATGAATGAAGAGCTTCAGGAGAAAAGTAAAAAAAAAAAAAAAAAAAAAACAGAATTCTCCTTTAATTCATAAGATTTGAGTACTCAAATTAAGTCCTTCTCTCCTTTTTTTTTTTCTTTTCTTGAATGAAATTATCTAATTTATTGTCTGCAAGGGGATAAACTAAAGGTACAACATGGACCCTGATTGAGGTCAGGGATTTTTTGAAGGCAGGAATTAGTTTACCAAATCCGTGTACAATTAGTAGGCAGTAGCCAATAGACTTCTATGCCACAAATCTAGTACTCGATATTGGGGAAGTTGTACAATGACCTGCTATTGGCTAGAATACCACTGTAGGATTGTTAAATAGTTTTGTAATGTTTTGACACCACTCATTTCAGAATGGTCCAGTGCTAGGCAATTAAATCTGCAATAGCAAGTCCATTAGATAGATCTATAATAAAAAAAAAGTTAGATTTACTTATAAGACCTGTGAAAGTAAGACAGCCTCCAAATATCCACCATCTGTTCTCTTCCAAGTTCTATTTCTTAAAGGTTCACAGTTACAAACGCTTGCTCCTACATAAGGTCCCCAAATCATAGTTGAGGGAAAAAATAGTCTACTTTTCTAGGAAGAAGTGATAGAATTTCTTGAATTCTGTTGACTCTGCCATTTAAAATGCATGTATAGGTAAAATCCAATTAACTAGAAAGTCTACTGGTTCATTAAAAAGAACTAGTACTATAAGAAGCTGAGTAGCTCTCAAAAAAAGATGTTCACAAATCCAATAATCGGTTTGTGGTATGATTTACCCAATTTTTAAATCATTTGTAGCCATGCATTGGACACATACAAAGAGTGTTGTATTGGACAGACATGAAAGAGTGTCTAAAGAGTCAATAAACAATATTAAGTATATGGGCTAATATTATGGTTTAGAGAATTACAAGTAGCCTTAACCTGGCCAAAAAAAAAACAGGAAAATCAAAAGATAACTAGGAAAATTAAGAATGAAAGAATGTAGATTAACTTGTAACAATCTGTGTTTTTTTCTGTGAATCTTCTGCAGAAGCTGTCTATATCCATGTATTTATAGACTTCGTCCAAGGGTCTTGAATGGAATCTACCCACTTCTGAAGACCATATGCTTCTGGAGTTTTCCTAATACTCCTCAGCTTGATGCCTACAGAAAGGATTATCTTTAGGTGATTCAAGGATGTTATATGCCTCTTTAACTGAGAAATATGTGTTTATTGTTAGCAGTATCTAATAGTGTTCTTTTCATCGGAGCCAAGGGGCAGGTCTTTACCTGATTCCTCCTTCAGAATAACAGGGTTTAGGCCATGTATGGTTTGTTTAGAAAGAGGTTGAGGAAAGATGTCTCATATCTGCTGATGACAAGCCTGGAGGCTTTGCTGAAATCCCTTATAATTTTGGCCAGGGCAGCTTGTAATAATGTGGTGTCTAAAAAAGGAGATTATACATCTAACACATGGGTCCATCAGGTACTAACACCTAAGGAGAGAATTGATGAATCCCTGAAGGACTTGATCTCATTGTCGTTAAAGCCAATGGCAATACTTTAAGCCATGGAAGTTGAACAGTTTCTGAAAATTTTGTCTCTCTGAGTTTCAAAATTAAATTTATTCATTTAGTCTCTCAAAGTGGCCAAACTTGGCAAAGTTTTTCTTTTTAATGACATTTATGATAAAATACAGACACATATACAACAGCTATTTAGGTGATAGTTATATGGAATCCATTTGGAGGTATGCAAAGGGGAACTGAGGCTTGGACACTTATCCATGTCCCGCCTTCAGTTTTACCAAAATTATGTTGGTGACAGATGAGACATACACCAGAGACATTCAGGAATTTTCATAACATTTTCTTAAGAATGTTTATTGACTATGGAAGCCAATTGTCATTTCATGGTAGGCAATTTTATTTATAGTTGCAAATTTCCATTTTCTGTCCCTCCAGTGCTCCTGCACAGCCATCTTTAGGGGTTCTTCTCATGCAATTAGCATTCATATCTCTCCCCTCTCTGACTCTATAGCCTATTTCTGGCATATTATAATAGCCTTTTTCAAACTTCCCAGGAGAGTTGGATCATGAGGGCTGCCTGTCTTGCAAAACAAGCAGCCTGGGCATTGCCTTCATTTTAGTCACCTCTTAAGGAAGCGTTAGAGTATGTAAACTCCTTTAGTCTTTTGACTGCTCTTAGATTAGATTTTATCCTGTTACCCTGCTTTGGTTCTAGGGCTCTTTTCAAAATACTCAGCAATAATTTGGAGTTCTGGCAATGAGGTTATTTCTGATTAGTCTTTTCTTGCATATGAAATTTCCTATTTCTGACTTAAGGACTGTCAGTCAGGAGGAGAGACACCTAAAGAGATGTCAACCCACTCCAACGAAGGTATTGAGGTCTCAAGCAAAAACCCGACTCACACAGGCTCTGTTGGAAAGACATTTAATTCACATAGAGAAGAGACAGATCAAGGTCACCTTCCCTAATAGGTGTTGGTTCCCCAAAGCCAGGGAGTCTCAATCTGTGGCCCACAGGAAGATGTTCTGTGCACAGCACCCTCTCTTGTATTCATGTGCTGCTGCAGAGGATGAATCCTGTTGCCTTCCCACCAGGGACAGATACACCACCTGGGTGTGAGCTGGATGTCATAAAACACGCCACCAGAGTCAGACTGTCTCCAGTGAATGTTTATATATGTGCTCAAGGCAATAGGTGAAGGAATGTGCTAGCAATTCCCTTATCTACTAAGGCTTTTTATTTTATCCTGCCAGGTCAACACAGCTGGTGCTGAGCACAGGAAGTATTTGTGGGTCCCAGAGAAAGGCAGCAGGTGGCACTTGGGACTGCCTCTACCCAGATACATCAGCAAACTTGAAGAGAAAACTGGAGTCACATATACTTTAAGACCTATCCTCATTGCTGTCTGAACATTTTAGAGTTATGCCTAAAGTTTCCAAAAGACTCAACCCTTTCTTAGAGGACTAAATCATATCTCAATCTGTTGTACTGGAAAAACTTGGGGAATAACCTCCAAATACTGTGTCCAAAATGTATGGCTTAGTAAAAATACTTCCAATTTGATTTTCAATTTGGAGTCTATTAAATTAATTCTTTGATTCTTCCTAGTCTTTATTTTTCATTTGATTTTTTGAAACTGAGGTTCCCACTAATATATGAATTAATAGGTGTACGTCTGTGAGCCTGGGTTATATGTTCTTACAACTGATCTCTATTCCTCTGAAAATTTCTTTCTATCCTGTCCAGGCTTTGAAAACTCTTTGATGATACCTGTAATTTCAGAACAGGCCATGTCTTAAAATCAACCATAAGGGATCTTCCTTGTTCTGAGAGTGATTTAAATTTAATTGAGATTTGGTGCTTTCTGCCAGGCCAAGAGGAAGAAGAGCAGTTCAGAAGAATGGTTGGGGAAAAGGGACATGTAGGGGGATTGAAAAGGAAAAGATTAGTAAAATTAAGACATGTAGCTTCAAGTTATAATGCAGAAGATCTCAAAGATTGATAGTTTTAGTTTTTCCACCTTTTTTTTCTTTTGCCTTGCCTTTCTTTTTCTAAGGAAGCAATTTTCAAATCTGAATTTCTAACAAGATTTTTCCTCATATGAATAAAAAAAATGCACAATATTTTTGGAAGATTTCCCCCCTTTTTGTTCTAAGATACTTCTTAAGCCAGGGGTTCAAAGACTCTTGGCAAGAAAGCAGCCCTTTGATGCTATTTGTCAAGTTGCTGCACAGTTTGATGTACATTTAAATGAAAAATAGTAAATAGTAAAGCAATAGTGATGAATACAGTGAAATGGTAAAGTTATTTTAAATTAGAGTGAGAGTAAATTGTGTGGATATGAATGGTTTTGATTTCAGGGGGGAAATGTTCAGTGGACAGTGAAATGTAAATATATACGATTTATTTAAAACTAATGACACGCTTAGATCTTATTTCAAGAAAATATTCTACGTAGCTGTGTTCTGTTCTGGAACTCTTATTAGATAACATGCTATCTTTGTAGAACTTCCAATTAAACACATCTGAGGTATAAATGCTTATTACATTAAATTCTACTGTGCTCATTCTGACTGTACATGAAGCTACTTGTAAAATATATAGTTAACCTTCAATGTTATTTTGCAAGATAGTGGGAGAGGCATAAAGCTAAGGGCTGTGTTAGCAGAGTTAATGGAGAGATAAAATGCAAGGTCCAGCTCAATGGTGGCAATGTAAAAGTGAGCTCTTTTTAAGATTGCCACCCTCTGTTGCTGACTGACCTTAACAGCATGGCTGATTGCATGAATTTCTAATGCTCGAGGCTATACACATCTACTTGGACCTCAGAACCCCATGTAAAGAAGTGTGTCAAAATCAACTATAATGTGATTTTACTCTGATCTATATACTTTAGCTATCAAGTGAAATGAAGGAATTCGATATCTTCTAGGGACTAAAGGCAACATATTTTATGTTTTCCAATACCATCTTAAGTGCCCACATCTGCAAAATTGGATAAAATAGAACCTGCCTAAGAGAATCTTTACTTAAGGCATTCAAGATAAGGCGCACCATTGTTAGTTTCTTAGCTATTATTTTAACATGCAAATGAATGGCATTCTCAGTCGATAGTAACTTATATGATCATGGAGTCTTTGGTCATGGAATTCCTAAGTAGGGGTGACAAAATTCATTTGCTACTCATGGCTAACCCTTGAACTTTATGTACAGTTGACATTCATGCAACTAACTTTAGACTCTAAGAATAGTTTATGCAAGCCTAAAGGAAGACCAAATTCAATGGTTTTATTAACGGGTTATTGCTTTCCTCCAATCCCTGTGTGACAGAAACTGCTTTGTCATGTATTCTCTGTTTCCACAAACTTTTTTAAAAGAAGGATCCCCAAAACAACAAACTAGTGCTATTCTCCCAGTACTAGATGTACTTCCAATGTAATTCTCACCCACCTTTTCTTTCTCAATCTTTATTATTAGTACTATTACTATTACTATTATAGTAGTAGCTGTTGTATCATCATCATCATTCTTAGAAGTGCTAGACTGAAAGTCAACTTGCTCTGGGAATTTCACTTGTCCTGGCTTCAGTGATGTTTTTGTGTAGGTCTGACCTTCTTTGTCAGCAAATGAGACATCTGCTGACTGAATATCTTTTTGAAAATCTGAAAAGCAACATTTTCCAAAAATATCCCACCTGGCTTTTTTCAGCATCTAAAATTTTCTTTAACAAAAGTAATGTGATGTGACGGAATGAGCTGAAGACCTAGTGCCAGCTAGTCTTGTGTTATACTCATCCCCACAATCCAAGTGTTCTTATTGTAGGCAAGAGGAAAGTCATCTGAGTCATTTCCTTGCCTTTAAAACTGGGGCCATCTTGAAAATAACAATAATTAGGATTTAGCAAGTACCTCATTTGTCCAAAGTGTTTTCATATATATTTTCAATTAATCCTTTTAGAAAGACTTACTGGTAGATAGAGATGCTAAGTTAACTTTGTTAAAATTACTCAATGTGTAAAAAGTAAGCTTCAAGCCAATGACTTATAAGTATGAGATATTTTTATTGTAACATATAATAAGTTGTTGATGAGTCTGTTGATGGATTTTTAATGAGTCCTTAGGACAGGCTTTGGGTCCTTACAACTAAACACTTTGCTTCCCGCAAGGTACTGTAAATATGTGGTCAGTTATACTACAATATTAGCAGACAAGAGAAACCATACCCTGATGTGATTTTCTGACATGGTTGGCTTTGAGAATGAGGCAGATATCTTCAGAACTTCGGGAAGATAATTTAATCATTTGTCAATTCTCCTAACATGTTGCTAAGACGAAAGGTGAGCATTCTGATGTATTGAGAGATAGGATGAGAAAGAAGTCTCTCTGGAAAGTCAACTACCCTAGAAGGGTGAACTGCAGAGAGCAAAGCAGAAATAATTGAGAAGTGAGAATTTGCATGTGGTTATCCACAGAGGCACTATTGGCCTGTGGGTAGGAAAATTATTGGTTATTTTGACTTGCTCATATTATAGAGTCCCCACCCCCCCAAATGCAAATATTGACTCCAGGTTGTTGTGATAACCCAAAATGCACCATACCTTTCCCTGAAAGGATGATGCTGCCCAGGTTAAGAGCCATGGCTGGAGGTTTTTGGAGCATGTGTGCCATCTGAATGGGGGTGAGAGAAGAGTAAAATGTATTGTCCTAGAGGAAAGATTTTTGTATTGGACCGTGAATACATTATTGAGAAGTGAAAACGAAACAGTTAGGAAATACCCTTAAAATGGGATTCGATGTTTTGGCTTCCTTCCTCTTCATAGGAAAATGATAATAGGGTGCCCTAAATAATAAGAGTATACATAAGTTTTTATAAATATTCTGTGAAAGAAAGTGTTATTTAAAAAAAAAAAATACAAGGATACAAAGAAAGATGGTATGGATTGTGGAAACTAGAAGCAGTATTATTACAGGTCGCCCCATCTAAAATATACAAAAATCTCTAGGAAGGGAGAGGCCTAGTCTATCCTATTCGTATTTGTATGTGTAGGACATAGCAGAATGACAAAAACATAGCAGATACTCAAATAAGAATATGTTCTATAAATGAATTTGTGAGTAAACAATTAATGGGTTTAAAAACCATTGATATTACTTCATACTTCAAAATTGCACCCTTTTGAAGGACCATAATTATTATTTTTCTGCATCTTATCCCCATCCCTGGACACATAAAATAAATTAACACTTCCTTTCCTGTTTCCTATATTCTTTTCTTAGGATTTGAACAACCCACCTATTCTGCCAACATCACCTACTGGTGGTATTTTGTATCTCATCTTTAGGGATTTCTTCTTCAGGTGTTGCAGTACCCAACGGCCCATGAGATATTTTCTGAGGTCCCAAGAAGTTGCTCATAATATATAGAATATTTTCCTACTCTTCTCTAATGAGTCCTAAAGTTTGGAGATTCAGCTCAACTGCAATGAAAATACTTCAGAGATGTCACACGTTTAGATTTTTTTTTTTTAATTTGTACTATTATTTGTACCAGAGCCTTTCTCAACTACTTGGGGAAAGAGATGATGTGGGGGAAGGGGGTGTCAAAAGCTCAACATGGGACAATTTAGTGGCTTATTAAACTATGATTATATTTAGGACTAATCAGTAGCTTCTGAAATAGATGAATAATACTTTCTTCTAAGAATATCAAAACAATTGACCAATGTAGCAAGAAAACTGCTTGCTCTCAAATTCACTATCACTCTGGAACCAGTATAGGGAATGGAAGTCAGTGCAACTACGTCACCTTCTCCATTTGAGAGCACGCAAAAATGACACTTGATCACAAGATACTTCCTCCCTTTAAATAAGCCTACAAAGTCATAATTCATGTATACTGTTGTTTTCAACCATACAAGGAACTGCAAGGGAAATTTGCATATTTAAAATTTTTACCAAATAATTCTACATTCTATGGTTTTGTTAAAATAGTAATGTTTCTTCTTTGTAAAAAAAAATTCTGCATATTTACTTTAATTCATATTTATCGGCTGGCTGCATAGTCTGATATTCGGTGGGTTTTTTTTTTAATCTTCATTTTATTGAGATATATTCACATACCACACAGTCATACAAAACAAATCGTACATTCGATTCTTCACAGTACCATTACATAGTTGTACATTCATCACCTAAATCAATCACTGACACCTTCATTAGCACACACACAAAAATAACAAGAATAATAATTAAAGTGAACAAGAACAATTGAAGTAAAAAAGAACACTGGGAACCTTTGTCTGTTTGTTTGTTTGTTTCCTTCCCCTATTTTTCTACTCATCCATCCATAAACTAGACAAAGTGGAATGTGGTCCTTATGGCTTTCCCAATCCCATTGTCACCCCTCATAAGCTACATTTTTATACAATTGTCTTCGAGATTCATGGGTTCTGGGTTGTAGTTTGATAGTTTCAGGTATCCACCACCAGCTACCCCAATTCTTTAGAACCTAAAAAGGGTTGTCTAAATTGTGCGTAAGAGTGCCCACCAGAGTGACCTCTCAGCTCCTTTTGGAATCTCTCTACCACTGAAGCTTATTTCATTTCCTTTCACATCCCCCTTTTGGTCAAGAAGATGTTCTCCGTCCCACGATGCCGGGTCTACATTCCTCCCCGGGAGTCATATTCCACGTTGCCAGGGAGATTCACTCCCCTGGGTGTCTGATCCCACGTAGCGGGGAGGGCAATGATTTCACCTTTCAAGTTGGCTTAGCTAGAGAGAGAGGGCCACATCTGAGCAACAAAGAGGCATTCGGGAGGAGGCTCTTAGGCACAATTATAGGGAGGCCTAGCCTCTCCTTTGCAGCAACCGTCTTCTCAAGGGTAAAACCTAAGGTAGAGGACTCAACCCATCAAACCACTAGTCCCCTATGTCTGTGGTCATGTTAGCAACCATTGAGGTGAGATAGGCCAATACCCTGCATTCTCCACAGGCTCCTCAAGGGGGCACTACATATTTTTTTCCTTGTTTTTTTTTTTTTTTAACTTTTTTTTCTTTTTTAAATCAACTGTATGGGAAAAAAAAAATTAAAAAAAAAAAACATACAATAAAAGAACATTTCAAAGAGACCATAACAAGGGAGTAAGAAAAAGACAACTAACCTAAGTTAACTGCTTTACTTTCAACCTGTTCCTACTTTACCTCAAGAAAGTTACCTAATATAGCAACATTTCTGTGAACTTGTTCCTACTATATCCATCAGAAATTAACAGACCATAGTCATTCCTGGGCATCCCCAGAATGTTAAATAGCTTACCTGTTCTTCTTGGATTATTGTTCCCCCTTCCTTAATTGCTCTCTATTGCTAGTTCCCCTACATTCTACGTTATAAACCATTTGTTTTACATTTTTCAAAGTTCACATTAGTGGTAGCATATAATATTTCTCTTTTTGTGCCTGGCTTATTTTGCTCAGCATTATGTCTTCAAGGTTTATCCATGTTGTCATATGTTTCACGAGATCATTCCTTCTTACTGCCGTGTAGTATTCCATCATGTGTATATACCACATTTTATTTATCCACTCATCTGTTGAAGGACATTTGGGTTGTTTCCATCTCTTGGCAATTGTGAATAATGCTGCTATGAACATTGGCATGCAGATATCTGTTCATGTCACTGCTTTCTGATCTTCCCGGTATATACCGAGAAGTGCAATTGCTGGATCAAATGGTAACTCTATATCTAGTTTTCTAAGAAACTGCCAGATTGACTTCCAGAGTGGCTGAACCATTATACAGTCCCACCAACAATGAATAAGAGTTCCAATTTCTCCACATCCCCTCCAACATTTGTAGTTTCCTGTTTGTTTAATGGCAGCCATTCTAACCGGTGTTAGATGGTATCTCATTGTGGTCTTAATTTGCATCTCTCTAATAGCTAATGAAGCTGAACATTTTTTCATGTGTTTCTTGGCCATTTGTATTTCCTCTTCAGAGAACTGTCTTTTCATATCTTTTGCCCATTTTATAATTGGGCTGTCTGTACCATTGTCATTGAGTTATAGGATTTCTTTATATATGCAAGATATCAGTCTTTTGTCAGATACATGGTTTCCAAAAATTTTTTCCCATTGAGTTGGCTGCCTCTTTCCCTTTTTGAGAAATTCCTTTGAGGTGCAGGAACTTCTAAGCTTGAGGAGTTCCCATTTATCTATTTTTTCTTTTGTTGCTTGTGCTTTGGGTGTAAAGTCTAGGAAGTGGCCACCTAATACAAGGTCTTGAAGATGTTTTCCTACATTATCTTCTAAGAGTTTTATGGTACTTTCTTTTATATTGAGATCTTTCATCCATTTTGAGTTAATTTTTGTGTAGGGGGTGAGGTAGGGGTCCTCTTTCATTCTTTTGGATATGGATATCCAACTCTCCCAGCCCCATTTGTTGAATAGACTATTATGACTCAGTTCAGTGACTTTGGGGGCCTTATCAAAGATCAGTCGGCCATAGATCTGAGAGTCTATATCCGAATTCTCAATTTGATTCCATTGAGCTATATGTCTATCTTTGTGCCAGTACCATGCTGTTTTGACAACTGTGGCTTTATAATAAGCTTCAAAGTCAGGGAGTGTAAGTCCTCCCACTTCGTTTTTCTTTTTTAGAATGTCTTTAGCAATTCGAGGCATCTTCCCTTTCCAAATAAATTTGATAACTAGCTTTTCCAAGTCTGGAAAGTAGTTGGTGGAATTTTGATTGGGATTGCATTGAATCTGTAGATGAGTTTGGATAGAATTGACATCTTCATGACATTTAGCCTTCCTATCCATGAACATGGAATATTTTTCCATCTTTTAAGGTCCCCTTCTATTTCTTTTAGTAGAGTTATGTAGTTTTCTTTGTATAGGTCTTTTACATCTTTGGTTAAGTTTATTCCTAGGTACTTGATTTTTTTAGTTGCTATTGAAAATGGTATCTTTTTCTTGAGTGTCTCTTCACTTTGTTCATTTCTAGCATATAGAAACATTACTGACTTATGTGCATTAACCTTGTATCCCGCTACTTTGCTAAATTTGTTTATTAGCTCTAGTAGCTGTATCGTCGATTTCTCAGGGTTTTCCAGATATAAGATAGTATCATCTGCAAACAATGACAGTTTTACTTCTTCTTTTCCAATTTGGATGCCTTTTATTTCTTTGTCTAGCCGGATTGCCCTGGCTAGCACTTCCAGCACAATGTTGAATAACAGTGGTGACAGCGGGCATCCTTGTCTTGTTCCTGATCTTAGAGGGAAGGCTTTCAGTCTCTCACCATTGAGTGCTATGCTGTCTGTGGGTTTTTCATATATGCTCTTTATCATATTGAGGAAGTTTCCTTCAATTCCTACCTTTTGAAGTGTTTTTATCATAAACGGATGTTGGATTTTGTCAAATGCTTTTTCAGCATCTATTGAGATGATAATTTGATTTTTCCCTTTTGAATTTTTAATGTGTTGTAATACATTGATTGATTTTCTTATGTTGAACCATCCTTGCATGCCTGGAATGAACCCCACTTGGTCATGGTGTATGATTTTTTTAATGTGTCTTTGGATTCCATTTGCAAGTATTTTGCTGAGGATTTTTGCATCTGTATTCATTAGGGAGATTGGCTGGTAGTTTCCCTTTCTTGTAGCATCTTTGCCTGGTTTTGGTATTAGATTGATATTAGCTTCATAAAATGAATTAGGTAGTGTTTCATTTTCTTCAATGTTTTTAAAGAGTTTGAGTAAGATTGGTGTCAGTTCTTTCTGGAAAGTTTGGTAGAATTCCCCTGTGGAGCCATCTGGCCCTGGGCATTTATTCGTGGGAAGATTTTTGATGACTGATTGGATGTCCTTGCTTGTGATGGGTTGATAGAGGTCTTCTATTTCTTCCCTGGTCAGTCTAGGTTGTTCATGGGTTTCCAGGAAATTGTCCATTTCCTCTACATTATCCAGTTTGTTGCCATACAGTTGTTCATAGCATCCTCTTATAATTTTTTTTAATTTCTTCAGGATCTGCAGTTATGTCACCTTTTTCATTCCTTATTTTGTTTATATGGGTCTTCTCTCTTTTTGATTTTGTCAGTCTAGCTAGGGGCTTGTCAATCTTGTTGATCTTCTCAAAGAACCAGCTTTTGGTGATATTTATCCTCTCTATTGTTTTTTGTTCTCTATGTCATTTATTTCTGCTTTAATCCTTGTTATTTCTTTTCTTCTACTTGGTTTAGGATTGGTTTGCTGTTCATTTTCTAGCTTCTTCAGTTGATCCATTAGTTCTTTGATTTTGGCTCTTTCTTCCTTTTTAATATATGCATTTAGTGCTATAAATTTTCCCCTTAGCACTACTTTTGCTGCATCCCATAGGTTTTGGTATGTTGTGTTCTCATTTTCATTCATCTCTATATATTTAGCAATTTCTCTTGCTATTTCTTCTTTAACCCACTGATTGTTTAGGAGTGTGTTGTTTAACCTCCAGGTATTTGTGAATTTTCTAAGTCTCTGATGGTTATTGACTTCTAATTATATTCCATTGTGGTCAGAGAATGTGCTTTGAATAATTTCAATCTTTTTAAATTTATTGAGCCTTGTTTTATGTCCCAGCATATGATTTATTCTGGAGAAAGTTCTGTGAGCACTAGAAAAGTATGTATATCTTGGTGATTTGGGATGTAACGTTCTGTATATGTCTGTTAAATCTAATTCATTTATCAGATTGTTTAGGTTTCAATTTCCTTATTGGTCTTCTGTCTGGTTGATCTATCTATAGGAGAAAGTGATGTGTTGAAGTCTCCCACAATTATTGTGAAAACATCAATTGCTTCCTTTAGTTTTGCCAGTGTTTCTCTCATGTATTTTGTGGCACCTTGATTGGGTGCATAGACATTTACGATTGTTATTTCTTCTTGTTGAATTGCCCCTTTTATTAGTATGTAGTGGCCATCTTTGTCTCTCAAAACATCCTTGCATTTAAAGTCTATTTTATCTGAGATTAATATTGCTACACCTGCTTTCTTTTGGCTGTGGCTTGCATGAAATATTTTTTCCATCCTTTCACTTTCAGTTTCTTTGTGTCCCTGTGTCTAAGATGAGTCTCCTGTATGCAACATATTGATGGATCATTTTTTTTGATCCATTCTGTGAATCTATATCTTTTAATTGGGGAGTTTAATCCATTTACATTCAATGTTATAACCATGAAGGCATTTCTTGAATCAGCCATCTTATCCTTTGGTTTATGTTTGTCATATATATTTTTCCCCTCTCTCTATTAATATCCTTTATTGTACCCATACTGAATCTCTTTAGTACTGAACCTTTCTCCAAGTCTCTCTGTCCTTTCTTTGTTTCTCTGTCTGTAGGGCTCCCTTTAGTATCTCCAGTAGGGCAGGTCTCTTGTTAGCAAATTCTCTCAGCATTTGTTTGTCTGTGAAAAATTTAAGCTCTCCCTCAAATTTGAAGGAGAGCTTTGCTGGATAAAGTATTCTTGGTTGGAAATTTTTCTCACTCAGAATTTTAAATATATCATGCCACTGCCTTCTCGCCTCCATGTTGGCTGCTAAGCAGTCACTACTTAGTCTTATGCTGTTTCCTTTGTACGTGGTGAATTGCTTTTCTCTTGCTGTTTTCAGAACTTGCTCCTTCTATTCTGTGTTTGACAGTGTGATCAGAATATGTCTTGGAGTGGGTTTATTTGGATTTATTCTATTTGGAGTTCACTGGGCATTTATGATTTGTGTATTTATGTTGTTTAGAAGATTTGGGAAGTTTTCCCCAACAATTTCTTTGAATACTCTTCCTAGACCTTTACCCTTTTCTTCCCCTTCTGGAACACCAATGAGTCTTATATTCAGACGTTTTATATTATCTATCATATCCCTGAGGTCCGTTTCGATTTTTTCAATTTTTTTCCCCATTCTTTCTTTTATGCTTTCATTTTCCATTCTGTCATCTTCCAGGTCACTGATTTGTTGTTCAACTTCCTCTAGTCTTGTACTATGAGTGTCCAGAAACTTTTTAATTTGGTCAGCAGTTTCTTTAATTTCCATAAGATCATCTATTTTTTTATTTAGTCTTGCAATGTCTTCTTTATGCTCTTCTAGGGTCTTCTTGATATCCTTTGTATCCCATACTATGGTCTCATTGTTCATCTTTAGTTCTTTGAGTAGCTGCTGTAGGTGCTGTGTCTCTTCTGATCTTTTGATTTGGGTGCTTAGGCTTGAGTTATCCATATCATCTGTTTTTTTCATATGCTTTATAATTTTCTTTGTTTTTGGCCTCGTGGCATTTGCTGAGCTTGATAGGGTTCTTTTAGGATTTGTAGACCAATTGAAGTCCTTATCTCTAATTTATCAGATCTACAGCTTCGTGGAGTACACTTTCTCTAACTAACCAGCAGGTGGCATCCACAAGCCACCTGTTCTCCACAAGCCAGTTCTCCCCTGCTTTACCTTTGTGATGAGTGGGGGAGTGAGTCTTGTGGGGTCCAATTGGTGTACCAAGCTTGCGTTTGTAGTTGGTGTCGCCCGCCCTGTATATGGGGCATTTTTCTGGGCAGTCAGGGAGTGGGGAGTGGCTCTAACAATCAAATCTCCCTGGTGATCCTGGAGTTTCAAAGCTGCTGTAATAGTCTAATCCTTCAGTTCAGTCCTGCCACAGTTTGTCTCTGCCACTGAACCACAAGCCCTTGGTATTGGTGTATGGCTCCTGAGACTTGCAAGTGGGTCCCTCTTCCAGGCCGTGCACCCCCTGGTCCTCTGTTGAGGAATGACTGTGCTATGTCACAGGTGAGTGCCGTCCCCCCAGGGCAGTTCTGGGCTGCTGGGCTGTGTAGGGAGGCTCCCAGTCTGCTGAACTGATGGCTGAATGGGGCTTTGTTAATTCCCACTGCTCCACCTTCCCAACTCTGGGACAATCAGCTGAGGTTGCAAGGAAGGCTAATGTCCACACCCAGTTTTGTGGTGTGTGCCTGTTTTTTGAAGCACTTCCGTCACACTGGGTTGTCTGGGGCAGCTCTGGGCTATGGGGCTGGCGATGGGCAGGAGTGTTTCCTGTCCACCAGGATGATGGCTGTGAGCGGACACCCTCCTTTTCTTGGGAAGTTGTGGTGTTTAGTGAATTTTCTCAGCCACTGGATTATTGCCTTTTGTCTCACAGCTCTCTTAGTTCTGCTCTTGTCTTGACCTGCCCAAATTGCAAGTCTTTGAAGCTTTCTGTATTGGGCTTCTTAGAGTAATTGTTTTAGAAAAAGAAAAAAGGATTAAAAAAAAAGGGGGGCCCTCTTCACAGATCTAATGGGTTATTGAAATGCTAAGAGACAAAGCAATTAGGGCCACTAAGGAAAGGTCCACAGGGCAGAGAGATCAGCTTTTCTTTGGGATTTGCATATGAGCCTGAGGGTCTGAGCTCTGCCCTTCCCCTTTCTATGTTCACCAGAACTCCAAAAATCCTCCACTTTTATTTTGGAGTTTTTCTTGCTGTTTTTTTCTACATCTGTCTCCTCTTTGCTGGGCTGGCTGCTCTCAGATTCTCTGGTGTCTGGTCTCAGTCTATCTATGGTTGGAGTTTGGATCAGTAGAATGAGTTTCTGATAAGGGCTGCCACTGCAGTTCTCCCTTCTCCTTCCCGGAGCTGACAGCCCCTCCTCCCACGGGACTGAGCCTGGCAGGGAGGGGCGCAGGACCCCTGGCTGCAAAAACTTACAGATTTCGCTGATCTCAGCAGTTCCACATTTTCATGAGTGTTGTATGAAGTATGCCCAAAGTCAGATTGCTCTGTGGTGTCCAGTCCACGCAGTTCCTGGCTTTCTACCTACTTTCCTGGAGGAGTAACTAAAACATACAGCTCACCAGTCTGCCATCTTGCCCCGCCTCTCGGTGGGTTTTTAATCATTTTTGTTTTCTTCTTTTTTTTTTTTTTGCATTCTTTTGAACAGTTGTTACTGAAATTGGTTTTTTAACTTAATATAATTTAAGTGTATTTTCCCTACTCTTCAACATTTAATCTATATTGTAGTTAATCTATATCCAGTATGCAAACTTTCTCTTTTCTAATTGCAAAATGAGTTTTCAATGTTTTATTTTTATTTTAGTTAATGCTTTACTTATAAGGCTGTCTATGTTTATTTCACTTCCCATATTTCAATTTTGTCAGCCTGAAAAGACAATGTAGCAGGTTGTACAAAAAGAATTCATGTTGAAAATCCCCAGTAATGATAAATGAGCAGTCCAATTTCATTGAAGTAAGTGAATCTATAAAAAGGGAATTGCTATAAACATTATTTTACTGTTATCTACACATCTTTTCAAGTTTATAAATGACTTTTACAAGGAATCATAAAGAATCGTAAAGGAATAAACAGGAAGGACTAAAACAAATACTATATTTGGTTCGAATTATCATTATTTTTTACATATCATGAAGCAAATGAATAACAAACACCTTCATCAACCATCAATGTACTGTTGCTAAGCCCTAATATGGGAGTAGTAGCATTTGTCCCATCACATATATCTCTAAATGTAGAATCAAATTTACTCATCAGCTCTCATTAGACTCAACAGTTTCTTTTAAAATGAGTCATGTTAAATGAAGACATAATATATTGTACTATTGGCCCTGAATATTTCATTCTGAAGTCCTATTGTTAAATGAACTGCAAATTATTTCTTACTTCCACTTATGTTTCTGATGAATGTCATGAAACGAGTTTTCTCTCAGTGGCTAGATATGTCAAAAGAATTACTGGCATTCAGAAAAGGTACGTGAGTGTTTCTGTATTTGATGTAATTATTACGATAAGGCTGTTCAAAGCATTATAAAATCATAAAGAGCTGAAACCATTAGGAAAGTAGTAAATAAAAATCTAAGAACTTGAATAATAACTTTTTATTTATTTTGAAGCAATTTATCTGAGCAAATTATGTCAGAAAATATTTGAATATTTTGTTAATGGATATATTCACTCTGAATTTTGTAATATTGGATATATTTGTCTATCATATATCATATCACAATTGAAGTATGTTCTATAATGTTGTAACCTGTGTTTTATAGTCATCCTAGTTTTGCTACTATGTATAAAATATGGGTTTCTACAGAAAAAAAATAAAAAACTAACATTGTAATGGTATGTAGTATTTAGTTGTTATAAGGAATTTGAAATATTTAGTAATTTCTGTTAGTTCTCAGTCATTCAAGAATCCACACAATGCAGCGAGTCAAAGTTTAAGTATAAATTTAAGATTTATTAGAGGAAGAAAGCAGTTGGGAGCCAGTGAAAAGAAAAAAAAATGGCTCTGGCTCCCGTTCTGGGAGCTGCATTTTTTAAGGAAGAAAACCCATGTTGGGAAGGGTGTCTGCTGAGTGGTGTCCTGTGCCTTGATTGGGTGAGTGCCTATCAGTTTCTGAGCTGAGTGGTTGCTAGGGTTCTGATGCACCATTCTTTGAAATGCAGCTGTGTTATATGTCTAGAGAGGGCAGGCCTTTCTGCATGCTTATGGTTGTTCATCATATGGACATAGCTGACCTTGCTTCATTTGCCTTTTGGAGATTGAGGAGCCACCATGGCTGGAACAGCTTTTAACCCTTAGTTTATGGTGCACCTGGTTTCTATGAGATAAGCTGCAGGGCCCCTGGCTTAGACAATCCTGTATGTTAGATTTTTTTTTTTCCTGGGATCTGACAATTTCAAGATGTGGAACATTATTTTTAGCGGCTACTTTATAATGTAATGGGTAAAAGAATATTATATTTAATTCATGGTAAAAATGAAGTATTGGTTCACTTTGGCACATTTTGGATAATATTTTGCTTTTTATTTTTAAGGTCCAATAGGTTCTGAAAATATGTTGGACATTTTCTTCAGTAAAAATAAGATTTTCATCTAGTTCATTGTTCAGTCAATTATCAAGTTATACTCAGAAATTTATTTCAAGTTCAGTTAAACTTAGATCTTTTACTTGTTCTTGAAAGATTACAAAAGACAATGTTTTTGAAGAAATTTGTGTAAAGATAGCTAAAGACTCAATATACTTCAATATCAGAAGTTAAGTGTGGTCCATTAGCAATAGATAATTATGCAAAAGCTTGCACCTGCTCTAGTTTTGGGGCTGAATTTCAGTGTTCAGTGTCCTGAGGTCCTTCTTGCCTAGGTTTGTGAGCATTTGGAGCCACAGGGAAATATTTTCTGGCAGGAAAGGATACTCTTTTGTATCATTCTTTTAACATGAGCAAAACATCTCTACCTATGAAAAACAGCACCCCTATAAATAAGCAGAGTATAAGCTCCTGGATCTACCAATATATGGCCCTTGTTCTATGACTAAACCAGTATTTCATATATCTGGTAGAGAGGAGAAGGAAAAGAGGGAAAAGCAAAGAAAAATTGTGGGTTGATGTAAAGTGCCATTATTTTAATATTTGGACAATATTATTTTCTATCAGTAATATCTAAGGCAAAATATGTAAGCTCATTTTTCCTGATACTCTACCAAAGAATGCTAAATGCTTTCAACATTTGAGGGTAGTGATTACAAACATGAACCCTAGACTGCCTTGTACCACTTACTAATTCTGTGATTCTATCCAATTTGCTTACACTCCCTGCTGAAGAGTTTCCTAATTTTTAAACAAAGGAAATAATGATCCCCATGCAATAGCTTTGCTTTATTGATTAAATATGATATACAGGTAGAGCATTCAGTATCTGGCACATAGTTGTTATTCAACAAATGTTGTTTACTATATATGATCTGGCTCTCCCCATCAAATTTTTAATCTTCAAAGGAGTAAAGCATGTTTTAAAAGTCATATTTTGTCAAGAAAATTGCTACCACAGTATTTGAGTTTCAACAATACCATGAATCTTACCAAATTAAAGTAAAATAAAATTACTAGAGAATATTTCAAAATATTATCTACATGATCTGCAAGAGCAAATAACACAGGATAGCTAAAGACAGTTAAGACATAGTAAGTATGTAATGTTTTCATATAGCAAACACCAATCATGTGAGATATAGAGATTCTTTTAGTCATTTGATTTCCAGATTGATTTAAAGAGGCTCTTTGCTTTATTAAGTCCTTGTGATTACATGTGCATGATTTTGTTAAACCTGGTCCTTGTTATAAAATATGGAACCTGAATAGATGTGGATATACATTATGAATAGATATAGATTAGATAAAGATATAAACTTTAAAAAATATATATAAAAATTTCTGGTCACTATAAATTGTTATCAAGGCAGAAATCCTTATATGATATGCTTCATATAACAGCACAACCAAAATTATACAAACCAAAAAATACACAAATAAATAAAATTTCAATTGGCTGTAATTGAGTATCCATTCTTCAGTGTGGACAAGGGCAGTTTGCCCTTTATTAACAACATATTAAAAGGAAACCTTCTAGCCATCTAAACTATGCTTATTAGAGGATTTTTAAAAATCACAAATATTTGGACAATCATTTAAATATTTGTATCACACTTGTGTCATTGGCCAACAAATAACCTTTCATGTCATTTCATTGCTAAGTCTTGGAAACAAATATTCTTACTTACCAAATGGCTAAGCTTTTTTCTGTCCTTGAATATTCCTCTAAAGGAAGTTATGAAATTTAAATCACTATTCTTTTAAAAAATAATTTTGGTGAATTTATTTATGTTTAATAAAATGAAAAAAAGTACAACTTAATTTATTATTATAAATAATTTTTCAAAATTGTCAAGAAGAAGAAATATATAGTCTCTTGGTGGAGAACAAATAAAATGGTCAAAAACTCCATGTTTATAGTATTGAGTTTTAAAACAATCCAACAATGACTCTGAAATTAAATGATGACAAACTAGTAGGTAAAATGAAAAATCCTGTAACATGCATTTTAATTAAAAATGCAGGCATCCACATTTTTTCTGATCAAGATTAACCCAACGTTTAAAAAGAAAAAGTACAGTATCTAATGGTACATCATCTTTTTCTACAAAGTTTCTTTCTAAACCTTGCTGAAATTCTCCTTACATTATTTCTTTAACAAATTGTTCTGTGTCAATTTGGTAAAACTCGTGTATTCACTATAATAATGTTTTGATGCCACAATGTGCAAAGAATTGTCTTAAACTCTGCTATAAATGTATGTAACATAAAAGTAAAAAAGTTTGTACCCACAAATTTTGAGTTATTAAAACCTAGTAATAACTTTAAATGTATAGCAATTTTAATTATCAACTCTTAATTTTTCATTTATTTTATTTTTATAGTATAATAAATATGGATAATTTTCTATCTTACCTTGTATTTTTAAGAAAAAATAATCCTAGTCAACCTAAGTCAAAGACATAGTGATTCTGAGCTGTAAGGTGAAATTACCAATATAATCACAATACTTAAGCCAAGAACTTGTGAAACACTTTACTATTGTATTATCTGAAGATACATCTTTATCGAATTGTGTGTATGAGTGTTCAGTAGATATTATTATCCTTAAACAATAAGAAAATGACTTCTCAGTGTTATTTGACTTTTTGTGGCTAAACATAATGCCAATACTGCAGAGTAAAGTAATGCTGGTGTAATACTAGTGCTGACATTTTTCATAGTACTGTTAAAGATCAATACTTGCTTGGTATTCTAGAAAACGCTAGCATTTCTTTTGCAGAAAATGCCAATAAATGTCTGTTTATTCCACAAAGAAGAGGGAGAGTTCAGTTATCGATTGGGGAAATTGATATGATTTCTCTATCTCGGTCAGACTTATAATTCTTAATCTTGATGGAGTATGCATATTGTAGATTGCATATCTTATGAAAGGTAAATATCATTTGCATTGATGTAGCAAACTGAAAAAAGTTACACTAAAAATTAGTAATACACACTTCCTTTCTTGATCTTAAGTGCAGAATGGTTTTTTTTTTTTGAGTATATGTTTATAAAACAAGATTCTCAGTTGTTGCATATAACAGAAGTTGATTTTGAATGATTTAAGTATTAGGATAATTTAAAGTTTTTTCTTTTTAAAAATTAATGTATTTTTAATTGAGGTAAAATATGTGTAAAATAAAAATCATTTTAATCATTTTAAGTGGACAATTATTTGACATTAAGTACTTTGAGAATACTGTGTAACTTTCACCACTATTTATTTCCAGATTATTTTCATCATATGAAACCAAAGCTCATAGTCATTTAGCAATAATTCCCCATTCCCACCTCTCACAACCCCTTGTCTTCACTATTCTGCTCTATGTCTCTATGAACTTGCTTATTCAAAGTATTTCACGTAAGAGATATAATAAAATATCTGCCCTTCTGTATCTGGCTTATTTCAGTCAACATGATGTTGTCAAAGGTCATCTATGTTGTTGTACACGTGAGCAGTTCACTTCTTTTTATGTCTGAATGGTATTCCACTCTGTGGATATACCACATTTTGTTATCCATTCATCTATTGATGGCACTTGGGTTGCTTCCACATTTTGGTTATTATGACTAATGAATGAGCACTGTTGTACAAATAGCTGTCTGAGTCCCTGCTTTCAATTCTTTCACGTATATATGTAGGAGTGGAATTGCTGGGTCATATGGTAATTCTATGCTCAATTTTCTGAGGAACTGCAAAACTTTTTTTCACAGTGCTGAACCATTTTACAATTCCACCAACAATGTATTTCTCTGCATTCTCACCAACACTTATTATTTTCATTTTTTTTTTAAATAATAACCATCCTGGTGGTTGTAAGCTGTATCTCATTATAGCTATAATTTGCATGACTCTAATTATTTGGTGTAAAAAACAATTCTATCTACAAAAGCATCTATAAGAATAGAATATCTAGGAATAAATTTAACCAAGGAGGTGCAAAACTTGGACAATGAAAACTTCAAAACATCGCTGAAATAAATAAATTAAAGTAGAATCAAATAAATGGAAAAATATCTGTGTTCATGGATTGGAAGACTTGTTATAGTTAAGATGTCAATTCTGTTTAAAACAATCTCTTTAAAATAGCAATTTTTGCAGAAATGGAAAAACTGATACTCAAATTCATATGGAATTGCAAAGGGCCCCAAATTTCCAAAACAATATTGAAAAAGAAACAAAGTTCCTGATTTCAAGACTTACCATAAAGCTACAGTATTTAAAACAGTGTAGTACTGGCATAGACCTATAGACCAATGGTATAGAATTGAGACTCCAGAGTCAAATCCACATATTTATGGCCAGTTGATTTCTGATAAGGGTGCCAGTTCCATTCAATGGGAAAAGAATGATCTCTTCAAAATATGGTACTGGGATAACTGGAAATCCACATGCAAAAGAATGAATGTGGACTTCTATCTCTTACCATGTACAAAAATTAATTCAAGATAGATTAAAAAAACCTAAATATAAGAGCAAGTACTATAGAAATATTTCAAGAAAACATAAGGAAATATTTCAGGACTTTGTAGTAGGCAATGGATTTTTAGATTTTATTGGTTGATTCTTAGACAGCTGATAAAATCACCAGGAAAACAAGAGGCCCAAGTATAAAAATTGAGAATGAAAAAGGGAATCTAAATAATAAGCTCTACTATTGCCCTCACAAGCAATCCATGAGGACCATCTTCCCACAAGTGAACACACTCCCTCAATTTGCACCACAACCACCAATGTCACCAAGCATCAATTGCCCATGCTAGCATCTCTATCACAGATGACCCTCAAAAATGATAAGGCTGTCATTACTGTCAATACTGAATTGAATTTCTCTATTGTCTCTTCTTATTTTGATCACTAGGCCAGATTCAAAACTCTAATTGAGCATGTCTGATTGGCCAAAATACACACGTTGGGGAATATCTCATATGTAAGAAGGAGGATCAGATGCTTGACACCAAAACAAGTAGAAGTATTTACTATGCTTCATATTATGACATGCCCCAAACCAATATAGACCATTCTTTCTAGATTACATTTCCAATTAACAACAGATTAAATATTTTCTTAACAAAATGCAATGATCTCTTTGTAGCTATCCCTCACACACTGATTAAGAATTAACTCCCCTCTCCAAAGAGAACAAAAATGAAAGGAAGACAGGAAAGGGAGAAAGAGAGAAAGGGAGAAAGAGATAAAGAATGAGGGAGAGAAGGAAGGAAGAAGGAAGGGAGGGAGGGAGGGAGACAGGCGACAGAGAGAAAATGTAAACGTGAACCCCTTACTGTATTCAAGCTCAAGTTCAAGTTCAGGATCCCTAGGAGATATTTGTTTCCCTTCTGGTTTTAGTCTTGGTACCGTGATGATATTCTGCCCAGCCTGTAGACAAAAATGTTAAAAGAAGGGAAGAATAGGGAAATTTAAAAAAATACTTAAACTTTAATTTTTCAGCAATTATAAACCCTTAGTGGTTGAACCTGTATAGAGTTGTATGTGACTTACACTAACATTTCCTCTGTGTATGGCAGCACAAAGAGGATCCCAGGGAATTAACTAGGTTGTATTCCTTTTATTTCCTCCTTCTCTTGTGTATCAGCAACCTTATTTCCCCTACATCATCAAGATAAATCACCCCAGCCTACACTGTATCTTCCACTTATGCCTACTGACTCAGAAGTATGCAGAAATCAAAAGGCATTCTCAATTTCCAATAGAATCCCTGTGTATCTCCTGATAGAAGCATTTCTCCCTTGAATATTAAATATTTTTAAGTTGAAGAACCCTGAATTGTAGGGAAAAGAAACATAGCTTTTGTGAATGGGTCAGTAGATGTAATAATGAGAGGTACCATTCTAATTTCCAACCCTTGATTTCAGAACACCTATATTTTAGTAATTAAGAGAACTCAACCTCTGTGGATACCTGGTTCAGGCTGTATGCCGGTTCTTGATGGTCATAAACTCAAACTTAGAAGGAATTTTGTCCTTCTGAACTCTTACCTGCATCTTCAATTAGCTACTCCACAGTTCAATAAGGTTAACTTTTGCCCATCTTGCATGTGAAAAAAAGAATATCTTGGTAAGCAGTGGGCTTTCTGGGGTTAGAACATGATGGTATACAATAGATGGTGCTGTCGGCAGACAAAAAAATTGGCTGTGGTGTCTCACCTTAATGATGGCCACAAATAATTTCCTCTCTCTTGGTATGTGCATGTCATGTTGTCATGGAGAGGTGGTGTCTATTCTTCCCCTCCACTTGAATCACATTGACCTTAGTGACTTGATTTGCCAATAGAGCAAGTGGAAATGATGCTTTGGACTCATGAGGCTTGGTCATAATAAGCCTTGTGGCCTCTGCTTAGACCTCTTAGAATTCAAGCTTTTGGAACACTGGAAAAATTGATGTAAGAAATCCAGCAACATTTTAAAATGACCAAACAAAGCAGAAACTGCTATGCTTTGAAAAGCCCAAGGCATCTAGAGAGAATCTAGAGGATGAAACAGTATACTAAGAGAAAGAGGGAGAGAGAGAAAGAGAGAGAGAGAAACAAAGTGACTCTAAGGAACACAAGAGGTACCAGACGTGTGAATGAAGAAGCCACCTGGAAGTGGACACTGTAGCGCAATCTCACCCCAGCTTGTGTCACATGAATGAGACATGAAGTACAGTTTTGGGGAATTTTGTTATGCAGGGGTAGATAACTGTGGTTATCTAGATGAAGAAATCAAATCCAAATATAGTATCTTTTTCCATGGGGGCATATTACTGTCCCTTCACTGAAGGAAAAGGTTCAGTATAATCAATCTACCACTGGCTGGCTGGCTTGTCTACTCTGTTTTTAGGACTGTATCATGTGTTCAGGTTGTCTGCTATCACTGGAAGCTTGAACACTGAGAAGTAGTGGCAACTGTATTGGCGCTAGTGTAGAGAATTCATTTTGTTTATCCCATGCACAGTCTCCATATTTGACATTCTATCAACTTTGTTCATGGGCCTATCAAACAAGCTGGGAGCTGACGGTGACTGACCTTACCTGTACATTTGATCACTGCATATATCCACTATGGGGCTTTATGGAGAAAATTCATGTGGGATAAATTATTCTTACATATAAAGCCAGTTTTGAATAGTTATTCCTCAAACTTTCGCCAAATTTCCTTGTGCCTACTCCTATCTTATTTCATCCAAGTCAATGTGCAAAACATTAGTCACTTCCCAAGCATTAATGTAGATACTTATCTCAATCTGTATTTCCAGACAAATTAGCAATAACATACTGTGCTCAAATTTCTGTCCTCTACTTTTATAGCCATTTTTGAATTGAGTTGAATCATAGCAACAATTTTCTTCCAACTCTTTTTAGCATGTCATGACGAATAATCTTTGAACCAGATTCCCAGTCTTTTATTTTATTACTTTAATCAACCAGTCATAGACAAATGCCATTGAAATCATATGTGGGGTAGTAAGAAGGAGGCTACTTACACAATTTAATAATGCATCCACCTGAAGTTGGAATGCAGGTAGAAATACCCCATCTATATTAGATATATCAAATAATATCTAAGAAGCTCAGGTGTCATGCCTCATGGTGTCCCACGGTTAGTCTCCCCCCTTTTTTTTATTAGAGCAGTTGTAGGTTTACAGAAAAATCATGCAGAAAGTACAAAGATGCCATATATCCCCTGTGGTGGTTTGGATATATTATGGCCCCCAAAATGCCATTATCTTTGATGCAGTCTTGTGGAGGCAGATATATTAGTGTTGATTAGGTTGGAACTTATTGGTTCAGTGTTTCCATGGAGTTGTGACTCAATCAACTGTGGGAGAGACCTCTCATTGGATTATTTCTTTGGAGTTGTTGCCCCACCCATTCAAGGTGGGTCTTTATTGGATCACCGGAGTACTTTAAAAAGAGCAATGCAGACCCAGATGCAGAGCAACTGAAAGTGACATTTTAAAGAGCAGCTGCAGCTAAGAGAGGACACAGTGCCCCAAGAGCAACATTTTGGGGAAGGCCATTTTGAGATGCAACCTGGGAGCAAGCAGATGCCAGCCACATGCCTTCTGAGCTAACAGAGGTTTTTGGATGCCAATGGCAATCTTTCAGTGAAAGTACTGTATTGTTGTTGACTTATATGGACTTAAGGCTGTAACTTTGTAAGCAAACAAACCCCCTTTATAAAAGCCAATCCATTTCTGGTATTTTGCATTCCTACAACATTAGCAAATCAGCACAGCCCCCCACATTTTCCCCTCTTATTAACATTTTGCATTAGTGTGATAACTTTTTTACAATTAATAAAATAATATTATTATAATTGTACTGTTAACTCTAGTCCATAGTTTATATCAGGGTTCCCTTTATGTGTTGCACAGATCTATGGTTTTTTAAAAGTTTTTATTCTGGTAACATATGCAACCTAAAATTTTCCATTTTAACCACTTTCAAATAGTCAATTCATTGGTGTTAATTACAATCAAAATATTGTGCTAGCATCACCACTATCCATGATAGAAACTGTTCTATCTCCCCAAACAGAAACTCTGTACCAATTAAGCATTAACTCCCCAATCCTTATCCCCATCTTGGCTCCTGGAAATCTATATTCCAGTTTATAAATCTATGAATTTGCATATTTTAATTATTTCATATCAGTGAGATCATACAATATTTGTTGTTTTGTATCTGGTTTATTTCACTCAGCATGATGTCTTCAAGATTATTTATGTTGTCACATGTATCGGAATGTCATTCCTTTTTTGGAGGAATAATATTCCATAATATGTGTACACCACATTTTGTTTATCCATTCATCTGTTGATAGACATGAGTTGCTTCCATCTTTTGGCAACTGTGAATAAGGCCACTATGACTACTAGTGTGTAAATATCTAAGTCCCTGCTTTCAGGGCTTTCTGTTGAAATATACCTTGAAGTGGGATTATCAGAACATACAATAATTCTATATTTAACTTACTGAGAAACTGCCAAACTGTTTTCCACAGCGGCTGCACTGCTTTACATTTCCACCAATATTGAACGAGAGTTCATATTTCTCCATATCCTTTCCAACACTTGTTATTTTCTATTTTTTAAATAGTGGTTATTATACTGGTTTTGATTTTGTATTACCCTAATTGCTAATAATGTTGAGCATCTTAAAATGTGCAATTGGCTATCTGTGCATCTTTGGAGTAGTATCTGTTCACATTTTGTACATTAAAATATTTTTTGTCTTGTTGAGTTGTAGGATTTTAAATATATTTTCTGTATATTAAACCCTTATGTGGCTTCCAAATATTTTCTCCCATTCTGTAGGCTATCTTCTTACTTTCATGGTAAATTTCTTTCATGCACAACTTTTTAAAAAAATTTGATGAAGTCTCAATCTATTTTTTCTTCTGTTACTCATGCTTTTGGTATAAAGTCTAAGAAACTATCACCTAACAAAAGGTCCTGAAGATGTTTCCTTATGTTTTCTTCTAGAAGGTTTATAGTTTTGTTTCTTAGATTTATGTCTTTGATCCATTTTGAGTTAATTCTTGCATATGGTGTGATGTAGGGGTTCCACTTTCATTCTTTTGAATAGGGATATCCAGTTTTCCCAGAACCATTTGTTGAAGAGTCTATTCCTTCCACATTGAGTAGACTTGGCACCCTTGTCAAAAATCAATTAGCTATAGATGTGAAGGTTTATTTCTGAACTCTCTATTTGATTCTATTCATCTCTATGCCTGTCTTGTGCCAGTATTATGCTGTTTTGATTACTGTAGCTTTACAATTAATTTTATACTTGGGAAATGTATGTTCTCCAACTTCAATCTTCTTTTTCAAGATGGCTTTGGCTATTCAGGGTCCCTTACCTTTCCAAATAAGTTTTATATTTGGCCTTTATATTTCTGCAAAGAAGGCTTTTGGAATTTTGATTGAGAGAGTATTGAATCTGTAAATTGCTATAGGTACAATTGACTTTTCAAAAATATTTAGTCTTCTGATCCACTATAGTCTTTTCAAGATCTACTACTAGGCCAAGAGCTACTGTGTTAAAAAGAGAGTTATTTTCAATAGAGGGAATGGCTTGGCTCCAAAACCCAGTGGGCTCCACTGTCATCCTTTACTTAGAGACTTCTACAGCCTCTGTCTCTCACAGATATTTTGATATTCTGAGTCATAATAACTTAGTGGCAATGCTGTTTTCATTATTGTCTATACCATCTGGAAAGTCTTGTCTTCCTCAGAAACTCACTCAAAGCTGCCAATCTTGTAGTTCATTCAAGAAGTAATTGAAAACAACAGAAATACCTTCCTTTCAAACTCCAAGAAACATTACCTAATATTTTGCAACATTTTAGTGGCAGAGGGTGTAAAGCAAAACACTTTCCTTGACTTTGGATGGAATATCTGGCATGTCTCAGGCAAATAAACAGCCAGAATATGGTCAAATAAATAAGTCATAAGTTTTTTGGCAGTCATCTAGTATGTGCATATGTTGTCAAAACATTTAGATATTTCTTTACAGGAGCAAATATTATTATTTCACCTAAGTAATCAGTCATAGTAATGTTCTGTGTAATTCAGATATGAAAAAGGTGACTTGAACTTCTAATGGTAGAGAGTCAGGTGGATTTTGAGGCAAGGTGGGAAATGTGTCTTGCTATCTATTTCTGGTAAAAGCCAGCTTCTTATGATATTCTCTGCTCCTTAGACTAGAGATAATATTATTTCCCATTGTAATAGCTGCATAATGATTATCAAGGATACTTGATTTGTTTAAGCAATAAGTACACAATAGTTCTAACTGCATTTGCAATTAATTAATCTTAAAATAATCCACTGCCATTTACAAATACAATCCATTCCTATTCTGGAGGATGGAACATTCCTATTCTGGAGGATGAGGTAAGAATCAATATCCTTGAATCTTACAATCCTTCAATATGACACTAATTCCTGTAATCCCCTTGAATTTATAGCATTGAAATTGATTTGCAATTTACTACTTTGGTAGGGAGTAGGAGTTCTCATACCTTTCACTTGACTCTTTCTACCGTAACAACTACTATCTATGAGTCAGGAAGACATTTGGGTGTTCTTCTGGTTGTTGAAAATATTTTATAATAATACACTCAGGATCTAGGTAAATAAATATAGTATGGGTGGTAGATATGATTTAGCCTACACTGAGGTGGACTTAGATCGAAACACCGTTTATCACCTGATTCTGTTAAGACCCCAGTCTGACCCACAGTTATATTCTGGAATCTATAGGAATTGGTATTATTTTTGAATCAGTGTCCAATAATGTTCTCAAAGATCTGGGCGTCATTTTATCTAATGTAAACTGTAACTCTGAAGGATTTGAGAGAAGTAGCAGGGGATTACTTGAAAATGGACAGAGTATTTCCATCTTTCCATATGCTTTCTGACTGGTAGAAGAGTGCTACCTGCGGATAAATTTTGTGTCCATGTTATGCTTTCTGTGCAAAGACAATAAAGTGATCAGAAGATTATCTAAAAATTTTCCACACAATACTCAAAGTAAAAAGATATGTATGTATATATATATCAAATTAATAGAGCATAAAGTGAAATAATTACTTTTAAGATCACAACAGATGAATTTTCAAAAATTTATTATGAAATGCAGAACTTTTTAGAAGACCTATCCATTGCTATAAATCTAAATTTAAAACTCAGACTTGTGTATAAACCTCATAGAAATAAACATAATCTTTCCCCAATAAGCAGATGAATTAGAGAAATAAGAGGATTTTCACTTTATTTCAAAATTATTAAGTGGGTTTTCTTTATTAGCTACAAAATTCAGAAACAATTTTGATATATCAAGAAGAGTCCAAAACCTGTTATTAAATGACTCAGAAGAGTTTATGCAAAGATATTTTGGCTTGCTGAAAATATTTTACAGTCTCTATAATTTTTTTAAGGAATTTGTCATTCATAAATATTTGCTCTACCAGAACACTAGTATAAATATATTGAGCACTCTCTGGTGTAATTGCAATTAGTGCTTGATAGGAGTTTAATTAACAACAAAGAAAACATACATTAATGAGACAAGCTATTTTTGACTAATAGCTTATCTAAATTAATGATGACTGTTAAGTTATTATTAACTTTATATTGTTTAAAACCTCACTAGACTTTCAAAATGGATGGGAAAAAAGTATTGTTTTGCATTATATTTTATGTATTTTATTCTTAAAATTTGAAAACAAAATTTATAAATTGAAATATTTTAAGCCAGCAGTAATATTAATGGTAAATATTTCAATTTATAATCTGTCACATTATTTTGGTTCAATATGTGATGAAAGAGGGCTTTTGATATAAAACAACAAATGACATTTTATATTCTTAAACATATAGTCAGTGATTGGCTTGAGGAAAGAATTAATCATTTCTAAAAAAAGACAGGGACTTAGTACTCCACTATTTCTAAGGTTATTTAATAATTATAACAACAATAATATTAATAATAATAATAAAACACAAAAGCATTCTTGATAAAGTCTTTTTATATGGCTCCTCTAATTAACAAATATTTACTATGTCCCTGTGTCCCTTCTCTATTGCAGTCTTTGTGGTAGGTACTGGGTATACATATGGAATACAATAGATTCAGTTTCTTCTTTCATGGAGTTTATATAAACCCCTTCATCTTTAAAAGACTTATCACCTTTCCCTTTCCCTAAATGCCCTTCTCTCATTCTCTCCTAAACCACTTGAATCTGTTTTTACTTATCCTACTCCGTGTTCAGTGCTCTTGTCAAAGTCTGAATCGACTTCTATGTGCTAAACCCAGTGATCTGTTCCTGGCCTGCATCTCACTTGCCTTCTCAAGAATATTCTTATCACTCTTTCTTGGAAACACTTTCTTTGTCAGGTTTCCAGGAATCCACACCCTCTTGCTTTTCTTTCTTTCATGTTGGTTCCTGCTTCTTCTCTCCTCAGGTACTTCCTTTTCATCTCCTTATCTCCCTGATTTCTTAACATAGGAGTGTCCTTGATCTCTTGGACTTCCCTTCTCTATCCACGCTTACTCCCATGGTGAACTCATCCAACTTTCAAGTAAATACATGAGGCCCATAATTCTCGCTTCAAATCAGGATTTGTTTATCCAACTCTATTCAATATCATCATTTGATTTCTCGTAATTAGGAGGCACAAACCTAAATTTCCAATCATCCTCCTCAACTCATTCTACTTCCCATCTTCTCCCTCTTAGGTAAAGGTAATGAATGCCATTATTCTAGTTGTAATTAAAGGTCACAAAGTTACTGTGGGTCTTCTCTTTCTGTCATGTCCTAAATCCAATATGTCAACAAATCTGACTGGCTCTTCTTTCAAAATATAACAGAATGAATCTACTTCTCACTACCACCACTATTTCCATTCTGGCATAACCGCAAAGCTGTTATCACCTTCCACCCTGGATAAGAGTGTTAGCTGGCTAACTAGCCTCCCTGCTTAAGCCCTTGTGCCCCCACAGTCTATTTCCAGAACAGCTGCCAGAGCTATTCTTTAGGAATATATGACAGACCATGTCACCTCTCTACTAATAACCCTCTCTGGCTCCCCATTTTAAGCAAAGTAAAATAAAGGTCTGTGTAATAGTATATAAAGCTTATATTTGAAGGAATATGTTGTCTCTATGTAATTTTCTACTACTCTCTCCCCTGCTCATCCATTTCTAGTCACCCTGGCCTCCCAGACTTCCCCTTTTCTCAGGGCCTTTCTACAGGCTATTGGCTCATCCTCCAAATAGCCATGATTCACTGCTTCATTTCCTTCAATTTTTGCTCACATTTCGTCTGATCATTGAGTCCTCATCAGACTACTTTTAAAATTATAAGTCTCCTGGAATATTCCATCCCATAACACTAATAATCTTTTAAATACACTACTTAATCATTTACTTTATTTTCTTCTCCTTTTGCATGATAAGACCCATGAGTTAAGGCATATTGATTGCTTTGTTTTGCATCTAGCACACTTATTAAATATTTGTTCAATAATTGAATTGAATGGAAGTCTTGAAAGTACAGAAAACTCTCTAGGTTATAAACTACCTTAGGGCAGGTACTATGACTGTCTTATCCTGGCCAGATGAGATATGCCTCACACAGTATGCAGAACATGAGAGACTCTAACCTAAGAAAATATATGTTTATTTAATAAAGGGTCTCCATGACAAGTTTATTTAGTAAATACTTTACAGTTCCATTCATTTACATTTTGATAGTACATTTTGCCCAAATTTTTAAATACTTATATATATGAAATGAAAATATATTCCCTTTATAGTTTAAGAGATTTGAAATAGCTATAATATTTTTTATATATGTGATATGTATGACATATATGTAAATATATGTCTGATAAATTGTGTCATTTGAAAAATAATCAAGATAAAGAGGATTGTTAAATGTTGATGGGCATTTTACCTGTAACTATATCTTTAGACAGAATGTTATTTTAATCTAATTACTATCATATTTGTGTCACTGTAAATTCAATCACAAAGAACCTATTTATATCACAATAAAACATGGAAACATACATTATTATTGAAGATAACAAAGGACTATTTGATTATTTATTGTAGACATATACACTTGTGTAACACTTAAGATTTTCAAATAAGTAAAAAATTATAATTAAATCTCACAAATAGAAGATGAAATGCAGTGTAATTAACAAGATTCTTCTTTTCTGGTACATTTGCCCCTCCTTTCTCCGGGGTCTATCCTTTAATATTGTGTTCTGTTTTATGAATGTCACATTAGCTGATAAAAATCAACTAGAAGCTGATGAAAGCAGGAAACACCTGTCATGTTGCTAAATTTCTCTAAATATAATGTGATAATGAATAATGTATTTCCAAATTACACCCATATGCTTTTGTCTTGGTTAACATGGGCACAGGGTAAAAGAACAACAGATTGAGAATTTAATTGCTTTTAAAAAAAATTGAATATTTAAAATGAAACATTACAGTCATCTAATATTAATGACACATTTATTCAATTAATTCATTGATCTATTTATTCTAGAAACATATTCTAAGCATATAGTAGGTGCTATATGCTTTAGTGAAAACATAATCGAAGCTCATCTATCTTTGAGAAGTTTATAATCCAAGTAGACAGAGATATATATAAAATTAATTATTATAGAATACGGAATAAAGTGACCATAAAAATGAGGGGGGGGGCAAAAGCAATGATAGAAATGATGGGGACATAAATAAATAGTAACAGAAGAGGGAGAGAACCTAAGATGACAGCTAGGTGAAACAGGGCAAAAAAACACATCCATGAAAAATACTAGATAAAAGCCAGAAAGTGACACAGAACACCAGTTCCAGTGACGCACCAGCGGGACAAGGTCTGCTGAAGCCACAAGGACTGTCCATTTGGTGAAACTGGGAGTTTGCATTCTGAAACAAGTGAGTAAGCTGGCTGAAAGTCTGGCAGCCGCGCTGTGGTATGGGGAAACCGTGGGTTGGCATTTGGAGATTGACTAGTTCTTTTTAAAAAAAAACTCAGGAGCATCTGCGGATATGGTGGCAAGAACCATGCAGTGAAGTGCGGCAGGAGCGGGCTGTGCCAACACCTTGGTGTCTGGCGTGGAGGAAAGCCATTCCCACACCCGCTGCTGATTGTCTTGGGGCCAGGGGAGCAGAGGGGAACCAAAAGGAGAAAGAAACCACACCCCTTGCAGCTATCTTCCCAGCGGGCCAGACCCATAGCCCAGAGCTTCCCCAAAGGTCCCAGTGTGATGGGGAGTGGTTCCTGCAGCACCACAAACATGCCACAATATCGGCCGTGGACAGTGGCTTTTAGTGCAACCACAGCTAATTGTCCTGGAGCTGGGAAGGCAGAGCTGTGTTAAAACAGGGAAATAAACACACCCCATTCAGCCTTCTTTACAGTAGGCTGGGAATGCCTCTGCATGGCCCGGCTGCCCAGGGCTTCCCTAGAGGGCTGGCACGCACTTGTGACATGGCTCAACCTTCCCTCAGCAGAGGTTCTGGAAGAGCGCGGCTGAGAAGGAGGACCTGCTTGGAAATCCCAGGGACCCTACGCCAATACCAAGGACTTGTGGGTCAGCAGCAGAGACAATCTGTGGCAAGAGTGAAATGAAGGCTTAGACTCTTGCAATAGCCTTAAATCTCCAGGAACACCTGGGAGATTTGATTATTAAAGCTGCCCTGCCTCCCTAACCACTCAGACACACAACCCACATTCAGGACGGACAGCACCAACAACACACCCAAACTTGGTGCACCAACTGAACCCCACAAGAATCAGATCCCCACACTCCACAAAGACAAAGTTGGGGAGAATGGACTTGAGGGGAATAGGTGACTCACAGATGCCATCTGCTGGTTAGTTAGAGAAAGTGTATGTCACCAAGCTGTAGACCAGACAAATTAGAGATTGATATTTTTCATGTCCTGAAAGAACCCTATCAAGTAAAGCAAATGCCAAGAGGCCAAAAACAACAGAAAATTTTAAAGCATATGATAAAACCAGATGATATGGAGAACCCAAACCCAAACACCCAAAACAAAAGATCAGAAGAGACACAGTAATTGGTGCAATTAATCAAAGAACTAAAGATAAACAACGAGAATATGGCACAGGATATAAAGGACATGAAGAAGAACATGGCTCAGGATATAAAGGACATAAAGAAGACCCTAGAAGAGCATAAAGAAAAAATTGCAAGAGTAAATAAAAAAAAAAAGATGATCTTATGAAAATAAAAGAAACTGTTGGCCAAATTAAAAAGATTCTGGATACTCATAATACAAGATTAGAGGAGGTTGAAAAATGACTCAGCATCCTCGAGGACCACAGAATGGAAAATGAAAGAACAAAAGAAAGAATCAAAAAAAAATCAAAGTGGATCTCAGGGATATGACAGATAAAATAAAATGTCCAAATTTAAGACTCATTAGTGTCCCAGAAGGAGAAGAGAAGGGTAAAGGTCTAGAAAGAGTATTCAAAGAAATTGTTGGGGAAAACTTCCCAAACCTTCTACACAATGTAAATACACAAAGCATAAATGCCCAGTGAACTCCAAATAGAATAAATCCAAAATAAACTCAATCTGAGAATATTCTGATCAGACTGTCAAATACTGAAGAGAAGGAGCAAGTTCTGAAAGCAGCAAGAGAAAAGCAATTCACCACATAAAAAGGAAACAACATAAGACTACATAGTGACTACTTAGCAGCCACCATGGAGGAAAGAAGGCAGTGGCATGACATATTTAAAATTCTGAGAGAGAATAATTTCCAACCAAGAATACTTTATCCAGTAAAACTCTCCTTCAAATTTGAGAGAGAGCTTAAATTTTTCGCAGACAAACAAATGCTGAGAGATTTTGCTAATAAAAGATCTGCCCTACTTCAGATACTAAAGAGAGCCCACCAACAGAGGAAAAAAAGAAAGGAGAGAGAGTTATAGAAAAATTTAACAGACATATAGAACATTACATCCCAAATCACCAGGACACACATTCTTCTCTAGTGATCACGGATCTTTCTACAGAATAGACCATATGCAGGGACATAAAACAAGCCTCAATAAATTTTAAAAAAATTGAATTTATTCAAAGCACATTCTCTGACCACAATGGAATACAAATAGAAGTCAATAACCATCAGAGACTTAGAAAATTCACAAACACCTGGAGGGTAAAAATGAGGGGGAGATGAAAACATTCCCAGATACTCAAAAGCCAAGGGACTTCATCACCAGTAGCTCAGTCCTATAAGAAATGCTAAAGGGAATTGTGCAGGCTGCAAGGAAGATACACTAAACAATTGACTGAAACCACATGAAGAAATAAGGATTTCTAGTAAAGATCACATGGTAAATATAAATACCAGTACCACCATATTTTTGATTTGTAACTCCACTATTTACTTCCTACAGGATCTAAAATACATACACTGTAATGATAAATCAGTGGTTTTGGACTCAGTGTAAAATATGTAATTTTTGACAAGAACTACATGAAGGTGGGGGAATGGAGGAGTATAGGAACATAATTTATGTGTCCTATTAAAGTTAAGTTGGTATCAAAGAAAAACAAGATTGTTATAGATTTAAGATGTTAAATTTAAGCCCTATGGTAAACACAAAGAAAGTATTAGAGAATATGACCATAGAGATGAAAAGTAGAGTATGGGTTATGAGAGGTGGGGGAAAGGGCAATGGGGAGTTAAAAAATGAGTGTACAGTTTCTGTTTGGGATGAAGGGGAATTTCTAGTAATGCATTGTGGGAAGGTGATGGCATTGTGATTAATCCCACTAAGGGAATGCTAGGAAGGGGTTGAAATGGGAAGATTTAGGCTGTATATATGTTTCCACAATTAAAAAAAAAAAAAAAAAAAAGGCAGTCTAAAGGATGACCCTGGATGGGATCTGAGGATGGAGGAGATGGGGCTCAAAGGGACACAGTTGGGACATAAAGAAACAAAAAAGGAAATATAGAATGTAAGCTTTGTATCAATGTTGAATTTGTTGAACTTCTTAGCTGCACTTAATGGGATTGCATAAAAGAATGTTCTTGTTCATGGGAAATGCATATGTGAATTATATTGTTTGTTCAAGGATGTGTGCAGCTTGCTCTCATATGTTCAGAAGACAGAGCAATAGATGATGGATGATACATAGGGAGGGAGGAAGGGAGGGAGGGAGGGAAAGAAAGAAATGGTGGTGCGACAGGATGTTAAAGTTGGTGGTAATGGGGGATGGGGATTGGGGTATGCTGGAGTTCTCTGTATGGGATTTGTGTTGTTTTTGCAACTGTTCCTGTAAGTTTGAATATATTTCAAAATAAAATTTAAAAAAATTGTAACAAAAGAAAAAATCTAATGGTAAAGAATTTATTTGCACAAGGATGAGAAGCAGGTGGTTTTCATGAAAACATGTAACAAATATTAGAGTGGTGTCCTTGCCTGAAAGGACTCCATTGCTTCTGCTGGCATCGGGGCATGCTCTGGGTTGGGAAACTGCAGCTAAGAGGGAACCTCTATGGATGCTGTTCCCTGCTTGTGACAGTCTTAGAATGCCTAAGACCTGAAGGCAGAGTGCTTGGAAAAGACACATCCTTTGTCTCCATGAGTAGAAACTGGGGGTAGCCTAAAGGTGGACATCTGAAGGAATGATGGCAATGCCATTGACCATTTACAATGGATGGGCCAAGTGTGAACCCTTTGGATGAAGGATAATGGGGACAATTTGGGATTGTCAGGTAGGGGACAGGACAGCAAGGGTAACATAAGGGGCACTCTAGGGACTGAAGACAAAATGCTGAATGTTTTATCTTACTTTAAATTAATCTTTCCTATTACCATAGATCAATTTTTGTAGTTTTATCCTTGTAAAAGAGAGTTTGTCACTCATCAATTTATTTTATTTCAACAATATGTAGGGGAATATACAATGCAAAGTAGAAATACAGGTTATAAAGTTATGTGGGTTGAATTGTGTATCCCTGTTTGGACATGTTCTTGGTCTTGGTTCACATTCTGCTGGGTATGGGCCCACTGTAAATAAGATCTCTTCAAGATGTTACTTAAATTAAGATGTGGCCCAGCTGTATCAGGTTGGGCTTTCATTTGGATTACTGGAGTCCTTTATAAGTGAAGTGAAAGTCAGATAGGAAGAGAAGCCACAAGGAGCAGGACAGAAACTGGAAGTCAACAGAGCCTGGAAGAGAAAAAAGATGATACCTTGCGCATTGCCAAGTGAACAAAAAAGCCAAGGAATGCCAAAGATTTCTGTCCAGCATGAAGAGACTAATCCTGGGAGGAAGCAAGCCTTCTATTTTCTGAAACCATGAATCAAAAAATGCTGTTGTGAAGCCAAATTGTATGGTATTTGTTTTAGCAGCTAGGAAACTAAAAAAAGTAAAAATGTTGTTAATAATAATTCTCTCCTTTTTCTTGCCATTACATACAAAGTAAAGGCCTAGTTTAAGACAGCTATGACCTGCGCAATCACACTATATTGGAAATAATGACTCTGGAATCAGTAATTATGTCTTCCCCCTTATTTCAGACCAGGTGTTCAATGTAAATTTTTTGTCACTATCGATTTAGTGGTAGTTATAATACAGATCAATAGTTTATATATTTTCTACACTGAAAATGTGCACAGTTTTAGAAAATATCCCTCAAATTATTACTTCTATTAATTACTTGGAAGATTGTTATCATGCCAGTTCCTGGACCCATAACATGTTTTTTTTTGTTTTTTTTTTTAATGCAATAGGTTTAATAAAGTAGGTCTAAGGAACACACTGCATTTTGATAAACATTGATTTCATGGCATAAAAAAATCAATCATGGTTAAACCTTAGTTTCTTACTTAAAATTATTTAAACAAAATTTTAACCAGTGAGGAATACAATATATCCAAATAAAATGGATTTTACCCTTTATACTCTCGAGTATATTCTTTACCATTTCACTTCCATTTTTCCTTTGCTAGTGTACTTCAACAAATATGTCTTAAAGAGTTCCTATGTGCCAAGCACTGGGGATACAAAAGTAGATGTCAGAACATCCAACTTATAAAAGCTTCAGCTGGATATAAAAATGTGTGTATGTTTTATACATGAATATCTGTGTAAATGAATTTAAACTTTTTTCTGTAACAATATGGAATATAAAAACAAAAGAAAAATAGGATACACACACACACACACAGTCTTTTTCATATGCTATCTGATAGTATTGGAAGAAAGAAATGTGTGATTCACTCCATTTGATGAAATAAGAAAACTCTCAAAAGGAGGTTGTGTCTGAATACAGACTTTTGTTATACCTTTAAAAATATTTACTTGTGAAATATTTAAAACATTTTAAAAGTATAGAAAGAAATATGAGATAGCCATAGTTTCACTGTGGAAATTTAGCAAACACTAACTTTCTTCCAAAGTTGAAGAATGAATAATTGTTCAGTAGATAGACAAGAAAAGGAAAGATATCCTAAGGAGATCTCCAGTGATTCACTCCTTTATATAAAACCCTCACCTTGACTGAAGTGGGAAACTGTAACTTGCTTGTAACCAATATGATACAGCAAAGGTGATGTGATACAAGACTCTGTCTTAGCAGATTACGGAGAGAAAGATCCTGTTGACCTTGAAGAAGCAGCTACTATGACCACACCTTTACTCTTTTGGGGTGTGATGTGAAAGGATTTAGAAGTTGATGTGAACATCCTTTAGAAACCTTTTATTTTTCTAATGATCAAGATGTATTGAAATATTTAGTGTAAGAGAATCATAAATGATGTATAACAATGATCCCTGTATAATCATTTCTTTATTATCATTTTGAAAACTGTATTTCTTGAGAATCTATGAATATGTATTAAAACAGAAGTTGAAGAAAAAAAATAAAAGCATTGGCAACAGAAATAACAAAACAAAGCACAAGATGTTACTTCTATTAAGAACATTTTTCCCCCTGACACTGAATGGCAGATTTGCACTCATATTCAATCTTACAGATCATTTCTTCCTTCCTCAGTGAAGATTTCTCTTCTATGGTTAACTTTGACTCCTACCTTCTCTTCTCTTATCACCATCACTTATCAATTTCTGAGGGTATTGATTGATTGATTGATTGACCAGTGGTTCTAATAAATCTCCATAAGCACATAAACTCTGTAAGAACAAGGATTTTGCCTGTATTTTTTACCTTTGCTATCCTAGCAGTCCTCAGATGTAGTAGTCATTTAAAACCACCAAAAGATGCTAAATTTCACTTGGTGCTTGGGATAGGTATCTTGTAAGTAGCAATGATTGGTAAAACCTCTTAAGAACCTGCATATATTAAAATTTTATTGAGTAGTTTAAGAAATAAAATCTACTGGAGGTAGGATATAATTATGGCATGAAAATGAGATGATCTAAGGTTTTTCAATGTTCTTATTAAACATGAAAGAAAATAATAGGCTAAAAATCATTTTCTACCTTCTAAAACCTTAAATTTCATATTTTAGAATGTTCTATAGATCTTTAAAAAATCCAGTCTTCACCATATCCCTTACTATTTGTATATTCTCTCTCTATATATATATGTATATAGTCTGCAAATATGACTATTAGATATATTTTCATTGTCCTATAACTATATGTATGCATATGATATTGCCTGTATATTTGATTATTAAATAACAATGTAAGTATTTCTTCAATAGTGACATAAAAAGAAAACATAACACCCTATGATTCAGAATGGACAATTTAATAATTACCATGAAATATTATAGGATGTAGAAACAGATCCATTTAAATGGTCACCATAATAAACTAGACTATCATGAAATGACTAACTAATTAGCTATACTGAACTTTTTTCTGAATAAACAAGTGAAAAATAATTAAAAACTATTACCATTTCTTTTCTTTCTTACAAGCTTCCAATTATATATCTTGCTTTGCTTGAATACTTTCATGTGCAGTTGTCCCTTCAGGGTCAATAAAATATTTCCGTAATTAGCAAACAGATTGAAAACAGTAAAAGCAGCAAAAGCATTGTGAGAGATTAAATATTTTGTTAGTTTGTTCATATGGTTAAATGCTTGGTGAAGGAAATACAATTATATTTCATTCAATTCAATTTGTAATGATTTGGCCTTCTGTGGGTATCTATAATCACTAGGAAATCAAAAAACAAGACTGAGAATCTAATACGTAGTAAGAAAAGTACATTATATGATAAATTATTTTAACTTAGTATGTGGTTGAATGTTCAAATTTACTCATTATACAAATGCATGGTTAGTAGATATCTTAGACCAAGTCAAGTTATTTTGGATAATTATATGATCAAAGTTCAATAATTCTACCTCCCCATTTGAGATATCTAATTATTAAATGTTATACAAGGTGGCAGATATTATATACCACTAACACAATATTTTAATACATTGGGGAAGTAAATGACAGACTCAATTTTAATCTGCAATTTCTTACAACATAGGTTGTCACCATTTTATAATTAGATGAGAAAAAAATGTATGTTGTTATAGTTGTACAATTAGATAAGAAAAAATTCTTTCTAATATAGGCAGTACAACTATTTAATACCACCATTCTCTGCTTAGTATTTTGACTGTTCCACATTCAGTCATGGGCATGAATTTCTAAATTAGTTTTGGTAATTAAATCATAGGGAAATATTCTTCCTATGACTTTTTTTTTTGTTATTTCAAAGTATATCTAATTAGTTCCCAGTGCACTCAAACATTCACGAATAAGTTGGCTTGAATTCAGCTGTGACACTTATCTGTAACGTGCCTGTCCCATGCCATGTTGAAAACATTTCTACAGCCATTAAGTCATAAATGAAATGCTGACTGACAGATAAAATTTTTCTTATGATTTCCAATAAAGGATAAAATATAAAACACATGTGTATCAGTTAGGGCTCTACCAGAGAAACAGAACATATATGATACCTGTATGATATATAGATATTATGTACTGTATGCTTGTGTCCATATATATATATATATATATATATATATATATATATGTATATACATACACACATATATATTTCCAGGATTTAAAATTTTATTTTTCAAATTTATTTACTTGATTTATTTGAAAGAAATAGATTTATTTTAAGAAAATGGCTTATATGAGTTTGGGAGCTGGCAAGTCTGAAATCTGTAAGGCAGTCCAGCAGGCTGGAAACTCTCAGGCAGATGCTTTCTACAAGAGGAAATCCTTCTTCTTCAGTGAAGCCTCAGTTTTTTCTCTGAAGGTCTTTCAAATGAATGGATGAGGCCCACACAGATTATCTAAAATAGTCTTATTTACTAAAGTCAAGTGATTGCAGAGGTTAAATACATCTATAAAACACCTTCACAACACCTACAGTTGGGGATTGAATTATGTCCCCCACAAAAGGCCTGTTCAGATTCCAACTCCTGGACCTATGGGTGTGAACTGATTTGTAAATAGGACCTTTGAAAATGTTATTATTAAAGCATGCCCGTTTTTCAGGGAGAGTGCCACTACCGCAATGCTTGGTGATAGTGAGGCTTATGTTCTGGTGTTCAGAGAGCCTGGTCACAAACAAGGTGGTGGGGCCTACACCCCGGTGTTCAGGGAAAGCATGGCAACTGTGCAAGTGCTTTCTAAGAAGTGAGGCTGCCACTCCATCAGGTGTGGAGGACAAAGCATAAGTCCACAGTCAACTCTTAGAACTTGAAATCTAATAAGAGTTTGCTCTGCTGGGTTTTGGACTTGTTTGGGATCCATAACCCCTGTCTTCCTTCCAATTTCTCCCTTCTGGAATGGAAATGTTTAGTCTATACTTGTCCCTCCATTGCATATTGGAAGAAGATAACTTGTTTTCAAGGGTTTACAGGTTCATTGGAGAGGAATTTTGCTCAAGGACAGAACACACCTGTAACTAATTTTGATAAGCCTTTGTACTTAGCATTGTTACTGTGTTACTGAAATGACTTAGGCTTTGGGGATGTTGTGATGGAACAGTGTAATTTGCACATGGGAAGACCATGTTTTTTGGAGTCCAGAGGGTGGAATGTTGGAGATTGAATCATAGCCCCTGCAGATGGCATGTTCAGGTCCCAACACCTGGTACTGTTGGTCTGAGCCATTTGTACATAGGACCTGTGAAGATGTGATTTGTTAAGGCGTGCCCATACTGAATGGGGTGGGCCTTAATTAAAACTTGCTGATGTTCTTATAAAAGGAGAGGAAATTGGATGTGGAAAGAGAAGCGATGGAGAGCAGTGGGAAGCTAGAAGTAAAATGAACCCTACCCCCATAAGATAAGGAGAAGATGCTACCATGTGCATTGCCACATGACAGAAAAGCCAATGAACCCCATTAATTTTTGGCCATCCAGAAGATACAGGCCACGGGAGAGATCAAACCTTCTAGCCTTTGAAAATGTGAGCCAATAAATTCCTGTTGGAATATGGATAAGCCAACCTATTTTATGATATTTGTTTTAGCAGCTGTGAACCTAAAACAACTAGGATAATATTTAATTGAATAAATGGGTACTATGGCTGTTCCAGTTTTGATATATTATGCCCCTCACATAAAGCCATATTCTTTAATGCAATCTTATGAAGGCAAATTTATTGGTCTTTTGATCAGGGTGGAACTTTTGATTGTTTCCATGGAGCTCTCCTCAACCATATTGGCTGATACTTTTGATTAGATTACTTCTGTGGAGTTGTGGAACTTGCCTATTCAGGATGGGTCTTGATTAGTTCACTGTAGTGTTTAAGAGAGAAGCTAAGAGCCACAGTCCCAGATGCTTGCTGACACTTAGAGATGTCTGGAGACGCTAAACTAACAAATGAAGCCCAGAGTTTTCCCCAGAGAAGCTAAGAGAGGACTCCCAGATGCTTAGAGAGACACATCCCAGGAGAAAGTAGTAAGGATGCACAGGAGCTGAGAGAGAGGAGCTAAGAAAAACCCACAGACATTTTGGAGAACACCATATTGAAATACAACCCAGGAGCAAAGGAACAGCAGGTGCCAGACGTGTGCCTTCCCAGCTTACAGAGGTGTTGCAGATGCCATCGGCCGTTCTTCAGTGAAGGTATCCTCTTGTTGATGTCTTAGTTTGGACACTTTATGGACTGTAAATTTGTAACCAAATAAACCCACTTTATAAATGCCAATCCAATTCTGGTATTTTGCATTTCAGCGTCATTAGCAAACTGCAAAAGTGGCCTAGTCAAGTTGATACATAAAACTAACCATCACAGCATGAGAAAGAAAAACAGAAAAACAAAATAATTTTTTTTTCTGAGTTTGTATCAGGTAAATAATTGGTTACCTATTTAGCTTATATTGGAAGAAAACGCCAGGGCAATTATCACATTTTTGTTACTATAAAATAAAAATAACACTAATTACATGAATTTCTGCAAAGATAGTTTAACATTTTGTTTTTCGTAATGGAAATAGCTGTTTTTTTCTAACTTCAACTCTGTCAAATATATATATAAATATAAACAAACTATGTGCACTGTGGTATTTCGTTTCTACATTCTTCAAAACAAGTGTCATGTTATTTTGTGTTTGTGAAGAACAGTGGAACAATACAGTATATGGGGAATGCTCATAAATATGTAACACTTGTGGGATATACTTCTGTTAACTATTATTAATTTTATTGTATGTGGGATTTTATAAACAATAAAAACAGAAAACTTTTTAAACTTATTTTTTAATATTCTGGCCTTTGGAAGCATTCCTTCCAGACAAATCAAATCACTAATACTACCATCAAAAAACTTTGAGAAATTTTACTTTCTTATGCAGGCAAATAATTTACAAAATAAATGCTTAAAATTATGATCAATTTTAACCTATGATGATTTAATACATTGTTGAAATTATCTGTATATTATCCTCTGATCACTTTTTGAACCATACAGTTATTAGAAAGCAATTCAAGTAAGAGCAGTCACACTTCCATCAGAAACAAACACACACCAGCAACAACAACCAAAAAATTAATTTTCATTTTGTTTCTTGAGGTACATGAATCAGATTGGGTAGGGCAAGAAATTGAATAAAATAGATTATTATGATACATATGGATAACATAAAAAATATATATATTGCAATAACAAAATGTCTTCTAGCTACAAAATAATTTGTTGTTGGCTGTGTATAAAAAATGAGCAACAAACAGAAACTTTTACTATGTTAGAGCATATTCAATCTCACAAAAGGATGATACTTAGAGTATTAATTCTAAGAAAAATATTGCAAAAATTTATATATTTGGATCATGTCACAGTGAAATTTGATCTATTATCAATATAGATACATGATTTATTTATAATGAATTAACAGGAAAAAGTATTTTGATAGCAAAATCACATTGTAGGTATTATAATTTTAATTTGGGTAAAAATAATGTAACATATGAATCTTGAGTCATTATTGGGAAAAATAGGAGATAAATTATTTTGTTTTCCCCAGGAAAACCAAAAATAAGCAAAACTCATGCACCAGGAAAAGTGATTCATGAATTTCCAGCTAGCCTAAAATATATTTTAAAATTAAATTTCTACCCATCTTTCCATGTATTTATAATATTACTTTAAAAATTAAAGATTTTTCTATAATTTGAAACTTTGAAATATTTAAGTATGCTAACAAAAGGCAATCCTGGGCAATAGTTGAGCAAGCAAATTAAAAACTAAAGGAAAATAAATCAATTATTTGAGGCAAATGAGTGATTATTGGGCTACCATGGATATAAGAAAATATTTTTAAAAATTGTATATCAAAATGTCATAAAATTCTATAATGAGGTGAACATTTTAAATAATTTTTATAATAATTTTATAATAAAATGAACATTTTAATAATGGATAATTCATTTTGCTATAATTTGAAACTTGTCAGATGACAATATTCACAAGGTTTCACATTGCGTTAATCTGTCTGGAAAACATAGGTTTGTAGACGCCTGGGAGTGTGCAAGCAGAGTGGGTGGTGTCTCAGTAATCATATAGGTCATATGGATTTAACAGTTGAGAGTGTGAAGTTGCAGTGTGATAGGCTCATGTTTTTGTTCCTGTTACCGCTTGTCTACTTTGTGGTATCTTCCTAGTATAACCTGGAAGTTTTCTGGTCTAGAGTATGTTAGGTGCAGACAACATTTAACAGTTATCCAGATAATATTGATCAATGACCAAAATAGAATATTCATCATTTCAGACCAGTTTTTAATTCCCAAATAAAACTGTACATGCGTATAATACATACATTCCCTTAGATAATATTCTACTAATTCTATCTAGTCAGGAAAATAGTTGTTTTTTTTTTTTTCTTTTCTTTTTCTTTTTTTTTTTAGATCATAGCCCAAAGTTCAAATATGTAAGTAATGTATTTCTGGAAAGTTATTTTGGGGGAGAAAATCTTTCCCATTCCTGGAGCCATTGCCATAAATACACAAGCCCTTAACAATTTCATTATTCCAGAGTACATTAAAGGTACAAACCACTGAATAACTGGTAACTTTCTTGCAATTAGCATGCAAAAGAAGGCATGGATTTTGTTCTTTAGGATACTGTTGCAGCTCTTCATTTAACCTAAAATAACAGACCTTTCTTTATTAATCCTTTCTTCAAATTCAGATTTGTTGATTTCCTTTCACTTTTTATTTTAAAGGAAGTTGTGTTTTTCCAATCATGGAAAAATGAATATAGAAAAGTTTTACAATCTCTTCATTTATCCCAAGGAACAGTAACATGGAAAGAATTTAACATTCAATGAAGGTGACTAGGATGGAGTTTAAGGAAATAAAAATATATACTTGTATATATGGCTCTAGTCCTTCCCCTGGTGACAACTAGAGAGTGTAATCATAAATTACAATTCATTCACTTCTCCATTGCATCAGTAAAAGAGTGTGAGAATGTTCATTCAGTTGGGAAATCAAATTGACTTCATAAAACCATAGTAAAATAGTGGGAAATGCTACATACTTGACTGTTTTGAAAATATATTTAAATTTATGTACGCATTTCCAGAAATATTCTTCAAATTTCTCAACACATTTAATAAAAGCAATTTATTTCAATATACATCGTTTTGCTGTCATTCTGATATTCTCATGCAGAAGTTCAAATTTAGTTGATGTTCTAATAAGGGACACTGAGGCATCACGACATTAATATATGAGTTCAATGTTGATTCTGCTATTAATTCCCAAGGCATTTTAATAAAATAGTATCTTACCAATATAAAGTAGCAGGGCTGTGGATTTAAAATAAAAGGTCTGACTAGTGAGCAGATAGATATAAAAGTGAAGTTTAATTTTTGCAATTATTCCTAAAATAAAGAGCTGACTCAGTGCTGTTGAACTTATTGTGCTTTTTCTATTTTTGTACCTTAAATAAGATGATAGATGATACTCAGAAAGACATCTTTTTCATGTTTATATAAGAATCCTACTGACTAGCACACAAGTGCTAGGTGCACATTAGTAAATATATATTAGGTAAATTTCTTAATGAATATTTATTGAACATTTTAACCTGCACTAGAATTGGCACTAGAGTACTTTGAAACCTGCCTGTTCTGATACTTCCAACTACCCTGTGTGCGCTCCCATTGCTATTTCCTCTTTATTGCTGATGACAATATTGAGATAGGATTGCTAAAGAGATAACTGTTCATTAATACTATTTAATTTTGATAGCATACAGATTTCTTAAAAAATAAAAAAAAGTTCCTAACACCCCACCTTTTCTGCATGTCTACATAATCTTCTATATCAGAAGTCAGCCAACTTTTCTTGTAAAGAGCCAGATAGTAAATATTTTTGCTTTTCTGGCCATACGGTCTCTGTTGCAATGACACTGCTCTGCTGTTGTAGAGAAAGCCCTCATCGATAGCAAACGTGAATGAATGGGCGGGACTGTGTTGTAATAAAATGTTATTTACAAAAACAGGTGGCAGGGCAGATTTGATCCATGGGCATAGTTTACTGACCTCTGCTCCATACTATGGACCCTATGTCAATTCCAGATATGTAGAAAGTGCTCAGAGAAAGTTTATTGGATTGATATCTATATTAGTTTAGTGAATTAATAAAATTTACATACCTGGAAGTAACTAGGATCTTAAAGAACGCATGTTACAATTAAATACTTTTTAAATCAGTGAGAACATAAATAACCAAATATTCATTTCAGATTTCTAAAGGAATGTATATATTCAATAATATAAATCATTGCATGCCTGTATGCAAGATTAGTTGGTGAAAACTTACTTTATAGCCCTTTAAATTTATTTTACATATATAAGCTTATTTATTCAGCTTATGGAAGCATCTATAAGCTTTCTTATTTGCTAAATTCAATAAAACAAACTGGTATGTCACAGTATCAAATAAATTTTTCCTATTTTATGCATGGTTTAAAGGACATGTAGCACATTCGTATTATGCTGAGTTCACGTCACATATTTGTTCTAATTTTAACAATTAAGCTGAAAAATAGTTACAGTATTTGCTTGTATATGAAAGTTGATACAGATATTTTAAATATTTTTCAGTATATTATGTCATTTGCAAAACTTCCTATACTCTTAAATATATAAATATTTTAAATATATGTTTTTATGTCTTCAATATGATAGAACTAGGGGCATTTATTTAAGACAGCTATCTAGTCTTGATTGTTTAGGATGTTATAAGCACCACATGCTTAAATGCAAAAAGCAATACAGATAAATTCAAAGACTTATGAGCAGTGAAAAATAAGCCAGCTGTTCATGCATCCCTGGGGCTATGGATTAGATATTGCTCATTTCAGTCCTTTCCTTTGGTATATTTTTGAAATGTATTGTATATGATTTGTGTTAAAAATCTTGGATGTTACATTGATTTCATTCAAGGATTATAGTTTATCCAACTTCAAAGTTGTTAATTTGGGTATCTAAAATTTCTAAAATATCTTGCCAAGTTCTAAGAAAAAGATGTATAATCCCAGATAGGGCACTGTCTCCCATGTATTATTCAATAACAAAGCTGCATAGAGAAGAATACTGGTAAATTAACCAAGTTTCAATATAAACATTTCTAAATATAATATAGATTTATATAGCACATTTAAGCATTAAAGCATCTTCAGTTTTAATAATTGTTTTCCAACTTGACCTTTAAAATTTTCAGACTTAATAAAGTTTATGCCACCTAAATTCCTTATTTGCTAATTAATTTCATAGCAAGTATTCATTTATTAATATGATGTGATACCACTAATTGAATTTCCAAATGTGATTTACATTTTAATGTGATAAAAAATTTGCTACATTTATTAATGAAATTTTGTCTTATAAAGACCAGACAAAAAGGAAACTTCTTACCCCAACAAACACAACCAGCAAAAATTAAGTTTTTAATGCTTTGTTTAAAATTTTTGAGACAAATATTCCAGTGCATTCTATCAAAAACATAAACAATGATGCAAGGTTTGTCAGTTAAAGGCAGATGCATAATGGTTGATGTGAAGAAGGGGAATTTTATTTATTTATTTATTTATTATTAAAATACTGAGTTTATTTCACATGTAAATTTTTGTCTCCTATTTCCATTTGTCTGACCACCGCTACTACCATGTTCTATCATAACATTCCATACATACTTAAAACCAAGCAAAGGGTGGAGGAGTTCCATCTTTTAAAACTAAACAGGCATTTTGGACAACACATTCTTGGCAAAGGAAGCTGGACAGCATTTATCAGCTGGGAAAATTCTCACTCTGCATTACAAAAAGGACAGCCAGATATCAACTGTTACAGAAATGAAATAAGACAAAAAATTTTAACAAACTGTTCAAACCAGTTTCTTAAAGAGACTTCCACCACTGCCAGACATCTTGAATAGCCTCCTGGTCAGTCATCTGAAGCAATTCTTCATGTAATTGATGAATTTGGCTTCCACTTTGGGAAGAGAACCACCTTTTCTATACTTACTTGCATTTTTACTTAAATGGTGGTCTTTTACAGAACTAGGTCGTTTCAGTGTTTTAGGAGTTTTTCCTTGTTTTTTGAAGATTCTTGACCTTTTGATCTTGGTGTTGATGGTTTTGAGTCTCTTCCATTCTGGTTTGATTTCTGTGCATTTTTTGGCTGGAGTATCTTATATAGATTTCTTCACCGGAGCTTTTTCTTCCATTTCCACATCATTAAAATCATCATCATCTTCATCATCATCGTTACCTTCATCATTATTGTTATCATCTTCATCAGCAGCAAGTTTTACTTTTTTCTGTGGAAACATGCTACTACTTCCAGAGGCAGATAGCTTTCCAGATATACTTAAGAGTTTCACATCCTCCTCCTCTTCACCTTCTGACTTTTCATCTTCCTCCACAGCTACTAACTTCTGTCCACTAATATGCACAGGACCTGAACCACACCTCAACTCTAAGACCACGGGTGGTGGTGTTTCAAAGCCTCCAAGGGAAACCGTTGGCTGTACGGACATTTTCAAGGTTGCCAGTGTTACTTTAATTGGACTGCCTTCATAATTCATTGCCTCTGCTTCAACAATGTGCAATTCATCCTTTGTACCAGCCCCTAAACTGACCTTCTTAAAGATACCTGGTACTCATTTTCATCATTATACACTTTAAAGTGATAATCTTTTCAGCCTTTAGTTCACAACCAAAAAGATAGTTTTGGGGCCACAGGGGACTCATGTCCATGTCCACTGAATCTTCCATGGGGTGGTGGCATGCACTTAGGTAGCAGAGAAAGTGGATGGATATAGACAAACACTGTTCAGAGAACTGTCGTGCGGGATGGAATCACACCAGGGCAGAAGGGGAATTTTAAAGTTTGTTATGCATAGTTGTGTAATGGAAATAGAATAATAACAAATGAAAAGATTAAAGGCAGAGTTTTGCCAAGTAAGGTATGTATCACAATGTTGATACTATGGCTCTTTATTTTTTCTTTTTTTTTGGTCAACATTTTACTGGTGTATAACATACATATAGAAAAGTGCGCAGATCATAAGTAGTAATACTTGATAAATTTTCATATAGGACATAACCTGTGAAACCACTTCACACAGCTAGATAGATAAGTTTACCCACACCGCAGAATCTCTATCAGGTACTCTTTCAGCCACAGCATCACCAAAGGTAACTGTTTGGCTGGTTTTTGACTTTATGTATATGGAATCATAAAAGAAGTATTTTTGATTGCTGATTTATTTAGCTCAAAATTAGTCTTCTGAAAGCCACCCTTATTGGTACGCAGATTTGGATTAATTCACTGCCATTGCTGTATAACATACTGTTGAATGAATATAACAGAATCAGTTTGTTCATTTTACTTTTAATGGGCATTTAGGTAGTTTCCAATGTGGGGCTATTACAGATAACACTGACAGGAGCTTTCTTATATATCTCTTTAGCTGAATATGTGTATTTTTTTTCTATTAGACATATAACTAGAATTGAAATTATAGGTTCATATATTCAGCTTTTGGAGTTGCTGCCAAAAAGTCTTTCACATTAGTTGTACCAATTTGTTCTCCCTCCGGCACTATATGATCACTCCCAGCTTCCACACCCTTGCCTGCAATTGAAATTATCAGGACTTTTTATCTTTTCTGCTGGACGTGCAGTGGTCTGAATGTGAACATTCTTGTGTTTATTGACATATTTCATTTAGATGAAATGAAAATTTAGAGATGAAAATACTTAATCCATTAAAGCTTTGATGTGATCTTCATTTCTAGAAATGCAACATTTCTGCCACATTTGTGATCATGATTATAGCTAAAAGAAGAGACAGACAAGAGAGGAATCTAGTTGTATTCAGCTATGAAAATCTTACTGTAATATTAATCTCTCTCTCTTTAGGTCCACTTCTATCCCATTGGTTATTGGTGTAGGAGATGAGATTAAATTTGCATAAATTGAAAATGCACATCCATGTACATATAAAGTTTTAGAATCTGGGAATGAGCCATATATACATTTTTTCTCTTCTCTATTAACTTCTAAATAATTGTCCTGCGTATTTTATTTTTATTTTTAGAAGCTTTGTTTTCCTGTCCATATAAGATAATTTGTAAGTCTCCCAAATCATTATTATACTAATATACATAACCACTGTTACACCAATGTTGACATCAGTTTTTGAGGAAAAGGGTACAAGAATCATGTCTCAATTTAAATTTATAACTACTTATTTAATAAAGCCCAAACTAGATCCCCTATTAAGTTATATTAAATATTTGATAAAATCCAGCTTCTCTTTTGTATACACACTGTTCTATTTCAGATCTGCATCATTACTTCTCTTGACTATTGGCAATATTTCCTTTCAGATAGCTTTAACCCAAGTGTATCTTCATCAGTATTTTCATCATATTTGCTCCCTGAGTTATTTTTCCATAAATAGGAAATTTTATCATATTTTTTCCCTTGCCTCTCTGCTGTCCAAATAATCTTTGGCTCTGATCTTCCTCTTTAGTGTTAGCTTGAGAAACCCATCTGCCTAGCATCATCTCTAGACCTGTCTTCGACATCATTCACCTCCCTTTTCCATCTTGAATGTTTCAATCTCCCTCAATTTGGTTCTGCAGCTCCTGAACCTCAACTTGGTTTTCTTTTTAACCTTTATAACTTTGATTTCTTTTTTTAAAGTGTATACATGTACTAAAGTTGTATCTTATTGTCCTTTCTGTTTTTGTATTTGCATAATATCTCTAGCATCTTTCATCTGTTCTTAGAATGTAAATATTACTTCAAAGTAGAAGATATAAAAATTGCCTGTCGCTTCAATTGCTAAATATAAAGACTCAGATTCTGCACTCCTTTTAAATAAACAGCCCTGTCAGACACAAAGATAAGGGAAATTGTCCCTCTATGGTTATTTCTATCCATGGCATATTGAGCACTCCCAGTCATTGGCCAATTTCATTTGCAATAGTTATAAATGCATACTTTAAAGCTGAATATGCTCATGGTATTTGTCCCCTGAGTCATCTTAAGAAAGTTAGGATCATTTTGCCCATTTGTGAAAATGGGGGCAAAGCACTTGGTAGAGTAAGTTATTTTACATGCAGTAAATAAGCATTATGATAACATCACAGTGTGGGAGTAGCAAATTCCTGCATGTTAGATTACAAAGTGAAATTAAAAGCATCATAAAAATACTCCTTTCCTTCTTTCCCCGGCAACACAAAAATGTAAAAACCATGCATGAAACCTGTCTCACAGTCAAGTAGGGAAATTGGAAATATATGGCTTTCACTTCCCTTAAATCCTGTGGAATTTATTGCTTAGAAAATGCAAGGACTAGGGGTTGGGCTGTTAGCTATATTGCAGTCTGAGTGCAAAATTTATCTTACATGCAGGCTGTGGCTGTTTCTTGAGATTTGACAATGAAAAGAACAGCATTGTGTCTTTCATTATGAGTAGTCCCAAGGGCATTGTGGTTTTAATACGTTTCTGAGTACTCAGTTCAAGATTTATGTTCTCTTCTCTTCCTTTAATTTGAGTTGATTTGAATTCTGCAGCTTTAAAATTTGAATTCACTACATTTGTAAAATTGTTATATTATGACAAATGATCAAAGAAGGGTAAAACATCCTTTTTTTCTATTTTAAAAAAATTTTTGAAAGCAAATATCTGACACATTAAATGATTGTGTGTCTAAAAATCTTCATCTGGTTAGATTGTATGATGAATGCTGTTCTCAATTATAAAATGCTTAAATTAAGTGCATATAATAAAATATATCTTATTCTTACCTATCTGGTTTGTTGGTTTTGAAAAGGGTCTCCCCTGTCAATAAGCTAGCAATCTAATTAGGAAGAAATTCTAAGCATTTGGTAGCCAGCTCATTTTGTTTTAACTTCAGAAGTCTGTCACTTTCATTACTGGGTTGATAATCTTTTAAGTTATCCAGGGACCTGGCCCTCATTTCATGAAGCAAAATAGATATTTATCTTGCCCATAAATACTTAGCAGCCAGAGCAGAAAGTATAAGTGACCTCTCTATGTGTGGGAGACTGGAAAGTATACATAGATTAATGTACTTCTCCAGACAGTGATCACTGGACAGATTCTTATTAGCTAACTTATTCACCTGATTAAAGATGACTAATCAAATTGTATTGTAAAGAACACCCTTAGTTATTCATCCGAGCCAAAGAAAACAGAACAGTCAATTCACCTTAGCTATTGAAATTGTATGTGGAACATTGGACGCTTCACATTGCCATGCAAATGCATTGCTGAAGCATGGAGAGTGAACATAAAGATTCAGTTGTTGTAATCTATCTAGTCTAAGTGCAGGTAAGCCTTTGATCTTTAAGGCATACAGAATAGGTGGTTAATTGACAAAATATCTACAGTTTTCCAAATGTGATTATAAAAGTAACTGAGGAATGCAAAACTGATTTATTAGATAATCTGGGCAGTATTGATTTTAGAAACATTGTGAGTCAAACAGAAACATTCTGACAGCATTATGTTTTAACATTATATTTTTTTGTGAATATATCTGCTGATAATGATGCAAAAACGAAGTGTTTATTTTTTTACAGATGTTCAATGTAACATGCTAATGCTTAATTTGAAGTATAGTTCTTTTTACTAATAAGATATTTGCATAGAATATATGAAGTTACTAACATAGGAAGGTTTTGAAAATAAAATTTCTTCAAAAATGATGTTTAATTCTTTCAAATTTCAAACAAATTATGATCTAACCCATGGTATCTCTAGAATATCTTTTAGGAATGGGGCTAGGACCATTATCTGTAGGAGAATTTTCTTAAACCTCTGTTTTCATAGGTTACACACTGTTTTTATTTTTGTGAGACTATCAAAATAATTTCAAATGAACCCATGTTCCCATTATCTAGTGACAAAAATGGAGGTTATCAATTCTTTTGAAGATTACTGTGTGGCATTCTTAGTTTACATTTCTTTCAAAAGCCTGCAAAATTGCTATTATTTTGTATTTTGTGCCTACTCTTCTGCTTTTATTATAGTTACTCAACAAATGATTGTTGAACTTTGGTGGTTTTGGATTTTATATAATTAGCTTACGGTATACTTATGAAAAATTTTCACTTTTTTTGAGTTTTTCTCTCTGGTGTTGAATGTAATTTAGTGCAATCATTTTAACTTCACTACAGAATTCTCAGTATTTCTATCAGTTCCAATGTGTGAATATTTTCATACTTTTTTTTTGAAGCATATTTATAGGAGTTTCTATAGGACATACTTAAAGTGACTAGCAGAGTCCCTCAATAATCATCCCTTTTATTAAAAAGGTAAAATCAAAATTGTGATATTCCTCTGGGAATAGGATCCCTCCAAATAAAAGCATGTTTTAGCTAATTTGCAGTCATGTGTTTATGTGACTAAGTACTGACCAAGAAGGTTGAGATAACATAAAGTATTGGTTCATCAAATTAGTCTCAGATGAATCAGAGATGCCACTTAGTATTTTACTAAAAATGTCAAGTACATAAGTAATCACAAGGCATCATTAAAAGAAAAGTCCAGGATTTCCAATCGCTGCCCGGGTTCCCTCTCACCGCATCAGACTCACTGTTCCCTACTTATATGGGGGTCACCTAAATGATTCATGTGACTACACATAACTTACTCAGAAGAGAGTCATCTCTGGTTGCTGCAAAGGAGAGGCTAGGCCTCCCTATGGTTGTGCCTAAGAGTCTCCTCCTGAATGCCTCTTTGTTGCTCAGATGTGGCCCTCTCTCTCTGGCTAAGCCAACTTGAAAGGTGAAATCACTGCCCTCCCCCCTACGTGGGATCAGACACCCAGGGGAGTGAATCTCCCTGGCAACGTGGAATATGACTCCCGGGGAGGAATGTAGACCTGGCATCGTGGGACGGAGAACATCTTCTTGACCAAAAGGGGGATGTGAAAGGAAATGAAATAAGCTTCAGTGGCAGAGAGATTCCAAAAGGAGCCGAGAGGTCACTCTGGAGGGCACTCTTACGCACACTTTAGACAACCCTTTTTAGGTTCTAAAGAATTGGGGTAGCTGGTGGTGGATACCTGAAACTATCAAACTACAACCCAGAACCCATGAATCTCGAAGACAGTTGTATAAAAATGTAGCTTATGAGGGGTTACAATGGGATTGGGAAAGCCATAAGGACCACACTCCACTTTGTCTAGTTTATGGATGGATGAGTAGAAAAATAGGGGAAGGAAACAAACAGACAAAGGTACCCAGTGTTCTTTTTTACTTCAATTGCTCCTTTTCACTCTAATTATTATTCTTGTTATTCTTGTGTGTGTGCTAATGAAGGTGTCAGGGATTGATTTGGGTGATGAATGTACAACTATGTAATGGTACTGTGAACAATCAAAAGTACGATTTGTTTTGTATGACTGTGTGGTATGTGAATATATCTCAATAAAATGAAGATAAAAAAAAAAAAAGAAGAGAGTCATCTCATTCATAAAACATTTCCATTTTATATTTAGATAGCAATAGAGCTTCAAGGACATATTCGAGGGAGCTATTCTCCCTAAATTCAAAGAGTTTGCTTGTTTCCTATAAACAGTCCTAAGTCCTAGGCAACCAAGTATTCCCTGCTATCAGTATTCCATAGGTACAAATTCTGCTGCTAGCAAACATCATTAGTTTGTTTTTCAGGAGGTCTGTGATTAACATGACTAAAAGGATATTCAAAAAAATAAGGTCTTTTCCTTATTTCTTTCTCCCTCTCCCTCCCTCCCTTTCCCCACCCCACCCTTTCTTTCTTTCCTTAAATGTAGATTGGACAACTTCAGAGGAAGCTTTAAATAATTAGGTCACTGTCAACATCACAAGTAAACACAGAAACAAACATGCATCCGGAGAATTTATAAGGAACAGCAAAATGAGTTCCATAAGATTTTAGATATATGAATCACTCAACAAGGATTATAAAATATTTAACGTTTTTTAAATGAAAGAGAAGCTTTAAAAGGCAGCAAGAAACCAGTACTAACAATAAGAATGAAAAATGTATTTAAATATGATTAGTAAAATTAAATTAAACTTTTAAGAGAATTAAAACATTTAGGAGAAGCAGTTATAACAATTGAAACATAAAACTCAATGGAAGAGTTTAAAAATGTATGAAAATCATCAGAAGAGCAAAGTAGATCTAAAAATATTATGCAGAATGTAACATGGAGAAACACATAGGAAACAAGAAACTGGAGACACTGAGTCCAATATGAAAGATTATGTTCAATATGAATGCCAATATGAATTATGTGAATTAAAATGCAGCTGAATTATATTGACATTCAAGCAGGAGTAATATATATAATGAGAAAGAAAAAATGTCCAAGATGGTGATGATTGAAGAGTCTCTAGAATTTAAAAATACTAAGTTTGTACCAAAGAAGTTCAGTAAACCTAAAACAGAATAAATTAAAAGATACCGATACCTGGATATAAAACAGGAAACTTCTGAAAAATAAAGACAAACACAACCAGAAAGAAAAGAATTACCTACAGATGAGTGACAACTGAACCTATGGGCAACTTCTCAGCATCATTAATGGCAGTAAAAGACTGTGAAATAATATTCTCACATTTTAGGGCAAACTGAAATTGAAGTAACCATAGCCTATTTGCTTCCTTTTATTAAAAAAAATTATTTTAGAAATTACAGTTGAATTTTATCAACTCCCATTGATAGGATCATAATATTTTTCTTTTACTAGGCTATATGCAATGGATCATATTAATACATTCCTAAGAATTTATTCTTTTTGCTACATTGTTAGATTCTATTTGCTAAAATTTTATTAGGACTTTCCCATGAGTCTTTTATGGCTTCCTTTTCGTTTGTTTTATTTTTTCATTTTCTATTAAGTTTTGGAATTAAAGTAAAACTATTAAAATATATTGAGCTTTCTCCTTGTGTCTTATAGCCTTGGATGAATACAATGATTGTATGCATTCTAAAAGAAGCTGATTATCTCACCACTTCTTAACCAGTTAAAATTAAATAACTTATTTTCCAAAAAATGTTTTCTTGTGTGCTTTGCACCTATTCCACATGTCCCTATGCTTGCAACACCCAGAATTATCCTGTCATATATCTATGACTAGAATGCCTGTGATTCCTTTCTTTGCTGCTAAAATGTTTTTATTTAAAGAAATCATTCCAAAGGCAACTCTTTATTAGTGACTTCCCTAAACACCATATCCAGGTGCATACATTCTATTCCCATAGCTATTCACATATCTTTCCATTAGTATACCCTCCTGGACTTTTTTGTTTACATGTCTGTTGAATCCTAGGATTATTAGTGACACTGTTGCATCCACTGAGTTTTGGACTGAGAATACCACTGGGTAAATAGATAACAGCTTCAAACACCAGGCGGTCTAATGTATTCATTCAGCATTGTGTGTCTGAAGCTATGACAAAGGACGTACAGGGAAGAACTGAGAACCACAGTCCTGATAAACAGAAGCTGACTACATTTGTAGAATTCACTTTTTATTTATTGCCTCATGTTAAGAAACCCAGAATTGCCAATGCCATGTTTATATTTTTGTCTATTGCCAGAATAAAAATAGAGTTCATGCAAAGTGTAGAAATGTTTTTGTTGTTGTTATTAATGCTTAATACATGTCCATTCAGTAAGCACAAGTAGCATAGAAGAAAACTTTAAGGAAAAATAAGCATTATTTGAAATCAGAAAGAGAAAAAAAATACTTGACTTACTTCAAAGTGGTCCTTCTTATATGCATATTAAAATGGACTTTATGAAAGATAATTAGAGCTGTTAAATATGCTGTACTTTTAAAAGGACTGTGTTTTCCTAAAAGAAAGAGATGTCATTTGAATGAGTGTGTGTGCGTGCATGTGACAGAGAGACAGAGACAGAGAGGGGGTGAGTAGGGAAGAGTAAGATTAGACTTTCAGCATCATTGAATGTGCCCACTTACTAAAAGACAATGATGCAAGGATACGTTGACGTTGTACTATAACTCAAGGGGTGAAGCAGCATACATATGCATTGCTAAATCCAATAATCATGTTAATTATTAGGGATGTAAACCTGGGAAACTACTCTTGCAATTGAACCTTGAGATTGGAGAAAGAAGGGCACAATTTTATATATATATATATACACACACACATACACACCCACACACATGCATTTAATACAAATCTGGTGAATTGATGACTCAAATTTGTGAATATAAAGTTTTAAATCACAGTGAAAATATTCTGAAAAATGACTTTATACCATATCCTAAATCCTTTCCTATTGGATATGAATACTTTCAGGGTAGTGCCAAAGTTTTAACTCCCAACTTTGAAGTGCATCAATGCACTCAAAAGCAAAACACTTGGAGCCCGAGACTATCATCAATAACCCCCCAAATTTAAAAAATTCTGATGGTGAAGTGCTTCTAAAGTATGATATATAAACACATTATCTTTATAAACATTTAGATGTCTCATGAAATGTGACTGAGATATTATATACCAATAATGGTTCAAACCCACTATAATTAAAAAGAATTCTCAAATTTTAACATTTAAATTAAACGTTTCTGATTGTGACATTTTTGCATAGCATAAATGAGACAGCATTCTATATCGTTCAAAGTGTGTACTCCCTAAAATGACTATGAAAGTAAAGAATTTCCATTTGCATATGTGACTGAAAGCAAGGAGAATGTATGAATTACTTTTACACTGGCTCTGGAATTTTCTTGAAACTAGCAGTCTACTTCTCATCAAATATGTAATATAACATCAAGCTTTACCCATCCACATATTAAAAAACTGGGAAACAAAAGGGTATACTAATGAAGGATAGTTTTTTCCAAATACCATATTCAACTCAGGATTTTCCTGCTTAACATAATTAACGAAGTACAATTATTCTAAGCGTGATATTTTTAGGTAAACACTGTGGTGGACTGAATTATTTACCCCAATTTAGATATGTTCTTTATCTTAATCCATTTTCTTGTGGATATGAACCCATTGCAAACAGGATCTCTTCCTACTCCTTATTTTAAATTGAGGTGTGGCCCAACTGAATGAGGGTGGGTTTTAACCCCGGTTACTGGAGGCCTTATAAGAACGAAATCAGCAACCAGCTTCAGCGCAAGCCACAGGGCGGCGTCCAACACCAGAAGTCAGTGAATCGGAAGAAAAAGGAGAGGACGTGGCCAAATGGACCTAAGGCGGGGAGATAAACCAAGGAAATCTAAGCATGGCTGACAGGGGCAGAATGTTGCAGACTTTGAGGAGAAAGCATTTTTTTGCTGATGCTCCAATTTTGGACTCCCCCAGCCTCAAAACCGTGAGTCAATATATTCTTGTCGTTTAAGCCAAACCATTTTGTGGTACTATTCATAGCAGACTGGTAAAATAAGACACATGTCTTTTCTTTCAAACGTAGCTTCATAAGTTTTATGAGTTGGAATTCAATATATGTATTTTTACAGTATTCTATCTATACAAGGATGTTATTATTTATTAACTTTGAAGTATCCTATGGAGAAAGCATCAATTCTGAAGCCAAATACACGGATTTGAATTTGGGTTTTCCTGTTTATGTCCAGTGTATCAAAGAAAAGTTACTTAATTTATTTGCCTTAATTCCTTTGTTTTTTATGCAATTTTATTGAGATAGATTCACATACCAGATAATCATCCAAAGTGTACAATAAGTGGTTCATGGTGTCATCATATAGTTGTGCATTCATCACTACAATCAATGTTTAAACATTTCCGTTACTCCAAAAAAATAAAAAATAAAAATAAGAATAAAAATAAAAGAGTACCCTAAACATCCCGTAACCCTTACCCCCACTATTATTTATTTATTTATTGTCTTTATTTTCTTACTCATTTGTCCATACACTGGATAAAGGAACTGTCAGTCATTAGGTTTCACAATTACAAAGTTACACCATAAAAGCTATCATCACCCTCAAAAATCAAGTCTACTGGATTACAGTTCAACAGTTTCAGATATTTCCTTCTGGCTGTTCTAATACACTAAAAACTGAAAAAGGATATCTATACCTTGCATAAGAATAGCCTCTAGAATCCTTTATCTTTAAAAGGCAAATGGTAATAGTAATAAGACCTCAGAGGAACTACATGTCAACCAGGTTACAGTGCTTCCCATCATATATTTAAAATATATTTAAAATTAAAACTGATTATTTTTCCATTACTCTTTCCATCCTGTTTCATACACACATGTACACACACATACACCCTCATTTACTATTAATTTAACGCCCTTGCATTCATTTTGGAAAAAAGGAGTCACTTAAGAATTTTATTTGTTTATTTTCCATTTTAAACCAAATCTTAAATACTAAAGTATGTCAAACAAGTTCTTCTATTGGATTTTTTTTAAAAGTTGGGATTCTTGAGATTCTTAGTAGATCAAAACTGAAGAAAAAGAGATGATTTTTGTGTTTTCACAGTAGTGTAGGGTCAACTTTGAGATGGTAGGTATTATAGCTACTCAAATCTTATGCATTTCTTTTTAAGGAAATGCATAAACAGCTGCATTTACAGAGCATTTACAGGTTGGACACGGCCTTGCATTATGAATGGTAAGTTAAAAGTCTGCAGAGCTGAGAATAAAACCCAGATCTACTTTATTTCAAAGCCCACACTCGTTGCAGTATATCACATTGCTCCCCAGTTTGACCACTGACAGTATTAATTAGGCATTGACAGTATTAATTCAGGTAGTATGGCAGGGTGGATAAAGCAGTGTTTTGGAAGTCAAAACATCTGGTGTCTAGTCTCATCAACTATGAGCCATTTGTGCAAACTTCCTAGGGATTTGCTTAAAATTTTCATTGCCTTCTCTGTAAAATAAGCATAATACTAAATGCCATTATTTGTTAAATTTTACTATATATGAGTCACCATGCCAGGTGCTTTATATGAATTACCTCATTTAAGTCTCACCATTACCCTTTGATGTAAATAGTATTTTTGTCCATTCATGAGAGAAAAAAAGAGGAAAAAAAATGATATATTGAGAGTAACTGCATGGAATGCTTATTCTTGCATGGGATAAATATACCTAAGAATTGAGGAACTAGGTGGAACAAGATTTCTGGTTATTGAGATCATGAGCTTTCTGGCTACAAAATATAGGTTTAAAATTAGAAAAAAAATTCTATATCAAAAAAGGGGATGATTTAATAACATTTTATTTTGAAGTTGCTAAAATTTAATTAATTAGAGAGGGTTGTTAATACATATTATTCATGGAAGCAATCATATCAGAAGGATGAGGATGGAAGTAGAAGAAAAAATAAGAAAACAAAACAATGTGCATCATGAGTAACTACGTTGTTATATTTAATCCTCAAATAAATATATTTTGTGAGTAGTATTATTTCCACTTAGAGATGAAGACCATCAGATTTAAGGAAATTTCCCTAATTAGGGATCTTGTTCAAGGTCAGAGGTTCAGAATAATTGGAATTAGGATTTAAATGTAAATTGTTTGACTCCAGAAGTCTCATTCTTGATCACTTTATTAAACTTGAATTACAGCCACAAAATAAAAGCCTATCAAAGAATGCATAGTATCTGTGCATTGTGAAAGAAAACAAATGATCCAGATTAGGCAAATAATTCATGAAAATCAGTCTTTTTATTTATCACCTTGTTCAAATTCACACAGTAATTAAAGGGACCATTCAAAAATTACTAGTAGAGCTAGGTAGAGACAGGTCAACTCCTCCAAAATCTATGGACATTGGATCTTGGAGGGTTAAAGGCTGTGTATTCATTTGAGTGGACTGAAAAAAACAAAAAACTTGTAATTTCCAAATCTTTTCATTTTACGTATATCCATTCACTGAAAACTTGACTTTGCTGTGAATCTTGAGCCCAGGACCAATCCAGATATTGACCAGAGGCTTTTGAGAGGCTGCTTCAATAGTCTAACACCCTGCAAAGACAAATACTTGCTATTTTGACTTTTATTTATATTCAAGTTTGTAGTTATGCTAACTTCATAGCACAGTTCTCAAAACTGGATCCTTTGAAATCCATACCTATTTGGTAGTAATCTCTATCCACAAGCAAAATCCGCTTAATCTTGTCATGGTCAGATATGATGTATAGTTTGGACCCTGTTAATAGGCTCCCTTGATATCAATACCTTTCTTTTTCAAGGTGAGATTCTTTATTTCCAGTTTCTTCAAAGCTGAAGCAAATCCCTTCAAATCTGTATTGTATCTTGACCCTTAAAAACTTGCTAGGATACTATTTTCTTTTGATATTTGTTATGGATAGCATATTATACTAACCATACTACCACACCGATTGATTTCATTATTTGGAAGTCCTAGGCATGTTTCTTTAAAATGGGTTAGAACAGGTGTGGAGAAAATGAAATGTGGAGTTTGCCTGACATTCCTAAGAAATGGTGCTGACAAAGGTTGTCTAATTCACCAACATGTCCCAGGAGTAGGTACAGCAAAATTATTAACAGATAAGATATGAAGGAGCAAGTTATTGCAAAATGTGAACAAAATATGGTAATGATGAACATGGTAGAATATGTTAGAACAGGGAGCAAACGTAAAATAGTTATCAAAAGATCTGGATATTAGAGTTTTATGTTTATTTGATTATTTGTTCTCAAGCTTGGCCACACATAAGAATTCATTTGAACTTGTGGCACATTTCTTTTGAATGTGTAGGATTTTGACTTCATGTAACTTTGACATATAGATTTGAAACCTGTGAGCTCTGAATCTAGTATTTGAAAACAAAGACAGAAGATTCTTGAAAATATCAATCAAGGCAAGATGGCTTAGATTGTAGAATTACTTGAATTCTATGCAGTGTAATTTGCATTTTATTAAGTAACTTTGGGGTTATGATCAGTTATGAAAAAATAAACATTCCAGGAAAAGCAATCATTTGATTGTAAGATGACTTGTTTGACAAATGACTGTTTATGACATGAATCTAGTGACTTGTATTACATCTGGAAGAAATGAACAGCTGCAAGAATTATTTTAAAGAAAAGAAGTAAATGCCAGTAAACTTCAAGTGTAAATCCCTTATGAATAATCTGTATATGAATCAAAATTTATAGAAATGCAGATCATGAGAATAATTGTATTATTGTTTTACAGCTATACGCTGCATTTGCAAAGCCCGTTTCTTTTTTCTCTACAATCTTTCACTTGTTAACTGATTTCTTTGCTCAGATAAGTCCATTTCTGATTCTGTGCATGTGGAAACAACTTGCTTACCTCTATCATAATTAGTTTCTTGAATGTAGAGTTCAGTACTCATGTCTTTCAGTATCCTAGCAATAAATGACATTTTAAATGAGAGATATAGAAGATAGATGATAGAGAAAGAAACAGAAACAAAGAGAGACAGTGACAGAGCAGAACACAGAAAAATTATGTAAAAAAGATTTGGCATTCCAATCTGGGTAGCAGTTATTGAAAGGAATTCATAGAATGGGCCTGCAGTAAATATTTTTGTTCACTTAAAATATCAGAATGGGGAGCATGTTAACATCTTCAGTGTTTAGATGTGCACTAATTATTTAACTAATCACCATATCTTCTTTGTGAATTTGAATTAATTTAAAATAATGAGATCACCATGTCTGTTTCACACTTTAAGCCTTCCTAGGATAAGCAATGAAATGGCAAATGAAATTGAAAAATGATGGCATCTCAACTCTTTTCAGAAAATAAATATACAACCAGAGCATGTAAACCCACTGTCAGTTCATATAGTAACAATCCAGACTAAAATGAAGATGAAACAGCTTTTCTGTCCGGATTGAAGATATCAACTGCATTAAATTAGATTTTTTTGGTACTCAAGTGAAAGACAGTTTTTCAAGTATCTAAATTACTTGCCTCAAATCTTTTCATAAATTGGACTAAACACTACTGAGTTTTGGGGTTGTTTATCTCTTTCCTTTACTTGACACAAAGTTCAGTGCTCCATTTCTTCTTTAACTGTGAGAGAAGCTTTAATAAGAGAGACTATGTAAGTAATGTAAAAATGAAATGCTTCAAATTGCATTTGTGTCCCTGAAGTCTACTTCATATTCGTCCCAAGAAGAGCACATATTTTGAAGTAGTTTAAAGAGCTCTCCTTTTGAATAGATAATAATTTCTTTTGTGAGATACACATTTTCTGTTTTGAAAATAATAGGAAAATAATCCTTCTTTGTTCACTTTTTGTAGAATTGTCTAGAGAATGTTGGTATTTGTACTAATTGCCTCAGTTTCCACAATGTTAAAATATGTATTTTAACCACAAGTATTTCTATTTTTACTCTTAAATCCAAGTTTATTGATCTGCATATCAGATGGGAAGGAGGGAGGTGAAAAGAGACTTTTGCATTATCATTATATGCACATAGGGAAACAGCTATAAATATGCCCAGTATATACAGATGAATAGATTTAGAAAAATGAGAATGTAGCATAAGTAAAAGTACAGTAGGATTTAAAAATTTACAGTACCCTTTAAACAATGTAGGGAAAACAAAAAGCAAATTATTAATAAATATACTTTAAATAACAATAGGAATGTCAAAATCTTGTTATTATGCATTATTAAATTAATTGTAACCTTTGGATAAAAATATGTCAATGGAGATACAATGACATACTACTTTGAGCCAATTTTATGTCATAGCAGCTAAAATACAGTTTCATTAACATTAATACTGTATTTTCATGGCCTAGTAATCTACTTGGAATATATAAGTAGTCATTTCTCCATGAATAACTACTGAACTGAATTGATAGTAAAAAGGTTGTTAGTGAAATCAGTTATTACCAAACCCTTTGTTTTTCTTTTTTTGCCATGTGCACGGATACTAATTTTGCAATTCCATAAATTATCTCTTTGATTATTTAAAAATAAAACTTGTTTTTATTTAATTTGAAGTTAACTCTATGTTTAAGTATTAATCAGCTCAATCTTAAGCCAGTTATTCCTTTCCGCTTACATTAGAATTTCCCAATGTAAAACCAAGATACATGGACATGCAATTGCATCTCTATTGAATTTAAGTAGTACTTAAATCAATAACATTCTAGTTTAAGAGAGGCTACTTGATTTTCAAGGCATTTAATTAAATCCACATTCCATTAGCGGGAATGATCTGAACTTGATCTGCTCTATTGAATCAGTTTGATCATTTTATCAGATCATTCCTTTCTGAAGATTGTTGATTTGGTTATTACTCATAGATCCCACCTTACTCAAGAAGTTTTAATTTCCATGGGACACCTGATAAACAGAGTATTAAAATTTGAAACTACATTTTACTCCTATGTTTAGTGCTAAAATATAGATATAACTAATGAGATACAGTATCAATATTTACTGCAATTAAAATGAAAGCACTAAAAATCATCCCCTTTGAATAGTTACCATTGAAATAAAACCATCATTTCTCCCCGAATGTCAAACAACTATCTCTGTGAGTGATTACGCTTTTTTCTAAACTGATGAAAGATACGCTTGCACATCATAGAGAAGCACAACATCAAATGTGTTTGGTTGGATATGTTTACTGGACCATATTCAGAATTATTATGAATACATCTGAAGACACAGATCATGCTCATATTATTGAAAACTATCGAAAGGCATAAATCATGCTGCAGGTTTTGAAGGGCATTCCATATGATCAATCACCCCTAAAGAGATTTATTTTAGATAATGTCTGTTGCTTAAATGTAATGCAATAGGATTTCAAATGCTTTTTTTCCAATAAAACCTCTACTTCTAAGAAAGATTGAACACTTTGTGCTTACATTTATTATTATAAAACACACAAGAAACTTGTCACCACTTGATTATCTAAATAAGTTTTTCTGTTCTGTTCAATGGGTATATTTAAGCACACTCAAACACACACACACATGCATACTATTTTTCTGAGATTGCAAATTTTGTCATTCCCCAGGATCCCGTGCTCAGACTTGTTTTCTCACAGCATATACTGTCCCTTGATGAGTTGCTAGAAATGACATTGGCAATGATGGCAGCATTTATAAAACAGTGACTATGTGTCAGACACAGTGTAAGACACTTAACATTAAATAGTATTTTAAATCAGTTTTCAGTAGACATCATTTATTGTTAATTTTCTTAAGATAAAAGTAGTATAGGTTCGTGGAATAAAAATTAGAAAAATCATGTAAGAAAGGACAGGTAAATAAAATAAAATGGGGGAGAACCTAAGATGGCAGCTAGGTGAGACAGGGCAAAAAAAACACCTCCATGAAAAATGTTAGATAAAAACCAGAAAGTGACCCAGAACACCACTGCCAGCGATGCATCAGCCGGACAGTTTCAGCTAAATCCACAGGAAACGTGCATTTGGTGAAACCAGGAGCCTGCATTCTGAAATGAGTGAGTGAGTCAGCTGAAAGTCCCAAAGCTGTGCTGCGGTGTGGGAAAACAGTGGGCTTGTGTTTGGAGTTCTTTAAAAAAAAATGGCAGGAGCGGCTGCAGATACGATGGGGAGAGCCGTGTAGTGAAGCACGGCGGGAGCGGGCTGGGCTAATGTCTCAGTGTCTGGCATGGAGGATACCCCTTCCACACTCGCTGCTGATTGTCTCAAGACCAGAAGAACAGAGGGGAGACAAAAGGAGGTAAAAAACCATATTCCTTGCAGCCATCTCCCCAGCAGGTGGGGGACGCTCCTGCCCAGGGCCAGATCCACAGCCCAGAGCTGCACCAAGAAACCCAGTGTGATGGGTAATCTTTCCCACAGCACTACACATAAGCCACAATATTGGCCGTGCTTTAATACACCACGGCTGATTGTCCCAGAGCTGGGAGGGTGGAGCTGTGCAAAAGGGGGATGTTAACGAGTCCCATTCAACCATCTTTGAAGCAGGCTGGGAGTGCCTCTGCATGGCCCAGCGACGCAGGGCTTCCCTGGCAGGCCGGCGCACACTAGTGACGTGGTGCATGCCTCCTCAGCAGAGGTCCTGGAAGAGCACAGCTGGGAAGGGGGAACAGCTCGGAAATGCCAGGGACCCTACTCGAATACCACGGACTTGTGGGTCAGTGGCAGAGACAATCAGTGGAAAGACTGAAATGAAGGCTTAGGCTCCTGCAACAGCCTTAAATCTCTGGGAATACCTGGGAGGTTTGTTTATTAAAGCTGCCCTGCCTGCCTAACCACCCAGACACATGCCCTACATTCAGGGCGGACAACACCAGCAACACACCCAAACTTGGTGCACCAATTGGACCCCACAAGAATCAGACCCCCACATACCACAAAGACAAAGTGGGGGAGAACTGACTTGAGGGGAATAGGTGACTCACAGATGTCATCTGCTGGTTACTTAGAGAAAGTGTATGCCAACAAGCTGCAGTACTGTCAAATTAGGGATCAAGTAAAGCAAATGCCAAGAGGCCAAAAACAACAGAAAATCTTAAAGCATATGGTAAAACCAAATGATATGGAGAACCCAAACCAAAACACCCAAATCAAAAGATCAGAAGACACATAGTATTTGGCACTATTAATCAAAGAATTACAGACAGGCAACAAGAGCATGGCTCAGGATATAAAGAACATAAAGAAGACCCTAGAAGAGCACAAAGAAGAAATTGCAAGAGTAAATAAAAAAATAGAAGCTCTTATGGAAATAAAAGAAACTCTTGGCCAAATTAAAAAGACTCTGGATACTTATAATACAAGATTAGAGGAAGTTGAACAACAACTCAGCCTCCACAGAACAGAAAATGAAAGAACAAAAGAAAGAATGGGGAAAAAAATTTGAAAAAATTGAAATGTTTCTCAGGAATATGATAGATAAAATAAAACGTCCAAATTTAAGACTCATTGGTGTCCCAGAAGGGGAAGAGAAAGGTAAAGGTCTAGAAAGAGTATTCAAAGAATTTGTTGGGGAAAACTTCCCAAACCTTCTACACAATATAAATACACAAAGCATAAATGCCCAGTAAAGTCCAAATAGAATAAATCCAAATAAGCCCACTCCAAGACATATTCTGATCAGACTGTCAAATACTGAAGAGAAGGAGCAAGTTCTGAAAGCAGCAAGAGAAAAGCAATACACCACGGAGAAAGGAAACAACTTAAGACTAAGTAGTGACTACTCAGCAGCCACCGTGGAGGTGAGAAGGCAGTGGCATGACATATTTAAAACTCTGAGAGAGAAAAATTTCCAACCAAGAATACTTTATCCAGCAAAACTCTCCTTCAAATTTGAGGGAGAGCTTAAATTTTTCACAGACAAACAAATGCTGAGAGATTTTGCTAATAAAAGATCTGCCCTACTTCAGATACTAAAGGGAGCCCTACCAACAGAGAAAAAAGCTGATGGACTTCACCACCAGTAATCAGACCTATAAGAAATGCTAAAGGGAGTTGAGCAGGCTGAAAGGAAGGGACACTAAACAATTGACTGAAACTACATGAAGAAATAAAGGGTACCACTAAAGATCACATGGTAAATATAAATACCAATACTACTTTATTTTTGATTTGTGACTCTGCTATTTACTTCTTACAGGATCTAAAATACATAAACTGTAATGATAAATCAGTGGTTTTGGACTCAATGTAAAATATGTAATTTTTGACAAGAACTACATAAAAGTGGGGGAATGAGGGAGTATAGGAACATAGTTTATGTGTCCTGTTGAAGTTAAGTTGGTATCAAAGAAAAACAAGGTTGTTATAGATTTAAGATGTTAAATTTAAGCCCCATGGTAAACACAAAGAAAGTATCAGAGAATATGACCATAGATTTGAAAAGTATAGTAGGGGTTCCAGGAAGTGGGGGAAGGGGCAATGGGGAGTTAAGAAATGAGTGTAAGGTTTCTGCTTGGGGTGAAGGGAAACTTCTAGAAAGGGATGGTGGGAAGGTGATAACATTGCAACATTCTAAATGTGATTAATCTCACTAATAGAGGTAGGGAGGGGGCGGAATGGGAAGATTTAGGCTGTATATTTGTTTCCACAATTGAAGAAGAAAAAAAGATAGTCTAAATAGATGGCAATTAAATTTCAAGGATGATCCTGGATGGGATCTGAGGATGGAGGAGAGGAGGCTCAAAGGGAAACAGATGGGACATAAGGAAAAAAAAAAAGAAAAAAGGGAATATGGAATGTAAGCTTTGTATCAAGGTTGAATTTCTTGAACTTCTTGGCTGCGTTTAGTGGGATTGCATAAAAGAATATTCTTGTTCATGGGAAATGTATATGTGAATTATATTGTTTTCTCAAGGATGTGTGCAGCTTGCTCTCATGTGTTCAAAAGACAGAGCAATAGATAATGGATGATAGGGAGGGAGAGAGGGAGGGAGGGAGGGAAAGAAAGAAAGAAATGGTGGTGTGACAGGATGTTAAAGGTGGTGGATCGGGGTATCGGGGGAGGGGGGAAGGGTATGCTGGAGTTCTGTGTATGGAGTTTGTACTGTTTTTGCAACTGTTCCTTTAAGTTTGAATTTATCTCAGAATAAAATTTCTTAAAAACAAACAAACAAACAAACAAAAACCCAAATCTCAGCTTCACTTTTCAGAAATATTAAAGTTTGGTTTAGATAAAAATAAATAAATATATAAAATAAAATAAAATAAAATGGCACCCTGGAAACTGCCATTGTATGTAGTTTGTGGTAGAACTGATTCATTTTTAATTTTTGTTTTTGGTTCTTTTTTAAACATACAACTGTGAGCAGTGGCTTTCTTACTACTACATAGACCAGTTCTTTTCTCCAGGTTCTTTCTGATCTTGGGTTTTATAATTTTGGTCATTCTCTGTCAAAAACAGAAAGGAAAGAGGAAAAGAAAGGGGAAAAGAAAGGGGAAAGGAGGAAGGAAAGGAAAAAGGAAAGGGAATGGAAGGGAAGGGAAGGAAAGGGAAGGAAAGGGAAGTGTGGTGGTTTGCAACTGTATGAAACCCAGAGAATCATTTCTTAAAACAAGTCCATTCCTGAGTGTAAACCTATTGTAAGTAGGTGTCCATGAGGTCACTTCAGTTAAGGCATGGCCCAGGTTAGATCTTAATCCTCTTATTTGAGTCCTTTATAAACAAGATGAATACACACATAGAGACAGAAAGCCACAGAAGCAAGAAGCTGAAAGCAATGAAGCCTGGAAGAGAATGGAGGGACCACCAGATGTTGCCATGTGTTTTGCCATGTGACAGAGGAGTCTGGGATTGCCTACAGCTGGTCTTCAGGAAGAAAGCACCATCTTGAGGATGCCTTGATTTGGACATTTTCATGGCCTCAAAACTGTAAGCTTGTAAGCTAATAAATTCCTTTTGTTAAAAGCAGAGAGGGATATAAATTTGTTAGGCTATTTTTTTGAATATTGTGAAAGTCAGGATTCCCACACCTCTGTTCATGTGGGATATGTTCTAAGTGTCTGTGTTATTAAGTCACCTTAGGTAAGAAACAGCCTTATTTGATGAATTCAATGTTATTACAAATTCAAATCCCATTTTATCAATGTGTATTATCCAATTTTTGGCACAAGTTTTCTAGTTAAGCTTCTGCTTTGGTCCCTACATATTTCGTAGTTCCTTTATTAGTTCTTCAAATTTAGAGACTTAACCTGAACAGTTAAGGATTGTGGTAGAGAAGAGAGCTCTGCTGTCATAATACTCCTCTTTCGTGACCACAGCTTGTCTTCTTATCTAAGCTCCTGTGCTTGATCTTGTTGGTATTCAGAAGTCAATTATCAGTCCATCTTATTGAGTGGTCACTCATTCAAAAATAACTTTCAATGCCACCTCAACACTGGGAGAGCTGGTGATACCAAGGCAAATAAGATGTGACTGCCTTCTGTCAATGAGCTCTTCCAATCCTGTGGTAGAGACAGATAGACACTAACAATTAACAGCTTCATTGTCCATACCTGATCTAGAAGGCTGTGTTTTGAGAGAAAACCCTGAGAACTGAATCAATTTTCTTTGTGCCCATATTGCTCTACTGTGCATAGCTCACATCATTATTATAAGCCCTGCAACCATGGCTAATAAATTATGCTCTGCTGTTTTGACAAGAAGCCTAAGATATAAATCTGTCCTCACTGAGGAATGTTTGAATCCCCGTGAGATACAGGTTAAAGGAGAAATGCTCTTCCCTTCTACTCCAGTCACAACTGTGGTCTTGGGTTGTGGAACTGTCCACACCAGAGAGACCAACCATGTGATTAAGGGGTAGGGCATTGAGCCACATCTTGTCAGCCCATGTTATCAGCCCACATCAACCTATATCAGTCCACTGCCCAACCTCTGGGAGAAGAGGTGTGGCTGCAGATTTAGTTCAATGACATGGACACTGAGTCTATTAATCATCTACATAATGGAACACTATATAAACTTGGAATACTTGAAGCTCAGGTGAGTGTCCATGATTGAGAAAATATGTCACTGTGTCTAGAGGGCAATGGTCCTGAATCCATATGAAGAGGAGTTGGAAACTTGTATTTATGAGCCTGCTAGACTTTGACCTAGGTGTGTCTTTTGGCTTCTTCTTGTTTGTATGATTGTATCCTTTCAGTATAATAAAAGTATAATCCTAAGTATAGTGCCTTCTGTGAATTCTGTGAGTCATTCTAACAAATTATTGAACCTGAGTGGGTGATGGGAACCCCCAAATTTGTAGTCAGTTGGTCAAAAGGGAAGATGATATGGGCCCCCAAACGTGTGACTGGTGCCTCAACAAGCAGTCTTGTAGAGGATTGTCCTTAATCTGTGGAGTCACCTAACTCCAAGTATTTAGAGTCAGAATTGAATTGACTGAGTTACTGTAGTCTTTGCAGTTAGTGTCAGAAGCTGGTAGAATTGATAGAAAAATCTAGATAGGCAGAAACAAGAAAATCATCTATGAACATCTTCAATCCTGGATTTATTACTTTTTCTTGTTATCTTCATAAATTTCAGGTATCTCATGTTCCAAATAAGAAAAAAATATTGTATTACTCTTTTAGAGTAATGAAAACCAAATATGAAAATTTAAGTGGAGCATTTGGTATAGTCACTGGCACATAATCAGTTTTCAATAAGTGAAAATATCATTTTGATTGCAACTTTCCTTTAAAACTCTTCAGTACAGTTTTATTTATTTTTACTATGATTATTAGTGTCTAAATGTATGAGTAATGATTTTTAAAAAGGGGATATTTATTAAAACTTAAGGTTAAAAATAACTTCAAAGACCTAAAATTTCTTGGTTGAATAAAAGCTATCAGAAAATCATGCATTATTTTGCATATATACATATGCATATAAACAGTTTCATCCTGGCTAATAATCAGTACTCAGCCTTATGTATTTATTATTTAATTATTCAGAATGTGCATTTTAGGAAAACTTTTTGATGCAGTTCAATTCTGGATACTGGAAAGAAATACAAGTAAACTTAAGTCTTTTGTCTCCAGGTGTGCTGGTTTGCATATATTATGTCTCCCAGAAAAAGCCATATTCTTTAATGTAATCTTGTGGGGGCAGACATATTAGTGTTGATTAACTTGGAAGCCCTGGATTACGTTGTTTCCATGGAGATGTGACATACACAGCTGTAGATGATAGCTCTGATTAGATAATTTCTGTGGAGGTGTGGCCCCACCCATTCTTCATGGGCCTTGATTAGTTAGTTCACTGGAACTCATAAAAGCTCAGACAGAAGGAGCTCACTGCTAGAGCAACAGAGAGTGGCTTTGAAGAACAGCTGCAGCTAAGAGAGGACAAAACGCCCCAAGAGCAATACTTTGGAGAATGCCATTTTGAAACACAACCTGGGAGCAAGCAGACGCCAGTCACATGCCTTCCCAGCAAACAGAGGTTTTCCAGATGCCAATGGCCTTTCTCCAGTGAAGGTACCCTTTGTTGATGCCTTACCTTGGACACATTATGGCTTTAATACTGCAACTTTGTAACCAAATAAACCCCTTTTTATAAAAGCCAGTCCATTTCTGGAGTTTTGCAAAAGGGCAGCATTAGCAACCGGAACACCAGGTATATGATTTGTAGTTGGAAAAATCAGGATACATGCTAACCAAACAATTCAGCACAATGTATTATTTTATTCTTCTCAAGAACAAAATGATAGAATTGCTTTATAGAAACCCAGCAATACAGAAAGAAAAAAAAAAAAATAAAGCCTGGCCAGTAAAGTTTCTGAGGAAGTGGTAAGACTCTGAGTAGACCGTAGATGTGTGGGATAGATGACTGGTGAAATCTGATCCAGATCAAATGGTGAATGTTTTTATGGGTAGGCAGAAGATGTGTCTGGGTAAACAAAAGTAGTGCATTAATGAATATTGGGGTATGATCACATAAAAGTTCCAGAGACGTGGGACGATGCAATATTGGGCTTTATTTTCTCATCAACTCAAATATTTGTGACTTGACTCATTGGTCTACTTTATATTCTATTTGAGCCTGTTTAAAAATCTAGCTGCATTTAATTATGACATCTAATTATATCAAGATCCTTGAAGTCAGTGCTGTTTTTTACTTTTTTCACTCATAAATATATCATTTAAATTTCATGGTAAACTTTGAGGTCAACATGGAAGATTATAATAAAATACTCATGTAATTTTGATTAATATGTTTTTAATTCAAATGTCTAGATTATTTTTTAAAAAATAATGAACTGTCAACAAATACAAGGATTAATTTTATTTGAGTATTCAAGTAAAATTTGAACTATGCTCTGAAGATATAGAAGGACTTATAACCAACATTATGACTGGGAATGTCTAAACTTTTTCTACAGTAAATTAACGTTTGACAAAGAAAATTGTCCTCCCTCACTAATGTGGATATTTTTCCTTCATACTATTCAGTATCAGAAAATAAGTTTGGTGCAATTAGAGATATGTTTGAAATTTCTGTTGCATAGTGATGACTTGTAAAAGACCAATATAAATTTCAATACATTGTTCAAATGGAGTGCATTTATAGCATTATAAAGGATTACATCTGTAACTTATAATGCATATTTTTTTATTTCCAAAACTCTAAATTTGATAGTTGTATATTCAAGTCTTAAATCTCTATTTCAGGTTCCACTTTTAAAATAGCTCCTGTCTGGTCATTTCCCATAGTCCCTCTGTATATATTTAAGTTTGTCATTTGACAAATGGTGAAATCATGAAAAACAGTTTTTCCCTTTTCCAATCCATGTCTTAAATTTATATTATGTGTGGCAAAACTTCACAGTATATCTAGCCAAATGACAGCTTAAAAATATGAATATTTTGTGGGAAATAAAAATGCAAATAATATTTGAATCAAATTATGATTACTTCAAGCAATGAAAGACATTTAAATGTAAATAGTTGCTCATCTAGTTTCTATGTTGGCACTACAAATGCATAATTTACATTTGCCTCTGAATTTCAATGTTTAGTGACTATAGTAAATTACTATTCTGTACATCTCTATTTCCAAATTGATGATAACAAATAAAACATGGAATATGATTCATGAATATTTTGGTTTATTTTTCTATGTATTTTGGTTCTTCAAACTCATAAGATTTCTTAAAAATCAATAACATGATATTAAATAATAGAAAAAATAAAATTTTCATTTCATCCATATAACTTTATTATTAGTGATTTTAGGCACTTACATAATGCAAGATAAGATTGTAACTTTTTTTTATTTTTGTATATCCAAGAAATTCCCAATTTAAGAATAAATGGTGTTCTAAAGCACCTCAAATGTGCAGAAGTTTTTACACCTCATCTCATAGTAGCAATGTTATACAGAAGGGTGAAATTTTCTTGTTTTACCCATCAGACTCTATTTAGTCAATAATGAACTTGAGCTATTGTGCCATATCAAAAGTATTTTCAAATCTAAACAATAGAAATAATTTAATATTATTTTGATGACAAAATATATTCATAACGGTCAGCAACACTAGTCAGTAAGACAAAACTCTCTAGGCTTCTTTCACCTCATCGATCTCATCCCCTCTTTCCTGACACACCTTACAAGCTGTCTACTGATGTGGTGTAGGCTAGATCTTTATTAACAAGGACAGACAAAGACATAATGGAGAAAAAGGAATCTTGGACACTGGAACTTTGCATCTGGTGCAATGACTGAATGATGGGCAGATAGAAGAAGAAAGAGGTGTGTAGCCAAGATGAATATCTCCCTTGCAACTTTCTGATAGTTACCTCTTTACCTGCCTTCTCTTATTCCGTTTCTACTTACACTCCCCAATAATAACCATCCTTGATTATCTCTAGGCCCTGGTTCATTTTTACATGCTATTTCAGTGCAACCGCCATTGCATTTTTATTTAAAATTTCTTTCTGAAATCTACAGAATGGCCTTTAACATTTTGATTATGTTTCAATGTCTATTATTTAAAAAACGGCAAATAGGAGTTAAAAAGTTTCCATGCTTTGAATACATTCTCTTTATTCACAGAGAAAAATACCTGTATATAGAAACTTATAAATGGTCTTTGTGGAAAAAAAAGATTTAATACAATTTGGTTAGGCACACAAGCAATCTTGGGTATTTCATCATGGGAGTTTTGGATAGTCTCAGCTGTGCTCCATGTTTCTTTCATACTCCTTTGGAGACCAATAGGCAAGTCAAAAATATTCTTTTTATGGTGTTGGTTATAATACAGGATAGAAAACCCAACCACATCTATACTTGTCTAGTCTTTGGTCAACTTGTAATCACTAACATCCTGTTGGCTAAAGCCAGTCACAAAGTCTAACCCAAAGTCAAGACTGAGAAAATATGTTCAATCTTTTAAATTGGACAAATTGCAAAGCCAAATGCCAAAGACTTTTGGTTATGAGTTTGGGTAAAACACTGAGGTCATTAATGCGATTAACAGTGGTCCTTATGCACTATTTTTGCTATCATGTTGAAGAAAATAACTTGTTTACAGTTTAAACAAAGAAGCAACACCATTTTTACCTAGTCAACCTGGAAACTTGTAACCTTCCTGATAATCCCTCCACATTCTCATCACTTACCTAATTTCTACACATTCTTCAAAGTCCAATTTATTTCCAACAGGATATTCTCTATAATGTGATCACTTTTCTCCCCAAGATTGCTCATATACATCATTTCACCTTGCCCTTCGTGATGAGCTCAGGTAAAATTCAGAGCATAGATATATTTAACAAAACGTATTGAGTTGATACAGAAAAAATACCTAACCTCTAAAACTCGTGTATCCTCTCTAGATTTCAGCAGGGGGAAAAATGATTGGAATGGAAGTTGAATGTTAACATTCTTCCTTCTCACACCTGGAAGCCAAGAAGAATTTGGGATCAGATTGATTCTGAAAGGTGGCCAATCTTCCTGTAGCAAAATGAGAAAGTAAGAGAGTGGTAAGAGAAAAGGTCAGCCTGGTAAAAGGAGGCCAGATAGTTGAGACATTTTAGGTCAAGGTTATGGCTCAAAAGGCTAATAACTTGGATTTAATTCTGAGTGTGATGGTAAGCCCCTGAAGGGTTTTAAACTGAGTATGGTTTTAATTTTCCCTCAACCCAGGGCTAGAAGGGCATATGACACCATATTTTAGTAAGTTGCTATTCTTAAGGATAAGAAATAAAGCTTTAAAGTTGTGTTTACCTAGCTGGAATATTGAATGGATTTTTTAAAAAAATTTATTTTGAAATACATTCTTTCTTACAGGAAAGTTACAAAAATAATACAAATCCCATACAGAGAACTCAAAAATACCCCTACACCCCCAGAGATCCAGATCTACCAGTTTTAAAATGTGGTCACATTTGCCATAGCATTATATGTATCCATCTATCTATCTATCTATCTACCTATCTATCTATCTATCTATCCATGTTCTGAAGACTTGAGCATACATTGTATACATTCTATTCTTTGAACACTTAATACTGCCATATATAATTCCTATGAACAGGGATATTCACTTATGTAACCACCGTAAGTGCAGTTATCAAACTCAAGACATTTAACAGTGATATAAAGATTACTTTCTATATCCAATTTTTTCATTGTCCTAATAATGTCCATTTTGAGCTTTTTCTTGTCTACTGCTCAATCCAATCCAGAACCATGTATTGCATTTAATTGGCATTCTCTTTATTTGGTCTTTTTAAATTGTGGGAGCATATATACAATATAAAATTTCCCTTCTCAACCACTCCCAAGCATGCTATCCAATTTGATGAAAAATCATCACAATTTTGCCACACCCTTACCAACTTCCATTACTAAAATTTCTCCATCTCCTTAAACAGAAACCTTACACTCATTATACAGTAACACCCCATTCCCCTGTCCCCTGCCCCTGGAAATCTGTACTCTTAATTTCTGACTCTGTGAGATTGCCTGTTCTCTAGTATTCTCTTTGTATTCACCATGGGGCTTAAATTTCACATCCTCAATCTACAACAATCCTTGTTTGCTTTGATACCAACTTCAATAGTATGTACCAATCCTTCTGTCTCCCCACTCTTATGTAGCTCTTGTCAGAAATTATACATTTATATATTATGAATCTTCACTCCCTGATTTATCATTAAATTTTATGCATTTACCTTTAGATCCTGTAGGAAGTAAAAAGTAGAATTACAAACCCAGAATAAAAGAGTAGTGCCATTTATATCTACCCATATTATTACCCTCACTGGAGAGCTTTATTTCTTCTTGTGGCTTTGATCAATCTGCAGAGCTCTCTTAGCATCTCTTGCATGGCTGGTGTAGTGGTAATGAACTCCCTCAGCTTTCGTCTATCTGAGAATGTCTTAATCTCCACCATGTTGGAAAGACAGTTTTGCTAGATATATAACTCTTAGTTGGCAATTTTTTGCTTTCAGCACTTTAAATATTTGATTCCACTGCCTTCTCGTCTTTATGGTTTCTGATGAGGATCTGCACTTAATCTTAGTTAGGCTCCCTTGTATGTGACATGTTGCTTCTTTTTGCAGCTTTCACAATTATCTACTTTGGGCATTCAACAGTTTGTTTAGAATTTGTCAAAGTGTGGGTCTGTTTGAGCTTTTTGGATGTATATATTCATGTCTTTCATTAAATTTGTGAAGTTTCCAGCCTTTATGTCTTTGAATGTTCTCTCTGCCACTTTCTCTCTTTCATCTCCTTCTAGGACTTCCACAATGTATATATTGCTATGCTTGAATGGTGTTGACAGTTTCCTCAGGCTGTGTTCAATTTTCTTCATTCCTTTTTCTTTCTGTTACTCAGACTAAATAATTTCTGCTGCTCAGACTAAATGATTAAAGTTTACTACAACTTCTACCAGCTCTAATCTGCTCTTGAATCCCTCAAGGGAATTTTTAATTTCAGTTACTGTGAAGTTCAACTTAAGTAAGCTTTGTTTGGTTTCTGTTTATAATTTCCATCTTTCTGTTCATTTGTTGATGCTCATCTATTGTTTTCCTATTTTCCTTTGATTCTTTGGGCATGCTTAGGACCATTTTTTTTTTTTTTAATGTTTATTGTAAATCTTTGTCTGGTGTGTCCCAGGTCTCATCCTCCTCATTGATGGTTCCCAATGCATTAATCTTCTCCTCTGCCTGGGCTACCACTTTCTGTTTCTTTTATGATTGGGACATTTTGTTGAAACCTGGACATTTTGATATTTTAATGTGGTTATTGCTGGAATTTATACTCTGAAGCATGTGCTCTTTAAGCCTTTATTGAACAGGCACTACGAGAGAGCTTTCCTTGAATGCTGGGAGCTAAACAGAGGAAGGAGGAGGAGGAGGAGGAAAAGGAGGAGGAGGAGGAGGAGGAGGAAAAAGAAAACATGCTGCACAGTCTTTGCATATTGACCTGTGTGAATTCAGGGCTTATCCATACAATGAGTTAGGGAATAGCTCCAGGCCAAAGAATAGGACCCTCCCTCATCCTTTCTATGCATATAACTTGCCTTGGGCATGTATGTGTGACCCAAGGAATTCTCCAGTTTATGTGGTTTTGAATATTTCCTCTTTCTTAGGAAACAGTTTCGTCTGGCTCTGCACCTGCCAGCAATCCCTCACCTCAGGCATCACAACTTATTTTGGTATTAAAACTCAAGTGAGAAGACATTAAAACAGGAAAATCTTCCTTGGCTGAACATGTTAGTGGTTAGTGAAATATCTCAGTGCTTCTGTTATCAGAAGAGATGGTTGGAGGTAAGAATCTATGTCAATTTTGCCTAGTAGTTTGAATATATTTTAAGTTAGTTGATAAGTTTATTATTGGAGGTTTGATGATGAGATTGAGAATGAACTAAATAATATGAAGGAGGGATCTACCAAACCCAATCTAAGGAATTCTATGACAAATTGGCCACCTTGAACGATTCTTTTGCAGCAAATAATTCTGATTATCTCTCTGGCCCCATTCCTGAAATATTCACTTTGCAGGTGGGAGTGCATTTCAACTGTTGCATCACCCCTGTCAGCAAACCATCTTCAGGAGAATTGGCACTCTTGCACTTTTCAAAGATAAGGTGCCTTCTCTCTAGAAGTGTTCCCAATGTTTAAGGGAAGGTAATATTTTTGGAATTTATTAGTTTGGAGTGTAGTTTAGTTTACACATGACAAATATGTTCATAATCTTTGTTTTCCTCCCATGTTCAAAGGAATTTCTAGATTCTCTACTTATGTTAGAGTGCATAATCTTTGAAACAAGATCTCAGTAACCATCAAAGCAAATGATTTTATAAATGAAAGCTAGTACAATAACCCAGAATATCTATTTGTTGCATCTTTATCTATAAATTCAGCTTTACCTAAAATTGTTATTTTACTTTTTTAATATCTAGCACACTAAACGTATATATCTTCATGTATTTCTAGTTTTGTTTATGTGCATTAGCAAAATCACAATGTTGTTTTTATTTTGAGCTTTTTCTCCTGTGTGTGAATATGTAATTTCATGCATTCTGGGAACTGATTTTACTTATAGGTCTGAAGATAATAAGCGTGTTGAGTCTAAAGTACAGGAAGGATTGAATTCTCTTTGCAAGGAACTTTCTTAGTCAGATAATTTTAGGATTTTTGAGTAGGGCAGGAATAGTTATATCAGGTGGTGGAAAAGCCTCAGTTGGAAATAGAGTTTAATTTGGACTCTGGGCATTTGGTGTATTTTAAGACATCCAAATCTCTCAATATGTTCTTTACCTACCCTCAGTGTTTTATTCTTTATCAAGGCTATGTCACATTTGATACATTATCAGACTGCTAATTCAACAGACATAAATTGGAAATCCTTAGGATCAAGGTTTAGTTTGATTTTCATCTATCTCAGCCTAGAGGCAAAAAAATGAGAGACGCTGAAAATCCTTGGTTGTCTGAGTTTCAAGCTGAGAATTTACTACCTTGGGATTGTCATGCATTTTCTTTAAGCTGTCCAGCAAAATTAAAAGCAACCAGCCCACCCTAGAGACTTCTTGGGTGCCCTTCATTCTGTTCTTTTTGAGCAGGGACTCATTCTCTCAAAGCTTGGTCATTACTGGACACTTCATGTTAGGTAACCACAGGTAATACTTTAATTAGCTGTTTTGCCACTGAACATTGCAGTTAGCCTGAATTCCATGTCTTAATACAACCTGAATGTTCACTACCTTCAGCCCCAAATGGAACAGATAACATATGTCAGCTTCCTATAATGTTTCTGAAGTTTTACTGCCCACAGTTAGTCTGGTTATCAATTTCTGGATAAGTCAGTAACCTTGTTGTAAGAACTGAAGCTTACTCTGTGTGATTAAACAAATAAAGAGTTTACTAAACAGATGTTAAATAACTCAAACTATTTTTGAGTATTGGTTTGGTTTCCTAGCTGCTAAAACAAATACTGTACAATGGGTTGATTTAACAGCAGGAATTTTTTGGTTCATGGTTTCAGAGGCTAGAAGGCTTGCTTCCTCTTGGGGTGGATGCCTCCTTACTGCTGGGCAACATTTGGGGTTCCTTGGCTTTTCCATAATATGGCAATGCACATGGCAATATCTTCTCCCTTTTTCTCCAGGTTCTGTTGACTTCTGACTTCTGGCTGCTCCCCATGGTTTCTCTCTCTATCTATAATCATATCACTCTGCTTACAAAGGACTCAGTAATCCAGATTAAAACCCAAACTGATTCAGTTGGGCTACACCCTAAATGAAGTAGCATCTTGAAGGGATCTAATGTAGAGTGGTTCCACACCAAGAATACGTTCAAACTGGGGCACATAATTCAATCCACCACAAGGGCTGAGGAACCAGGTTCTAGACTGTTTCCAAAGATAACACCTCCAAGAATGAGATGCTCCAGGATCTCAATTTCTGACAGTTCTGTGACACAGTGGTCACCTGAAGTGCCACAGAGAGAGATATATGAGAAAGAGAGAGGGAGAGGGAGGGGAAACTGGAGAGAGGAGGAGAGGAAAGGGAGAAGAAAAGAGAAAGAGTAAGAGAATGAATCTCATAAAAACTGTGTTAGGTCATAGAGAGCCAAATGATTACACTGGTGATCCTTGCTTATTGGTGATCCTTGCTAACACCTTTAAAAAACTGCTTGCGAGTTCTATATGTGTTGACTGGTTATAGCTTGGAAAATTAAATTTAGATTGATATGGCAGAGACAAACTTTTATCTTATTGCTAGATTAAGTATATGGATGCTTCTTTCTGGAGAGAAATCTCCAGATTTCTGATGCTGTTGTCTGTATATTGTGGGTGCAAGGAGAGGTAAATGAGGATGGAGGAAAAGGGGTGATAATACTGTTTTGTATATAGATATTTATTTAATTCTTGTTTCCAACTCTTCTCTTAATACTTTTCTCACTCAGTACCTGAGATTTCTGAAATTTAAAACTCTCTATGAATTTTCAGGCCTCTTGGACTCTCTTCTTCTTCCTATGTGAATCTCCTTCTGTGCATACTCTTGGTTGTAATGATTTTTTATGATAATTACAATGGGGCCTTGGGAGGCTTGCATGCTACTCTGTCATGAAGATGAAAAGTGGAGGAAGATGTTGTTAAGGAACTGAAATACAGTTAAAACATTTACATCAATATTTCAATGAAGAAAATTATTGAATTGCCCTATTTTCCAAGATTTTGTCTTCTATTAGTATTTCTTATTTTACTTTTAACCTTTAAAAATGTCACAAGGATTAAACAATTTAAGTGTTTCTGTTTCTAAAAGTATTTTTTGGGATGGGGGGTGGTGTGTTCATGTTGCATAGGTATGTCTCTAATTCCGAAAGAGGCAGCTAGGAAGAATAAGCATAAGTTAGTGGAAGTTTTGCCAGACTCATGGGATTAAAAGGTGCAGAATGAAAGAAAATATACCTCATATTTGCTGGATGCAACTAAAGCCATGTTCAGAATGGAATTCTTAGGCTTATATGAATATATCAGGCAATAATTGAAAATTAGTGGGAAAAACTTTCCTTTAAAGGCTAATCTAAAGAAATAAGCAAAATCAAAGAAAAAATAATAAAATAAAATAAAATAAAAATAACTGTAGACATTTGTGAAATGCAAGAACAAACACATAAGCAATCAAAAAACTTGGAAGCCACAGGTCAGTGGTTAAAACCATTAAAATAACTGATAGATACCTTGTCATTGATAAGTAGGATTGAGCTTCCCTCTGCTGAGCAAAATCGTAGAAATCACTGACTGATACCTGTAGTGGCAGATAATGTAGATGATATATTTAAGCTTTCAGGTAAAATGTTACAAGAAAACCTAAATAGGAGGACCTATAGTAGATAAGTCAATATTGATCTTTCAATGAAAGCAGCTTAATAGAAAATAGACAATCTCATAGCAAGGACATAACTATAGGTGCTTAGGTTTTCAATGGTGTTAAGGAAAACTTAACCAGCTCAGATTCAGATGTCATTAACTGGATGTTCTAATAGCATGTGATTTCTAATCATTAGGGTATTTGTTTACATATAAAGAACTTTCAGATATGAAATGCAAGTCACTGTAATCGAAACATAGAGGACGATAGCAATGTCTTCTTCCTGTGTTTAATCAACAACAATAAAATTTTCCTGTTAATTTGATAGCTTATGATATAATACACCTCAATGAACCCTCATTCCTTACTTCAGGTGCTGGAGGATTTATCCCGATTTCAAGGAACAGAGATCATGTTTTCTTGCATCTGGGGAATAAACATAAACTGAAAATGAAAATGCTGTCTGAATTTTCACAGGGCTAAACACTTCAAACTAACCCTCTCCCCCATCCCCAAATACCTACAAAAAAAGTCAATAACAAAGTGTATTTTCCTCTGTGCAATTTTCCATAATTTATCTAATTGTTTTGCTTTGAAAGGCAATTTGGGAAGATTTCACTGCCTGTTTACTATAAACACTTATTAATGAGTGAACACAGATAATCAAGTAGCTCCCCTCCTTTTGTGATTTAGAAGATGTAAATAATTATTTTATTATTGATGTGGATTTTCTCATTAAAATTCTTCCATGAGGAGTGAAGGGGATTTCATTTATGTTTGAATTTGGACTGGACTTGATATGCTTTTGTACCTTTATTTTTTCCTGTTTTCACCTGGGCAGCCATTCCATTTACTGAAAGATACATACAATTAAAACAAAACAAAATATGTTTGGCTGAAATACAGAGTATCCATCAATTAATCATAAAACCTAAAGCCTATTTAACATAGCAAGCAATTGAATTTAGCAATTAAGAAGTAATTTATGTTCACTGTTTATTTGGCACTTTATCTTCTATTGACATATTATTTGGCTTCTGTATTAACATACAAAATAAAATTTTAATATAAACCTTACTTGTGACTCTGTTACTAATTTTTGTTTTTAGAACTTAAGTAATATACTTTCAATAATTTTCTTAAAGGCAAGCTTCTCAATCTCCCTTTTGATTTCAATATAAAAAATTGGTGCAAAACATCCAAACACATAGGAACTTTAAGACATTAATTAAGTTATCTAGGCTATATTTATTTCATTTCCATAATTATGATAAATCTGAGTTTTATTAGAAGTTCAACTTAAAAATTTGTGCTCCCAATAGAGTTTATCCTAAGATATGCATTCTCCCTTTTCTGCAGATAATAACTCTACTAGATTTAATAGACATTTTCAGGTATTAGAATGAAATTATTACCTAAATAATTTGATCTGCCAGGTGTTGATAGACAAATACTAAACATACTTGTGTGCATTCTAATTCCCTTTGTTTATTTTCTTCATTCCTATCAGCAATAGACAAAATTAAGAGAAAGCTTTCCCCAAATCATTTTTCACAGTTATTCAGAGTAGTTTCAGCAAATTTTTCCCTACACACACATACACATATGAATTAGGCTAATTACATTTTATTGTCAGTATTCAATGTAAATAAGTATGCTGTTTTAGGTGCCTAAAATGCTATTTAAACCACTCTATTATACCCTGTTTAATATATTGCATATTCAATAGCAATGTAGAATTATTTCTTATGGGAAATGAGGCACTGATGGAAAAATATACCTCTCTTTTCCTAGTAATTCATATTGCCAGCTAAATTTTAATAAAGCTTGTTCAGTTTATCAGTCATTAATAATGTCAGGTGAGCAAACTTCAGACTAACCCTTTTGAAGCAACATGTGATGTATACCAAAAACCAATCCACAGCTCAGTTTTAACATGGCTTGTTTTTATACTATACATACCCCATCATGAGATAAAGAGAAGTGCTGTTTATAATAGAATCAAGAACAGAAGGGGGAAAACATTTCTTCAATTTGTTTAATAGGTGTTTTTCAAGTGCCTAAGGTAGACAGACATTGTTCTAAGTACTGTGAGTTATTCAGCTGAAAGGAGGGTATGGATGAACTTCTGTTTCTGGAATGTAATAAGCTAGATATTTGCAACAACTTTCTCACTGAAAGTACATGAAAGTCCTATAAAATGCATCTCTAAAATTTTCTTGAATCAGTATAAAAATCAGAAGTTCCCAAACAAATATTAAGGAAAACGAAAAAAAGAACTTGGAGAGGAGAGTAAACAAAAATGGACACTTCATCCTGATAGCATTTATAAATTCCAACAAAACTGAGATAGAAATGTGACAACCTTGCAGGACAAAGGGAAACATAAATAGAAATTTATGGCACATCCAAAGTGGAAGAGTCTAAATGATAGCATCTCCATATTAAGCTGGATACCCAAGGAGCTATACATTCATTTAAAAGGTGAACTATACAAAGGCTACCCTTTTATCATTTCCATGGCAATTGGTGTGAGAGGTAACTTGGTGTTGAGCAAAGCAAGGGCGAAAAAGGCAGAAATATGGATTAGCCCTCACACAATGTTTGAAGCCCAAATTCACAACCACAGGTTTTCCAAAACACTTGAAAAGGAAAAACCTTTTGGTCCTTGTAAGAACCTAGCAGTGTAATAATCTCAAACTTAGCCATACTAGTAATGAGCTGGCTCAGCACAAAACTTTAACATCTCTAACTGATGCAGGCATTATTCCTTAGGGGATTGACATCTTGGACTAATCAGGTCATTATACTGACCAGGGTACTGTTATCTGTTACATACTCTACAGAAGGCATTCTTAAACTCTCCTAAATACATTATACACAGAATTGTAAGGGCCAGGGTCCTTTTCCTAGACACTATCTATTCCAAGAGAAAATATCAATAAAAATTCAAGTATTTTTTTAGTGGAAATTAGCAGCCAATTCCAAAATTTATAAGGAATTACAAAGGGACAAGAATAGCTAAGAAACTCTTGAGGAAAAATAACAAGGAGTAGGATGTAATCTCCTGGATATTGGAATTTATCTTTCCAATGCAGAAATTTAGACTGGGTGGAACTGGTGAAAGTGTAGACAAACAGACAAAAAGACAAATATGTTCTAGGTTCAGATTTAGTATATACGGACATACAATCTATGGCAAAAATTGACCTGCAGAGCAATGAGAAAGAATAAACAAACTTTTGAATAAATATTCCTAGGTTAATTGGATAATCATATGAAAAAAATTAAAATTAGTCACTTTCTTACAAGACAGTGAAATCAAATCTGTGTAGTTTAGAAATCTAAGTTTGAGAGGGAAAACAAAGTTTACAGAAAATAGAATGAGATATTGTCACAGCCTTGAGGTAAATACATGTGAATTAAGGAGGAACAAAAAAGGCGCTGACCATAAAGAAAAAAAATTACAACTCAAAAGCCATTAAAATAAGGAATTGCAGTTCATCAAAACAACAACAACAAACAACAAAAAAAAATACAAAAAAGAAAAAAGAAAAAAAGATGAGTTGTTTCTGATACTGTTTAACTAGGTTGTATGAAACAAATCACTACCGAAAACCACTAGAAAAATATGGAAACAACACTAAAAATTAATGAAGATAAAACATTGATTTGAAAGCATTAGAGTTTGTGTGTGTGTGTGTGTCTAAAATGTTAGAGAACAAAAGATTCTGAAATGAAGATCAAGAATGCTCCAAGTCTTCCTTACAAGACTCAGGAAAGAAATGCCTTGCTGCATGGGTGGGTGGGGGCTTAAACAAGCAGATCACTGATTTCCCCATAAAGATATTAAACAAATGCTAAAGCTGAGTGGGCTGGTACCTTGGAGAACTAGGTAACTATGGAGATAACATCTGATTCCAGTAGCATTTCAGAACTGATAGGACAAATACCTTCCTTGGACTCTTTCATAAACTCCTAAGTGCCAAATCCAGGAAACAAGGGAGAAACAGAATTAATTTAAGTCTTCCTGAAACTGAACTTTTTGAAATAACTGCATTGCCTTGACATAGGCCAATAATTTATTGGTGGAACTGATCGGTCCCTCACTCTATCAGATTTTATTATGAGATCTTCCTAGAATTAAAGGAAAAAATGCTAACAAGCATGTACAAAATCCCCCACCCCCCAAAAAAGAGAAATGTGAACCTTTTCAATTGTTTTATGAAACCAGTCCAAGTTTGATACAATAACCTGAGAGCACTATGTGAAAGGAAAAGCACAGCCTGTATTTTCATAAATATATCTATGTCACAATTCTAAATATAAAATGGCAAATCAAATCCACTGAATACAGCATGACTGAATAACTAAATGAGGTTTAATCCAAATATGAAAGATTGATTTAACATTTGAAAATCAAAAAAAAATATATTTCAAACATACAATAAAGAAGGAAAAATGTTCATTTCAATAGATGCATAAAAATAATTTTAAACACTTTAATATTTATCTATGATAAGATTTCTCAGGAAACTGACAAAAAGAAACTTTCTTAATAGAATAAAGGATATATTAGGAAGAACTTATAGCTAATACTTCATAGTGAAATATTTATGAGACAGATAAATTATTGACTACTTATATTCAGCATTGATTAGGAAATTTCAAAAAGAAGTGTGCCAGTTTGAAATTGTTATGAACCCCAGAAGATCCATGATCATTTTACCCAATCCTGTTGGGTGGAACATTTTGACTGCCTGTTTCCATGGACTTGTGACTTACCCAACTGTGGGTGACAACTTTTGATGGATTATTTCCATGGAGGTGTGGACCCCACCCATTCATGGTGAGTCTTGATTAGTTCACAGGACTACTTAAGAGAGTTCAAGAGCTGACACAGACACTGATGATCAGAGATGCTTAGAGTTGCTTGGAAATGTGGACAGAAGGATGTCTGGAGATGCTAAGCTAAGAGTTGAAGCCCAGAGTTTGCCCCAGAGAAGCAAAGAGAGGACCTCCAGATGCTTAGAAAAAAATGCCCTGGGAGAAAGAATTAATGCCCACGAGCTGAGAGAGAGGAGCTAAGACAAAAGGTCAGAGACATTTTGGAGAAAGCCATTTTTAAACAAAGGACCAGCAGACACTGGCCATGTGCCTTCCCAGCTGACATGGTGTTCTGAATGCCACTGGCCTTCCTTCAGTGAAGGCATCCTCTTGTTGATGCCTTACTTTGGACACTTTTCTGGCCTTAGAACTATAAATCTGTAACCTAATAGATTCCCTTTATAAAAGCCAATCCATTTCTGGTATTTTGCATATCAGAAGCATTAGCAAACTGGAACAGGAAGGAAAACAAATAATGCTGTCCATCAGTCACAGATAATCAAATCTAAAAGACTGTACAGAAAACTAATACATTTAATAAGTAAATTTGATGTCATTGGACACAAGGTAAAATTAAAAAATCAATTGTACTTCTACATGGCAGAAATAATAAATTAGTAAATAAATTGAAGTATAATGCTTATATCTAGAAAATAAATCTAATGGACTATGCGAAAACTGTACCTTTGAAAATAAAACAATACTGATGAAAGAAAGTAAAGAAGAGCTTAATAAATGGAGGAACATACCATGTTCATGGACTTGAATGTCCAGTTTTGTAAAGACGCAAATTCTCCGCAATGTAAATTCAGTAGCATTTTTTGAGAAATTTACAATTTTATTTCAAATCATATATAAATGAATTCAGAAAAAAATCACAATTTAGAGGAACAAAGTTAAAGAAATCATTATCAGATATTAATACTTTTATTAATATAACAAAGTAGTATTATTTTGAAGCAAATGTGACAAAATGAATGGATTATATAAATCAGAATCAGTCCCCCAAACATGGGCAGTTACCAGATATTTGGCCTTTTTTATAAATGACACTGGATAAATTTACTATCCTTATGGAAAATAGGAATTCTGAAAATTATCTCACATCATACATACACAAAAAACAATTCCATATGCTTTTTAGTCTTCACTAACTAAGAGAAAAAAAAATAAAACTTTTAGGAGAAAACCTAGAATATCTCTATAGCTTGGCATTGAGAAAGATTTGTTACATAAGGATGATAAAATAGTAGATTAAACTATGCTACATTTATATGGTTTATATAATTTAAATTATACCTGTAAACATATACAATATAAAATTATATATTAAAATCTGGTATTCAAAAGACACCATCAACCCATGATGCATATGTTTGTGTGCTTTGTGCTGTCAAATCCCTGAGACACTGCTCAATTTTTTCTGTTCTTTTCTGTATCTGTTCTTCTGCCTGTATGATTTCAAATGTCCTGTCTTCTAGTTTGTTGATTCTTTCTTCTGCCTGTTCAAATCTGCAGCTGCATGTCTCTAATGTACTTTAAATCTCTACTGTTGTGTCTTTTATCCCTATAATTTCTGTTATTTTTTCATACTTTTGAATTCTTCTTTATGCTCCCTTATTGTCTTCTTAATACCCCTTATCTCTTTATGCACATTTGCCTTCATCTCCTTGAATTGATTTAGATTTGTTTGAACATCTTTGATTAGTGCTTTCAGCTTCTGAGTCTCCTCTGAAGTTGTAATTTTTCTCTCGACTGAGCCATGTCTTCCCATTTCTTAGTATGGCATGTAATTTTTTGCCAGTATCTAGACATCTGATTATCATGGTGAGTTAATTCTGAAGGTCTCGTTCTCTTGTCTAGGGTTTTACTGTTCATAGGTTTTGTGTTAAGGATCTTCTTTGAAACTTGATCTAACTTATCCTAGACATTTAGAATAACCCATGTTTAACTGTTCAAGTTTTCTCAGCTTTTCTTCATCTGATTGTTGCCATGGATATGTGGAGTAATTTTTAGGATTGCACTTTTTGTGCAGTTGTTTTCCCTCCAGGAGAGAGCTTCCTTTCTCCTGTTCCTTCTCTGGGAATGATCTGTTCTGTTTTGTTTTTCTCCCCAGCTCCTATGATTTATTTAAATTCTCTCCTTCACTTGGTGCCCCATTTTCCTTACAATTTTCAAATTTTCAGTTCTTGGACCTGCCCTATATTACAGCAGTTCATTTTTTTTTTTTTCTTTTTTCTTTCTGTGAGGATTCTCTGCCTCCTATTTCTTCCCTGTTAGGATATCCTGCTCCAGAGAGCAAGATGGGGTCAATCTAGAAGGTTGGGTCACTTCAAAGTAGCATTTCTATTGCAGTATCTCTCTCCCGCCTCCATTGGGTCCCTTTTATATGCAGCACTTCTCAGAGGCTTGTGCTCTGTCCCGGATCTCTGCAGACTTAAATCCTTGCATCTGTGTATATACGGAGTTCTACTTTGCTGCTGCGAGTTCACTCTACAGTCTCTGCCCATGGTGGGAGGGACCCAGGATGTATGACCTCTGTGTGACTCCCAAGCTGTATGGGAACAAGTGAGCGGGAGGGGAAAGGGGACAGACTGGGAGTCTGGGATGGAATTTTCCTAACTGATATTTTTCTGTTTCTTCAATTCAGCATTTGTGTAGTCTTTCTCCAGTCTCTATTCTCCTCCAGAGTTCTAAGCAAGTGGGATTTGCCCTTTTATTTGCCAAATCTCTGGTGAGGATTTTTCAGGGGAGGTCTTACATCACCATTTTGATTTCACTCTGCAGAATATTTTCAACCATATGAAACTATATAAATTAATAGGAAGAATGTATTTTAAAAAATAGAAAAACAGGAAAAAAAAATAAAACCTTGAACCAACATTTCATTAGAGAGAATATCCAAATGGCCAGTAAACATACAAAAAGTGATCATTTTCATTAATCATCATAATGCAGAGATTCTACACAGTTATTACAATGGAGCCATTAAAAAGAAAAACTGAAAATACCATGTCTTGGCAAGGATGTGGAGCCCCCAAAATTCTAAATTACTGATCATGGGGTCTAAATAACTAACTACCATGGAAGCTCTTCGGCATTATTTAACAAACCTGAATATCTGAGTAACATATGACCCATGAACTACACTCTACAATATATCCAATAAAAAATGCATGTAAGTTAATCAGAAAGCATGTCCTAAAATGTTCTTAGCAACACTATATTTAAAAACCCCAAATTATAAATGCTCCAAATACCAATCAACAGTACAATGGATGAAGAGAATGTTTTATATCCACACAAGAGTAAACTATATAGCATTGAGAATGAGCAATATGCAGGTATACTGAGATAGACCATGATTGACAAAACTGGAAGATCCTGAACCTCAATTTCTTTCTCCTTTTGGTAACTTAGCAGAGAGCTGCCTCAGATGAACTCATATCAGCATTCTTGCCTAGTGGGAATTGTTTCCAGAGCCTTAGAGTCCAGTCCTTGACACCCATTGTGCACACTTCCTGCACTTTTCTGGACCAGAGAAACCATGATGTATTTCTTATTCCATGGAGAAATTAGGTGTTCTCTAAGCCCATATTAGGCTACTAATTTATAAATGTGTTCTGCAATGAATCTCCTTCTTACTATATTCCCTGCTTCAATCCCCTCTTGGTAAGGATCTTGACAATCTGTTCAACCAGTGCTGCAGAATGAAAATTCAGAGGATTGCTTGCACTCTGCTACTTCTCTGCTTGTTATTTCTCTTACCCACTCCCCAAAACCTGTTATATCTGCACTGTATGGTTCTGGAGGTGTATGTCTGTAACCCCTTACACATTAATGGGTAAATCTCAGAAACATAACACTAAATAAAAGAAGCCAGAAGAAAGGAGTATGACCTCTTTAAATAAAATAAAGAAAATTAAATAAAACTAATCTGTTGTTTTCAAGTCCTGATAGTGTTATTGCTAGGGACTAATGATTGGAAGGAATGGAGGAGGCAGAGCTTTTCTGGTATTGATAATGTCCTATTATTTATTTAATCAGGAATCTTTTTATTTGGATTTATTGTTTGTAAAAATGCATTGAGGTGCAAACTAATGACACACAAGCGTTTTCTGAAGTATATTATACTTCAATTATTTTAAAAAAGAAAACACACATATCATCATGGGAAAGAGTTCATTAATTTACTCATAATATAGAGCATTTTTATATTTTACCCTAAATTGATGATGAAGTTGGAGGACCACAGGTAAAAGTAATGTTTCCCAAATAATGCTTGTACAAGGAATATAACTTCAAATTATATTTTTTAAATATTGTATTTTCCATAATAATTTTGATGACAAATGTATTACTTTGGCTTAGGTTTGAACATCTTTTAGAGAATTAAGGCTGTGTAAATGCCTGGTGCATAGTAAGTTAGCTATTATTCTCATAGAACACATTGATGTTAGTAGTTTGAAATTGCTCTGAGCATTTCTAAACAATGTATGTATTGTTAAGTATCCTAGTATTTCCCAGTTGGGAAAATGGTAGATTTAGTAAATCAATATGTAGAATAATCCAGGCTCTGTCAAAGACAGTCCCCCAACAGGGACTTCCATATCTCAGTTAGCATTTGTGTATCTATTTGGACTGTCTCTAAGATGTAGTAGAGAGGTTGAAAGCACCAGCTGTGCCATCATACTAAGACAAGTTTGTATTCCTTTGCATTGTTTAATAGCATTGCCACCTTTGTGCTAATTTTTCTCCCTCCTTTTTACTTTTTTTTTTTTTTTTTTTTTTTTCAAAGTTCACATTAGTGGTAGCATATAATATTTCTCTTTTTGTGCCTGGCTTATTTCGCTCAGCATTATGTCTTCAAGGTTCATCCATGTTGTCATATGTTTCACCAGATCGTTCCTTCTTACTGCCGCGTAGTATTCCATCGTGTGTATATACCACATTTTATTTATCCACTCATCTGTTGATGGACATTTGGGTTGTTTCCATCTCTTGGCAATTGTGAATAATGCTGCTATGAACATTGGCGTGCAGATATCTGTTCGTGTCACTGCTTTCCGATCTTCCGGGTATATCCCGAGAAGTGCAATCGCTGGATCGAATGGTAGCTCTATCTCTAGTTTTCTAAGGAACTGCCAGACTGACTTCCAGAGTGGCTGAACCATTATACAGTCCCACCAACAATGAATAAGAGTTCCAATTTCTCCACAACCCCTCCAGCATTTGTAGTTTCCTGTTTGTTTAATGGCAGCCATTCTAACCGGTGTTAGATGGTATCTCATTGTGGTCTTAATTTGCATCTCTCTAATAGCTAGTGAAGCTGAACATTTTTTCATGTGTTTCTTGGCCATTTGTATTTCCTCTTCAGAGAACTGTCTTTTCATATCTTTTGCCCATTTTATAATTGGGCTGTCTGTACTATTGTCATTGAGTTGTAGGATTTCCTTGTATATGCAAGATATCAGTCTTTTGTCAGATACATGGTTTCCAAAAATTTTTTCCCATTGAGTTGGCTGCCTCTTTACCTTTTTGAGAAATTCCTTTGAGGTGCAGAAACTTCTAAGCTTGAGGAGTTCCCATTTATCTATTTTCTCTTTTGTTGCTTGTGCTTTGGGTGTAAAGTCTAGGAAGTGGCCTCCTAATACAAGGTCTTGAAGATGTTTTCCTACATTATCTTCTAGGAGTTTAATGGTACTTTCTTTTATATTGAGATCTTTGGTCCATTTTGAGTTAATTTTTGTGTAGGGGGTGAGGTAGGGGTCCTCTTTCATTCTTTTGGATATGGATATCCAACTCTCCCAGCCCCATTTGTTGAAAAGACCATTATGGCTCAGTTCGGTGACTTTGGGGGCCTTATCAAAGATCAGTCGGCCATAGATCTGAGGGTCTATCTCTGAATTCTCAATTCGATTCCATTGATCTATATGTCTATCTTTGTGCCAGTACCATGCTGTTTTGGCAACTGTGGCTTTATAATAAGCTTCAAAGTCAGGGAGTGTAAGTCCTCCCACTTCGTTTTTCTTTTTTAAAGTGTCTTTAGCAATTCGAGGCATCTTCCCTTTCCAAATAAATTTGATAACTAGCTTTTCCAAGTCTGCAAAGTAGGTTGTTGGAATTTTGATTGGGATTGCATTGAATCTGTAGATGAGTTTGGGTAGAATTGACATCTTAATGACATTTAGCCTTCCTATCCATGAACATGGAATATTTTTCCATCTTTTAAGGTCCCCTTCTATTTCTTTTAGTAGAGTTATGTAGTTTTCTTTGTATAGGTCTTTTACATCTTTGGTTAAGTTGATTCCTAGGTACTTGATTTTTTTAGTTGCTATTGAAAATGGTATCTTTTTCTTGAGTGTCTCTTCAGTTTGTTCATTTCTAGCATATAGAAACATTACTGACTTATGTGCATTAATCTTGTATCCCGCTACTTTGCTAAATTTGTTTATTAGCTCTAGTAGGTGTATCGTTGATTTCTCAGGGTTTTCTAGATATAAGATCATATTATCTTCAAACAATGACAGTTTTACTTCTTCTTTTCCAATTTGGATGCCTTTTATTTCTTTGTCTTGCCGGATTGCCCTGGCTAGCACTTCCAGCACAATGTTGAATAACAGTGGTGACAGCGGGCATCCTTGTCTTGTTCCTGATCTTAGAGGGAAGGCTTTCAGTCTCTCACCATTGAGTACTATGCTGGCTGTGGGTTTTTCATATATGCTCTTTATCATGTTGAGGAAGTTTCCTTCAATTCCTACCTTTTGAAGTGTTTTTATCAAAAACGGATGTTGGATTTTGTCAAATGCTTTTTCAGCATCTATTGAGATGATCAATTGATTTTTCCCTTTCGAGTTTTTAATGTGTTGTAATACATTGATTGTTTTTCTGATGTTGAACCATCCTTGCATGCCTGGAATGAACCCCACTTGGTCATGGTGTATGATTTTTTTGATGTGTCTTTGGATTCGATTTGCAAGTATTTTGTTGAGGATTTTTGCATCTATATTCATTAGGGAGATTGGCCGGTAGTTTTCCTTTTTTGTAGCATCTTTGCCTGGTTTTGGTATTAGATTGATGTTAGCTTCATAAAATGAGTTAGGTAGTGTTCCATTTTTTTCAATGTTTTGAAAGAGTTTGAGTAAGATTGGTGTCAGTTCTTTCTGGAAAGTTTGGTAGAATTCCCCTGTGAAGCCATCTGGCCCTGGGCATTTATTTGTGGGAAGATTTTTGATGACTGATTGGATCTCTTTGCTTGTGATGGGTTGGTTGAGGTCTTCTATTTCTTCTCTGGTCAGTCTAGGTTGTTCATATGTTTCCAGGAAATTGTCCATTTCTTCTACATTATCCAGTTTGTTGCCATACAGTTGTTCATAATATCCTCTTATAATTTTTTTAATTTCTTCAGGATCTGCAGTTATGTCACCTTTTTCATTCATTATTTTGTTTATATGGGTCTTCTCTCTTTTTGATTTTGTCAGTCTAGCTAGGGGCTTGTCAATCTTGTTGATCTTCTCAAAGAACCAACTTTTGGTGATATTTATCCTTTCTATTGTTTTTTTGTTCTCTATGTCATTTATTTCTGCTTTAATCCTTGTTATTTCTTTTCTTGTACTTGGTTTAGGATTGGTTTGCTGTTCATTTTCTAGCTTCTTCAGTTGATCCATTAGTTCTTTGATTTTGGCTCTTTCTTCCTTTTTAATATATGCGTTTAGTGCTATAAATTTCCCCCTTAGCACTGCTTTTGCTGCATCCCATAGGTTTTGGTATGTTGTGTTCTCATTTTCATTCGTCTCTATATATTTAGCAATTTCTCTTGCTATTTCTTCTTTAACCCACTGATTGTTTAGGAGTGTGTTGTTTAACCTCCAGATATTTGTGAATTTTCTAAGTCTCTGTTGGTTATTGACTTCTAATTGTATTCCATTGTGGTCAGAGAATGTGCTTTGAATAATTTCAATCTTTTTAAATTTATTGAGGCTTGTTTTATGTCCCAGCATATGATCTATTCTGGAGAAAGTTCCGTGAGCACTAGAAAAGTATGTGTATCCTGGTGATTTGGGATGTAATGTCCTGTAGATGTCTGTTAAATCTAATTCATTTATCAGATTGTTTAGGTTTTCAATTTCCTTATTGGTCTTCTGTCTGGTTGATCTATCTATAGGAGAGAGTGATGTGTTGAAGTCTCCCACAATTATTGTGGAAACATCAATTGCTTCCTTTAGTTTTGCCAATGTTTCTCTCATGTATTTTGTGGCACCTTGATTGGGTGCATAGACATTTACGATTGTTATTTCTTCTTGCTGAATTGCCCCTTTTATTAGTATGTAGTGGCCTTCTTTGTCTCTCAAAACATCCCTGCATTTGAAGTCTATTTTATCTGAGATTAATATTGCTACACCTGCTTTCTTTTGGCTGTAGCTTGCATGAAATATTTTTTTCCATCCTTTCACTTTCAGTTTCTTTGTGTCCCTGTGTCTAAGATGGGTCTCTTGTATGCAACATATTGATGGTTCATTTTTTTTGATCCATTCTGCGAATCTATATCTTTTAATTGGGGAGTTTAATCCATTTACATTCAACGTTAAAACCGTGAAGGCATTTCTTGAATCGGCCATCTTATCCTTTGGATTATGTTTGCCATATTTTTCCCTCTCTCTATTAATATCCTTTATTGTACCCATACCAAATCTCTTTAGTAC